>NC_063334.1:79506982-79525864 GCF_021869965.1 Rhincodon typus | reverse complement strand
ACTGTCTCTGATTCAACTTTAGCTATATTGCTACTGTGTCTTTATTCCAGGGCTATGTCTTTGCTCACAAGTCTGTTGTGTGGCTTTGTATTGGTGCATTCTAGAAGTCCATATATACTGCATTAACAGCATCACCCTAATTAACCTTTACCTTACATCTTCAAAAAAAAAGTACAGTAAGTTCGTTAAACACCATATCCCCTTTCACAATGCATTGTTGACTCTTCATAATAAATCCACCTTTTTCCATGTGACCACCAACATTTATCCCAAATACTTTTTCTGGATGTTCCTTCACTACTGAAGTTAAACTGGCTCATCTTTAATCACTGGGCTTAACCTTATAATCCTGTTTGAGCAAAGACATAAACTGCTCTGACATCTCCCCTGAGTCTAGGGAAGACTGAAAGATCATGGCCTATGACAGTTGTAAGCATTTCTGTCGTCACGACTTTTAAAAAGAAACAGTCTGAGACCTTTGGAGGCTAATGGGAATTTGTTTACATTGGGACAGGTTGAGTGAAAAAGTAAGCAGTGTAATGCATTAAGCTTTCAGGTAGATTCTGGATTTTTTTGCCCTTGGGGAAACACCCATAGGTTTGAAAACAGCTAATTAGTTTCAGATTGGAGAGTTCTACAGGGTACTTAGCTGGAACTGGATATGCAAAGCAGGTGCTCCTGAGAAAGGGAGAAGATAGTTTAGAATTGTTAAAAAACAGACTACTTCAGAGAAAGGAATTTATTTAAAAGTTCCAGACCAGAAATGCTTTGTTAAACCCCAGGGAAGGTTATTTGAAGCTGAAAAAGATTCAACTCAGTTAGATGACAAATCAACGAAGAGGCAATCAGACTCTCCCAACCAGGAATTGAAGTCACAGCCAAGTCAAACACTGTGGGAGAGAGAAGGGTGATTATTGTAAAAGATGCTTTTGGGAATAATAGAATTATACTTTTACCCTGTGTTTTGAAATCTTTAAATATGATTTTAATGTGAATAATTTAGCTTATTCTATTTTATCTTCATTTTGTTTGCATTAAAAAACTTCTGTTGTTTCATTAAATCGGATTCTGCAGTATTGCACGTTTGTGTTTCAGTGGAAGCCTTTTATTAAAACCAAAATAAACCAAATGTGATCAAGCCCAATTGTAGCCCGCAATCTGAATTGTTCAGTAAAAATGTCAGCTGTGATCGTAACAACGGGGGACAGAAATCAGGTTTCCTTCTGCGTACCATTCACATCTGGGTTTTGGTGGCCGAATGGAAGCACAACAGAATTGAGAATTTATATAAGAAAAGCAAATTTGCTAAGGTGGTCATGATTTAGATGTCAGGAGTGGAGTTAAGACAGTGGGGTTGCCATCCTTGAGGTTTGTCCCTGATGTGTACTGAGGAATTGCTAAAGGAGACCCCTCTTTTCCTCCTTGCTTTTAGTCCTTGCAGTGAATCCTGCTGCGCTTGGTGTTTCTTTCTGCCTTTACTTGCCACCAGAGTTATACCAGCAGAGGCAGAATGATGTCCTGAAGGACCAGGGAGACGGTGTGACACCTTACCCATCCACCTCAACAGAGGGCGCAGGTTAGATCTGGATTGAACAGAATGTTTTATTTTACATGCCTCTCCAGTTTCAAATATGCCCCAAGAGGTTCATTAAATTCACACCATCACTTCTTTTGGCAGCAATTTCTGGCCAATATTTTCTACAAGTTTAAAGCAATTATGTGCATGATTTCAGATCAGTTCATGCATTAACTCTGCACATTAGGTTTATGTGTTGAGAGAATAAATCATCTTAATTCTGAATATTTACAACTAATAACAGTTTGGAGATTACAGTCCATTTTGAATGGGACAGTGAAAGATAAAGCATTGCAGTTTAATTTGTGTCAAATGATTATTAAATGAATAATTTAGATAACTTTGAATGTGAATGTGAATAAATTCTATATCATCACTTCACCCTACATGTTGTAATTGCACAATGCAGCATAAAGTAAAATTGAGTTGTGATCCATGTGCATAAAAAGCCATTGTATAAACCTATGGCATAATTTTTATATTTGTAACATATTACAAATCAAGTGAGAAGAATTGTGATGCCATGGAACTAGATTAATTTTGGGTTGAATCATTTATAGTGAGACAGTGTCAATTTGCAGTTATACATTATGATAAGTTATTATAAACCTACTTTTGAAATACAGAACTGATAGGTAAATCTTGCCTTCATTTTGTTTCTGTGGAACTGGTATGCATAATTATTGCTTGCTCCATGGCTGGAGTCTTACCACAGGTTTTACCAAAAAATGGAACAAGCTTTTACAGATGCACTGTGATCAGCATGTTTTTATTTGTCCCCAATGAATTTGTGCTCAGATGCCATTTTGAGTGGTACCAAATGGAATTGTTAATCCTTTTCTGAGATTTTGGGATGTCAACAATCCCCACCTTGTGGTTGGGGTAATTTTCTGCTCAGTCAAGTCAAGACGACTGTTGTCAATCAGCATGTCCTACCACAGTCAGTCAAGGGCATCATTTAATATTTGTGCCTGGTTTAAATTAATTGGCTCAATTCAAACTTGTTGTCTTGAGAACAAAACAAAACTGTGGCTTGGACTGCTAACTATACACCCTTTGATACGAATGTTACAATTCAGATGCAACAAGCTGCCCACAGACTTTTTTTTTCTCCAAGCCTAGAAAAGCAATCCTCTTTTAAAGGGAACATGCACTGCTTCCCCCCTATCATTTTACAAACATCAATATTTTACAAACACCAAATTCTAATATCCTGCCTTCCAATCCACAAGTACTCTACCCAACTTTGCAACACCTCCTAATGCAGGGTTTCCAGCCAAAGGTGCCTCCTGTGCAGGACAGCCACGGTCTTTCACCTTCCATGGAATATTATGCAGTTGAGTGAGGGACAGTGACTCAGTACTCTGTATAGAAATAGCAGTCAGAACACTATGTCACAATACTCAGTGTACTTGTCATGAAGCGCTTTAAATGGTAACTTCTGAATCTCACCATTGAGAGACAGCTACCTTATCTCTATGTATGTGTATTTCAGTGAAGGCTGATCTCTCCTTATTTACATGACACTTCCAATTTTCCTCTCCTTCTCCAAGGATCTAAATGCCCAACTTGTAAGTCAGAGAGCTTATCTGACACCTGCAGCTCGCTGAATGCTTGTCCTGGCCATCATGCAAATGCTTCTTCACAACAACCTCCCCGTATTCCATGGCCACCAACTTCCTCAATTCTTCATTCATGCAAATCAGCAATGGCAAATCATCAGCCTGCTTTCAGGCCAACAAACATAGCACTTCAGTTCAATATTTTATTGTGGAGCTCTACCCATGGCTTAGAGCATAACATGTTGGAGCAAACGTAGGCCAGCCTATTCCACTATTCGATGAGATCATAGATGATCTGATAATCCTCACCTCTACTGTCTTTCCCTGTAACCCATGGTACTCTTGCTGGTTAAAAATCTGTCTTTATTACCTTGAATACACTTAGTAAACCACCCTTAACAGCTCTTTGCAATAAATAATTCCACTCACTATCTTCTGAAAGAAGAATTTCTCTCTCATCTCTATCTTAAATGGGTGACTCTTGCTCTGAGATTATGCCCTCCGATCCTGAACTCTCCTACAAGAGAAAAGAGCCTCTCTGCATCTACCCTGTCAAGATCCCTCAAAACTTCAAATGTTTCAATGAGGTCTCATCTCATTCTTCTGAACTCCAACACATACTCAAGTCGACCTCTCCTCATAAGAAAATCCCTTCATATCCGGAATCAACCTGGTGAACCTTCGTTAGACTGCCTCCAATGCAAGTGCATCTTTCTTTAGATGAGGATACCAAACTGACCATAATCTAGTTCTGATTTAACTAGTGCCTTGCATAATTTTAGCGAGATTGCATTATTTTTAGACTTGATTCCCTTTGATATAAAGTCAACATTCCATTTACCTTTCCAATTACTTGCTGAACTGGATGCTACCGTTTAGTGATTCATGCATGAGGATACCAAATTCCTTTGACCTGCAGCTTTTTACAGTCCCTCTACATTTAAATAATATTAACCTCTTCTATTTTTTTTCCTGCCATGTGCATAACCTACTAGAGGTGGATGTGGGGCCCCTATCTTCCTGAAGTGACAGAGCAGACCCTTTAGCTACAGTGTTGTTCTCTGCAATCCAGAGAATGGGAAGAAAAGAAAGGAAAAATATAGCTTGCCCTTCCTGTATCATCTAGGTCACTACTTATAGAGTCATAGAGATATACAGCATAGAAACGACCCTTCTACTCATCCATGCTGACTAGATGTCCTAAATTAATCTAGTCCCATTTTCCAGCATTTGGCCCATATCCCTCTAAACCCTTCCTATTCATAGGCCCATCCAGATGCCTTTTCCATTTTGTAATTGTACCAGCCACCACTACCTCCTCTGATAGCTCGTTCCATACACGCACCACCCTCTATGTGAAAAAGTTACCCCTTAGATCCCTTTTAAGTCTTTTCCCTCTCATCTTAAACCCTGGTCTCCCTCACCTCAGGGAAAAGACCTTGGATATTCACCATATCCATGCCGCTCATGATTTTAAAAATCTCCATAAGGTCACTCCTCAGCCTCCAATGCTCCAGGAAAAATAGCCCCAGCCCATTCACCCTCTCCCTATAGCTCAAACCTTCCAACCCTGGCAACGTCCTTGTAAATCTTTTCTGAACCCTTTCAAGTTTCACAGCGTCCTTCCTATAGCAGGGAGACCAGAATTGCACACAGTATTCCAATAGTGACCTAACCAATGTCCTGTACAGCTGCAATATGACCTCTGGCTAGTCACCAATCAATTGGCAATAATTAATAATTAACAGCAATATCTTGTAAGTGGGAGATCCTAACAGAACAGATAGTAACAGTATTAAATAAAAGGTTCTATTCAAAAGGCTGTGCAGGAGCAGAAATACCTGAGTGTATGTGTATAAATCATTAGAGGTGGCAGAACAGAGAGAATATGTTAGTAAAGGTTGCACTGATAGTGGCATAGAGTACCAGAGCTTTGAATTTATGCTGAAACTATATAAGACACTGGTTAGACCTCAGCTGAAATATTGCGTAGGTTTCGGATGCCACATTTTAGAAAGTGCAGAAAAGATTTACGAGAGTGATTCCAGTGATAAGAAACTTCAGTTATGACTGAAGACTGGAGAAATCAGGAAATTTTTCTTTGGAATGCCAGAGGCTCAGGGGAGATTTGATTGAAGTGTTTGAAATAGTAAGAAGTCCAGACAGAGTGGATAGGTAGAAACTGTTCCCATTCGTAAAAGAATCAAGAACCAGAGAGCACAGTTTTAATTTGCAAAAGAAGCCATGTGATGTGAGAAAAAAAAATCTTTGTCACACAGTGTATGGTTTGGTTTGAAAGCAGTGCCTGGAATTGCAGTAGATGCATGTTTAAATTAGGCATTCAACATGGAATTGGATGATTATTTAAATAGAAACAACACACAGGGTTATAGGGAAAAGGCAGCAGTTCAGCACAAATTGAAAAACTGTGAACTGGTGCAGATATGATGGGAGGAATGACCCCCTCCTGTATTGTAAGAGTTCTGTGATTCTCGCCTGCAACCCAAGCCAGGTAACCAGGGAGGTGGGGAGTTGAAGTGCTTAGTGGATAATTGACCACATTCTATTTATTTCTTGAATGCATTTGCTTCCAATGAAGCTTTTTTTAAAACTGATTTTGTCATTGAATTGTGACAGAATGGATGAATGTTTTCATGCCTTCTAATGTAGTGATCATCATTGATATGATATGACAGGGCAGGAATTTTTTTGAAATTCAGATTCATAATCAATCTTCCATGGTATTGTTTATAGTGTGTCAGATAACATGGTCACTCCCCTTCTTGTCTGATATCATTGTGCTGCTGGTTTTCAGTGTCATGCCTATTCTGCTTTTATTTTGCACCATCCTCCCGCCATAATCTTCCCTTTTTGCTTCCCTCTACCTTTTAATATATTTCTTTCCTAATCCTAACATTGACACTTTCTAATGCAGAGGGTGAATTGTATACACCCTTTCTCCCATTGCGTTTCATGAGCCTTTACCCTTCATTATCCATTTCTTAGCAATTCAGCTTGCTCCTGTTCATGCTCCCACCTATTCCTCTTTGAGTGATACTCTGGAGACGTTATTCTTCATTACCCTTTGGCCCATTGTCACTCACTTCATCCTCGATACTTCATCCACACTTCCCAACCTTTTCCTTTCAAAATACTGGAGCAGTGAGGCTATACTTGAAACAGGATATAACAAAAACTGCAAATAAAACCGAAAAGATTATCAAGGAGGAAAAAATTTAGACTATGAGAGAAAGTTAATACAAAGTCTGAAAAAAAATTCGTCATATATTTAAAAGAGTTAACAAAGTAAGTTTTTGTTCTATAAAAAGTGAGTCTGAGGAATTAGTAATGAAAGATAAAGAAATGGCAGACAAATTGAACAGATATTTTGCATCAGTCTTCACAAGAGAGGATACAAGTAGCATCCTGGAAATAGCTGTAAGTCAGGAACTGAAAGGGTGAGAGGAGCTCAGGAAAACTACAATTACCAGGAAAGTAGGACAGAGTAAATTGTCAAACTTGCATTTCCAACTAGTCCCTCCGGTTCTGATAGATTTTGTCCTAGGGTCATAAAAGTACGAGTGAGTGAGATAGTGGCTGGGTTGATTTTAGTTTTCCAAAACTCATTAGATTCAGGGAAGATGCCTTTAGATTAGAAAATAGCTAATGTAACTTCTTTATTCAAAAAATGAGAAAGGCAGAAAATAAAGAAACTATAGGCCGGTTAGCTAATCATCTGTCATAGAGAAAATGTTAAAAGCTATTATTAAAAATGATATAATATGCACTTGAATATGTTCAAAGTAAACAGGTGGTGTCAACATGATTTGTCAAAGGAAAATCGCATTTACTTAATTTATTGGAATTCTTTGAAAAAGTACCTTGTGCTGTAAATACAGGGGAGCCACTATTTAGATTTCCGGAAGACATTTGATAAGGTGCCACATCAAAAATGATTGGAAATAAAAGTTCAGAGTGTACGTGGTAACATTATCATGGATAGAAGGTTAACAGGGTAATGGGAAGCAGAGAGTAGGAATAAATTGCTCTTTTTCAGGCTGGCAGGAAGTCATGAGTGGTGTGGCATTGGAGGTTGATGTTGGGGCCTCAATGCCTTATAATTTATATAAATAATTTGGATGAAGGAATCAAAGATATGGTAGCTAAATTAGTTGGGTGAAAATTAGATGTGAGTTGTGCAGAGGATATAAGGAGCCTACAAAGGGATTTGGATAGGTTGAGTGAGTACGCAAATACCTAGCAAATGGAGTATCATGAGGAAAAGTATGAAATTTTGGTAGAATAAAAAAGAAGAAATTACCTAAAATGTGAGAGGTTGCAGAGCTCTGAGATGCAGAGAGATCTGGGTATCCTAGCACATGTATTACAGAAGGCCAGTATGCAGTACAACAAGTGATCAGGAATGCTGTTTTTTTATTGTGAAGGGAATTGAATGCAAAAGTGGGGAGATTATGCTTCAGTTGTACAGGGCATTGATGACACAACATCCAGTGTATTCTGTACAACATTTATCACTGTGCTTACAGAACCTCGTTAATGCATTGGATGCAGTTTGGAGAAATTTTGCTAGACTAATACCTGGAATGAGTGGATTGTCTAATGGGGAAAGGCTAGACAGGCAAAGCCTGTATCCTAAGCAGGTAAGAAGAGTCAGAGGTGACTTAATTGAAATGAGTAAGATCCTGAGGGGAGTTGACTGTGTGGATTTGTCAAATATGTTAACTCTTTCCAGAGAATCTTGAGCTAGGGGTCATAGTTTACAAATAAGGGGTCACCTGTTTTAAACAGCAAAGGAAACAATTTTTTTTTAAGAGGCTTGTGAGTCTTTGGAATTCCCTTCCTCTTAAGGCAATGGATGCAGAATCATTAAATACTTTTAAGGCAGAGGTAGATAGATTCTTGATTACCAAGGGGATGACAGATTATCAGGGAAATGCAGGAATATAGCATTGAGGTTGAAATCAGATCAGCCATGATCTTATTGAAAGGCAGCATAGGCTTGAAGGGCTGAATGGCCTCCTCTTGTACCTCATTTGTATGCTCATAACTGTTTCTCAACTTACCCAACCTCTCAGGTTTCACTTTCAAAATACTGTTTTGGGGATAAACTGCATGTGCACCTTTCCTCCTATTCTGGCCTTCATTTGGCCTCACTCAGGCATTCAGTATTTGAAGCTTGATTGCACACTTTTAACAAACACATTCGCCAGCAACAAGACACAGCTGGGTAATTCGCTGGCACCAACTTTCAGCAGGTGTTTCTCTGAATGATAATTGGAGTAACCAAAATGGAGAAAGCTGTCATCTCTTTCTTCCTTTCTGACTCCAGCTTCTTTCTCTTCTCTCCTGTTTGACTCCTGTAATGCCCATTCCATTTAATCCATTGTACGTAAATCCAAAATAAAAGAAACAAAAAAATCACTGCACCACCCACCTTTTCTTCCCCCAACAACACACAATGTGTACACACAGCTACGTTTACGAAAGAAAACACACTGAACACACATCTTATGCCAGTAAAGCTTATTTGAAAGAAACTACTGGGTTAAAACACCTTAGAAGCAAAGAGCAGTGAAGACGATAAACTGATTCGACATTTAGTCCATCAAGTCTCCTCTGCCATTCAATGAGATCATGGCTGATCTGATAATCAACTCCACTTTCTTGCTTTTCGCCCATAACCTTTGATCCCCTTATTGATTAAATATCTCAGCCTTGAATATATTTAAATTCCATCAACATAATTGGTTAAATATTGCAACATCAACCTGAGAGGTGAGTTACAGGACTCATGATTAAACTATACAATGTAAAATTATATCAAAGAGTTCACAGCTCAGGTAAAATTGTCAAAAGAAGCTTATAGAGTCGTAGAGTCATGGGAAACTTTTCAAGTAAACACTTGAATGATGGAATTAAAAGCCGCAAAAATTCTACATGTAAATCTAAACGGGTATTATTTAAATTACTACTACCCATGTTTAAACAATGCTGTTCCAAAGACTGTGATTACATGTATATCTCACATTTTGTTTTATTTTCCTTTGGAGTAGATGAAGGCAGATGTGAGACAGTGAGAAAGAGCTATTGGTCTTTGGTGCCTGACATATGCCCGGTTCCAAATTATGATGGCCATTTAAGTAGCTGGAGCAAGGGTCTTATGCCTGTCAAAGTTGCATCAATGGCACAAAGCCCTAGGTTGACGCAAAAAATTGCAGTGAATCTATCTCACTGTGATGGCTGAAGAGAGGTCTGGGTAAAGTGGGAAGGTAGAGGGAAAACAGTTCTTAAAATGTTTCCTAGAGAATTTGCTCCCTTTGTTGGAAATCCCTCTGAAGTTTCTTAGCCGATGTCTTTGTTTAAACTTTATGTGGGTGGAATCTATTTGTTAGTTCAGGATTGTCACTCTGACAACTCCTCAATCTAGGATAGGATGGAATTGCAAAGAATTGACTGCTTTCCCCAATAAAGACTTGGTGCTTATGTTTAACAAAATCATTGTGAACCAGTTTCTAAAATGTTTCAGAGAGAATTTGATCCTTTTGTTGGAAATCTATCTGGGATTGATAAAATCTAAAACCAAATATATAATTATTCATTTTGTCCTCTACTCACCAAAATTCAGTGTGACTGCACATTATGTGCCAGCGCCTTGAAGTCTGGGTTGTACTTTCAGGCTGCTAGTGGTATACAGTCTACCAAATAGGTATATGTGAGGTAGATGTGATTTGGGAGAATGCTGTCATGTAGAGGAATGTGGAGTCAAAATAAGCTTTTACTTTAAAAGCACAGGATGATAGAAGTGAGCATTTTTCTCTGTTTACTGAATCCCCAAAAATTGCTGTCCCTTGATGTGGCTTTCATCTCCATTTTGCAAAGTGATTATATCCAAATCGACTCCATGCTTCTGTGTGTGGGAAATCATGTCTAACTAACTTGATTGAGTTTTTTAATGAAGTAACAAAGACATTGAGGGCAGAGCTGTGGACGTGATCTATATGGATTTCAGTAAGGCATTCAACAAGGTTCCACATGGTAGATTGGTTAGCAAGGTTAGATCACATGGAACCCAGGGAGAATTCGCTATTTGGATACAGAACTGGCTCGAAGGTAGAAGGCAGAAAATGGTGTTGGAGGGTTGCTTTTCAGACTGGAGGCCTGTGAACAACAGTGTGCCATAAGGATTGGTGCTGGGTCCACTGCTATTTGTCATTTATATAAATGATTTGGATGTGAACATATGAAATATGGTTAGTAAGTTTGCAGATGACACCAAAGTTGGAGGTGTAGTGGATAGCGAAGAAGGTTACATCAGAGTACAATGGGACCTTGATCAAATGGGCCAATGGGCCGAGGAGTGGCAGATAGAGTTTAATTTAAATAAATGTGAAGTGCTGCATTTTGGAAAGGCAAATCAGGGCAGGACTTATATACTTAATGGTAGCGTCTTGGGGAATATTGCTGAACAAAGATACCTTGGAGTGCAGGTCCATAGTTCCTTGAAAGTGGAGTCCCAGGTCGACAGGGTAGTGAACATGGCATTTGGTATGCTTGCCTTTATTGGTCAGTGCATTGAGTGTATGAGTTGGGAGGTCAATTTGTGGCTGTACAGGACATTGGTTAGACTTTTGAAATATTGCCTGCAAGTCAGGTCTCCCTACTATAGGAAGCATGTTTTGAAACTTGAAAGAGTTCAGAAAAGATTTACAAGGATGTTTCCAAGATTGGAGAGTTTGAGCTATAGGGAGAAGCTGAATAGGCTGGGGCTATTTTCCCTGGCCTGTTGGAGGCTGAGGGGTGACATTATAGAGGTTTATACTATCATGAGGGGCATGGATAGGGTGAATAACCAAAGTCTTTTCCCTGGGGTGGGACAGTCCAAAATTAGAGGTTATATGTTTAAGGTGAGAGGGGAATGATTTAAAAGAGACCCAAGGGGCAACATTTTCGCGCAGAGAATGGTGCATGTATGGAGTGAGCTGCCAGAGGAAGTGGTGGAGGCTGGTACAATTACAACATTTAAAAGACATCTGGATGGTTATATAAATAGGAAAGGTTTAGAGGGATATGGGCCAAATGCTGGCAAATGGGACTAGATTAATTTAGGATATCTGGTTCGCATGAACGAGTTGGACCGAAGGGTCTGTTTCCATGCTGTACAGCTCTATAACTCTATGACTGCTTTGCCAAATCAAACACTTGATGGGATTTTGGAGTCAATGCACTAATGTCTCTTTGAAGGAATAGATTTCAGACAAACAAACAATTTGTTCTATCACATCTAATTCCTTCAATTGCCTGTTGAATTTCTCCACTAACTTCCTCAAATGTTGACAGAGGTTTTCTGGGTAAAACCTTTTTTTGGTCTTTGATTTCTTTTCTCGTATTTTCTCCAGACTCGGGAAGTGTTGGAGATTTTACTTCTGAACTTGGAGGACAACAGGCCCAATTTCAATTTGAATATGTTCACTGTAACACATTGTTTCCTCTCAAAGTCCAAAGATGTGCAGGCTAGGTGGATTGGCCATACTAAATTGCCCATAGTGTCCTGGGATTTGCAGGCTGGGAGGGTTAGTCATGGGAAATGCAGGGTTACAATGATAGGGTAGCGGGGTGGGTCTGGGTGAGATGCTCTTCATAGGGTCAGTGTGGACTTGATGGGCCAAATGGCCTACTTCCACACTGTGATTGTATGCTGAGGAAAGATTTCTTCACTGAGAGGATGGTCAAACTGTGGAATTTGCTACCACAGAAGGTTGTGGAGACTGGGTTACAGTGTTCACTGTTCACATTGAATATGTAGCACTGATCATATGTGCTACATCTCTGTCCTTTCCCTGTGGTTCATAGTTCAGTTCAATCAGTTTTGTCTGTAAGGAATTTGAAGTTGAACAATCACGCATTGTCTGACAGCTCACTGCACACTTCATTCCTTGATTTAAGAAAAATGCCAATTTCGGGTATCTGATCTAAACAGGACCTTCCCTCAATTTAACTATCTTACATCAGATTGGAGTATTAGTTCACCTTTGGAAAGATGGAGTGTATTGAGTAAGGATTTAAACATGAAGTGCTGAGGGCAAGGAAGATGTTACCCATCACTGGGGAGTCTAGAAGCAGGGGTTATAGCTCAGGGTATGGTGTAGGCCATTGAGGACTGAGAGTGCATGGCACGGTGGCTCAATGGTTAGCACTGCTGCCTCAAAGCACCAGGGACCTGGGTTTGATTCCAGCCTCAGGTGACTGTGTGGAGTTTGTACATTCTCCCCGTGTCTGTGTGAGGTTTCCTCTGGGTGCTCTGGTTTCCTCCCACAATTGAAAGGTTAGGTAGATTAGCCATAGGGAAATGCAGGGTGACAGGGATAGGATAGGATAACGTGGTGGGGTTAGGTCGAGGTGGGACGCTTTTTGGAGGGTCAGTGTGGAAAAAGAAAAAAGTGGGTAGCACGGTGGCTCAGCGCTTAGCACTGCTGCCTCACAGCACCAGGAACCCGGGTTCGATTCCACCCTCGGGTGACTGTCTGTGTGGAGTTTGCACATTCTCCCTGTGTCTGTGTGGGTTTTATCTAGGTGCTCCAGTTTCCTCCCAAGGTCCAAAGATGTGCTGGCTAGGTGGATTGGCCATGCTAAATTGCCCATAGTGTCCTGGGATTTGCAGGCTAGGAGGGTTAGTCATGGGAAATGCAGGGTTACAGTGATAGGGTAGCGGGGTGGGTCTGGGTGAGATGCTCTTCATAGGGTCAGTGTGGACTTGTTGGGCCAAATGGCCTACTTCCACACTGTGATTGTATGCTGAGGAAAGATTTCTTCACTGAGAGGATGGTCAAACTGTGGAAGTTGCTACCACAGAAGGTTGTGGAGGCTGGGTTACTGAGTATATTCAAAAAGGGGATCAATGAATATTTAGATATTTAAAGGCATCAAGTGGTATGGAGAGAAAGTGGGAATATGGCTTTGAGATAGAGGATCAGCCATGATCATATTGAATGGCAGAGCAGGTGCAAAGGGCTGAATGGTTCCTAGTTTCTATGTTTACTATGTTTAAAGTCCATAACTTTACTTCTTAATGTTTGCTGGTAGATTATGCAGTATAAACTGAGAAATCAGGATCATTTCTGCAAAATACAACAAATGATGCATTTGCGCCAAGCATGGCTAGTTACCATCAGGTGGGATGAAAACTAAATTCTGGATTGGAATGTTTTTCTCAAGCACGTACTTTTCGAATTCATTGTAGATATCCTCACCCCTTGTTCTCCCTTTAAGTGACAAAATGGTGAGAGGTCTTTTTTTTCAGTTGTTATGTCCTTAAAAAAACTGCGAACAACACAATCTGCTGGGCTGGGTTGGTCATATCAATGGATTCATCGAAGCATTCATAGACCTTCAGGTCTTGCTGCAATTGTTGAAAGACATCTTCAGACAAATATTTCATTGGAATTGCTACTATGGTAGCACCAAGTGACATGCATGTTACTGTTTCCTTTGTTCTTAAAGTCTTTGAATAAAGAGTCAGTGATCACAGTAAATGCTTCTTTAATTACATCACTATCTATGAATGGTAAATGTGAAATGATAGTTCAATGCAGGCCTTACTTTTTGCTGCTAGATCAGAGAGAAATTACTGTTGAACTTTCAAAGGAGCCTTCAGCTCATCAACTTTCCCTGTCTGTAGTATGCTGTTCAAAGGAAAACTATCCTTGAATTTACTGTACATCATTGTGCAGTGTTGTGATAGTTCTTGATTGTTGTGATTGTCCTTTATGTTCAGCTGCAGGAAGCTTGATTTATAGACTAATCCTGTTAATTTGAAGTTAAAAAGGATAAACTTTTCAAACATTTAATTTAGAAATTGTGACAAAATTTACAACAAAACTTTTCAGTTCCAGCAAAAATGCAATAAAGCAACAAAACAATAACTTAGTTTCATATAATCATAATGCAAGCATTGTACAGCTCTGCTACACAAGTTCCGTCATTTCAGAACATACATCTTCGGCTGCAGCTTCTTTCAAGTCAACAGGGGGGCAGGTGTTATTCCTAATGCCCCATTTTTACTTGTCAATTTACCTTGCTAACATTTAAAGTGAACAGCCTTATCTTCTCAATTCAGTGTTGAAGTTGTACATTTGTGATTTTTCTTCTGGATGGTCCAGGTCCCTCACTCATTGTTATTGCTTCAACTTGTAATCTGTTCCGTCACTGTGGCACTGGTCACGCTGCAGGTTGTCGTCTGGACCCACACCTCTGGAACATTCACAATGCCACTGGCTGCTTTCAGGTGTAGAGGCACAGGAGTTCATTGCTGTGGTTGTGATCTGTTCTCGGCGTCCACCATCAGCTTGATATCAGATCTGGGGAGTGGCTAACATTCCCTATAATTTTGGATATATTGGATAAGCTACTTAAGAAAAAAACTGCTGGTCTCCAGATAATGGGCAGAGGAGAGGGACTGGCTGAGCCAGTCTGTTGGGAGTTCACATGGACACGATGGGCTGAGTAGCCTCCCTCGTCCTTAGCACTGTAGGTCAGTAGCTTACACATCAGTTTCTAGTATATTTCTTGTTCATTTGCCACCACTTTACTTTACTCTGCAATGATAGTCCAGCAGGACTAAACTGAAACATGATGCAACACTACAGCAGACTGGTTAAGAGCTTGCACTTTTCTCAAGCTGTGTGGTTTCTGGAAGTGGAATTCATGCAGCATTGTGATCATTGACTTGCTCACAGTGAGGGTGTGAGGGTGGGTGGTGAGATCAACTGTCAGAAACTGTGAGATTGATCAGTCATGTTGTGATCTGCATTGTTGATGACCACAGCTTTATATCATCCAAGACAAAACAGCCCACTCGTTACGCAATCTATCAGGACCTTCGCCCCTCTGTCACCAAAACACAATGGCATTAGTGTATACCATCTACATAATATTCTGCAGCAACTTGTCAAGAACCCTTGTCAGCACCTTCCTCTCTCATATCCTCTACCTCCTAAAGGATAGTAGATAAGTGGAATCATGACCAACTTTAAGCCACACACCCCTTGGAACTATATTACCATTCCTTCTCTGCCACTGAGTCAAAATCCTGAAATTCTTTTCTGTATCAACATCACATGGACTGCAGCAGTTGAAGGAGGCAGCTCACCACCACTTTCCCAAGAGCAATTAACAAGGCAAAAAAAAATGCTGGCGTTGCCAGCAATTGTGACCATGAATAAGTAAAATACATTTTAAACACATTTAATGTTGTTAATGAATGGCTGGCTTAGATACAGTCAATAGTGTTTATATTTCACATAACAGACAATGGCACCCTCTGGTGGAAGAGTATAAACTTGAATTTAACGTTAGAGATTTGCAGCATCAATGGATGAAAATTATAAGGGTTGTTGATGAATATTAAACATTATCAAAGGTTTTGATAAATAAAAGCTTTTTCCATGGATTGGCAAGTTATTAAAGGACAAAGGAAAATGCAAGCAGCATGTTTATCTGCTGGTTGATTTCAGTAAGGCATGTCCTGTCAGGTATTGTGGTGGAACCAGAAACTAGAATTCTCAAATGGTAACAGGATCAATATTCAAAACAAAAGTAAAGAAAAGAATGGAAGAACTAATTGGGAAAGGACAAAACAATGAAACTAAGTATTATGTGAATAACTCTTTTGAGAATCAGGACAGATGTGTTTGACATAAATCACAATGATTGCAAATACTTCCAGAGTTTAAAGAGCATGAGAGAAAATTGCCTCAATTATTTGCATTGTAAGAATGAGGTGTCAGTACTTCATGCTGCAAGTAAATATGTGCCAACTTGCAATAATTACAGGTCGAGACTTTTCAATTTAGCATCGTTTAGTAAAATACAGATGTGGTTGTTCTTCATGTTCAGCTGCAGGAAGCTTGATTTACAGCCTAATCCTGTTAATTTGAAGTTGAAAAGGATACATTTTCTAACCACTCAAGTTAGAAATTATGATGAAATTCACAAAAAAACTTTGCAGTTCCAGTAAAAATGCAATAAAACATCAAAACAATAACTCAACTTCACATTCATAATGCAAGCATTGTACAACTCTGCCACACAAGTTCAGTCATTTCAGGAAACACATCTTTGACTTGAAGCAAGCAGCAGCAACAGAGGGGACAGGAGTAGGCCATTCAGCAAATTGAACCACTTCAATTAGATCACGCTTAACTGTACCTCAACTCTATTTACTGTCTTGACTCCATAGCCTTCAATGCAAATCATCACTTTCTTTGATAAACTATTTAACACTGAGAATAATTGCAATTGAACATCTCTCTCCCTCTTTCAGCAATTATATATGCTGCTATTAATGAGAGTGAAAAACACCGAGTGATTCCAATGAACAGACAGAGATAAAGGGCTGTTTTTCCCATTTTATGGTGGTGTCATTTTTCAGGAGGTTTTAGGGAAGGCTTCCCACCACGATCCGTAGCAACCATTCTCATTTAATCTTCTGTTATTGCCTCAATCATTGTGCATCCGGGCTCCATATAAGCCTTCTCATGCAATTGTGTGGTAGCAAAGACAGAAATGCTTGCTTCTGTTGGGATCTTTCAAAGGCTGCAAGCTGAGACCTGGCCTTCACACTGTGGTCTGGGGCATGACCTAGAAGGAGAAGGTGTTAGCCTGCTTTGCCAACAAGGACATGGAGGATGGGATTGTGGAGGGGATGATCATTCTCTTTCCATCAGACCCCCAAAGTTGACCACAGTACCAGCTACTGCTAGCCTGGGTGGAGATAACCAGGCCAGTGCTGTCTTCAGGTGAGAAGCATTGCCCAGCAATTTAGACAGATGCTTAATGAACTTTTATGCTCTGCAAGGGTAAGTGACACAATTTTTTCTTTGTTATCTCACACACAATCTAACTTTGCCACAGCGCAGAGCTCCCATCAAGGCTACCACTCTCACTATTGCATATAGCGTTTCAACTTACCCAATTCTCACCCACTTTATCCTCCCAAACTACTGACATTTTTGGCCCTCGAAACTTCCTATTCATTTGCTGGGGATACCCCGCCATATTTTCTGCTCCTGCACTGCCGCTAACAGCTATTCCAGCCACTTCCATCTCACTCAATTCCTCCTTTTGTGTCATTGAAGGAGAAAATGTCAGTCAAGGTGGAATGTGCAATGACGTGTGTAGTGGTGCCCGATATTCATGTCCTCACCCCATAAGAGGAGAAGATCCTCAAACTGGCCACAGAAGATTGAGATCACTTGTGAAGATTCCGGGATCCCTATTTTGAAGCAACCAAGTTAGCTTCACTGTGCAGGGCTGCATTGCTCTCCTACTGCCACCATTCTGAAAGCATTCTTTACCAGATTGTCAGCAACAAGGCTAGGACAGAGATGAGTAGAAACTTATTTACTCAGAGAGTTGTTAGGATTTCAAATGTACTGCCTGGGAAAGTGGTGGAGGTGGATTCCACAGGAGATTTCAAAAGACAGCTGGATATATATTTGAAAATGATGAACTGAGAGAGTTATGGAGATAACATGGGATTAGCTGGGTAGATCTTTCGGGAGCTGGTACAGGCATGATGGGTCAAATGGCCTCCTTCTATTCAGTAAAATTCTGTGATTCTGTGCTTAAGTTTCCACCCTTATTATGCAACAAATGGCATCTCTTCTCTTACGCAGCTACCCCAAACAGTTCTGGCACAAAGAGGCCAGCCACTCCCCTTGGAGCAGGTAACCACTCATGCTTCAGGGGAATTTACTGGCAAGGCTTTCTTCTGCTCCCTCCACCAACTCAGAGACATTCACCTCTGTGGGTTTGTTTTCTAGATTAGACTCTGGAGCACAATCTGGTGAGCACATCACTAACATGTCTCCAGAGCCAGTCAAGGAAGGAAATTGCCAGGGGTCTAGCACTCAGAGGACTGCCCGATAACAGGAGCCTGCTCAGACAGTCGCAGGAGAATCAGCCAGCTTTGTCAAGGTACTTGGTAAAGAGGATAGAAGGTTGCAGGAGACCACTCATGTTGTTAGATCATGCCGGCTCTGACAGATGTGCATTTGGCTGTAAATGGAAAACCAGGCCCGGCAGAATGCCAAGTAGCTGTCAGAAAGGCATGCAGACCTGCACTCGATTGCTTTAGCTGTTGGTGCTCAGCATTAATAGTAAGGCACGGGGAGGATGAGGGTCCTCAACCTTAGTGCAGCTGCCCCTTCCTGTCATGGATGCAGGATGGTATGAGCAGGCACCCACACAGAGAGGCACCACACACAGACCCCTTAGAGGCTCCTTTCAGGACATTCCAGAGATGCCAAGTCCCACCACCTCCAATCTGCCTGAGATCCCCATTCTATGGGCATTGCAGTTGAGGAGGGTGAGTCTGCATCTGGACTGGACACTCTCAGCATGTTTAGACCCTCTTTCCACAAATGCCCCAGGGTTATCCACCTAAGTCTTCCAAGCCCAATCGTCTCCACTACAGTACAGGCTACCTCCAACCCAACTGTGGACCACAGGACTACACGTGGATATAGTGGTCAGGCAAAGGAAAAAAATAAATTCTGTGGGCACACATAGATGGCATGAGTGAAAATTAATTGTAAACACACTTTCTCAAATCCATAAATATACATATACTTTAAATCATCACATGCATGTTCGACTATAATTTTAGTTTGAGGATCTGGGTTATGTGATGAATAAAAACCAAAAGAATTGCGGATGCTGTAAATC
>NC_063334.1:79465824-79506582 GCF_021869965.1 Rhincodon typus | reverse complement strand
CGGGTCCGGTGACCCTTCCTCTGAGGAAGGGTCACCGGACCCGAAACGTTAACTCTGTTTTCTCATCCACAGAAGCTGCCAGACCTGCTGAGCTTTTCCAGCAACTTTGTTTTTGTTCCTGGGTTGTGGTGACCATGTCAGAGGTAAACAGCTTTTTTGTACATCTTAAGGAATGTACAAAATGTTAATGGTGAGGTTTTCTCATCTCTGAGAAGCATCCTGGATAGCCAATGATCTTAGAGATCCTTCAATCCTTATATTGATGATTGCAGCCAAGACTCAGAGGCTAAACCAAATGTGAACACCTTGTAATCTGTCCTTACCTCACTTATGTTCCACACTTATAATTTTCTGTGTGTGTGACTATGTGATCTTTGCAATCACTGTGTGATATTCAGTGCTGCACTAATGTCCAGACTTTGCCTCATTGTGCATTGTTCTGGTTGGAAAATATGCTTTAAATGCAGTTTTCTTCACTATAGGTGTTGGGTGAAGTATATTTAAGCATTCCATGCTTAGTTAGCAGTGTATACAAATTAGCAGACATGGAAGACTAAATGATAATAGGTGGATGAAAAGGACTTGCATCAGAATGCCTCTGAAACTCATAATAGCCATAGGAGAACTCAGTACACAGCTTTCAGCTGAATCATGAAGCCACAGAAACAAACTCATCTTAGGAGAGGTGATGACCCATTGGTATTATCGCTAAACATTTGGTCAAGAGATCCAGGTAATGTTCTGGAGACCTGGCTTCAAATCTCACCATGGCAGGTGGTGAATTTGAATTCAATAAAAATATCTTGAATTGAAAGTCTAATGAGGACCATGAAACCATTGTCACTTGTCAGGAAAAATGCATCTTTGGAGAAGGAAAGTGCCATTCTTACCTGGTCTGGCCGACATTTTACTCCAGGCCCACAGCAATGTGGTTGACTCTCAACTGCCTGATGGACAATGAATGACATCATAGCCAGTGAATAAATTAAAAGAAAGCATCATATGATGTTACAACACTGTCTGAAAGATTGCTTCTCTTTCCCTAATGCTCATCAGAACATACATAGTTCTCATCTTTGAACATGGATGCAGCATATGTTGTAAAACACTCAGATAGATGTTTACATTGGCTGTTTACTGTACAACAGGAAAGATGAAAAACAATAAAGCTGTATTTGCTTTTGCATGCAAACAGCAGCTGCTTGCTCACTTTAGCAACAACAAAAAATCTACATTTATCGAATATCCTCACCCAGCTCAGATCTCTTAAGAAGTAGTTTTCATTTAAGTTTTCTTTGGCTTCTTGTTGCATTGCTCCCTCATATTGAAAGTGATGTTTCTGTCGGTCAGTGCCCTGATCTTTTGGCTTGGAAGACTGCTGTCGCTCTCCCAGCTCCTCAGTGTCCATCACATCCCCTCTTTGCCTGCTGTAATTGTGCAGAGCACAGCATGTGTCACTCTCCATCTGGAGTGTACCACAAAACTCCTTTAGAGCAATTCAAGCATTATAATAACATGTTGAGGAGCCATCAAGTCTCTTCCATGGTGGCCCTGGTGGAAAAATGGGCTGCATTGTATCTTTGTTTGACCTCAGTAAGCAGTTTCCACACGAGAGTCATCAGTACCCTCTGCAGTCTCATGCTGTTTCTGGATCTATCCCTTTAACAGTTGTTATCCCTCTGCATCCAACATAATGGGTCCAATCCCTGCGCTTAACTTTCCTACTTTCCCCAACACAGACTGGACTGCCCCATGATAGCCCTCCACAGAGTTTCCTGCCAAAAAATTCGAGAATGACCATGATTCAACCCCCATACGGAGTTGTGAGATCAGCCCTTGATGAACATGCCCCAGTCTCTGGCTGATGCCCCAACTGACTTAATCTATAATCCACATGTTGAGTGGATGTGCCCTGCAGGACTGACTGTGGCCCCAGTCACGAAATCTCTAGATTCCCAGACTGGAAGGACATAGATTCCTTGACCCTGCTTGCACCAAACACCCTGCTGATTGTGCCAAACGCCATGAAGTGAGATCGGACAATGCCCTTGACTGAGTGTTGTGGAACCCCTGACTAACCATTGTCCCATTCACTCAAATAAGGACTGCTTCACTTAGACTTTCAGACATGGAAATTTGATTGAAACACATGCAGTCTGTGTTTACTAGTGTATAAGCTGCTGCCACGTAATGTTCAGTGTGATATTAGTATGTCATGTTGTGACGAAGGAACATGCCCATCTGGTTGACTGTTTAGTGCTGGCAGGCATGAGAAGCTGCCTGGCTTTCTGTCCATTCTAAGAAGCAAGGCAAGGCAGAGATGCTGTGAGGCAGTAAATTCTGACTGCTACGGCAATGTGCTAAAATGCAAGCGGTTTTGTGAGGTCTAAGTAAGCACAAAGTGAGTGAGTGCTAAGAAAGCAATCTAAGAAACCTGAAATGCAGATGCATGAGATGAGTGTGTGTCCCAACGTGCAGGTTAACCTGGCAGGACTGCTGAAATATGAAATGTCTGTGAGCTCTGGGGTGCAGTAGTGAAGTGTTGAAACACCTTCTGAGTTAGTATGAGATTTGCCACAACAATGTAGCACTGCTGGTCTTTTGCCAATGAAAAGTTGTTGTGGTCAGTGCCCATGGAACATGCCATGACATTTTGGTCAGTGAAC
This sequence comes from Rhincodon typus, assembly GCF_021869965.1. Lineage (NCBI taxonomy): Eukaryota > Metazoa > Chordata > Chondrichthyes > Orectolobiformes > Rhincodontidae > Rhincodon > Rhincodon typus. The sequence goes on along the minus strand of NC_063334.1, from coordinate 79,503,916 downwards.
GTGAACATGGAGACCTGGAGCTGCATCTGCTATGGAACTGGTCAGACTTTAAAATTGGGAATTAGTGCCATCTAATTTCTCCAGTGGTAACAATGGGTGGGCTAGAAACTCTTCTGAACATTACTATATTGCTCTTAGTTTAAACCTTAAAATCAATCAACTTCACTAAGTTGTGATTGGCCTGTTTGTTTCAATGCACAGTACATTTCAGGTTGTTTTGTAGCCTTAGATCTCACATATTGGTGCCATGTTGCCAATCCTTTAAAGTCCCATTGCACCTGTACCTCTCACTGGCCCTTTACAACTTTTCATTAATAGGTCACTTTTAATGTTCGGTTCCAACTCTCACTTGAACTCATTGTTGTAAACAGCCTCTTTATTCCAATACGCTGTTCGTTCCAGATTGCTGCTCAAGTGCAAACTGTTTTGTCTTCTCGATTAAGTGATTAGAGGACTTGCTGTCTTTTAAATGAATCTAATGTAGTCTGTGTTCATTCTAACAAGTACTTTCTCCAGTTCTCTTCTAGTCATGTACTCTTGCACAAGATTTCTTAGGCCCAAGCTGTTAACCATTACTCAACACAAATCATAGAGGATATATTGGAATCAATACCAATCATAGCCATCACATCTAATCTTGAGCAAAGCTCCTACAGAAATTGTTGAAATTAATTTTTCATCAGAAGTATCTTCTGCACCATTTTGAATAATTTAAATCTATAAAACATTTTACAAAATCTCAGATATCTCAAAGTATTTTGCAGCCAAATACTTGCAAACTGTAATCACTTGCAGTGAAAGGGGACATTGCACACCACAAGATTTCACAGCCAGCAAGGAGGTCAATGATATAGCTATTCATGAAGAATTCTAATCACCCACATCCTTTTGTTTAATCTGTGCATTACAGGCTAAGTAACAGCACTCAAAAAAAACTAGGAGGATTAAAAATTTGAAAAATCAGCAGTTTTCTCATTTGCATCCAATTAGAGCTCTGCTACTGTGCAGCTTGTAAAAATGCCCACTTTCATCAATGTTAAAAATGTCCTTGGGTTTATAGTGAGATTTATCACTCATGTAGTTGTCAACATCTTCTATTGCTTGTCTCCCAATGTGTGTGCACGTGGGCCTGGTTTGACTATGCTAAAATGGTTGATTTACAGTTCAGAAGCAGTTGGTTTCAAATTGCCTGGTGAATTTACTAGCCTCTTTTGACACATTAGCCTAGAAAGGTTAACTGCTGAGTCTCTTGCATCAGGATGGATTTAAGTTGATTGGAAGATTTCTTTGGTCAGGACATAATAGGATGAGAATTAAAATTTGAGTTAACTGACAATTCAAAATAAGACACTAGAATTAAACAACATGATTTTAAATACATGCTTACTGGTGTAAATTATCACAATTTCAAACAACATGAACAGATATGGTAAATCTTCTTAATTCACCATTGTTTAGTTCAAATGATCTGATTTTAACAACATGATTTTAAATACATTCTTACTGGTGTAAATTATCACAATTTCAAACAACATGAACAGATATGGTAAATCTTCTTAATTCACCATTGTTTAGTTCAAATGATCTGTTAATTTTACAGCTTAGTGGATAATTAAAATATTTTGAGCAAAGACTACTCCACTGATGAGGTTACACTGTATTTCAAATTAGTGAGTTTGAATTTAAGACAGTCGACATGATAATTCCATGACTATGACACAAACAAATTGAATATCATAAGAAATTCAGGGTTTACACTTCTGTATATGTTCCTGTTTGTTAAGTGACAGTAGCAAGGCCGTATTTGGTGTACATCACTTACTACCCACAACACATAGTGCTGTGACTTCTTCTTGTCCTTGTACATATGAGATGGTAAGCGACTGGAAAATACTATTCAAGTAAAGATTAAACCGGAATAAGTTAAGATCAGTGAAATGGTGCTCAGGCATTTTGCTCGTTGTATAACATGAATTCTTTGTACTGGAGCTTTCACAGATTCTGCAGAGAAAGTTCGCAGAAATTAACTTCCCTATTTATACGAAAATATGATTTACCATTTTTAGTTTTCAGTACTTCCATTCCAGATACCTCTGAACTACTACCACTTTATTGACATCGCATTACATTGTACCTTTTTGCCAGTGGTCCTATGGCCAACTACTAGAACAGAACTAGACATTTGGATACAGAACTGGCTTGAAGGTAGAAGACAGAGGGTGGTGAAGGAGGGTTGTTTTTCAAACTGGAGGCCTGTGACCAGTAGTGTGCCACAAGGATCGGTGCTGGGTCCACTGCTTTTTGTCATTTCTTTAAAGGATTTGCATGTGAGCATGGGAGGTATGGTTAATAAGTTTGCAGATGACACCAAAATTGGAGGTGTAGTAGACAGTGAAGAAGGTTAGCTCAGAGTACAATGGGATCTTGATCAGATGGTCCAGTAGGCCGAGGATTGGCAGATGGAGTTTTATTTAGATAAATGTGAGGTGCTGCATTTTGGAAAGGCGAATCAGGGCAGAACTTAATGGTAAGGTCCGGGAGTGCTGCTGAACAAAGACACCTTTGTTCATAGTCCCTTGAAAGTGGCGTCACAGGTAGATAGGATAGTGAAGAAGGGGTTGGTAAACTTGCCTTTATTGGTCGGTGCATTGAGTATAGGAGTTGAGAGGTCATGTTGCGGCTGTACAGGACATTGGTTAGGCCGCTTTTAGAATACAGCTTGCAATTCTGGTCTCCCTGCTACAGGAAGGATGGTGTGAAACCTGAAAGGGTTCAGAAAAGATTTACAAGGATGTTGCCAGGGTTGGAGGGTTTGAGCTATAGGGAGAAGCTGAATAGGCGGGGCTATTTTTCCTGGAGCATTGGAGGCTGAGGGGTGAAATTATAGAGATTTATAAAATCATGAGAAGCGTGGATAGGTTGAATAGCCATGGTTTCTTTTTTCCCCAGGGTGGGAGAGTCCAAACTAGAGGGCATAGGTTTAAGGTGATAGGAGAAAGATTTAAAAGGGACCTAAGGGGCAACTTTTTCACGCAGAGTGTGGCGTGTGTGTGGAATGAGCTGCCAGAGGAAGTGGTGGAGGTGAGTACAATTACAATATGTAAAAGGCATCTGGATGGGTATATGAATAGGAAGGATTTAGAGGGATACGGGCCAAATGCTGGACTAGATTAATTTAGGATATCTGGTCAGCATGGACAAGTTGGACCGAAGGGTCTGTTTCTCTGCTGTACAGCTCTATGACTCTATAAACAAATACAAAAGGGATAAAGGTTATTGTCAAGTCCTTTCCTTTCAAGGTCATTGTATTCTATCAGGAGTTCGTCCCTGCTTAACAACATTAGTGTGTGTCCTACTCCAGGGGGATATATTTCTGATTTAATGCAGTTGGTAGTGATTTTGTTTTGACTGTACATGTAATTGTAATATGTACCCAAAGATTCAATATGTGCCACACTGATTAGGTCTTGAAGAGTGTGCTTGTGCAAAATTAACCCTTAAGCTCCTTTTGCAGCATTTTGGGATGTAAACTAAACAGTGGTATTAATATTGTATAACACTCATTCGATTCATTAAAAAATTCTGATCCAGATCTTTTAAACGTGTTAATAATTTTCAACTCAGTGATGTTCTTTGGAAGTTTAGTCAACATTTATGTTCCCTGGGCAGTGGGAAGATGCTTTTTCTCACTCTAATCTTGCTGGAGAGTTGTGAAATTTGTATGTGTCCTTTGGTCCTGCTGTTCATAAACTAAAGAGAAAAGTGGACTTTTTTGAGGTTGAATGGCTCCAAAATGTATCCAAGTTAAACATCTTGCTTACTTCAACTGGATTCACACCTTTTATTGTATGAAATCCTCTTATTTTTCATCATCTTTTATTCAGCAAAAATATAATTGGCTGCTTGAACCTTTCCTCGTAATGTAGCCCTGTATGGCCTGAAATCATTTAGTTTTTTTCTTCTTTGAACTCTTTAATTATTATTTTGGAAGTAAGGTGAAGAGAAGTTCAGTATTTGCCTCATTGTTGAGCTGTACAGTGTTGATATAACATGTTCTGATGTATAATCCAATGGCCTCTGAAAGTAACAAGAAGCTGATTTGTTTTTAATGATGAACTGTTTCTCACTGATCAGGTGCATTGAGGTTAAAAATAATGATCAGCCTTAAATCATTTTCTTCTTCAGCTTCTGGCAATAGAAATTCTTTTGTGTCACTCATTTTTACACTAACTGTTTCTCTATGAATTAATTAGTAATGTTCAACATTAAAATTTATATACCTAACCAATGCAAGTCCATTAAAGATAATCAGTCTACCCATGGAGCAAATTCAATTATAATACTACAGAGGTTTTCTTCTATATTATTAAAAATGTTCCTGAGTAGATCCTAGTGGAATGCCAGTTGCTTTATCTCCAGGAAGAATGATTTCTTCGTAATCACCACCTGCCTTTTGTTGTGATGTCAATTGTCACTTCTGTATATAATTTGTCATTTATTCATGAGTTTTAACTTTCCTTATTAATGTCACTTGAGGAACATGGCTCATTATGAAAATCTGAGTAACCTTCATTTACTGCATTACACTTAATTTAGCTACTAACTCTTCAAGGTATTCTTGAAAATGTTGCAGCCTTCTATTGCTATAGCTATGCTGACTGCTCTAAAAACTAAGCAGACAAGCAAGATTTTTTGAGGTTGAGTGGGTCCAAGATTATTTTTCTGGTGATAAAGAAATGTAACCTAGTCAGTCCACTACCTGGTCCTGGTCAATCAAGTACCCCTCAATACCTAATTACCCTCTCGAAGCTCCTGACTTCTCACAGAATTGTTATGATGCAGATGGAGGCCATTTGGTCCATTGTGTCTACTTTGGATTGTTAAATGAGCACTGTTACCCTTTCATGTTATTTTTATTCAAAAAAAATCATCCAATGCCCTTTTGAATGTTTCATTTGAACCTGCATCCATCACACTTCCAGACAGAGCATTCCTTACCCTAAGTATTTATTAAGTGAAAATGTTTTTCCTCATTTAACCCTTGCTTCTTTTGCAGATCACTTTAAATCTATGCTCTCTTGTTCTTGTTCCTTTTATGAGTGGGAACAGTTTATCCAAGTTTCTTACCTGACTACTCTTCTGACCTAAACCCTCACCATCCGAGTGGTGGAATAAAACCTTGTTCTAATGTTCCTATTGCCGTTGCATTACTATTGACTAATGTGGACCTAATGTTTATCTGGGAGTGGAGGCATGTGACAGTTTATGGACGTTCACAAATCAGAAGATATCTGATTTACTGCACATTGTCAACTTTGTGATATTTTCCTTTGGCCTTTTTCTGTGTTTGGAATGCATATAATCCTCACTGAGGTTGCTTCCTCACTTTAAGTTGGGAACAAAAATAAGATTTTCCCCCATACTCCAATTTGTCTGGTGGTGCAGGGTTTTGGAAGCCCAGCTGAAGCTACAGGTTTGAGAGTCCACAGAGAAAATGGAAAACTGCTGATGAGTTGAAACAATATCTGAAAGACAAATGAAAAAGATTTTGATGAATTCAGTTGGCACTATTAGGTGCTGTCTTTTAGTGTAGATGCTTTTTCAATGCAGTGATGCAGCATAGGGGTCCATAAGTTGACCCTTGTCTTGGCCACCACTGTAGCAATGTTGTCAAACATTGTAATACTTTTCCACTAGAGAAAGTGTATAATGTATTGAATAATATATAATGGGATAGGCGAGATAGCATGGGGTGATATGGGGGAAAATGAGATGGCATGAGGAATCTCAGGGTGCATGGAGAATGTGAAGTGATAGGCGATAGCTTGTAAATGAATGGAAGTTGAAACGGGTGAAGGGTGAAGTTTAGGGGGTCGTTAAACTATTCTGGGAATTGCAGTGTTTGAAAAGTAAGTCAGACCTTCTAACTGGTCCACCGCCACAATCACAATTTTCATGCATTCCGTTGTGGCTCCAAAACGCACTGCAAACGTGACACATTTTGTGAAAAGATGCAATATCCTGTGGGAAATCATACATGGGTCAGGTTTATATTTTATGAGCTGCAGATTTGTGCAGGTTGGATTTTCCTGTTCCCAGGCAAAGCTTCAGCCCAATGCCTCAAGATTAATAGAGGAATTGGGGAAAAAAAACTGATTCTTTTAAGTTGATAAGTTGAATACTTTCCAAATAAGGTAAAAAATCTTTTTTCCAACAGGTGAATATACTTGTCAGGTACTCATTGCCAGAAGGGTTGTCAATGCTGGAAATTGAACATTTTCTCATATCAGAATCAAGCACTGCCAGGTAAACTGGGGCAAAGTTTAATAAAGAATTAAATGCTCACCCAAATATATGCCTGGACTCCAATCTTGAAGCGGCATCTTCCATTGAATTTAATGTAAGTTTTGGATTTCCCACAATGTCTATGCTTGTGCACCGTGAGGAGGTTCAATACTTGGATTGTGGAAAAAAAATGGACAATTTTGTCTTGGGTTGAAACCATCCGCGTCAGATCCAGATCATAGAGAAAAATAGCAATAAAATTCAAACATCATCTGTTCTTTAACAAACCGAGAAAAATGAAACAAAATGGGTTTTCTCTTGTGATTGAAAGTGAAAAATAGTGATTATTTTTCCTGGGTTGTCTGTTGTATTTATATTTATGCTTTAACATTTTTATGTTTACAAATAAGTTTCTTAAAATATAAAACAGCACAAGGAAATCTAAGCAGCTAATATAAAATGTTTAGTTCACTGGAACAATTAAAAAGCATGACCACAGCAGTGTGTTATACTAACTTGATTCAAACAGCAAAATAGAGCCATATTAAATATTCTCAATAAATTCAATTTAACGAATGGTACCAAATCTATCAGCAACAATAATTGATGATTTATTTTATTTAAGCTAAAATATGAGAAATTATATGGTATTGGCAGCCTGGTGCCCAAAGCATAGACCAGTTTCTCATTTCTATATAAATATGATATGCAGGAAGCCAATTAGCATCGTACCTTGGTCTGTGAAGATGATTTCCTTGCGGCAGTAAAGACCTGGTTTGGAACACAATTTATTCCAGCAGGATCCATCAGCAAGAGGGACATTAAACCTCATTTTAAATCGACACACGGGAGCAAGTGGCAAGCTTGTATTACTGTGCCACCTGAGCCCTGGAGAGAGGAGGCTGAATTCCTGACTGAGACTACCGCAATCACCTGGTGGCCAGTGGAATTGGTAGGAGTGGAACTTTGAAAAGCAAGTATCTGAGACTTTGAGGAAATGGTCCTTGGCATTGAATTAAAATGATGAAGGAATGTTGGGCAGTAATCATCGTCAGTATGTGGGCTTTGGGGTGTTGGGAGTGAAGATGTTGGGGGTACTGAGCCTCTATTAATCTGCTTCTGCTTGCTGGCAAGTTTCTGCAGCAGGTCTGTCTCTAAACACAATGCATAAAATCTGGGATTAAAATCCAGTCAAGCACATAATAGCATCTGATTGTTGGAGACTTCAGAGGCACTTGTCTGCAGTGATCACCTCTGAAGCTTCTCAAACCAGGAAATTGAATTGGCAGCAGGCAGGAATGTGACTAAAAGGGCAGATAAGAATTCTGCCCTCTTTTTAAATCTTGACTTGCTTTTTAATAAACACAGAAAGTTAAAAACAGGAAAATAAATTTCAGTTCTAGTAATCTCAATGCAGCCAGCAGAGGGCATTGGTAGTTTCTTTATCAGCACAGCACAGATTCAAAGTCATTCTTTAGGATAATTCTGATTCATATTACAAGTTGAAACTTTTCACTATTATTCACTGTAAAATGCAAGTGACATTCAATTCAAATCTATAATTATTAATGCACAAATTGGCATAATATTTTATCATATATTATTTCATACAATGGTCACCCAGGGAGGGACATAATGGGGGGAATCTTACCAGGCCCTGAATGATGTGGGCCATGGTGAGAAATCTGGTAGGATTGCACCATAAACCCCAGAAAGGCCTTTCTCAATGTCAGGAACAACTTGTATTTTCTATCATAGTTCTGGATGTCCAGATGAGATTCTCACTAGGCCTCTTAAAGTGAATTGTTGCCTGTTATCACTTTAATCGACACCAAATCTCACCTCATCACCACGGAATGTATAGCAACTAGATGCTGTGAATTTCCAAAATAAGAGTCAGAGTGGTTTATTGCAGCTCCAGCTCGACACTTGCTCCTCCAGATTTTTATCTTGTACACTAGGCACCAACATCTCAGGACATACTGGGCAGCAGCTGTACATGCATTTCATGTTCACCAACGCTGTCATTCAACATGTACCAGCCTCTCTGCGGCATCGTGGCACATTTTCAGTCTTCTTGCAGTACATGTCTGCACTGTAATGTTGTACTTTGGAGAGAACTGGGACTTTTCATTGCAATGCAACTGCAAAGGCACATTGTGCACATGGGCAGGCAACTAGCTCAAGGACTGGATCAATTTGCGTCTCAGGGCAACTCGCTTGCTCTCTTAATGATCACTCCAATTGCACCTCCCTGGATCCTTGCCTTTCATTCCTTTTTTGTGCTTAAAGTCTCACAGTTTTGCACTATTATTTTGCAGTTTAGCACTTACATGAAGCCAGTCAGCTTGTCATGCTTGTTAGCAATCAGCATTTGAGTGGGTGGACATGTTGCTGTACAACACATTACTGTATCAATCTCACACCTACACCATGTGCCAGCTGCATATACGGCAAGTGCACTGCATTGCTTTCAAACAAGTGGCCATGTCTCCAAGTCTTAGGTAACTAGTCCTCACTGATACCCGGAGACTTCGGCTACATGGGGGTCCGACACAGTAAGTCAATGGCAGCATCCTATTTTATTCCAGGGACTTGGCACTGACAGGCGTCTGGTTAGGAGCTCACAGCCAGGGACTCAGTATTTTTAGAGCCCAGGAAGTGGGTCATGGCCAGATCTGTGGGCACAGTGCAGTCAGTTCAGGGAGTGGGGTCTTGGTAAATATCTCGAGAGATTGGGCCATGTCCACTATAATTAAAGGAAGGAGGGAATTATTAGAGAGTTGCTGCTACGGTAAGAGGAACTTAATGGTGGGGAGTGGAGGTAGAACATTGGGATGCAGAGGAGATTACATTATTGAAAGGGAGGAGGGGGCAACTCAGTATAGACAATAGATGAGGTTGTTGACATTCTCGCCAAGCTGGCTTGTTTTCGTTCAGATGTTTCATCACCACGCTAGGTGACATCATCAGTGAGGCCTCCGATGAAGCGATATTGTTCTACTCCGTTTGGAATTTATACTGTCCGGTCTGTTATGGTGAGTAGTGTCATTTCCGGTTTTGTTCTGTACAGGTTTGTATACGGGGTCCAATTTTATATGTTTGTTGATTGCATTATGTGTTGAGAACCATGCCTCTAGGAATTCCCGTGCATGTCTATGTTTGGCTTGGGCTACTATAGTTACCTTGTCCCAGTTTCACATTTATTTACAGAAGTGATGACTTATCTACAGCCAGGTATCACCTGCACCATTAATGTGCCCTGAAAAGGTTTCCCTCCTCCTTCCTTTGCCACTGCATCTCAGTGTAATCCCGGAGGACACATCTGGGGCCTTTTACGTGGAGGATTCTGTTGGCCTTGGAGTTTTGTCTCTGCAACCCTGGGGGTGTTTCTAACCAGAGGGCCCTATGATGCTGCATGTGTCCTGCCCAGTGTTAAGTGCACTGTCCTCAGCTGGAACTCTCACAGGGCTGAGGGAGACTGAGAGCAGAGGAAGACGCGGCCAATTCTGCAATGTCCTGAGAAGAGACTTCTCCATCAGTGTGCTTCCTGGCACCACCCTGCCTACTGGCAAAAAGGGCTCCTAGAGTGAGGTCAAGGTTCTCTATCTCCCTGCCTCCTTATTATTGGTTCTGGGGATGAGCAGCGAGGGTGATAGAGTGCATGTCTATTCCAATAGATGGACCTGGCTCTCCATGACAGTTGCAACCTGTCCATGAAGCAGCCAATCACAAGGCAATAGGGTCCCTGTGGTGTTGCTGTACTTTTGGTGGCCATTGCCCCCCATAAACCCACTCCTGCTTCTGTAAACGCTTCTGCATTTGGTTGAAATTTCAAATTTCTGACACCATGAGGAACTCTCCTACCTATGTTTAAGAAAAGCCAAGTTTTCTGAGTGCCAGGGACATGGGGTGTCACTTCCTTGGGCAGCTACAGAGATGTGTCAGTGAAGTACTCACCAGGTGGTGCTCTCAACTCGAATGTACCTAACAAGGTGTCAGTAGCTGAGCTGGTGTGGGGTGCAGGAGGCAACGTTATCATTGCTTCCTCTGAGGGAGGTGTGCTTTCTTCTTCACAGTTAGAGGATATCATCTCTTGCAGGGCAGGGGTCTTCCCAGCAGACAGCATGGAGATCATTTTTGGTTTATATGTATGAAGGATTCAACGATTAACTTGTCAGTACTTCTGGAGCCATTTATTTTAAACCAGTGGAACAGAGAGACACCCTGAGATGGTCATGGAAATTTGTTTGCTTTGGGAGAGTTGAACGAATTTACAGGTTAAACAATGAACAGCATTGGATGGCTTTCTGTTCAGAAGGATCAGCACTTTTTGTTTTACTTTGGGAACCATCTGCAGGTTTGAAAACTGTTGTTTCTTTAGTTCACAGAAGTCCTGACAGTCTTTTATGAAAAGGAGTGAATTCAGAACAGTTAGGAAATAGGTTACGTCAGTGTAAGAGTTTTAGTTGAAAGCTCAGGCCAGATATGTATAGGTAGAATCCTGAAAGGTTATTTGAAGCTCAGTTCAGTTGTGTGATTAATCAAGGAAGGGGCTACCAAACTCTCAAAACTGGAAATTGAAAGAAACAATTCAGTTAAACCTGTAGATGTGATACAGAAGTGAATTCTCTCTGGAGTTTGAGTATTATAATGTAATGGGGGTTGTGATAGATGGAATTGTATTTTTGATGAGTGTTTTAGATCTTTCAAGTTGAGAAATTTCAAGTAAGTAGCTTGATTTATTTTTATTTTATCTTTTCTTTTGTATAATCAACCTTGCTTGTTTTATAGCTAAAGCCAAATCTGCAGCTTTGCATATTTGCGCTTCAGTAAAAGACCACCTCGGTAAATAATAACAAAGCCAGATTGCAATCTGTGATCTGACTTGTCCAGTGATAACATCAGCTGGGATCATAATAGAGTAAAAGGACGTTCCTGAAGGAAATGTTTACATAGTACTCTGTAATCCCCACATATAAACAAGCAAACCTTCTGAATCTCACATCATCTTCACACCTTCCATTATTTATCACCCCTAACCTAATCTGCTGCAGACACTCTCCAATGTTATTCACCTCACATGGTCCCAGCAGCACAAGACCATTGTATCCCTTGGAACATTTGGTTAGCTCAGTTTGATTCCCATCCTAATAATCAACCAGATTTGAATCCAAATCAGATATTTAATTTTTTTGAAGGAGTTGATTGCCTCTCTCTCTCGGGAGAAAATGTTTCTTCCAGATTCAAGTCTCATTTGAGAGGGTTCTGAATTCAAACCTTCTTTTCTACTTCAGTATAATACCTGTCAATCTGTATTTTTAATTATTTCACATTGTTAAAAACACTTAGAGGGATCATATTAGAATCCAATTAGCAAGGCAGCTCGCTGCAAAGTGGTTATGAATGTCATGCCCCATGGGTACAAACAAATACAGAGGAATTAATTAAAGATTTTGACCTGCTGAATGTATAATTAGCCACAACTACCCCATGAAGGATTGTTTCAGCAGCTTTTGTGAAATTTCAGACAGAAATAATTCATTCAAAACTTCACATCCTCAGTCTATATTTAGAAGTTTCATAAAAGCAAATGGAAGAAATACAAACTTTATTTTTAATGGCTGTTGTAAAGCCCAAAGTAATAAATTGAGCTGTGTAAAAGAAATGTATAAAATAGAGAATTAGTTACATTTAGGTCGCTTGAGTGATTTCTCCTTGGATCTCTGAAACTTCAACTCAGCAACAGCCTGTTCATTATCTTTAACAGTTATTCTATTACTGAGAATGAATTTTAGCTCAGTCTTGTAAACAGCCTGGTAGATGTGATCTAGGGGAAGGAGGCAAAAGAGAAATATGTGACAGAAAATAGTCACATATCAGAATTGGAATATTCACATCTTGCATTCATAATATCAAATGGCAAATGATCAACAGAGGTAACAGGACAACAATAAAAGTTACTCAAACTATAAGTAATGCTTATAATGATCCCACATTAAAAGCCTTAAATGTGCCTTATTCATTTCCTAAAATGGTGGAGACTTCTATTTAGAATTTTTAAAAATTTTATTCAATTTTCTGGATCCTACTGTTGTCACCTCTAACTTTTGTGTTTCTTTTGTGGTTTTGTAGGTCATTGTCATTTAAATCATTTTGTTGATAATTAAACATCATCATCCATATTCTTCCCTTACACTTTGTTGGTTTTAATTCTTTGGTGGGTGATAATAGTCTGGATCAATGCCAGATAGTCTAATTATGCCATTATCTATACTCACACAAAACTGATGCCTTATAAAGATGATAGTAGTAATATTTCCTTGGAGATCATAGTGATTATAATGTTATTTTGAACATAGTGACATTACCTGGTGCATAAATGCCATTGTTAAAACTTATTGTAAAAAAAAATCATTCATAGGAAACAGACATTGCTGTCAGGGTCCATCCCTAGCTACAATCATAGAATTCCAGCAGTGCAGGAGCAGGCCATTCAACTCATCGAGTCCACACCAACCCTCCGAAGAGTATCCCACTCAGACTCACCCTATCCCTGCATTTCCTATGGCTAATCTACCCAACCTACACATCTTTGGATGTGGGAAGAAAGCAGAGCACCCGATGGAATCCCATGCCGATACTGGGAGAATGTGTAAACTCCACACTCGAAGCTGAAATCAGACCCAGGGGCCTGGCGCTGTGAGGCAACAGTGCTAACCACTGAGCCACCGTAGTTGCACTTGAAAAGGTGGTGGTGAGCTGCCTTCCTGAATTGCTGCAATTCATCTGCTGCAGGTAGACTCATAATGTTGTTAGGGAGTGACTTGCAGGATTTTGATCCAGCGACACTGAAGGAATGATGATATATTTCAAGTCATGAGGTGAGCAGTTTGGAGGGGAACTTGCAGGTGGCGATGTTCCCATGTTTCAACTGCCCATGTACTTGATGGTAGTGGTGCTGAGTTTGGAAGGTGCCTTCTCAGGATAAAGTTGTGAATTGAAAGAAATGTTTAGATCATCATGAATGATCATTTACGGTATCACTATAAAGCAAACTGTGTCTAGCCAGTCAAACATTTCTTGCATTATGGATCATGAAGAATTGAGGCACAGTCCACATTGTTCTGGTGAATTCAATGTTCACTCACTAAACAACAAACTAAAATACAAGACTTAGCACAATTACTTTTGCTCAAGCTCAGCTTTGTTCACCTTTAGTGAACTGGGCCAGTGTTTAGGACTATTTGCACTGCATGTTTTGTCACATTGAGCTGAGACATGAAATAACTCCAATCAGATCCAATAGTGCCAGGAGGCATAAAATAACTCAAGGTTTTTGAGAAGATTTGTAGCTCGGGTTGTTGATGCGGTTGTTGACTTGCTTATCGAGCTGGTAAGTTTGTTCACAAATGTTTCATCACCATGCCAGGTAACATCATCAGTGTGCCTCCAGTGAACTGTTGGTGTCCTGTGCCATTGCTGTTTATGTGTTTTGGTTTGTCGGGGTGGGTGGCATCACTTCTGGATTTGTTGATACTATCATTCATTTCAATATACATGGACAAAGAGGGACACCAATTCGGCTGGGATAACGTACGTAGCCATCGTGGGACAAGCCGAGCAAAGACATGCACTAGAATTCCTGGAGGCCTGGCACTCAAACCGAAACTCCATTAACATACATGTACAGCTGGACCCCATAATCCAACCACTAAGAAACAAATCCAGAAGTGATGTCGCCCACCCCAAAAAATCAAGACACAAAAATAGCAAGTGGGACAGAACACCAATGCTTCACTGGAGGCGCACTGATGATGTTACCTAGCATCGTGATGAAATGTTTGCGAACAAACTTACCAGTTCGGTGAGCAAGTCAACAATGGTATAGAAAACTCTCCGGGAGTCTGCCTTATTCCTCTTCAGGCAAAAGTCCAGGGTTGGTGCTAAACTAAAGTCAGACATTTAACATGTGGACTACAAAATGCAGCAGGCAAGCCCAGATGAAATAACTGCACTGAGACCTGTATCCTGTCACCAAGTCCCCCTTTATTTACGCGCACAGTCAGCTCAGAGCCAGTTCCTATAACGAGGAGACTCCCTAAATCTCCTGTTTATACCTATCAGTCAGGACTCCCTGATTGGCCCAGCTTAACAACCCCAATCACTACAGCAAGGTTATGTCGGATGTTACTACTTGCACTTTGTTTGGCAGAAACTGCGAAAAGAACGATTAAAAGGAACTATGCAATTCAACACAGCAGACAGTCATTCTTCCAGGTTTCCTGAACTGAAAACTTTACCCCCCACCTTTCCCCTCACAACCCTCTGTCCAATGTGAAATAAATGCTTTCAAGCCAAAATTACGGGCAATTATTTTGATGCCAGGCATATGCCTTCTTTTCTCTTTAGTTGCCCCTGTTAAATAACTTGCCAATAATATGGTTAGGTTGGGCATTATTACATAATTTAGGTATGTAAATAATAAAGAAGGGAGGAATAAGTTTGTTCTTGTACAGTACTATCAGATCCTTAGAATATCCCAAACTGCTTAATAGCTGCCATTGTTTATTTCCAACTATTATCTGAGGATATTGAACAACCACAGGTCACAGAGCACTGAAACTTCTCATTGACCCTTCCTGTCAAGAAAATTTAGCAAAAATCCAAGACTTCAGTCTGCACTCATTCATCAGCAAATGACCAGTTTGTGTTCCATGGAGAAATTAATCATCTATCTTCACTTATCCATATAAATTTTGGGCACATTCTTAATCTGATGTCTTATTTGTCTTCCGTGGCATTCAATGGAACAGGATTTCATTTGATTTATCTGTCTCCAAGTAATACAGATGGCTGAAGAAGGACTAGAATAATGTTTCTGAGTGATCTCCTGCAGCACAGCTCCTCAGATGCAATTAGCACACGAGAGAGAATACTTGGCATATTTCCTTATGATAATTTGCCACATGAAGAAACTGAGAAAATATACTCCTGTTTTTGGCTGCTGCATCACTTTCCTTATCTTTTTCTGGCTCAAATAAATTGGTAGAATAATCGTTTTTATGGGTTGGCTTTCTGACTGGGTGGCTCGGGAATGCCTCTGATGAATGGAATGGTGGCTATATGGTAATTAAAAGAAATATTTTTAGAGGGGACTCTGAAAACACCCTCTTGAGTAGATTGCTCAGTGTGAACTGTGCCAAGATGCATCCTCACTGCATCTTCCTCCGCCTCTTTCTCCTCATCCTTTCCTCAACAAGACAGCTTCTTGATTCCAGGAAGCCTAGCTGCACCCACGTGGTGACAATACTGCAGAGAATGCAGAAAACATTAATAATTTTGAAATTCACTCCGCTGCATATTGTAGGGCACATGCCACACCTCTCACACACTTACCTTAGCCAAATGGTCAAGCAGTGGAAACATTGCTGGAGCAGATCAATTTTGTTTTAGTTCATTCAGGAGACGTGGATGTTGCTAGCTAGGCCAGTATTTATTGTTTATCCCTAATTGCCGAGAGGGCAGCTGAGAGTCAACCACATTGCTATGGGTCTGGAGTCATATGCAGGCCAGATCAGGTAAGGATGACACACTTTCTTCAGAGTGAATCAAGTGGATTTTTATAACAATTTATGGTGGTTACAAGGTTGCCATTAGTCTAATATTTTAATATCAAGTTTTTTAAAATTGAATTCAAATTTCACCATCTGCCACGGTGGGATTCAAACCTATAACCTCAGAACATTAGCCTGGGACCTGAAAACACTAGCTCAGTGACATTATCATTACACTACTGCCTCTCCAATTGTCTGCTTCACCAAGTTCATTGTGGTTCTGTGGCCTTCATTGGGCAGAATCTTACGAGACTCATTAAGGCAGCTATAGTGATTGTAATGGGGTCAGTTAGGTGGACATCGTGGAATATGAGTGCCCTGATTGTGGCTATTAACCTGGTCCAATCCGGGAGCCCTGGCTGACAGATATAAGCAGGAGTGTCAGAGGTTCTCTTCACTCTGAGAGCTGGTTCTGAGGAAGCTGGACCAGTGTCAAATTGTATGCATGTGTAAATAAAGGGTGACTTGGTGACAGGATACTAGCCTCTGTGGAATTGAACCCAGATCCCTGGCACTATGAGGCAGCAGTGCTAACCACTGAGCCTCTATGCCACCAATGTCATTTGCCAGGAAAAAATAACGCATTCTTTCACATGCTCAATCCAGTCTTCAACAGCAGGATCAAACGAGTCGAGTTATTTCAGTGGCGATGAGAGAAAAAAAGAAGTGGTCCTGAAGAAATTCTCTTGCAACAGTCATCTTTGAACTGGGGATATCACTTCTGGCATCATGCTGTTATTTGGGAAACTCAACTCATTTGATCCTGCTGTTGAAGACTGGATTCAGCATGTGAAAGAATGCGTTATTTTTTCCAAGCAAATGACATGAGTGGCATAGTGGCTCAGTGGTTAGCACTGCTGCCTCACAGTGCCAGGGATCTGGGTACAATTTCACCCTCGGGTGACTGTCTGTGTAGAGTTTACATGTTCTCCTCCGTGTTGCATGGGTTTCCTCTGGGTGCTCTGGTTTCCTCCCATAGTCCAAAGATGTGCAGGTTAGGTGGATTGGCCGTGCTAAATTGCCTATAATGTCTGGAGTGTGTACATTAGGTGGATTAGCTGTAGGAAATGCAGGGTTACAGGTAAAGGAAAGGGGGATGGGTCTGGGTGGGATGGTCTTCGGAGGGGCAGTGGAGACTTGTTGGTCCGAATGGCATGTTTCCACACTGTATGATTCTATGACATTGGGGCAGATGGAAAGTAACAAGTAATTCTCCTGACAGCATGTGGACCCACAGCATTTTCGATTATCGGGGCCTAATGTTTCCTGAGGCGCGAGATACTAAAACCTTTCAAGAGTTGATGGATTCAGTTAAGGAATGTTATAAGAGTCAGCAAAAGAGTCCCACTAGGCCTGAATTGAGTAAGAGAACTTAGAGGCAGCTATCCAGGCAGACCCTGGAAAGCCCACTTATATCTGTCTTGGAACAGTTAAATTACATAGCAACATTCAAATCAGAACCAATCAAAATTAACATCTAGTTAAATGGTCACCCGGTTCTAATGGAGGTAGATACTGCCATGGCTGTTTCAGTGATCGCAGATCCAGTCTTTAACAAAATTCGCTCTGGACTCCAACTCTTAAGTTTACGTAAGACCTCAGGTAGATTAAAAACCTGTACTGGGGAACCTTTATGGACTAAATGTACAACATCAGTTCCGGTATCATATGAGGAGCAGCTGAGTCATTTACCACTGATTGTAGGAAATGACTCAGGCCCAAGCCTGATGGACCGAAATTAGTTGAGGAAGATTCACCTTGATTGGCTCAATATTTTTTGATTAGAGTGAAGTACCTGAGTGAAGTCCTAATTAAATACCCTGATGTTTTCAGGAAGGTCAAAGGAGCCATCGTCACCTTGCATGTTGATCAGAAAGCAATTTCATGATTCCCAAGGCCCAGCCACTGCCATTTGCCTTACAGGCAAAAGTAGAGGCAGAGATCAGGAGGCAGGAAAGTGAAGGAATCATCAAACCAGTCCAGTTTGCAGAATGGGCAGCACCGATCATATCGATTGTGAAACCCAATGGTTTGGTTTGCCTTTGTGGGGATTTTAAATAAACGGTAAACTACTTCCTGCAGCTGGATAAGTATGCAATCCCTTGCATGGAGACTTTATATGCAAAGCTGGTGGGGGTGCTGTCCTTCATGGACATGAGCCAAGGGAATCTGCAAATGCAGTTAGATGAGGGGATTCCCAGAAATATGCCACAATTAATACCTATAAGAGTTTGAACAATATATGAGTCTGCCATTTGAGGTATCATCTTTGCCATCTTTTCTCAGATGATTGAGAACATTTTACAAGGGCTACCCCTGGTCCCCATTTATCTGGATTATGTGCTAATAACAGGGAAGACCAATAAAGAGCACTTGGAGAACTTGGAAGTGGTCCTTAGACATTTTTCCAAGGTGGGCATACACCTTAGAAGGGAAAGATGTGTGTTTCAGTCACCCCAAGTGACCTACTAGGGTTACAGAATCGACAAGACTGGATTACACGCATCATAAGATAAAGTGAGGGTGATCAATGGAGCTCCAGCTCCCACATCTATACCTGAGCTTAAGTCTTTCCTTGTGTTGGTGAATTATTACACAAAGTTCACTTGTAACCTGGCCTCCATCCTGGCATCCTTACATCTGCTATTGGGAAAGGATCAGCCTTGGAAATGGTCTTGTAGCCTTTAGGGAAGTGAAGAAGCAGCTATCTTTGTCTAAGGTGTTGGCATACTCTCTCAAATATATGAAATATCTGAGATATTGGCTCAAAGTTTGTGGTGCTAATTTTTACGTAGCACAAAAATAATGCAAAGTATTCACATTTCAGCCAGGCTACACCTGTGTACTTTTGTCCAAATTGTAACGTTCCATGTTTCTAGATCAAATGCCAAAGTTTACTCATTTATCTAGGCCATAGTGAAGTACAGTTCAGTTATAAAAAGGCCAAGTTATCCACATCTGTAATAGGAATATCAGGGATTGCAGCAGAAGCAGCAAAGATGCTGTCACAGATATTCCTGCAGCTTATTCTTTCTTCTTCTTTTTAATTGGAAGATTATGGTAGCAAAATTTTCATTGCTCTAATCAATGCAGGAAGTCATGGCGATCAGTTTGGTGTATCACACTCCACATTGGAAAGCCCCAGTAAAGCTGTGTACTCTTGCACCAAAACAATTTTCTGTCCCTTTATTCAGAGGATTATGATAGCTGAATTTTAATAAGCTTAATCAAATCAGAAGATCACGACAACCATTTCATTGTGTCGGATTCCACATCAGAAAGCTCCAGTCAGCCTCCACAAAAAACATGCCATGCACACACACACAACTCATCCATTTATAGTAGATTAAAGGCTCAATACAAAAATGTGTTTTGCCTTTGTTGTCTATATTGCCATTCATCAGAACTCAGTAGTATCAAATCAGTACGATGCCAACCATCAAATTATAATGGCTCGCTGGCATTTAACATTGAATTTGAATATTCTTGATGCAAATTCATCTCAGGCTGATAACCAATGCTGCCAAAAAGATGAAGAAAACTCACATTCATGACATTAATAGCATTTAAGTGCCATGATGCACAAAATGTGAGTTTGCTTTGATGTTTTTTGAAAAATAGTCATGTCATAATGTCCTAACTGTTGTAGGTAGCAGGCTAGATCTTACTAAAAGTCATCATTGGGGTGGCATGGTGGCTCAGTGGTTAACACTGCTGCCTCACAGTGCCAGGGACCTGGGTTCAATTTCACCCTTGGGCCACTGTCTGTGTGGAGTTTGCATATTCTCTCTGTGTCTGCGTGGGTTTCCTCTGGGTGCTCCAGTTTCCTTCCCACAATCCAAAGATGTGCAGGTTAGGTGAACTGGCCATGCTAAATTGCCTGTAGTGACCAGGGGTGTGTTGAGTAGGTGGATTACAGGGGGATGGGTTGGGGTGGGATCCTCCAAGGTTCAATGTGGACTTGTTGGGCCGAAGGGTCTGTTTCCACACTGTAGGGATTCTATGATTAAGTGTTATTTTTGCTGGCTTTCTCTGTGAGGCCTAGCAAGTGTTCTTGTATTATCATCCCAAATTTGTCTCATTAACTCGGTAACATATAACCACCGCATCCTACTTATCTGATGCTAGCCCAATTCTTCCAGTCACTATTTGCAAATGTACTTGTAATTGCTAGGATCCCTGGCTCCAGGATCAGCTTTGAACTTTGGCATCCAGTCAAGTGTTGGCAGTCTGGGGTTGCCCTTCACCTGGTAAGACAGAACTCCTTCCCTGACTGCCCCAAGCAGGTGACTGACTACACCACAAACCCAGGACTGATCGCGGATGCTGCCCTTGATGGACTGTACCAGGACTGTCAGCTGATGGCAGCCCTTCCTTGACAGAGGGCTAACCACTGCTGACTTTGGAACTTGGCCATGCTAGTGGCACAGGCTGCTGGCACATATTGCAGATATGAGATGGATATAGGCCATAGAGCAACATGTCCAATGGAGAGTGTTGTCAAACAGAGAGACCTAAGGGTTCAGGTACGGAGTTCTTTGAAAATGGCATCACAGGTAGACAGGGTAACGAAGAAGACATTTGGTATGCTTGCCTTCACTGGTCAGAGCATTGAGTGTCGGAGTTAGGACATCATGTTGCAACTGTATAGCATATTGCTGACTGCGTACAGTTCTGGTAGCCCTGCAATAGGACAAACATTTTTAGATTGAAAAGGTGCAGAAATGATTTACAGGGATGTTACCAGGACTGGAGGCTGGATAAACTGGGATGTAGAAGGTTGAGGGGTGACTTAAAGAGATTTATAAAATTATGAGGAGTGCAGATAAGATGAGGATAAGATCAGCCAAGGTCTTTTCCCTAGAGTGGGGAAGTTCAAAAATAGACGGCATAAGCTTAAGGTGAGAAGGAAAAATTTAAAGGGGACCTGAGGGGCAACATTTTCACACAGAGGGTAGTGCATGTATGGAACGAGCCGCCAAAGGGACTGGTAGATGCAAGTACAGTTACAACATTTAAAAGACATTTGGCCAGGTACATGAATAGGAAAGGTTTAAAGGGATATGGGCCAAAATGGAACTAGTTTAGTTTGGGAACCTAGTTGGCATGGACAAGTTGGACCAAAGGGTATGTTTGTGTTCTGTATGACACTATGACTCTGTAGCCAAGAAAAGATTCCCAGCTTTCAGTGTATGCTATATGATAATGCAGCACAGTATACTGTGAGCCTTTAAGGTCCGGCTACAGTGTCAAAGTGCTAAAAAGGTAAGATAGGGCTGTGGACATTAGATTTGGCTCAAAATAATTGAGGCTAAGAGAGTGGTGAAACAGCCTTATTATGCAGCCTGGTCTGCACCATGAACTGGGTGCCCATCCCTTTGTGCAGATTGTCCTGGCAGCAGCATTGCTATAAGATTCACTGATGCACTCCAAAGTGTAGCATTGAAGTGCAGAAACATACTGTAAGTGGGTTGGAAATGTGCCAGGATGACGCAGTGAGGCTGGTATGTGTTGGATGGTGGGTTTGTGCAGATGCTGTCCATGGAATATGACCAGAGAGGTCAGCGCTGGATGTCCCAGTTAGAGATTTAGAGGAGGAAGAGGGAACTGAATGTTGAGAATTGTTAGCAGCTGGTTTCTATGTGATAGTTGGGAGAAAGGGAAACTACGCATTAATGAGGTGAGATTAGACTGTAATGACATTTCTAATGAATGATATCCATGTAATTTGGCCTGTTTCTACTCATTAGTGAGAATTTCGCCTTACTATTCAACATTTCATTGAAAAATGGGATTATCTGATCTCGATGTTGGAGATGTCTCTGCTGGTCTTTCATCTGATTTTCCCAAATTTCTCAAAGATGAGATCTTACAAAAGACGACTAAATTACATTCACAACACGAAAGGTAAAGTCACTGATTCCTACTAATCCTAGGGCTGCTCTTTAGGGAAAGGTGACCGGTGGTGGTTTAACCTGAGGGTTGCTCTTCAGAAGGTGGGATATTCATGGTAACCTCAGCCAGTGTAGGATTTGAACCCAGGTTGTTGGTGACACTTTACATTGCAAACCAGCTAACCAATCACTGCACTAACTGACCACCTACAACATAAATATAGACCTCGTGATTCAATTATTCCATGTTGGTTTGTATGTTCCACTTGATCTTCCAATCTTTTTACCAAGTTTAGATCTATTGACATAATTTTCTCTTCCATTCCAACTTGTGCTTACTTAGTTTGCCCTTAGATATATTCACCTCAACTTCTCCATGTAGTAATTTACTCCACACTCCTCTCAGTCTTTGGATGATAACGTTTCACCTAAATTTTTTGTTGCTGAATATTTCAGAATAATGGCCCTAAGTTTTGGATTCCAAATCCAACAGAAAAGTCTTCTCTCTGTTTATCTCTATAACTTTGAAGATATAAATCCGTTTGGCACTCAGTCTTTCCCTTTACTGCAAGGAGATTAAAATACATAAGTATAGATGTGTTATTGCAATTGAGTAGAAGCATTGCTGAGACAGCACCTGGAGTATTTGTACGGTTTTGGTCTTCTTATCTAAAGGAGGTCATATTTGCCATAGAGGACGTGTGATGGAGGTTTGCCAGAATAATCCCTGGGGATGGCAGGATTTTCTTATGACGAGAAATTGAGGAAACCGGTGTTGTATTCTCTCGAGTTTTTACGGATAGGCGTTGATCTCACTGAAATTGGCTAAATTCTTAGGTGATGTGACAGGGTAGATATAGATAGGATTTTTCCCCTAGAACCAGACAGGATAAGGAGTAGGCCATATAAAACTGAGATGAGAAGGAATTTCTTCTCTTAAAGGATGGTGAATCTTGCAATACTCTCCCTCAGAAGATGAGAGAAGCTCTATTACTGAATATGTTCAAGACAGAAATCAATAGATTTTTGAAGACAAAAAACATCAAGGGATTGCCATAGCATAGGAAAATAGTTTTGAGGTAGATGATCAGCTATGATCTAGAATGGTGGAGCAGACTCCACAGGTCTAGTTTTATTGCTATGTTCCTTTCTGGAGAAAATAGCCCCAGCCTGTTCAATCTCTGTTCATAATTATTTACAAATAGTTCTAGTGTCATACTGATGATTTTCTCAAAATAACAAAACTTGCGCACTGTACCCCACGTTTCCCTTTTATTAAAAGGTATAAGTGCCACAACATTTTCCAAATGAAGTTTGCAAGCCAAAGATTCTCTGTTCAACATGCAGAAAAAAGTGGAATTTGAATAAACAAAATTGAATAATTACAGTTTGGAGTTGGTAACAGTGGCAAGTGTTAGTAATTTATTTACTGAGGAGAGGAGCGAGGCTGTGGCTGCACAGATTAATCTTGGATTGATTGCTTGATCACTTGAGCACGAGTTGTTCCATTGGGATTCTCCCTAGCGTTATTGAGCTGTATTGGTCTTCTATCTGGATAAGGTAAATTGGTCTCTTCGGAGTCAATTCTGGAGAAGTACTTTAGTCGGAACAGGTTAAGATTGTCATTGAAAGAATTCTTGTTATTTGGAGTATTGTTATTTTGTGGAGTGGAGTGTGAGCTCAATAAAGAAATCGAAATATCACTAGTTGGCTTTGACTCTTGATTTGGTGGTCCTGTGTATATTAGAACCATAAGAACATAAGATCTAGGAGCAGGAATAGGCAATTCAGTTTGTTAAGCCTGTTCTGCCATTTGATATAATCATGACTGATCCCATCCCAATCTCAACTCCACTTTTTTGCCCACTCTCCATAACCCTTCAATCCATTGCTAATTAGAAGTTCTCCACTCTCCCTTACACACCCTAACCCCCAACACCACTAGCCGTGCATCCCCTCTGTGCTGCTCACTCACCTTCCCAACAGTGATAGCTGTGCCACTCACATTCATCTTCCATAATACCTGTTTCTTTCTATTTCCATGAGGAAATGAGCTCACAATAGTGCAGAAAGAGTCAGAGCAGATAGTTGTTGCTTATTCAGCTCCTCACTCTATATGAGGAGAATACTGTAAATTTGATTTTTTTCAGTTAATCAGGGAGTGCCTGTATGGATTCATGACCTGTAGGTCATGCCTGACAAACCTCATGGAATTCTCTGAAGAAATAATTAGGTTAGCGGAGAGAGGAATGCCCAAGGATGTTATTTATATGGATTCCGGAAGGCATTTGATAAATTCCCACTAAGGGACTGCTAACTAAGTGGAAGCACACAGAACCAAGGCCAAATTACTGACAAAGTTGAGAAATTGATTGAGTGGCAGGCAACAGAAAATGAAGATAATAAGTAGATATTAAAATTGGCAGGATGTGACCAGTGGTATCCCACAACGATCTGTGTTAGTGCCTTAAATATTCACATTAGTTATAAATGACTTTGATAATATCCAAATTTGTTGATAACATAAAATTAGGTGGCATTGTAGACAATGTAGGTATAAGCATAAAATTACAAAGGGAGAATGATAGATTAAGTGAATGGGCAAAACTGGCAGAAAATTTCTGTGTAAGCCAGTGTGAAATTATCCATTTTGGAATGAGAAAGGATAGCTCAGGATATTTACTAGATGGCATGAAGTTAAATACAGTGGATGTCCAAAGAGACTTGGGGCTCAGATTTCTAGATCTTTAAAACATCACAAACAGATACAGAAAATAATAAAGAAGGCCAATAAGACCATTGGGTATTGGAACAAGAGTAGGCCGTACGGCCTTTTGAGCCTGCTCCACCATTCAATAGTATTTTAGCTGATCTGATGTTCGAGGGGCTGAATGGCCTATTCCTGTTCCTATGTTCCTAACTGCCCTTCATTTTGTGCTACACCCATTTTGTAAATGCTTAATTCTGATTATTTAAATCCCAAGAGTATGTTATATGTTAAAGTAATTTGACCATCACTTTTGAAAACTCAAATCAATCTGGAAAGAACAAACTTTTCCTGGTATAATAGATCTCAAAAATGCTTTCTAATCAATGACTTATATCTGAAATACTGTAATTGTATTGTATATTTAGACGTAGTAGCCAATTGTCCAGCAAATTCAAAAAAGAATTAATGAGACTAAAGAGCAGTTAATTTGTTTTTCATTGAGGGAATCAAAATGAAAGGTTACTGAGACAGCTTGATTCTTTGTTCAAATTATGCCTTGGGATTTATTAAATCCACCTGAATAGCTAGACAATGCCATGATGTACATATAAACAGAAAATGCTGGAAATACTAAAACATATCTGGCAGCATCTGTTTCTGCCTTCATTCTTGCCTGATATTGTAATGAAAATGCTGTCCCATAATTCTCGTTCTGTGATGCTTGAACAATGGAGCTGCACATGAGCTATCAGTGCTAGATGATGTTTATCTGTAAAAGAGAAAACATTTTGTCCCAGTTTGGAGCATCTCTCTGACACATACAGTGCTGGGGTGGAAAACTGATTTTTGTTTAAGAGCCTGCAGACCATTTGTTGCCCAAAGTAACGGTGGGATTGTGCGTGTTGGCGTCACTGACAGCCAAGACTCCCATGTGATTATTGCCACCACAAACACAAAGGTAATGATATTCCCCTCTCTGGAGAAACCTGTCCCTTCTTGCCATCCCACTAATTATGTTCAGGATGAGGAGGTCCACAGACAGCTTTTTAGACTTGCCCACCAATTAAGTTCCTCAACTGGTCAATATATGGCGACCTAAGGGCCTTGACTCATGACCACTCCAATTACCTAGCTCTGTATGAGAAAAGTAGCTATTTTGGGCGACTTACCGACCGGATTGCCCCAGTTTGGGGAGTGCAATTAGAGGCATTGTTGGGAATATGGGAATTACTTCTGAAAGCCACCCCTGCTCTTACCTCTGACCTCTATAACTCTCCCCTCCCCTTGACTGTGTTGAAGTCCTACCTGTTCCAGAGGTGTTTCATAACATGTCTAATTAAAAATATCTACAATTCTGTGAACTAGAATTTTTACCGTTATTAAAATAGAATAGAATAGCCTTTGTTGTCACATATAATCAATGAGTATAGTGAAAAGTTTATACATTGCCAATTACAGCACCAACTTAGATACAAAAGTACCAAGGCACATATAGCAGGAGGCAATAAAAGGTACTTACATTCTAGCTGCTGGATCCCTGAGAAGTAGGTTTGGACTGTCAGACTTTAGGATCCAGAAAGGGTTGGCAGTTTCGGAAGACACATGATGTATACATTGAGGTCTGCAATTCACTGAGAAACTTGCTGATGTTTACCTGTCAGCTGTTATTGAGCTGACTGGCAGCCAATGTGGTGAGTTTTCTTTGTGGTAGGGTAGCAAGTTAGTTGTCCCTACATTTTTTTTTGGAAAAGGAATATTCTGCCCAACGCAATCCACATTGTAAAATGTCGACTTTTGTGTAGGAGATATTGTGGGATTAGACCTGTTATTTGCAGGAGAATGAGAAAGATTTCACCAGATTGCATGACCATGCTGTGTGGCCAGCAGATAGATAAGGGAACAGTTCACGATTTGATCTTTCGGTGTGAGATGATATGAGAGCAAATTCATCCTTTGTGTTTGCCATACTTAAACTATTGACTGTGAATAACTATCAATGCATCTTCAGCATCAGTCCAGTACTGCTGAATAGATTGAGAGGAATAGAAAGCACTGTGTGATGTGATTCCTTGGGTAAAACACCACTACCAGTATGATAAGCTCTGAGTGTTCACAATATGTTAGTCCTTCAAACATACACCACAAAGGCAGGTGTCTTTAAGATTTTTTTCAATAACATTGACTATTTACACCGCTGTAATATCTTGGACTTAAACATAGTCTGGGTTCTGTGCTTACTAACTTTATAAAACAAAGATACTGTAACAACAAGTAGACTGTTATTATGATTACTGTTACTATGATGACTAGCACTGGCATAAAGTCTTATACATGTTGTAATCCCATCTAACTGTCTTAAAGGTACACTGCCTATCTGGTCTGGAATCTTTGCAATAGAGCAACATTGTGGGGCTCTAATGACACTGTGGTGGGTAGGGATTATAGCGAGGTCAGCCAGCCGGATGTCATAGAACATGAGTTCGCTAATTGGGGCTGTTAATCTGATCTAATCATGGAGACCTGGCCAACATTAAAATGTTGAGTATCAGAGATACTGGCACTCTGGTACCTGACTTTGAATGAGGTAGTATCAAAGTCAAGGACTGGTCATGTGTAAATAAAGGATGACTTGGTGATGGGACACCAGCCTCTGTGGAGTTATTTCATGGAACTCGTATAAGGCCTGTGTTCAAGTCTCACCTGCTCCAGAGATATATTAAAACATATCTGAACGGTCTGATTAAAAATATTTACAATACTGTGAACTAGAATTTTTACTGTTATTAGCATGACAGCCATAAAGCAAGAAATGATTAATTGTAGAATAGAATTAGGGTGGCCAAGTGGCTCAGTGGTTAGCACTGCTGCCTCACAGTGCCAGGGGCCCAGGTTCAATTCTACCCTCAGGTACCTGTCTGTGTGGAATTGACACATTCTCCCCTTGTCTGTGTGGGTTTCCTCTGGGTGCTCCAATTTCCTCCCACAGTTTAAAAATGTGCAGGATAGGTGGATTGGCCATGTTAAATTGCCTGTGGGGATGTGTAGATTAGGTCAGTTATAGGGGGATGAGCCTGGGTGGGACATTTTGAGGTTTGGTGTGGACTTGTTGGGCCAAAGGGCCTGTTTCCACACTGTAGGGATTCTATGAATTGTTTCATAAACTTTCTGACCTTGGGTACCTCTTTGCTTGAGTCAGTGTTAGGAGTTTATTTGGAAGGAAACATTATAGTAATTTTGTCCAAATTGGAGTCATTTTACAGACTGTTTTCATTTAGCCTGTAGGACTTTCAGATGCAGATTTAGTGATATGGTTGTAAGAGAATTATATATCCTTCACTTCCAACCAAGCCCTCTGTAAAAATAGAGTAAGTGTTTATTTAATGGCAACCATTGGCAGGTACATGTTTGTTGCACATGGCTCCAGTTGCATACCTCCCATCACACCATGGTCAATGCCACCAATGGTTCCTTCTACTTATAGCACAATTTGGCTAAGCTTAAAGTTATCGGGTACGTTGATCAGATCATGGACAGACACTGATGGTAATCAATAGTGTTGAAATCAAATTAATGTTCCATTACTACTCAAATAAATTATTAAATGTTATTCCTTATTTTCATTTGAGGTTTCAGTACTATTGGGAATGAGAAACTCTACAAATGCTGGGAACCTTAAGCAAATTGAAAGTTAAAATGGGCTGAATTTTAGCCCATAAAACCAAATTGTTTTATGTTTGGGCCAGATGTTAAATTTAAAACAAAAACTGAACTCTGATCCCAAATTTTCTCCAACATGCCCATTAACAAAGGGAGAATGGTGGGAATGACAGGGCTGAGCAGCTGAGCAGCCAGTAGGAAGCAAGTTGGAAATTTAAATATTTTGATGATGTTTAAACTTTCTGTTTTGCCAGCTTTATAGGTTTTACAGTGGCCTTTTGGGTTCTTCAGGGTTTAGGAAATTCAGCAGATGACGGGAGGTGAAGATAGCTTTGAGATGAGAGATAAGCAGGATGACAGCACTGCTCATGGGTCAAGTGGAACAAGAACACCTTCCCTTCTCCCACCTCCAGGACCTCCTTCACAAAACCCCACCCAGATGCACCTTTGGTTAGGAATCTATCCTCCAGCAAGGATCAAATCCCAACTCCTCCCATCTGCTACCACAAATCAAAGATTCCTGGAACCTCTGCAGGGTCTTAGATTGGACTGAATTGCTTCTGTGAGCTGCTGTGGAGCTAGATTCATCGAATCATAAAATAAAACAGCATGGAAACAGGCCCTTTGGCCAAAACTGGTCCATGCTGACCATGGTGCTCATTCAGCTAGTTCCAATTGCCCGCATTTGATCCATATCCCTCTAAACCCTTCCCATCTATGTATCTATCCAAATGTTTTATAAATGTTGCTATTGTACCTGCCTCAACCACTTTCTCTGGCAGCCCATTTCATATGTGCACCACTCTCTGCATGAAGAAGTTGACCCTCAGGTCCTTCATAAATCTTTCCTCTCTCACCTAAAACCCATGCTCTCTAGTTTTCAATTCCCCATCCCTGGGAAAAAGACTATATGCATTCATTCTATCTATGCCCCTCATGATATTATATATCTCACTAAGGCCACAGCTCATTCTCCTACATTCCAAGATATAAAGTCCTATCCTAGCCAATCTCTCCCTGTAGCTCAGGCCTACTAGTCCTGGCAACATCCTTGTAAATCTTATTTGCACACTTTCCAGTTTAACTACTTTTTTCCTGAAACAGGGTGACTAAAACTATATACAATACTCCAAGTGGGGCCTCACCAACAAATTATACAACTGTAGCATAACGTCTCAACTCCTATACTCAATGCCTCAACCGATGAAGGCCAGCATGCTAAATGCCTTCTTCATCACCCTGTCTACCTGTGATGCCACTTTCAATGAACTATGTACTTGTACTCCTAGGTCCCTCTGTTCCACAACACTCCTCAGAACCTTACCATTTACTTACCATATAAGTCCTACTTTGGTTTGACTTTCCAAAGTGCAACACCTCACACTTATCTGTATTGAATTGCATTTGCCAATCCTTAGCCCACTTCCCCATCTGATTGAGATCCCTCTGTAATTTTTGATAACCTTCCTCACTATCAATGATACCTCCTAATTTTGTGTCACCTGCAAACTTACTAATCGTGCCTTGTACATTCACATCCAGATCATTTATGTAAATAACAGATAACAAAGGTCCCAGCACCAACCCATGTGGCACGCCAGGCCTCCAATCCAAGAAACAACCTTGAACCATCACCCTCTGCTTCCTACCATCGAGCCAATAATGAATCCAATTAGCTAGGTCTCCCTTGGATTCCATGCAACCAAACCTTCATGACTAGCCTGCCTTGCGGGACCTTGTCAAAGGCCTTACTAAAGTCCACATAGATAATATCCACTGACCTGCCCTCATCCATCCTCTTGGTTACCTCTTTGAAAAACTCTAACAGATTGGTCAGACTTGACTTTCCACACACAAATCCATGCTGATTATCCCTAATCAGACCTTGACTATCCAAATGTTGGTTGATCCTGTCCCTCAGTATCTTCTCCAATAACTTGTCTACCACTGATGTCAGGCTCACTGGCCTGTAGTTCCCTGGCTTGTCTTTGCTACGTCTCTTAAACAATGGAACAGCATTAGCCATCCTCCAGTCTTCCGGAACCTCACCAGTGGCTAAAGATGAAGCAAATATCTCTGCAAGGGCCTCTGCAATTTCTGCCCTTGCCTCCCACAATGTCCGAGGATGAACTTGATCATGCCCAGGGGATTTATCCAACTTAATGTGCTTTAAGGCTGCAAACACCTCCTCTCTGATGATATATATGCAAACATCCCCACTAAACCTCCCCAGTAAACACTGAGGAGAAATATTCATTAAAAATCTCCCCCATCTCCTGTGGCTCCACACATAGACAGCCATGCTGATCTTTGAGGGGACCTATTCTCTCCCTAGCTATCCTTTTACTCTTAATATAGCTACAGAACCTTTTGGGATTATCTTTAACCTTATCTGCCAGATCCATATCATATGCTCTTTTTGCTCTTCTAATTTCACTCTTAAGTGTGCTTCTACACTTTTTATCATCAAATAGGGATTCACTTGATCCCGATAGCTTAAACTCAATGTACACCTCCTTCTTTTTCCTCACCAGAGCCTCAATATCCCTCGTCAGCCAGTGATCCCTAAAACTGTCAACTTTTCCCTTCACCATAACAGGGACATACTGTCCCTGGACTCTTGATATCAACTTTGAAAACTTCTTTTCCTTCAAACAGATTCACCCAATGGATCTCTGCTAGATCCTGCCTAATGGCCCCAAAATTGGCCCTGCTCCAGTTCAGCACCTTAACCTGTGGACCTGTCCTATCTGTTTCCATAACTATGTTAAAACTAAGAGAGTTATGGTCACTGGACCCAAAGTGTTCTCCGACAGACACTTCAGTCACTTGCCCGACCTCATTTCCTCAGGGGAGGTCTAATATTGCACCCTCCGGAATAGGGCCCTCTACATATTGATTTAGGAAACTTTCTTGGACACATTTGACAAATTCCACTCCCTCTGGGCCTTTTACACTCTGTTGGCCCAGTCAATACAGGGGAAATTAAAATCTCCAACCAATATTACTCTATTATTCCTACAGGAATCTGCAATCTCTTTACAAATCTGCTCCTCTAGTACCCGCTGGCTATTCGGGGGTCTATAATACAGTCCCAACAGAGTGACTATCCCCTTCTTGTTTCTCAGTTCTAACCATATGGCCTCATTTGATGAGCTCTTAAGAATATCCTCTTGAAGCACTGTTATGTCCTCCCTTATCAAAAGGGCAACTCCCTCTCCTCATTTACTTGTACTTTTGTCATGTCTGTAGCTTCTGTATCCTGGAACATTGAGCTGCCAGTCCTGCCCTTCTCTCAGCCATGTCTCTGTTATGGCTATAATATCCCAGTCCCCACAGCCAATCCATGTTCTGAGCTCATCTGCCTTACCAGTCAGGCCTCGTGTGTTGAAATAAATGCCATTTAAGCCAGAAGTCTTTTCCTCCCTTTACTGTGCCCTGGCTATCCTGAACAGTAAACTTGCTCTTGATGGTTTATATATTTTCCCCCTGGATTCTTGATGATTCTCTTATTCAGAGTCCCACCCCCCCTGCCAGACTAGTTTCAACCCTCCCGGGTAACACAAGCAAATTTCCCCGCAAGAATATTGGACCTCCTCCAGTTCAAGTGCAACTCGTCTCTCTTGTACAGGTCACCTCTACCCCAGAAGAGATCCCAATGATCCAAGAACTGAAAACCCTGTCCCCTACACCAGCTCCTCAGTCATGCATTCATCTGGCTGATCTTTCTATTTCTATCCTCACTGACACGTGGCACTGGGAGTAATCCAGAGATCACTAACCTTGTGATCCTGCTTTTTAACTTCTTACCTAACTCCTTATACTCATTTTGCAGGACCCCATCCCTTCGTCTCCCTATGTCATTTGTACCGATGTGCACAATGACCTCTGGCTGTTCACCCTCCCCCTTCAGAAAGTTCTGCAATCGCTCAGAGACATCCTTGACCCTGGCGCCTGGGAGGCAACACACCATCCTGGTGTTTCTTCTGCGTCAACAGAATCTCTTGTCTGTATCCCTCACAACTGAGTCTCCTATCAGGATCGCTCTGTCTGACTGTACCCTTTCCCTCTGAGCCTCAGAGCTGGTCACAGCGTCACTAACCTGACTGCTGCTGCTAGCTCCTGAAAGTCACCCCACTCCCCCACTCCCCCACCAGTATCCAAAGTGGTATACCTGTTGCTGGGGGGAATGGTGATAGGGGAACCCTGCACTATCATCCTTTCCCCCTTACCTCTTCTGGTGGTCACCCAGCTACATGTTGTGCCCTGTTAGGACCAAATAACACACATGATAGAGCTAAGGTGCAAGAATCCCAGACCTTTGAGTTCCCTATTCAAAATTCCAGCAGTCCACCCATCTCTGTCCTGCCTCTGTATCCCATTGCCATTACTATCAAACTCATTTAGGGTGTTCTCTTCCCTAAGGCAGACCCAACCCAAATATTCCACCACAGGTAGGAGTCAAGTCCTGAGTCCTCCCCAGCTGGAACAGGGATTGAACCCCATGCTGTTGGCACCAATCAGATTCGCATTAACCCAAAATGTCAACTTTCCTGCTTCTCTGATGCTGCCTGGCCTGCAGTGTTCCTCCAGCTCTACACTGTCATCTCGCATTGACTGTCTAGCCAACTGACCCCAAAAGTCTGAGCTGCTACTGCAACAAACCCTTTTACATGTATATTTTAGACTCTAGCTATAGATAGTGATATTAGAGGTTCCAAGTTGTTTCCATTAAATGGCTGGCTTGGAATATACCCTTCTGTTACTGCCTACCATTGGCATATATTACAAGGATTTACAAGTTGATGCTGAAACTCTTCAGCTGTATTCTGAACACACCTTCCTAAGCCATCATATAAATCTAGAATGAAAGATCATATCTTATCCCAGAATAAGGGGTAGCTGTTTGAAAATAGACATACTTTTCTCAAACGGTCATGAATCCGTGGAATGCACTACCTCAGGGTGTAGCGGATACCTGGACATTAATTACATTTAAGCAGGGGATAGACAGATTTTTAATTAATAATGGGTTGAAGGATTATGGAGAGGGTCAGAAAAGTGGAGTGAGACCAAGATGAAATCAGCTATGACTGTATCAAATGGCAGAACAG
Source organism: Rhincodon typus (assembly GCF_021869965.1). Classification (NCBI taxonomy): domain Eukaryota; kingdom Metazoa; phylum Chordata; class Chondrichthyes; order Orectolobiformes; family Rhincodontidae; genus Rhincodon; species Rhincodon typus. The sequence goes on along the minus strand of NC_063334.1, from coordinate 79,470,639 downwards.
GCTCAAGGTGCTGAAATGTCTACTCCTGCTCCTAGTTTTTATGTTCTTACATATCCACTCCTTGAGTTGGGATTGAACCTAGACTTTCTGTCTCAGAGGTAGGGAAACTAACACTGCAACTGAAGACCTCTCCATTTAGACTACAGTGACAAAAATGTGCATTTACCCCAAATGATCTAAATTAATGTTTGCACACCCTTATCAGCCTTATCCACCAGGTATCTCAAGTTCCTAGAATGTGCTCAGAGGAAGTCACGCATAGATGACAAATAAGTTGTGGGAGGTGTTTCTTACTGGAAGTTGGTCACTGATGAGCTTCAGATAACTCTAGCTACCTGACAAAACTAATTTGGGCAAAAATCAGGAGATCCAGGTGCATCCTCAACATGCTTTGGGGCAGCACGATGGCTCAGTGGTTAATACTGCTGCCTCACAGCACCGGGGACCCGGGTTCGGTTCCAGCCTTGGGTGACTGTCTGTGTGGAGTTTGCACATTCTCTCTGTGTCTGCATGGGTTTCCTCTGGGTGCTCAGGTTTCCTCCCACAGTCCAAAGATGTGCAGGCTAGGTGGATTGGCTGTGCTAAATTGACCGTAGTGTTCAGGGATATGTAGATTAGGTAGGTTATGGGGGGATGGGTTTGGGTGGGATGCTGTGAGCGGTGGTGTGGACTTGTTGGGCCGAAGGGCCTGTTTTCACATTGTAGGGATTCTATGATCTATGACCTGACCTGCACAAAGCCATACTGACTGTTTCTAATTATGCCATGCTTTTCAAAATGTGAGTAAATTCTAACCGTAAGAATTCTCTCCAATAGCTTCCCAACCACCAATGTGAGACTCACTGGTCTGTAGTTTCCTGGATTATCCCTATTTCCCTTCTTGAACAGAGGAACAATGTTAACTGCTTGCCAGTCCTCTGGATCTCTTCAGTGGTTAGCGAGAATATAGCCTATAGTATAATCCAACCAGAGTGATTGCACCTATCTTATTTTTGAGCTTTACCCATATTGCCTTAGTGAATGAGCCCTCCAGCTTGTTGTCTGTGGGTGCAGATGTAACATTCTCCCTGATTAATAATGCAACTCCTCCACCTCTTTTACCTTCCTTTCTATCTTGTCTAAAACAATGAAACGTTAAAATGTTGAGCAGCCAGTCCTGTCCCCCTCTCAACCAAATCTCTGTATTGGCCACAACATCATAGTCCCATGTACTGATCCAGGCTCTAAGCTCACCTCCCTTACCTTTAATACTCATTGTGTTGAAATAAACAGATTTCAGCCCATTAGTACCATTGTGTTCATTTACATGTCTCTGCCTGTCCTTTCTTTCAGATTTACTGGTCCTAACATCTGCTTTCCCCTCAATCCCTCCACTTGCTGATATGCTGCTCTGGTTCCCAGCCCCCTGCCAATCTAGTTTAAATCCTCCCGAGTAGCACTAGTGACCACCTCCCCCCTCCATGAGCATATTGGTTCCCCTCCAGTTTAGGTGCAACCCGTCCCTCTTGGACAGGTCACCCCTGCCTCACAAATAGTCCCAATGATCCAAGAACCTGAAACCCTGCCCCCTGCACCAGTTCCTTAGCCACACATTCATCTGACCTATCTTTCTATTCCTTGCCTCACTTGCACGTGGCACTGCTGGTATTCCAGATATTACTACCCTTGAGGTCCTGCTCTCATCCTCTTTCCTAATTCCCTGTACTCACGCCGCAGGACCTCATCCCTCTTTCTACCTGTGTTGTTGGTGCTAATGTGCACCACGACATCTAGCTGCTCACCTTCCCCCTTAAGAATTTTGTGCAACCACTCAGAGACCTCCTTGACCCTGGCATCAGGGTGGCAACACACCATCCTGGAGTCTCAGGTTTGGCCATAGAAAACATATCTAAGGAAGAATATAGTTGCTTGGAGGTGGTACAGTAACGGTTTGTTAGGTTGGCCCTTGGGATGAGAAAATTTTTGAATGTTAAGAGGAGGAGTAAATTGACCATATATTCTCTGGGGTTTAAAAGAATGGGAGATGATCACATTGAAACATTGAAGTTTCTGAATCATGTTGACAGGGTATTCCTTTGGCTGAGGAATCAAAAATATATGGGCACAGCCTCAGTGTAATGGCTGATTGTTAAGGACTGAGATGAACAAGAATTCTTTCTTTCAAAGGGTTATAAAGCTTTGGAAGTGCCTATCCTGGAGGGTTGTGCATGTTCCATTGTTGAATATATTCAAAGCTGGGACGGGTCCATTTTTATTTTCTCATGGAAGCAAGAGATATGAGGAATGGACAGGAAAGTTGTTTTGAGCCAGAAGATCAGCCACGATCATAGTGAATGATGAACAGGATCAAAGAGCCATATTGCTATTCATGCTTCTTTCTCCTACATTCTTATGTTTCTTACGTATTTACGGAAGGCTTTCACAGGTAGTCACAATCATCAGGATACCTGTAATAGGAGCCTTATTGAGGAAGGTTTGGATAGAGTTAGAAATTCTGTCTACCACCTGTGAGGGAAAGCATGGTTTTTGACAGTGCTTATGAGAAATTCAAATTCAGACTAAATGCACATCATGATAGTTTTGGCTTTATACTGAGTGTTATTAGTGACAAATGAGAAAATCTGATTCTGACTTTAATGCCTAATGATTTATTAAAAGGATGCTGAGGCATTTTTGTCATATATTTTTAATAACATTGGATAATCAAACCTGCCACTCTCATTATGGGATATCACTTATACCTTTTCAAGATATCTTTTATTGTTGGCATGGTAGTTTACATTAAGAAATGGAATAGTTTTTTCAGAGCAACAGAACAAAGGATAACTCTGTTCCAATTAATTGTATTGCATGCCACAGAGGATCATTGTTTGAAAGTCCTAGTTGCTGGAATTGATACATTTTTAGACCAACCTGTTAGCCCTGGGCTGCTCATCATGTCTGCTAACAATAAGGAGGTTTATCAGTGCTAACCATCCAAGAAGTCTGAAAATAATAAGGCAAACCTGCTTTAATGATCAACTGTTGTGCCATTTTGAATTTAGGGTCAGATAACAGGGCAAATATATTTTCACATGCTGTGGTGTTTCAGGGCTACACAAGATTAGATTCAGGAGAGCTGGAAGACACAGTGAAAAACCTACTACTCAATTTACTGATGCAGGCAACAGACGAAGGTTGATGTTAACAAGTCACATTGTTTAACTTGGCCAGTTAAATTCTTAAAATGGATAGTCCAGAAGATTTTTAAATTTGATAGTCCCAAAGCAGGTTCATGGATCATGCTTTGTGATTACCTTGTTTCTGTTGATTGCAAATCATTGACTCCACTGGGCAAGTGGAGAGAATTGAATTATTATCTGAAAAGTTGAAAAGAAAGAATGCGGAGAGTTACAGGTAGAAAGTGGAGGAATGACATTACATGTTTTGCCAATTCAACAAGCTAGTGCTGACACAATGGGCCAAATGTCCTTCTTCCCTGCGATAATAATTCTGCGATTGTGCGACTTAAAAACAGAGACAATACAGCCTAGAATGTAAAATGAAGAGGCAGTGTTTTGGAACACCTGTATTGTTTGCCATGAGATAATGAAATACAATACAACTGTTTTACACATTACAGCATCTTTCACATTTTAATCATTTAAAATGATTTTCAGGACTTCAGGTGTTTTAAACAGGAAGTGACCAATGCAGTAGATTCAAAGGATGATTTTGAAATTGAAAAAGGATGGACAGTTGAAGGAGTTAAGGAAGATAATTACCAAGAGGCAACTGGTAATTTAACCTATTGAGAGAGGTTTACTGTAGTGTACCCAACACTGAAAGTGGAGGCCTTGGTTCAAGCTCCACCTGCTTCAGAGATGCGTGATAACATCACTGAACAGATTGATCAGAAAATATCTATGATCTAGTGGTCTGTTCCTATTTCTGGGTCAGAGGCCTGGGTTCAAGTCCCACCTGCTCCAAAGGTGTCTCATAGCATCTCTGAACAGGTTAGTTAGAAAAATATCGAGAACAAGAGTTGGAGGCTCTTGTGCAGTGGTAATATGCCTACCTCTGGGCTAGAAGATTCAGGTTCAAATCTCACTTGCCCTGGAGGAATGTTGCCATTTGTTTGAACAGGTTGATTATAATAACTAAAAGCTGAATTCTCATTAGGGAATAAGTGGGCAACACAAAGGCTGGGAGCGCATTGTCTTCCAACTAACAGCATTTAAAGGGGCTGTTGTGATACAGAGGCAGTGTCACTACCTCTGAGCCAAGAGATCTGCGTTCCAGCCCCACCTCTCAATAGGTTGATTAGAAAACATATAGAACAGAATCTCAAGGTCTTCTGGAAAGTTCTTGCTGTTCTCCACCTTCATGTTATTTGTCTGGAGAATTCTGTTCTTTCAATTTTACTGTGAATGTAGAAATTCCTATTCAACTCTTACGGTCTAACGAACTGTTACAGTATAATTTCCTCTAGTCTGACAACCCTATGAGATCTGTGCTCCTCCAATCTGGCCTCTTGAGTAAACTCTATTACTCAATCATTAAAAACTATACCTTCAGCTGCAGGTCCCTATTTTCTGTAATACCTTTCACAAACTCTTCCTCTCTTTCCTGCTTAAAGTTACTCTTTAAAATCAATCTCTTTGATCAACACTTGGCCATCTGGTCTAATTTCTCCTTATCTTGCTTAGTATCAGATCTTGTCAAACACTTCTGTGAAACAGAGATAGTAGGACCTGCAGATGCTGGAGAATCTTAGATAACAAGGTGTAGAGCTGGATGAACACAGCAGGCCAAGCAGTATCAGAGGAGCAGAAA
>NC_063334.1:79392917-79465424 GCF_021869965.1 Rhincodon typus | reverse complement strand
GGGTAGGCAGGAATTTGGATTTAAGACTGCAATCAGATCAGCCATGACCTTATTGAGGGGGTAGAGCTAGCTTCATGGCTAATACTTACTCCTGGTTTGTATGTTTTTATGTTTGTACTTCAGTTGCCATTTTATTATTTGCTCTCTAACCACAGTTAAACATCACGCCAATACTTTATTAGAGGTGGTAACTTGAACCTGAGATCAGCTGTAATTTTACTTTCTCAATACCAAAGACCTTAGCTCTGTTTGACCTTCACAAAATGTAGTTGCTGTTGCAAACATCTTTGTGATATTCTTCCTCAAGCACTTTTAGATCAAATAACTTTAGCTAGTAACCCATTCGTACCGTCATTTGAAAACTGGATCCACCTGAGCGCATCTGAAGCAACTTGCTATTTTTACACTGAGTTATGAAAAGAGCTGCATCACATATTGCATGCTTCAGTGAAGCATTTTTGGCAAGTTTGGGCACCCTTATTAGATTGTGAACCAGAACTCTGTTTGATTTCAGATAGAAAGGCTGGTTTATTAAATGATGAAACCTTTTTAATAATTCAATGTAAAAATAGCAAGTTGCTTTAGATGCCCTCAGATAACATAAAATATTTTCTTTGTTGCATTTTAAAAGATGCAGATAATAATATGTTGTCTGGGCACCAACTAGTTTGTTCCAACATATTGCCTAATTTCTAAGTATCGCATTTTAATACTTTATAGTATTCAGTCAAAACAAAAAGCTTGAGTCTTCATTTGATGGGACTTCCTTTTCAGCCAATATGTACATGTGAATTTGGGAATGGAACTTAGTGAAGATGCTTTCATATATTATTCTTAGGAAATGGAATACATCATGAGGCCTGCCAACATCTATCTTTAATAGCATAAAACTGTAAATCCTATGACTGTAGCTTAGAGTTTTTTTTTATTCTTATCAGGCTAACAATCTCTTTTCTTTCACTTTTAAAAATTGTAAAATGGGATCAGAACAAAAGAATAGGTAAGAAATGGAAAGTCATTGGAGGACACACACAGAGACAGGATGAACACTAATTAACCTGTGTACCCTATAGGGATTGTAACCAGCAAGTAACTTTGTGAGATCAGTTTAGCAGAGAATGAACTGCAAAAAGAAGAAACATTAAACAGATACACTCTGCAGCAATACAGACTGGAAGTGAAATTGAAATAACAAGTGGTTCTCCAACCTCTCCACGATGTCATTTATTACCGTCAAGCAAAGACCATAATAACTCCTGATATAGCTGTGTTGCTATAGGTTTTTGTAGAAATTTAATCAATTGCACAAAACTGCGCTCAATGCAGCCACCCATTTTCTTATTTTGCTTGTCATTTTGATGTCTTTGGTAGTTATGTTCAAAAAAACTATATTTTTAAATTAAGTTTAAAGAACAGGGAAGTGGGATAAAAGAGGTTCTTCAGCAGTCTTGTGAATACAGCTTGCATTGAATTGGCAGATAATTTTACATTTCATCTGATGACCAGTTCTATTGAATTCAATAAACGTGAACATCAGAAAGTGTGTAAAATCAGATAGTTTGTAAGTTCAGACAGACGTATGGTTGTTAACTCCAATTGAAACTATTCTAGGAGATATCTTTTCAAAATTTTCAAACCTTTGATCTGTCATTTCTAATACCACCTACAATAAAGTTATCATTTCTAATTTAGTGTAGGTGTGGGGTGTAAGGAGTGTACTTGTTTATGTATATAGTTAACTAAAAGAAACAATACACAAAAGAGAAGCAGAAGTGTACCTGATTTCATTCTGTTCCATTATTTGTTATTTTTATTATTTGAGTAACATGGAGCTTGAGTCACTAGTCACAGCTGCATCACACCATTGCTACTCAACATTTCTAGCTATGCATGCTTTGAAAAAATATTTTTGGCTAGTTTGGGCTCCCTTATTAAATTTTAAACCATTATCTCTCTTTATCTGTTTGGTTTCAGATAGAGAGGCTGGTTTATTATATGAGAAAACCTTTTCACAATTCAGTGTAATGTTATAAAGTTGGGTAGAGTGATTGTGAGGTGGAAGGTAGGAAGCTAAAATGTGTGGTTCCTTTAAGAGATTTGGTCTTCGTAAAGTGGAGATCAGGGATTTTCTTTCTTCTAACCGTTCTTTTAGGGGAAAGGTGAATTTTTCTAGGTGTTTTGGGGGGTAATTATTAGAAGGGGCTTGTGTTTTGGTAATTATCAGAGGGAGCTGGCCATTCCCCTTCTGAAACAGTAAAAATAGCAAGTTACTTCAGATGCCCTCAGATACCCTAAAATCTTTGTTACAGTACAGCATTTTAAAAGATGCAGATATGTTGTCTGGGCACTGACTAGTTGTTCCAACATATTGCTAATTTTCCAGGTATCACATTCTAAGACTTTATAGTATCCAGTTTAAAAGAGGAAGCTTGAGTCTTGATTTGATGGGACTACATTTTCAGCCAACATCAGGAAGTTGTGAAAACTTCCCACGCTAGGTTGAATTGGTGGCTTTGGATTTTCCTGTCAGGCAGGGCAATTGAATGTTCAGACACCTATCCTTGTCATTTGTCTTTTCCTCATCACCTACTGGGCTTGATGCTATGTTGCGTTAATGCTGTCTCAACTTGGGGCACAGTTACTCTTTGGTGTAGTGCTGCCCCAGGGATTGAAAAAGCAGGGAAGCAAGCAGTGATGTTTGTGAGTGTAAATGATCACAATGTGAACATTCTATGTCATCACAGTTCTCCTGTGTGAGAATGCTGCTGCCGCCTTAGATTGCAATCATTCAACATTATCCATTCAGTGGAATCTGTGGTCTGCTGTAACACTACTCACAGAATCCTACTGTTTCAAAGTTTCCTGGATTGCTTCCAACAACCACTGGGAGCTTGAGGGTGAATCTGGTAGTCACCATTCCTGTAGAGTTGACAACTGGTCTAGAGTAACAGACAATTTAATCAAAAGTTGGGAAAAATTTTCTGCTCTTCAAACAAGTGGAGGATGAAGCTCTCCAAGTGGTCTAACTTTGGTTCCAGGATGTGTGTGGGGTGCATGCTGAAGTTAATTCTGATCCAGGACACCAATTAAACAGAATAGTATGCATCACATTAATGATAGTAATGCTTCGTAAGTTGCTAATTTTCCAAACAGTGGAAAATTTAGAAAAGTATTACACTACAAGGATGTAAACTCCCCTGTGCACTGTAAATATGTTGCTTGCTATTTTTATCTAAGGAATGGATGGAAGATTGCATGTCTGCCAAGGCTCCCTCTGCTGCTGGGTTGTTATGTTTATCATATCTCAGGTGCTGTTGTGAGTACTTGAATATCCTGATTCATCCCTGGCCAGTACATAGATTCATGTAAAGAAAAGAAGCCTCCTAGCCAAATTGTTATCCACTCCTTTTTGTCCAATTCTTCTCTCTCTTTGGGCTCTATCCCTACCTATTGTTTACTCCTTATACCCTCCCCCCACCCTACCTTCTGCATATAAACTGACATTTTCCTAACTACCATCAGTTCTGAAGAAGGGTCACTGGACCAGAAACATTAACCCTGATTTCTGGCAGCATCTGTGGAGAGATGTACTGACCTCTTCCTGTAATTTCTGTTTTTGGGACATAGATTTATGTACTAGCGGTCTTGAGTGTTCAATACCCCTGTGTCCCTGGTGTAACACAGACATGATATCTTGGGATGATGCTTTTGCTATCAGGACTTGTTGTGATATACCAAGTTTATCTCTGTATGGCTAAAATGAATAAATTTTTCGGGTGCTTGTTTAACACTGTCAGGACAACCTTTTTGTGATTGCTGAGCTTCAGAGTTGCCGAATTGCAAAATGTTCACACTCTCTGTGGCTAAAGCGTAACAGATCAACCTTGAGAACATCTTCAACTTTGTAGTCTACAACATCAATATTAGATTGAAAGGAATATCCTGATCTTTGTGTGGAGTTGAGTTACCTGCTCAGTGCGTCAGAGGTAATCTCTGACCTATATCTCACTTCAACATCATATCCTTAGGCCTTAATAAGTAGATACTCAAACATGGCATCTATTGGTAAATGGTTTGCAGCATAATATTTCTAGTAGCTTATGATCTATTTTAATGGTGAATTTCTTGCCAAATAAGTACTTGTGAAATCACAATGTTTTGCAATCTATAATGGAATAGTTGATGACAGGTTTATTCGAACCAAAGGTATTAGATTCTTTGGTGCGATGCAAGCTGAGAACTGTGGATTTCATGAAATTGTAATATTGCAGTAGACAAGATTTTTGCTGACTGAACCTGCTTGAGAGAATCAAAAATATTTTGATAGTCATTTTGTCACACGTAGGGGATGCTGTTCTTGAGTAAACCCCTCATCGTAGATACCTTGTCCAAGTTGGAAAGACATGGAGGAAGGAAATAAAAAAGTTGAGGCAATGTCACAGATCATCTTTATCCTGCAGGGTCAGCATTTGTTTAACATACCTGATCGCACCTGGATTGGGGCAGACTCCATGGTAAAATAAATGGACCTGAAGACGTGCATCTAGCTGATGTTGACCTAGCACTTCAACTTCATCTTCATCACTTAAAATTGCTGATTGTGTTAAATCCATCTGGATGCACACATTCAAGATCAATAACTGATTCAATTGCATCACATGTGGTTTGTTCTGCCGCGGAGGTTGTGATTTGATTCACATGAACTATAGACCTGTGCATCCAGCTACTGATGGATGGTATGGACTGTTGGTAATATCCAACAAGGAGATTTTGGAAAGTCAAGATGTGCTTGCATATTGACATTGCAGTGCATTATTGCCATTGAATGGAAGTAGTCATCTGTCAGATGGCCCTTCATATGCTGCAGCATGGAGCAATTCTTCATGAGGGATGTGGCTTTCGAAATGTATAGTGGTTATACATTTGCGCTGGCTGCTGTGTTGGTTTTTGCTTTTAGTGAATTGTCCTGTTTTTTCATGACATATGACATTGACGGTTGTAAAAGCTTCTGATTGTCTAGAACTATTGACATGGTATGTGATAATATGGAAAATGTTGGTCAGCTTTTGATGGTTGCCCTTTGCTCAGTTGATTCTGAGCTTCATTGATTCATTATTTATATTTGTGCATGATCCTAACTTTTTGTTTACTGGCGGTGTTGTGGTGTTGTGCCATCTAGTTGGTCGCCTGTATTTTGTTCTGACTTGACCTTTTGGAACCAGATTTCCTGCACATGTATGGCCAACATTCTTTGGTGGCATATGTTTTGCAGATAGTCAGAAAAGCTGGTCTGACTCAATAGTCATTAGGTGCTTGGGATTACAGGCAAATGGTGTGAGTTGGAGCCTAGTCATTGTAAAGTTAATTCAAACGTTGAGCTGGTTTTCGAGACACTTTTCAGATCCTTTCTGGACAGTTCTGATTGTCCATGGAAAAACCCATTGTGTTAATCCTGTGAAGACCTTCCCCTCCAATGGCAAATAATCCACAAAAAGTGACTTTATTGAGGTCTGAATGCCCATTGGTAAATTTAGGTGGTGTGTATAGTTAATGATGTGCCCTCAATTTCTTTGCATGAAGTAATAATGCCTATTGTGATTAGTTCCTCCTTTCCCAAGGAGTAATAACTCAAGTGTTGCTGAACATTTTTTAAAGCAAATGAAAAGACCGTTTTAAATGGAAATTATAATTTAGTATTATGTAAAGTGTAGTAGGCAATAACTATTCATCAAATTTTGGCCAGTTTAGCAAACCTTTAAATACCAAGATTGGTAATGCATCCACACTCTCCACTACGAACCCTCCTTAGCAGCGATGTATACTTTGTACAAGATGCATTGCAGAAATTTACCAAAGACCCTTCAACAGCACCTTCCAAACCCACAACCACTTTTATCTAAAAGGTCAAGGGCAGTAGATACATGGGAACACTGCTAACTACAACTTCCCTCAGGGTTTGAGTGAAGATTTGTAGCTTGGGTGCTAGTTGTAGATGTTTATGTGTTCGCCGAGCTGGGAAGTTTGATAGCACACATTTCGTTCCCTTACTAGGTGACATCCTCAGTGTTGTGGACCCTCCTGTGAAGCGCTGTTGTCTTGTGCTGGTTCGAATTTACATGGTCTGGTTTTTGCTGGTTCCGGCTGTGCATTGAATTAGATGCGATATACCGACCATTACAATGTGTTTGTTGATGGAGTCCGCGGATGAATGCCAAGCCTCCAAGGATTCCCTGGCTGTCCTCTATTTGGCTTGTCCTATGATAGTAGCGTTGTCCCAGTTGAAAGTATGGTTTTTCTTGTCTGTGTGCATTGAAACCAAGGACATCTGGTCGTGTTGTTTAGTTGCTAGCTGGTGTTCGTAGATGCAGGTTGCTACTTGTCTGCTTGTTTGTCCCTTGTAGTGTTTTGTGCAGTCTCCGCATGGTATCTTGTAAACTACATTTGCTCTGTCCATGGTATCTATTGGTTCTTTAACCTTGTTCAGTTGCTATCTTAGTGTGGCTGCCAGTTTGTGTGTGTCATGATTCCTCGCGGTCTGAGTAGTCTGGCTGTCAGTTCCGAGGTGTGTTTTTTTGATATATGGTATAGTGGTTATTGTTTTGGTATGGCTGGTTGTGTTATCTGTTGGCTAGGCATCTGTGGATGAAGCTGCAGGGGTATCCATTCCTGGTAAAGATCTTGTAGAGGTGTTCTTCTTCCTGCTGCAGTGTGTCGTGGCCCTTCTGAACAGGGTCTAATGCAGCTCCTCTTGTGTGAGTTGGTGTGGTTGCTGTTATAGTTTAAGACCTGGTAAGTATGTATGGATTTCCTGTACACTTTGGTAGTGAAGTCATTATTCTCTTTTCTTTCCACCATCAGTTCAGGAACGGGAGTGTGTTGTTTTTCATCCACTCTCTTGTAAATTTCAGCAAAAAACAGACCATGTAAATTTGAACCAGCACAAGACAACAGCGCTTCACAGGAGGCTCCACAACACTGAGGATGTCACCTAGTAAGGGGACGAAACGTCTGCAATCAAAGCTCCCAGCTCAATGAACACTCCAACATCTACAACAAGTTCCCATCCAAGCCACTTACCACACTGACATGGAAAAATATCACCATTCCTTTACTGTTTCTGGGTCACAATCCTGAAATTCCCTCCCTAATGTGCTGTGGATTGACCCACAATGCCATGGACTGCAGCAGTTCCAAATGGCAGCTCACCACCACCTTCTCAAGGGCAACTAGGGATGAGCAGGAAATGCTGGCTGGCTAGCGATGCCCATGTCCCACTTATCTATCCTAAGTCATTCGAATCATTGTTCAAGTAAGGGAGTATTCTATTACATTCCTAACTTGTGCCTTGAAGATGGTGAATGGTCTTTGGGGAGTCAGAAGATGAGTGATTTTTTTGCAGTATTCCTAGTCTTGGATCTACTCCTATAGCTACAGTGTTTATATGGCTGGCCCGTTATGATTCTGGTGAATTACGGCCACCAGGGCCTAGGGTTTCTGCAATAGTAATATCATTAAATATCAAACGGAGATGATTAGATTCTCTTATTGGATATAGTCTGCCCTGGCATTTGTGTGGAGCAAATGTTACTTGCTTGATGCTTTAATGAATTTCAGATTCGCTGGAAAGAGCCGAAGGTTACATTTACATGGTTGCCATTTTTCATTCATTCCTTTTTGCAGGAGACTGGTAGGTTGAGGTGAGAAACATTTTAAACTTGCTGACAATGTGCACCAACTGGGAGAAGGGGCTCAGTTTTAAGTTAACTGTCTCAGATCACCTCTTCCTTTTCACAGTTTTTTTCCACTGAGTACATGTGGGCTAATGCCAGCAACATCGACCTCTATCCAGGCTCGTGCAAAATTCATGACCTGGATGAGGTATTTCAGGGTTTATGGTACCTTGGAGGTAAATCCCAGCATGAAGTATTGCCTCTTTGGAAATTGAAGAAAATTTAACTATTCTATATTTGTTCATCAACCATCAACTGCACAGAATAAATAAATCTGTCCTTTTGTACTTTTAGTGTCAACCACTAGTATTTCCTGGTGTGATGATATGTTATGAAGAAGCAATTATTTGTTGAAAGGAAAACATTGATCTGAAAGTAATTATTTCTTCTCAACCTCAATGTATATTAGAAAACACATACAGATGGTTTAAGTTTGCAGTGGGAGGAATATTTGTTTCTGCAGCTGTGCACGTACAACATTAGACATAAATTGTTCATTTCTGACATGTCAGGGAAACTGACTGTTCTTAGTGGATTGCTGGGCTTTAATCTTTCCGTAACATGTCTATGAAAGATCTTGTGGTGTCGAGAGTAGCATCCCTACCTCTGAGCTCAAAGGCTAAGTACAAGTTGCATTCCAAGACTTGATAGTCAATGAAAGTACTTTCATCATGTGGACAAATTGAGAAGCAGATTGAGTGTAAAGCCTTTTCGACATACAACAACATGCAGTAGGAACAGGAGAGATTCCTGGCCACCCACGTGATGGAAAGAAAATTGGAGTCTCTGCTAAGCCTGGCCATAGTTCTGGACCATACCAAGCATATAGAAGAACATGTTGCATAGCAACTCCAGCTTCTTGGGGGACACTTAGATGGACAGCTGGTAGTCATCAGATTAGGCCAAAAATGCAGTGCTTGATGCATGTTCTGATGAGGGTGGATTTGTGACACCCTCCTTGTCCTACTGATGGTGGGGGTTGTGACACTGAGTCATTGGACCTGCCCCTTGGGCAGAGACTAAAGAGAAGGAGATCTTTATGTAATGAATAGTTTGGCAGATTGGGGTGGAGGGGGTGGGGCGGGTAGGGGTAGCGGTGATGTGGGGGGTGAACAGTAAATGGTGCAGTTCTTAATTCCCCAGCCAGGGTTCCTTCAAAGAGAAACTTCACAGTCAAAAAGTACATTGAAACATAAGAAACATGAGCAAGAGTAGGCCATTTGGCTCCTCAAGCTTAACCTACCAATCAATAAGATCATGGTTGATCTGCACCAGGCCCCAACTCCACTTTCATGTCAGGTCCTATCTAAATACCACCTCTTTAAATATTTTCAGCATTTTAGCCTCCAAACGTTGTTGAGCCCATCATTGTTTTTCTTTTCCCATTTTTTGTTTGGAACTAAGAGTTGCAGTTCAGAATTGAACTTTGAATATCAGCTTATATAAAATAAACAGGAGAGAACACAAGACTGATGTGTACTCTTAGGAACTGGTCTGAAAAGATGAGAATGCAGGTTCATCATTGCTCTAAGAACACTGTAAATAATTTAGTACTAACATGTTGTTATGCTCAGGGACTGGCAGTAGGTTGAACGCTGAATTGGTCAATCTAGGAAGGACTGGGCTTGGCTAGCCAACCATAGGATTTGACAAGGAGAGAGAAAACAGAACTGGCTCTGATTGGATTTTTGGGCAGGAGACAATTTTGCTTTAGAAGTTGCTGGACTGGTAAGCTGGTTTTGTTTTCTTTGGTGACGAGGGTTCTGAGGAAGGGTCACCAGACCCGAAACATTAACTCTGATTCTTTTTTCTTCACAGATACTGCCAGACCTGCCGAGCTTTTTTTGTGTTTAATTAAATTGCCTTGTAGCTTATCTGTGTTTGGTCAAGAATGTAAGTTTTTAATAATAAATTACTATATTAAGTTATAAACTTAGTTTTTAAGATCTGTTATTTGTAAAGTCTAGTTAGGAACAATTGAGCAATTTTGAGAGTCAATGTTTTAACTTCACTGTGTTGCGAATCCAGTAATAGCGAGGCTTGTTATCCCTTTGTCATAACAACATTCACTATCCTCTGAGAGAAGAGATGTCAACACATCTCAGTTTTAAATCAATGACCTCTTATTCAGTAACTATGTCACCTAGTTCAAGATTTCACCACTCGTAGAAACATCTTTAATAGCTACCTTGCCACTCTCCTTAAAATCTTGGCTGTTACAATAAGATCATTCTTATTCTCATTCTTCTAAAGTCTAATGAATAAAGGCCTAGCCTGCTTAGCCATTGTTAATAAGTGAACAATTCATCCCAGGAATCAGCTGAATAAATCTCTTTTTGAACGGCCTCTGATGCCAACATAAACTTTCTTAAATATGGGGGTCAAAACATTCTGCATTATAGTTGTGACAAGACTTTTAAACTCCATCTCACTGGCAATGAAGGCCAAAATTCAACTTGCCTTAATTATTGCTGCATCTGAATGCTAAACCTTTGTTTCATGCAAAAGAACACCCAAAGCCCTCTATGCTACACTTTTTGTTAAAGAGTCTCTCCCTGGTAGTAAATTAAATGACAGGCTATTATTTAAAGTGCATGAACTCACACTTTCCTACATTAAACTCTATCTGCCAAGTTTTTGTTTCCCCCCACTCATTCAACTTATCTATATCCCTGTGGTGATTCCTTGTGTTGTCATCATCACAACATGGCCACCTATTTTCCTACCATCAGCAAACTTGGATGCATTCCCAGTTCTCCAAGTCATTAATATAGAAAAAAAAAATGAGGCTCTAGAACTGTTCTTTAAGCACTTTCACCAATTACATCTTTCCAACCTGAAAATGACTCATTAATCCTGACCCTCTATCTTCTGTGTGTTAACCAGTTCTCAATCCATGTTAATACATTGTCTAATACCATCAGCTCCTGTCTTATGCAATAATGTTTTAAGTGGCACCCTATCAATGCTTTATAGAAATCCAAATACATTACATCTCCTAGTACCCCTTTCTCAACTCTGCTTTTATATCCTCAAAGAACTCCAGCAAATATTTACAACATGATTTCTCTTTCACAAAACCTCACAGGTTTCCCTGATGTTCCTAAGTGCACTCATGCTGTTTGAAAAGTTGCTGACACTGTTCTCTCATGTGCTGTCTTGGAAGCACAGCAACCTCTTCTCACTCATTCTTTTTAGCATTTTGACTAGCTACAGAGTGGGTTAGATGTGTGGAAAGGAATGGAGAGGGGAGGCTGATGAAATATATTTTTCCAAAGTGTTTCTTTTCTCAGATGCAGTGAAGTTGACAATCCCATCAAAGTACAATGTGCCTAGCGATAATACTGCTCAGATGCTGTGTAAATCTGCAGAGTGGTGAACTGATCTCATCAGAAATTAGAAGGCTTTCTGAATTGAATGCATTCTTGATGTTCTGCGTATAGTATTAAAACTTGTCATGCCAGAAGATGTAAGGCTGGCATTTTGTGTGCCAGAGGAATTCTCAGACTCTTCAGCCTTTTCACAGGTTCACACCTATCAGCCTAGTTGACCACAATGAGGCTGTGGTTACGATGAAAATATCTGGTGTCACTTTTGGATTTTTAATCCCTTTCTGCTAACCGGTCACAGGGAATAGATGGCTGGATGCCAGATCCAGCTGTGAGGTGCCACAGACAGAAGATTCAGTCTGTCCATCCCATTTGGATTCTATCAACAGTACAGCAGAAGCAGGAGAATCATGCTGTGTAGTACCAGCAAGGAATTCTGAGAGAAAGAAGGCCTCACCCTTAGCATTGAAATAACTCCAGAGGCCAGCATCCCAACACCAGTCATACTTCATTTACATGTGCATAGTACTTGACACTGATCCACCTTCCTAAGAGCCAGCTGCTAGAATGAGCAGAACCTCTGACACTGCTGTTTATATCTGTCAGCCAGGGCTCCCTGATTAAGGATGTTATTTTGGTCCAATCAAGAAACTCATATTCTGTGGGGTCCACATGGCTGACCTCATTATAATCACTGTACCCCTCCCCCTCTAAGTCCAGGGACATAGGCTTGTTGTTTTTCTTGTAGTTTCTCCTGGGGCGTTTTCACACCAACTCAGCCTCAGATACAATTGACTTCTACCAGACCTTAGCCCGCCTCTTGCACCCGGTGTGTTTTGGAAAAAATTCATCCTCTTTTCTCCAGATGGTAAAGGCTTCAAGCTGTGATATCTGCCGTGTCCACCTCAGACCCTAAGGTTTCTCCGACGCTCGAGGGAGGGGTGAGAACCCATGGGTTCCGGCTGTTCTGAGGGGCCGGGTATATTTTGCTCCTGCTCCATTAGCGAGTTTGTAGCTTTCATGTGGTCCATGTGCTTGTTCAGGACTGCATCATGTACGTGAACTTTGAACATCACAGGAACTGACCTCATGTTGACCAAGGCTCTTACCCATGCAGGGCTGTTCCCGTGGCTTTGGCACCAAAGTTGGCTCCCTGAAATAACTGCCTCCTTCGCTTAGTGGAGACTTGAGTCTGGCATTGGCTTTTCTGATGCCATTTCACCCCCACTCGCCAGGCCCAGGAAGATCCGATTTTAACCTGGTGCAAAGGTTCCTCCCCATTAGCAACTCTGCTGGACCTATCCCTGTAGTTGCATGAGGGGCTGTGTGATACCAAACTGTCCCAGTTCCTATTTGATTATTGAGTGAAGCTGTAAGCTGTTTCTTTAAGCCTACCCATCATCCAATGGATGGAATGGAGCTGTCCTTCAATGCTGAATGCCATTTGACTTTAGGAAATACTTGAATACCCTTCTTGGTAAATGATGGCCTGTTGTCTGTGACCAATATTTCCGGGAATCCATTTATTGCAAGAGATGCTCTCATCTTTTCTATCGTCAGCCCTGTGTTTGAATGAATTCTATGCAAGTCCAACCACTTAGCCACAATGACCAAGAACAGTGAGCCCATGAAAGGGCCAGCATAGTTGACTTATAATCCAGTCCAAGGTTTACCTGGCCATTGGTACGAATGTGGGGGAGCTGCATGTAGTAATTTTTGTCCTTTGTTGGCAGTGCTCTGTCTGCATCCAATCCTGGCCACCCGACAACTTCTCACCAACATCTTCATTGTAGACACCCCTTGATGACCCTGGTGGAGTTCAGCCAGTATCTGGCAGTGAGCTTTACTCCGGATAATTACTCTTGCTCTCCACAGTAAAATACTGTCCTCTAGGGCGTGATCTGGTCTCACTGGATCCACAAAGATTTCAATTCTGGTTGTGATGGCCCTTTTTGTTTCCCCCATCACTACCAGCTGTTTTAGTTTTGCCAGGACGGGATCTTTTTCTGTCTGCAGTGATCAGAAGTGTAACCAGCAAGTTTAAAACCACAACGGACTCTTCCAGCAATAGCAATACTGGTCATGTACTGCCAGTGGGAGGTAGCTCAAGGCATCAGCATTTGCTACTTGGCTTCCTGGACAATATTCCAACTTGTAATTGAACTTAGAATGAGAACCCACCGCTAAATTCGACCTGAAGCTATGGGCAGCACAGCCTTGTCTTCTTTAAGGAGCTCTAGCAGGAGTTTGTGGTCCATTAACATTACAAATTTATGTTCATAACGGTATTGGTAGAATTTCTCACACCGGAGATGACCACCAAACCTTCCTTCTCTATCTCAGTGTATTTGCACTCTGCACCAGCCAAATTCTGGGAAGCATATGGTACTGGGCATTCCTCTCCACTGGGCCATCTGTGAGCCAGCACAGCCACGATACTGAATGGAGAGGCATCGCATGCCAGCACCACATTTTGCTTGGGATCATAGTGTGCCAACACTTTTTAGACGATAGCTGCATTTTCTCTTCTCTAAAGGCTATGTCTTGGCTATGAGACCATTTCCAAGGCTGCCCCATTTTTCTTAGCCGACGTAAGGAAGAAGGCCAGGTTACATATGAACTTTCCGTAAAAATTCACCAATCCAAGGAAAGACCTAATCTCTGATACAGACTTGGGATTTGAGCACCTTAGATTGTCCTGGCTTAATCTTCCAATGGGTGTAACTGGTCTTGTTAACTCTGTAGCCTAAGTTGGTCACCTGGGATGCCTGGAACATATGTTTTTCCTTTCTAAGGTGTACACCTACCTTGGAAATGTCAAAGGACTACGTCCAAGTGCTCTTTATTAGTCTTCCCTGTTATTAGCACATCAAACAAATGATGACCTGGGGTAGACCTTGTAAAATGTTCTCCATCATCGCCTGAAAAATGGCATAAGGTAACGATACTCCAAATGCAGTCTCTTTGTGTATTGGTACAAACCCTTCTGGGAATCCTCATCTAACCACAATTGCATGTACACATGGCTCATATCCAGCTTCGAGAAGGACAACCTCACCACCCCCCCCACCCCCCAACCCTGCCAGATTGGCGTATAAGTCCTCTATTTGAGGGACTGAGTGTTTATCCGCCTGTGAGAAGCAGTTTCCTATTTGTTTAAAATCCCCACAAAGATGAACTGGCTGTTGGGCTTCACAGTTGGTATGACCAGTGCTACTCAATTTGCAAACTGGACTGGTTTAATGATTCCTTCGCTTTCCTGCCTCCTGATGTCTGCCTCTACTTTTGCCTGTAAGGCAAATGGCACTAGGTGGGCCTTGCGGAATCATGGAATTGCTTCCTGGTCAATATACAAGGTGGCCTTGTCTCCTTTGATGGTCCCAAGACCTTCTCGAAATACCTCTGGGTATTTAATAAGGACTTCACTCAGACTACCATTTGATAATTGGCTCTCAATAACTTTTTTTCAATCAAGGTGAATCTTCCTCAACCAATTTTGCCCCATCAGGCTTGGGCCTGAGCCTTTATCTACAATCAGTGGTAACTGAACCAGCTGCTTCTCATACGAGACTGGAACTAATGTTGTACCCTTAATCTGAAGGGATTTCCCAGCATAGGTTCTCCGTCTAGCTGAGGTCTTATGCAATTCTAACCTGGCCGTTGGTCTTGCACAAACTTAAGGGTTGCATTCCAGACGGAATTTTATTAAAGATTCATTCATGTTGTATTAATCTCCATTTAGAACCAGGTGATCATTTAACCAGACATTTATGTTGATTTGGTTCTGGTTTGGATGTCGCTTGGAAATTTACCTGTTCCAAACCAGCTATAGATGGGCTTTCCAGGCGTGCACCCTCCTGGATACCTGCCTTGGAGTTCTCTTATTCAATTCAGGCCTCGGGACTTTTTCTTCTCTGTTTCGAATCTGCATACCGACAGCAGCTACAATAGCCTGTTGGCCCAGATCCTGGAGAAAATGTTAACCGTTTGGCTGAGGCTTGGCTTTGTTTTGGTGTTTTGCTGTGGGCAGACCTAGAGGCACTCTGTTCACGATGCGTCGTGATTTAAGGCTGTACATTTTCCCTCACTTAAGTGGTTTCCCCCAAGCTTAGTCGACCTGCTGAATGTCCACTTCCATTGGCATACCCTGTAAGTCATATGCTCCACTTGTTTTATTTTCTAATGACAAAGTCAGTTGTAGTGCTTGTCTGAAGATCAGGTGGGCTTCAGCTTTTGTACAATTTAAAATGGCAGCAAGACAGCAGTGTGCTAGGCCATATAGTTTTATCAAACTGTTGCACTGTCTAAACTTCATTGTGCTATAGATGGCACTCTTGTAACACTCTGAATTCCTACAGTTACCACTTTGATCTTTCCTAATAGAGAATGGTTCCACTTGGTTGATGTTCATAAAGTGCGTAACAAGTCCATAGAATTCTAAACATGAATGTCAAATTTTCAAGTAATTGATATGACTCTGTGCACACTCAAAAATTCCAGCTTATTTGACCTAATCAAGGAGAAAGTGAATTGTCTGGATAGCTTTTGGGTGATAAGTCTTATTACTTGCCTCAGTGCATCTGCAAATGACATGTTCAAAATTTGTGCAACGTGGAATCCCCTTCATCAATTTACAGGCTGATAGAAAAATAGATAGTGACATTAATCCCACTCTTGTCACCACTTAAAATAACCCCACAGAGGCCGGTATCCCATGGAAAGTCCTTGACACTGATCCAGCTCCCTCAGAGCTAGCTCTCAAAGTGAATAGGATATCTGATATTCCTGTTTATATCTGACAGCCAGGGCTCCATGATTGAGGAGGTTAATCTGGTCCAATCAGGGAACTTATTCTGTGAGGTCCACCTGGCTGACCTTGTTACAATTGCTACAGTATGAATCTTTGGTGCAGCTCAGTTATTTGCCAGAGTTGACTGACATGTTCTGGTGCAGGCTTTTAATGCCTTAGCCACCTTGTATGAATGATCCTCCCAACATCTTCACCGGTCTTTGAAGAACAGAGATGGTGTACAGCAGGTTCAGAATGAGTCAGTTCAATTTGAGGGATAAAATTAGTCTGTAACTTTGGAGACTTCATTCCAACTCATTATCTGTCCAATAACAGACAACGAATTGATGTTTGCTTTCTGATTTGGTGGCAAAGACTAAGCTATTGAGTGAATGAACAAGTGAACCCTGATATAACAAGGTGTAGAGCTGGATGAACACAGCAGGCCAAGCAGCATCAGAGGAGCAGGAAGGCTGACGTTTCAGGTTGAGACCCTTCTTCAGAAATGGGGGAGGGGAAGGGGATTCTGAAATAAATAGGGAGAGAGGGAGAAGATGGATAAAGAAGAAGATAGGTGGAGAGGAGACAGACAGGTCAAAGAGGCGGGGATGGAGCCAGTAAAGGTGAGTGTAGGTGGGGAGTTAGGGAGGGGATGGTCAGTTCAGGGAGGATGGACAGGTCAAGGAGGCGGGATGAGGTTAGTGGGTAGGAGATGGGGGTGGTGCTTGAGGTGGGAGGAATGGTTAGGGAGGCGGGGACGAGCTGGACTGGTTTTGGGATGCGGTTGGGGGAGGGGAGATTTTGAAGCTTGTGAAGTCCACATTGATACCCTTGGGCTGCAGGGTTCCCAAGCGAAATATGAGATGCTGTTCCTGCAGCTTTCGGGTGGCATCGTTGTGACAATGTGAACCCTGATGTTTGTTTCCTGTAAATGTTAACTCATGCATATATACTACAGGCAGTAAGGTTCTGTTGAGTCTGATATCTTGAGTTTATTTGTGACACTAACTATTTACACAGCAATGATATTGAAGACATATGCACAGTATGGATTTTGTGTTTGCAGATGTCAATGTACATGACTAGCACATAACCGTTTGACTATACTGACCTGATAGTACGGAGGGAGTGACTGAAGGTGAGGTGGTTACCTTTTTACTGAAACACCACATATCATATAACTTTCTTAAATGTACAGGTCCATCCATTCTGGAGTCTATGCCATAATACTACAAACTTGTCTTCATATCTAAATCATTGTTGTATTCTTCAAATACACAAATTTTCAACTTCATCTGTGCAAAGCTTCAATTGAAATGATATTGATCCAAAGTATGAAAGGAAAAGATGTGGAACCTTCAAAATTGTGCAAAAATGACAATCTAATAATACAAGTACTTGGAACAAAATACTGGAAATCACAGTTACAAAAGTAGAAAAAGAACATGTTTTTAATAGAAATTCAATAAGTCATCTCTCTTTCAAGGTTTCTGAAAAGTAAACCCTTCGTTACATGATTAAGAATATTATCTGATCACCCATTTGCCATGTTATTAACATCACCTTTGGGGAATTTGTACAATTTAAAATGGCAGCAAGACAGCAGTGTGTTAGACCATATAGTTTTAGCAAACTGTTGCACTGTCTAAAATTCATTGTGCTATAGATGGCACTCTTGTAACACTCTGAATTCCTACAGTTACCAGCTTGATCTTTCCCAATAGAGAATGGTTCCACTTGGTTGATGTTCATAAAGTGTGTAACAAGTCCATAGAATTCTAAACATGAATGTCAAATTTTCAGGTAATTGATATGACTCTGTGCACGCTCAAAAATTCCAGCTTATTTGATCTATTCAAGGGAGAAAGTGAATTGTCTGGATAGCTTTTGGGTGATAAGTCTTATTACTTGCCTCAGTGCATCTGCAAATGACAAGTTCAAATTGCGCAATGTGGAATCCCTTTCATCAATTTACAGGCTGATAGAAAAATAGACAATGCCTTCCATTAAACACACCATAAGGGTGTCAAGGTGTCACATGGAAGACTAGCCAAGAAGTTAAGAACTCATGACATCCAGGAGAATTTGGGAAATTGGATCCATGATTGCCTGCACTGCTAAATCAATGGTTGAAGGTGGTTTTTGAGCAGAAGCCTATACCCAATGCTGTATTGCAGGGTCTGGTGCTGGGTTACTTGCTGTTTGTACAAACATTAATTATCTCAACACGAATGTGGGAGGTTTGATAAGTTCACAGATGACATGAAAATTGGTGAGATAAACAGCGAAGAAGAAAGGCTTAGCCTTAGACTAAGGACAATTTGGATGAGCTGGTCAGCTAGGTGAAACAGTTGCAAATAGAATTTAATCTGGGAAAGTGTGGAGTGATGTATTTTGGGAGGACTAACAATGGAAGGGAGCACACAGTGAATAGCAGGATCCTAAGAAGTATAGAGAAATGGAGGCACAAGAACATGATTGCAGTAGAGGGGGGTGCAGAGGAATTTCACCAGGATGTTGCCTGGCTCTGTGTATTTAAGCTATGAAAAGAGACCATATAGGCTTGGGTTGGTTTCCTTGAAACAGAGAAAGAGAGGGGGCTATCTGATGTAGGTGTACAAAGTTTTAGGAGGTGTAATTAAGAAACGTCTCCTTTCAGGAGCCAATAACTAGAGGCATACCTTTTTAAAGTAAGGGCAGGACATTTAGAGGGGATTTAAAGAAAAATGTTTTCATCCAAAGAGTGATGGGTATTTGAAAGTCACTATCTGAAAAGATGGCAGAGGTGGGAACCATCTAAATAATTCTCAAATATTGTGATGATAGTAGAAATATTATAGCATACAAGGTAATAGCCCAAGTGCTGGAAATTTGGATAAGTGCTTAATGACTGGGATGGGGTAATGGACTGAAGGGCTTCTTTTCATGCTTTAAAATTCTATGACTCTAAGGATGTTTGTGATACATTTCCAAGCATATCTTCTGCATAATGGTAGCTTTAATAGCATTTTCAGTCAGCACAACCTGAAAATTGTGGAAAATTTTATGCCAGTTACATTCAGACAGAGGGGAATGAAGTGGTGAATCATCAGGTACATCACTGAAAGCAAAGATAGTGCTTTTACATTAATTTCTGAATGTGAGCATGTAAAATTGTTCTTTGTCAGAGACTAGATGAACTTCAGGGATGTTTTCTTATTGGGACCTTGTTTCCTATCATGCTAGGGTACCAAACGAAGAAAAAGCTGTGGAGATCAGAAACAAAATCACAAACTGACGGAAAAATGCAGCAGGTTTTTCAGCATCTGTGGAGAGAAAGCAGAGTTAAAATTTTTGTGTCCAGGGACCTTCTTCAGAGACTTCTAGTGAATTTTTCCGTCAATTTCTGATTTTGCTGCTGGGTTATCACTTCAAAAATGCTTAGACATATTTAATTTAATCAAACTAGGCCAGTAGATATTGTTTGTAAGATCTAGCAACATATCTGCATATTGTAACCATGCAAGCATACATCTTGATGTAGGAATTTTGTCTACTTCTTCAGATTATTCCTTCTATGATTCAACATTTACATGAAACTATGGGGAAGAAAACAAAATCAATAATGTAATGTCAGATAACCCCAGTAGGGGTCCTTGTGTATCATGTACATGACATAAATGCCAATATATGTATTCTCTTGTCGTATAATTCAATCTGGGTGATTGTACTTCAAGGTATAACTTGTTAGGAATGAACAGTCAACCAAGTAACATTACAGCAGGGTGACAAGTTACAATACATTTAAAATAAATCCAATATTTCTATTAAAAATACATTTTTGAGATGTTCTTGTAGATATGAACGTTTCTGATAGATGCAGAATATTGTCCAAATGTGCTATTGTTTTATAAGCCGTCCACTAACATATAGCCTCTGGAAATTTAAGACACCAGAATCTCAAAATAACTAACTGGTTTTGGATAATACTGCTGGAAAACCATGGACACCTGGGGTTTCTTGATCTTTTGCTAACACTTTGCTATTTTGATGATCTTTCATCAGAGAAACAGCATAGATGTCTGCTTATGTCACCATTCCCAGAGCTGCTTTTGACCTTCAGCCAAATTAACATTTGATTACTGCGGAAACCCCTATGGAAATTACAGGTGAGTATCTGTATCTGCCCAATGCAAGATACGAATATAGGAAGGTCATTCAGCCCCTCAAGACTGGAAGTTAGCATATATATTTGAAATACTCCAAAAGAAGGATAATTTAATTAGAAAGTTCTAAATTGAATTGTATTGAAAAAAAATACTCATAGCTATTTTACAGAGTGCTATCAAATGTTCATTTAAAAACAGGACCCATCAACGTTGAAGCTATAAACCCAATTTTCTTTCACCTGTTTTGAAGGTATCTAATGGATTTCTCACAAGGCATCTAACAAAGTTCTGCATGCAAAATTTTGAAAGAAAACTCTGGTTAATGGAATCAACATCTAGTATGCTGCTGGCAAATGATCTTGCCACTGCTGATGATTTGTGTGGTATTGGAAGATGAGATTTGATATTTGTGAATTGTGTCAATGATTGGTCTAGAGGCTAAACTTCATTATCAGTAGATACTGGGTACTGGGTGGTGATAATCACATGTCTTCAGTAAGATGCTGGAGCCAACTTGCTTGCACAGGCTTCTTTCATTTCTGATTGATAAGCTCTGAGCATTGAAACACCTATTTAGGAAATGGTGGCTGTAGTATAATGGGAATTGCTATGCCAGTGCTGATGTCCATGTTAATGTAGCTCTGACATCAACAGTCACACAATATTGAGATCCTAAGAGGGAAATGGAAGCACTGTACCAGAGAGCTATAATCACAGTTCTGCATGTTAGTATGTAAATATAAGAGTTTACTGGAACACCTGAGAGTCAGACAACAGTCACTCTTAGATAAGAAACAGACAGAGATGCAGCAGACTCAGTATGAATAGTCTAGTTAAGTGGAGAAGCCTCCTAAGGTAGTATCCATGAGAATAGTGATATAACTTGAATTCATTGAAGCAGCTCAGTCAGTTTTTTTTTTAATTTTAAAGCCAAGAATGGAGAATGCTGGAGATCTGAAACAAAAACAGAAGTTGATAGCAAAACTCAGCAAGTCTGGCAGCATCTGTGGGAAGAAAGCAGAGGTAACATTTTGAGTACAGTAGCTCTTCATCAGGAATGTTTGTGGTTTCATTTTTTTTTGTGGGCAGCAATGGAAACTGGCAGCTTCTCTGCAGAACTCTGCCAGACTTTAGACTTAAGGAAGCATGAAAGAATAGAAATCTGCTAAAAGGCCAGCTTTTTTGGGAGGTTCAGGATTCCTGTGGAAACCCTACTTGTTCGGTTTCTGGAGTAGTCTGCAATAATCAGCTTAAGGTCCTGTTAATTAGGCTGCTCCATAATTGTTATTAATATTCTACCCACTGTAACATTGCTTAGGAAGCTTACATGCATCACAGAATCACAATGTACATATGTCTCAAACAAATCATGTACTTTCCAGAAAGTCAGGCAGTAACAAGAGAACTGGAGACAATCTTAAAATGCTTTTATAAACATTTAAGTACAATGACACACCTTCAAATCTAACCCATAGTCTGTTCTGTAAGATTATTGATTCGGGAGTCATCGATTACAGTACCTAAGATAGTCAGTTTGTTTTTCAGAAGTAACATTTTAAATATGATGCATTAAGTAAATAGACAGGAAAAGTATGAGCTGTGATGGTTGAGGGAGTTTCACTGATACCTGAGGATGAATGGATAGTTGACAGTGTGTTGATCTCATTAGCTTGTGAAAGAAGCTACCTGCTCTCAAGCTGAGGTATTTGGAAACTCTTCCCTATCTTTCTGGGCCTATCCTACAATTGAAGAAGGTCATAGCCTGACCAGGACTGATACCTGGCATGTTTAGTGCCCCCTACGTGTTTGCGGTTGCATGGACTGTTGAGGTCTCTGCAATGTAGATAGACCATGGAAGGAAGGCAATATATCACTATGCCGTTAGAGGACCAGGAGAGTTGAGGTTTCAGGTCAGGACCCTTTATCAGGAGTCCTGATGAAGGGACCAGACAGGAAACATCAACTCTCCTGCTCCTCTGATACTGCCCGAAGTGCTGTTTTCCTCTAGCTCCACATTGTATTGACTCTGACTCTGACTCCAACATCTGTAGTTCTTGCTGTATCAGCATGCCAGCCTGTGTGCTCAGGCTCTGCACTACTGCAAAGGTGCGAGGGAACATTGCTAACCAGGTCTGCACACCCCGCCCCCAACTCCCGAGCACTAAGTACTATAATAAAGTTCATATCTGGGGCCTGGTAGTTTACGCAATGTTGTTACACTTGTTTGAACCTTTCTAACCAATGTGTTCATAAGAAGTTGTCAGGATGGTCAGGTCTATCCATCACCAGCTTCATGTCAGTTTTTTTTTTCAGTTTAGCTCATGCTGCGGGCTATTTCCTGGCCTTTCTAAACATTTAGAAGTTACACGGAATGTCAGAAGATTCCCTGATGTTAATTCAGGAATGTGGTGACCACAACACTGGGACAACAATGTTTGTGACCTTTTTTTATCTACCACCATTTGGTCCTCATTGCTGAGAATTTATATGCCTCTTCCAGAGAGATATAAAAATGAAGCTGTGTCAGCTGGCTAATTCATAAGAGTTATATATCATACCAAAAAGTATTATTCATTAATAATCCTTCTTTATGACAGAGTTTTTGTTTATGTGGCCATAAACGAATCACTTGTCAATGATCCTCACCTGCACACAATTAAAGGAACATAAGACATAGGAACAGAAGTAGGCCATTCAGCCCATTGAGTCCACTCCATATTCAATAAGATCAAGGCTGATCAGATAATCCTCAGCTCTTGTTTCCTACCTTTCAGCCTTGAATATTCCTAACAACTCAACCTCCACAGCCTTCTGCAGTAATTAATTCCACAGATTCAACACCCTGAGAGAGAAAAATCCTCCTCACCTCTATCTTTAAATGGGCAACTGCTTATACGGAGATTATTTCCTCTAATCCTAAACTGTCCCCAATCCTTTTCACTTCTACCCTGTCAGAACTCTTAAGAATCTGATATCCTTCAATAAGGTCTCCACTCATTCTCCTGAACTCCAATGATTACAAGCCCAACTAACTCAACCTATCCTCAAAAAAAATCCCTCCATTCCCATGATTTAACCTCATGCACCTTCTATGTACTACCTCCAATGTCAATTTATCTTTCTTTTGATAAGTGGACCAGAACTGTTCACAGTATTCCAGCTAATTAATATACAATCAATGTGCAGATATTCTTGTTGCCAATTCTCTCATTTTCCTAGAGCTTTAGGGAGTAAATTTTCCTCGCCTGTGCTGAGCTGAGATGGAGAGAGAGCTTTCTGAAAATGTCATGTTGAATGCAGCTATCTATCAACTCCCTAATGCCATTTGTATATGGCACAAATATCAAAAGGTAAAGATGTAATTTGGCTGAAGAAATGATTTTGGTTGCTGATTTTTCTGTCAATCAGCAGCCAGTTTTTCAAATTTATTTTCTGCCACTAAAAGTATGTTGTGTTATTGTTTCCAACAGGACGTGTAGAATAAACAATATTAAAATGAAATGAAATGAAAGTTAAAAATCAATGTCTCTATTCCAATGCCTATAATATCAATGTAACTTGTTACCAGTTACTGACCTGCAATAATCTATATATTGTTTACTACAACAGGCCCTTGTAGTCCGATCAAGATGCAGTTTTCCTCAACCAGACTAGACCGAGCAGGCCTGTGGTTTCCCACACTTAAGAGGATGGTGGCAACAACTTGCACATGAACAGCAGCTCAAACAGCATAGGGAGCTTTCAGTTAATACAACACTTGGCATGGCAGATGGAATACAATGTGGAAAATATCATCTTATCCATTGTGATAGAAAGAACAGATGTGCAGAGTATTTCTTAAATGGTGATAGGTTGGAAAATAGATGTGCAAAAGGACTTAGGAGCCCTCGTCAATAAGTCACTGAAGGCTGAAATGAAGGTACAGCAAGTTATTAGGTGATGAATGAAATGTTAACCTTTACCGCGACAAGAATTGAGTGCAGAAATGGTGAAGTCTGCCTTCTATTGTGTAGGACCTGGGTCAGACAGCACCTGGAGTGCTGTGTGCAGTTTTGGTCTCTTTGCCACAAGAAAGGGATTAATTGCATAGAGGGAGTGCAATGAAGTTTCACCAGATATGTTTCAGGGATGAAGGAACTGTATTTTGAAGAAAGATTGTTCAAACTGGGCCTGTTTTCTCTAAAGTTCCAAAGAATGAAAGGTGACTTCATTAAAATCTACAAAATAGATGAGTCCATTCTGTCGGGGCAGGGTACTTTCATGGATAAGGATTGGCTGACTGGCAGAAGGCAGAGACTAGGGATAAAGGGGTCTTTTTCAGGATGGTAGTCGGTGGCTAGTGGAGTTCCGCAGGGGTCTGTGCTGGGACCACAACTATTCATGTTATTGATTAAAAGTCTGGACGAAAGAACCGAGGGCATCGTTTTTAAGTTTGCAGATGCCACAAAGATAGGTGGAGGAGCAGGTAGTGTTGAGGAAGTGGGACGGCTGCAAAAGGACTTGGACAGACTAGGAGAGTGGCCAAAGAAGTGTCAGATAGAATACAATATGGGAAAGTGTGAGGTATGCACTTTGGTGGGAAGAATTGAAACGTAGACTATTTTCTAAATGGGGAAAGGCTTCAGAAATGTGCAGTACAAAAAGACTTGATCAGGATTTGGACTCAGATCAGATTCTCTTAAGGTTAACATGCAGGTTCAGTTGGCAGTTGGGAAGGCAACTGCAAAGTTAGCATTCATTTCAAGAGGGCTAAATAAAAGATCTTAAATGTTCTGCTGAGGTTTATTATGTTCGTGGTTCACTGAAACTATAAATAGAACACAAGGTAGGTGGAGGATAAGCTTGAACAGGGAGTACTTTCTACAGGTCTCTCTGCTCCACAGTCAGTTATTAGACATCCTACCCTAGCTCCCATCTCTGGGTCACCTGATCTAGATTCTTAAAGGGGCAGCACACACCCAACGACATACATAACTAGGCTGTTTAATGCTGTGGTCAGACAGCATTTAGAATACGGTAAGTAGTTTTGGATCCTATATGTAAGGAAGGATGTGCTGGCTTGGAAGGAGTCCAGAAGATGTTTACAAGAATGATCCTGGAGATGAAGGGCTTGTCTTATGAGGAGTGTTTGAGGACTCTGGATATGTACTTGTAGGAGTTTAGAAGGATGAGGGGGGATCTTATGCAAACTTATAGAATACTGAGATGCCTAGATAAAGTGGATGTGGAGAAGATGTTTCCACTGGTTGAACAGACTACAGGCAAAGCCTCTGTGAAGGGATGACATTGGAGAACTGAGATGAGTAGGAATTTATTCAGCCAGAGGGTGGTTACCTATGAAACTCATTGGCTCAGAAGCCTATAGAGGCCAATTCATTGAGTGTATTTAAGAAAGAGAGAGAGAGGTTCTTGACTAGTAAGGGGATCAAGGTTTATGGGGAGAACACAGAATGGGATTAAGAGACATATCAGCCATAATTGAATGTTGGAGCAGATTCAGTGGGCCACATGGACTAATTCTGCCTCTTGTTTTTTGGTCTAAAATACTTAGACAGGACAGATACAGGTAAGAATCTCCCCCTGACTGGGGAATCTAGAAAAAGCAACAGCATTTTAAAAACCAGGGAGCTATCATTTAGGACTGAGATGAAGGCAAATGTTTTTACTTCTAGAGTGATGAATGTTTGAAAATCTCTACCACCAGAGGGTTGTGAAAGCTGAGTTCTTGAATACATTTAAAGCAGATGTCGATAACCTTTTGCACCATTGGTAATCAAAATTTATGGGGAAGGTGTGCATAAGAAGCATTGAAGTGCTTGGTCAGCCATGATCATATTAAATGATAGAGTAAGCTTGTTGTGCTGATTGGTCTGTGCTGTCCCTGTGTTCCTATGTTCAAAGACTCATACATTTGTGACTCCTACATTGCTAGCTACAGGGAAAAGTTAGGTCTCAATAGTGAGTTCAAGTGGACTTACTCAGTTCTGGTTACCCTCATACAGGAGTCACACCTCACCCCTCACCAAAGTTTACTTCCAAATCCAGGTCTCACTACTTTGGAGGTTCTGCAGAATCTCCATGATTCAATAAATGGATTTCAATTTTGTCAAAAGTACTTTTGATAGTATTTAAGACATACTGATGGTACTCAACTTTGTAACTGGTAGAAAATTTGAAGAGACCTAGGTCAGTTCAGCAAACATGCTAAAAGAATGATAATGTGTTGAAACAATAAGTATGAAGTTTGCAAGTGTGACAAAGTAAAGTGAAAATGACAATTACTTTGAGTACTATTCTTGACTATTCACTGAAACTATTGAATTAAAATAATCCAGTTACAAATAGGTCGAATCATATATTAAAATCCATCTCATGTTTTTAAACTGTACAATTCATTTGAAATATTGAGTACATTTGGAAGAAATATTCTTACATGAGAGAAAAGCAGGGGCTTAGATTTCTAGGTTGTGACAAACCATCCACTGAAGTGCACTTGATTTAACTGAAGGAGAAGGATTGAGAAGAATGTGCTTTATGTCCCAACAATACGTAGCAATAAAAATAATCTGTTCAACTTTAAACAATGGCATTTCGGTTTTAAAATGAGAAACATCAATAAGCTTCAAATAAATAAAAATGATGAAAGCTAGAGGAATAGATTTTCGCAAAAAGCAGCAGCATATCCTGGAAAGGCAACCGTTCTGAGCACGGTGAACTTCTTGCAAAAGTTATCTTAATAAGAAGGGTGTTGAAGGTGACAAGGATAAGTATAGACACAGGTGATATAATCCTTTCATAGAATATTATGGTTTTAGGCCAAGTGGAACTATGGAAATTTCATCTGTGCAGTGGAACCAGCCAGGGTTGAATAATGCAGAATTCTGTATTAGACTTATGTGCTGAAAATTCACTGAGTTTCTTTCAAGCTTTCTTCCTCAAACTTATGTTCTTGGAAGTTGTATCCATTATAGCCTCTTCTCTTGGGGAAATGGTTAAATTTGACTTGAGTTCATCGTAGCAGAAATATATCAGTGCTGTTAGAAGCAGCATGACTCAATTGCCCTTGTCTTCTATAGTTTTTTGCTCTTATATTCTTTTATAATGAAAATATTCCCTAGATGTAATATTTCAGAATATTCTAGAAAAGAATATGACATTCACAATGACAAATCACAGCACTGATTCCCTGACATTTTTATTGTCAACCTCTTACCTTTTACTTAAAACCTATTCCACAAGCTTTCAGAATTGTTCACATCTCTTCCCCGGGTGTAAATGTACATAGCGTATAGGTTTGCACAGAATCAAAGTTCAGAAAATTAGACAATTTTCCAGTCATAGTTTGATCAAAAACTTGCTCTGAATAAAAAAAAATCACTTTTGTATTATTGAGTGGAACATTCTTCTGTTGTTTAACATTGAAATCTTGGCAGGTTTATTAAGTTAAATTGTATAGAACTCCAATATGAGGCATATAAATCACCAGGTGAAGGACAATACGCTGAAAGCTTGTGATTTCAAATAAACTTGTTGGACTATAACCTGGAGTTGTCTGACTTCTGACCTTCTCCACCCCAGTCCAACACTGGCACCTCCTCATCAAATGTTTTAAAGAGGCAGCCACACCACTAAACTTCCATGAAAATCACTTCAAAAGTTAATGTTTATTTTAACTTTTTTTCTTGATTGTTATTCATTATTTTCCTGAATATTGTTGCATTTGAATCTTTCATTAAGAGGATGGAAGATTCCTGCGATTATGCAGGAATGTAGAGTTGAAGTTAAAGTCTTAAGGTTTATCTGTTACACTTTTTCATAAACAGCATGAACAGTTAAAATCAGCAACTGCCAAAGCTGGACAACTGCATAGTTGGTACAGCATGACAAGTCATTTACCAGGGCCATCAACTCCTAATACCAGAAGCATTATGCCAATGTATCATGTCCAAGTTACATCAGGTACTCAGAGTATTGAATGCACAATAAGGCTACCACATGAACCTGTGTACTGGCCAGGGATGAATCCAGATATTAAATGACTTGTGAGGACAGGAGGCAATAGCCTAATGATATTATCGCTGGACTGTTAATCCAGAGATCCAGATATTGTTCTGGGGACCTGGGTTCAAATCCTGCCACAGCAGATGGTGGAATTTGAATTCAATAAATATCTGGAATTAAGAATCTAATGATGACCGTGAATCCATTGTCAATTGTCTGAAAAATCCACTTGGTTCACTAACGTCCTTTTTAGGGAAGGAAACTGCCATCCTTACCTGGTCTGGCCTACATGTGACTCCAGACCCAGAGCAATGTGGTTGACTCATAACCGCCCTCTGGGTACTTAAGGATGGGTAATAAATGCTTCCTATCCAGTAACACCGTCATCTCACAAATGAATTTAAAAAAACATGAGTACCAGTATCAACCTGAGTTAGGAAAGAGTCCTTACATCCACATGATGTTTCATCCATACCTTGGATAAAAGTGACAACAGATCCATTCACAGTGCAGGGGAAAGTTTACATCCTTATGATGGATTAATTCTCTAAATTTTCCATTGTACTACAGTTAGCAACACAAGGAGCATCTGTCACTGACACAATGACTATTTTCAATTTATTCAGTGTCTTGGATCAGATACCATCCACTGTCAGATGCTAGTACACTGTGTACTATTTGAGAAATGGCCAATATTATATCATCAACCCTCTATAAACTCTCAATGGTCGACCCAAACCTATGGTATGTCCTATTCAATCAATAACTGTTGGGAAACAAAGCGAGATATTTGCATTGCACTGAGGCATTTTCATGTAACACCAGTGAAGAAAGGATTACCATCCTCAACACAGATTGTGTGGAGGATAGGCATGAATGACCTTGCCTAACAAGCAACTATCTGCTCATTCCAAGACATAGGGCATTCTTCTTAAAGACAAGGGAGAATGAAAGAGATACACTAAGAACAAGCAGGTGGCAAATGATCGCATTGACACACTAGGCCGAACCTGTATGTTCGGAATCCAAATTCTTGGAAATCAGCATACATTCCCAGAATATACAACCAACCCAAATCATACAAAGACATTACTGATTGTGGTGTCACATTATAATGGAATAGAAGCCAGCTCAGACCAGCATACAGCATATCAATCATGGACAAAAAGTGCTAGGAAGAATACTGTGATTATGATGATGATGATGACCATGTAGTGATTGTTGAGTAATAGCTACCAGCAGCAAGACAACCAAGTTGTGAAACATAGAACAATGTGTACCTCTGGAGACAGGTATAACAGCACCAGATCAGGAGGAGTTGTCAACCCTCCAAAGCATTATATTGAAGTTTGAAATGTTAGTCTCGTAAACTCTGTTTATCCATTTATATAACTATCAAATTAACAACATGTGCCTATAGACAACTATGTGTATCTGTTTAGGAGAAGCTTCTATCTTTGGAAGAAAGAGGATATTGCATAATGATACACAGTAAGTATGTTGATATACCTTTAACAGACATGCTCATGATACCATTGTTGTACCACAACACATAACCTAAAGGTATAAAGATTGCATAATCTGACTTTACTGCTATCATGTGAAGCATGACATATGACTTAGATGTGTGCTTCTCAGTTGTAATCTAATTGGTTAATATTATCCTAGACACTGATGTCCCCAAAGAATGTTATGTCTATTTATAATGTCTGGAGGTGTCTGCTGGATTCTTCAATATCATGCCTAGTTTCTTATGTTACAAGGGATAATATAAACATTGGCACATCAGGTAAAATATAAGATCATAACAGAAGCCTTAGAAGATGAAAATAACACATCATTGCTACAATGCAGTCTTTAAAAGCTTGCAGACACATAAAAAGCCATAACTTCTATTTTGCAGAGTTTAAAAAAAATCCTTTAAGATAAGAGAATGAAAATATCTTGATATAAGATGTAGGAGCAGAAGTAGGCTGTTCATCCCATTGAGTCTGCTCTACCACTCAATGAGATCATGGCTGATCTAATGATCCTCCACTTACCTACGTTTTCTCCTTTTTTAACCTTTCTAATTTCCTTATGGATTAAAAATCTGTCTATCTCAGCCTTGAATATACTTAATGACCCAGCCACAATAACCCTCAAAGGTAAAGAATTCCACAGATTCATATCTTTTTGAGAGAAGAAATTTCTCCACATCCATGTCTTAAATGTGTGATCCCTTATTCTGAGAATGTGCTCTCTGCTCATAGACTTCCACGGAGGGAAACAACCTTTCTGCATCTACCCTGTCAAAAGTTCCCCAAGAATCTTTTTATGTTTCAATAAAGTTGCCTCTCTTATTCTTCCATATTCCAACCAGCACAGGTCAAATCTACTTAACCTCCCCTCGCCGCCAATGCCGATACATCTTTCCTTGTATAAAGGGCTTAAAACAGTCCACAGCATTCCAGCCATGGTTTGA
Organism: Rhincodon typus; assembly: GCF_021869965.1. Classification (NCBI taxonomy): domain Eukaryota; kingdom Metazoa; phylum Chordata; class Chondrichthyes; order Orectolobiformes; family Rhincodontidae; genus Rhincodon; species Rhincodon typus. Next base: position 79,434,963 of record NC_063334.1, on the reverse strand, counting down.
CTACTGTCTTGCATAAATTTAGCAAGACGTTCCTATTTTTATACTTCATTCCCATTGAAGTAAAGGCCAACATTCTATTTGCCTTCCCTTTCATTTGCTAAACTTGATGTGATTGATGGATGACATCTCCCAAATCCCTCTGTTTCATGGTTTTCTGAAGTCTTTCTTGTTTAAAATAATATTCAGCTCCTCTATTCCCCCTGCTAACGTGCAAAGCCTCATATTTCCCCACATTGTATTCGAGCTGCCAAGTTTTATTTTCCTATTCACTATATCTATCCGTATCCCTCTTAGACACTTATTCATCTTCACTGCTTGCCTTCCCATCTCTTTATTTTCCTGATCCAAGTCATTAATATATCTTGTAAATAGTTGTCTCCCAACACTGATCCATGTGTCACACCCCTAGTTCTGGCTTGAAAATGTCCCCCCCTTAACCTAACACACTGTCTTCTGTCATTTAGCCAATCGTCTAGCCATGCTAATATACTACTTCAAATATCCCAGGGCAGCCTGGGAAGGTAAGCTTTTCGATAATAAAAGTCTTACCTCGCGTGACTGTGACCGTTCAGTTGTGTCAGCGGCGGGAGTCCGGGAGGAAGCGCGAGAGCAGCCTGGGAAGGTAAGCTTCCACCCAATAAATTTGGGAGTTAACGAATACCCGAGACACTACACGCGTAGTGTATCCCACCCTTCCACCTCCTCTAACCGAACAATAATGATTAAGTGTGGTGAGCCGGTAAGCTATTTGCATTTTTTTTTTCCTCATCTCTTTGTTATCTTTCAGGGTGGTCACCTAGACGCCAAATCCTCTGGGAGAGGGTCGGAAGGCAAAGCCGGAGTCTGTCTGAGTATATAACGGAGTAAACTTACTGGTGCAGTGAACACTGCGAAACAAAAAAAAACTAATTCATTTTAAATAATTAACTAAGTAGAGATGGCAGGTCAGGTGATGTGTTGTAGCTGTATGATGTGGGAGCTAGCTGATCCCATTGAGAACGGCAGTGACCACATCTGCAGCAAGTGTTGGCTGCTTGAGGAGCTCCAGCTCAAAATTGATGAGCTGGAATCCGAACTCCAAACACTGCGGCACATCCGGGAGGAGGAGAAATACCTGGCTGCTGTGTTCCAGGACGCAGTCACACCTGGTAGATTAACTAATGTTAATTCGATTGGCGGGCAGGGACAGCAGTGTGTGACTGCGAGTGAGGCAGGTAGAGGAACCCTGCAGACAGGAACACAGGAGCCGCAGCCCTTGACATTGCCCCACAGGTATGAGGCACTTGCTCCCTGCGTGGATGAGGAACAGGGCTGCAGGAAGGTTGAGTCAACTGACCATGGCACCATGGTCCAGGAGGCCATTCAAGACGGGGGAGCTAAAGGACAGATTGTAGTTGTAGGGGATTCCATCATCAGGGGGATAGACAGTATCCTTTGCGAGCAGGATAGAGAATCCCGTATGGTGTGTTGCCTGCCCGGTGCCAGGGTGCGAGACATCTCTGACCGGCTTGAGAGGATACTAGAGAGGGAGGTGGAGGATCCAGTTGTTGTGGTCCACGTAGGTACCAACAACATAGGCAGGACTAGGAAAAAAGACCTGTTTTGGGATTATGAAAAGCTAAGACCAAAATTAAAAAACAGGTCTTCAAGGGTCATAATCTCTGGATTGCTGCCCGAGCCACGTGAAAATTGGCATAGGGAGGCGAGGACCAGGGAAGTAAACACGTGGCTAAAAGAGTGGTGTGGGAAAGAGGGTTTCCTTTTCATGGGGCACTGGCATCAGTTCTGGGACAGGAGGGATCTATACCGCTGGGATGGACTCCACCTGAACAGGGCTGGGTCCAGTGTTCTGGCGAAAAGGGTAAATAGGGTGGTTAATAGGACTTTAAACTAGTAAGTAGGGGGGAAGGGAGAAGTGAGCGTAGAGGGAGAATAACAATTAAGGTAAGGCAAAGCAGCAAGTTAGCAGGTGACGAGGAAGCTTCAACTCCATTGAAAATTAGGAAAAAAGTTAAAGGGAAGGAGAACTCAAGAGTTGTTAGTAATGGAGGTAAGAGGACCCAAAAAGAAGGTTCAAAAACTGGCATAATGGCACTTTATCTGAATGCTCGGAGCATTCGAAACAAGGTGGATGAGTTGATGGTGCAAATCATGGCAAATGGGTATGATTTAGTGGCCATTACAGAGACATGGTTACAGGATGGTCATGACTGGGAGTTAAATATCCAGGGGTATCAAACTGTTCGGAAGGACAGACATGAAGGTAAGGGAGGTGGTTTTGCTCTGATTTTTAAGGATGATGTCAGGGCAGTAGTGAGAGATGATATAGGTTCTACTGAACAAAACGTTGAATCCATTTGGGTGGAAATTAGGAATAGCAGGGAGAAGAAGTCACTGATAGGTGTGATCTATAGGCCACCAAATAATGACATCGTAGTGGGGCGGGCAATAAACATAGAAATAGCTAATGCATGTAAAAATGGTACAGCAATTATTATGGGGGATTTTAATCTACATATCGATTGGTCAAACCAGGTCGGTCATGGCAGCCTTGAGGAGGGGTTCATAGAATGCATCCGTGATAATTTCCTTGAACAATATGTAATGGAACCTACGAGGGAGCAAGCTATCCTAGATCTAGTCCTGTTTAATGAGACAGGAATAATTAATGAGCTCACAGTTAGGGATCCTCTCGGAAGGAGCAATCACAGTATGGTCGCATTTAAAATACAGATGGAGCGTGAGAAGGTTAAATCCAGTACCTATGTCCTGTGCTTAAACAAAGGAGACTATGAAGGAATGAGGAAGGAGTTAGCTAAGGTAGATTGGGAGCAAAAACTTTGTGGTGGGTCAATTGAGGATCAGTGGAGGACTTTCAAAACAATTTTTCACAGTGCTCAGCAGAAGTATATTCCAGTGATAAGGAAGAACTGTAGGAAAAGAGAGAGCCAGCCATGGATGTCTAAGGAAATAAAGGAAAGTATCAGATTGAAAAAAAACACGTACAAAAAAGCAAAGGGTAGTGGGAAACTAGTAGACTGGGAAATCTTTAAAGGCCAACAGAAAGCCACAAAAAAAGTTATAAAGAAAAGTAAGATAGATTATGAGAGTAAACTAGCTCAGAATATAAAAACAGGCAGCAAAAGTTTCTATAAATATGTAAATCGTAAAAGAGTGGCGAAGGTAAACATTGGTCCTTTAGAGGATGAGAAGGCCAATTTAATCACTGGGAATGAGGAAATAGCCGAGATATTAAACAGTTATTTCGTGTCGGTCTTCACAGTGGAAGACACAAATAACATGCCGAAAACTAATGGCAAGAAGGTTATAGCAGGTGAGGACCTAGAAACTATCATTATCACTAGGGAGGCAGTGCTGGGCAAGCTAATGGGGCTAAAGGTAGACAAGTCTTCCTGGCCCTGATGAAATGCATCCCAGGGTACTAAAAGAGGTGATGGGGAGAATAGCAAATGCACTAGTAATTATTTACCAAAATTCACTGGACTCTGGGGTGGTTCCCGCAGATTGGAAAACAGCCAATGTGACGCCACTGTTTAAAAAAGGAAGTAGACAAAAAACAGGTAACTATAGGCCAGTTAGCTTAACTTCGATAGTGGAGAAAATGCTTGAACCTATCATTAAGGAAGAAATAGCAAGACACCTGGATATAAATTGTTCCATTGGGAACACCCAGCATGGGTTCATGAAGGATAGGTCATGTTTAACTAATTTGGTGGAATTCTTTGAGGACATTACTTGCATGGTGGACAATGGGGAACCTGTGGATGTGGTGTATCTGGATTTCCAGAAGGCATTTGACAAGGTGCCACACCAAAGGATGCTACATAAGATAAAGTTGCATGGTATTACAGGTAATGCATTGGCATGGATAGAGGATTGGTTGACCAGTAGAAAGCAAAGAGTAGGGGTAAATGGGTGTTTTTCTGGTTAGCGGTCAGTGGCTAGTGGTGTGCCTCAGGGATCAGTGTTGGGATGACAGTTGTTTACAATTTACATAGATGATTTGGAGTTGGGGACTAAGTGCGGTGTGTCAAAATTTGCAGATGACACTAAGCTGTGTGGTAGAGCAAAGTGTGCAGAAGACACTGAAAGTCTGCAGAGGGATATAGATAGTCTAAGTGGTTGGGCAAAGGTCTGGCAGATGGAGTACAATGTTGATAAGTGTGAGATCATCCATTTTGGTAGGAATAACAACAAAATGGACTGTGTTTTAAATGGTAAAAAATTGCAGCACGCTGCTGTGCAGAGGGACGTGGGTGTCCTTGTGCGTGAATCGCTACAAGTAGGATTGCAGGTGCAGCAGGTAATTAAAAATACAAATGGAATTTTGACTGCCATTGCTCGAGGGATGGAGTTTAAAAACAGGGAGGCTATGCTGCAGCTGTGTAGGGTCCTGGTGAGGCCACACCTGGAGTACTGTGTGCAGTTTTGGTGTCCTTACTTGAGAAGAGATATACTAGCACTGGAGGGGGTGCAGAGGAGATTCACTCGGTTGATTCCAGAGTTGAGAGGGTTGGATTATGAGGAGAGACTGAGTAGACTGGGATTGTACTCATTGGAATTCAGAAGAATGAGGGGAGATCTTATTGAAACATATAAGATTATGAAGGGAATAGATAAAGTGGAGGCAAGGAGGTTGTTTCCGCTAGCAGGTGAAACTAGGACTGGAGGGCATCATCTCAAAATAAAGGGAAGCAGATGTAGGACAGAGGTCAGGAGGAACTTCTTTACCCAAAAGGTTGTGAATCTGTGGAATTCCCTGCCCAGTGAAGTGGTTGAAGCTACCTCATTGAATGTTTTTAAGGCAAGGCTAGATAAATTTTTGAACAGTAAAGGAATTAAGGGTTATGGTGAGTGGGCGGGTAAGTGGAGCTGAGTCTCAAAAAGATCAGCCATGATCTTATTAAATGGTGGGGCAGGCTCGAGGGGCCAGATGGCCTACTCCTCCTCCTAGTTCTTATGTTCTTGTGTTCTTATGTGGTACCTTATCGAAACACCTTCTGAAAATCCAAATATATATTATATCTAAATATATATGTTACAGCCATTGCTTCTTCTTTATCAGTCAATGAAGCCACATTGAATCTGCTTGATCATAGCATGCATTTCTAAATGTTCTATCACATTCTTTGTAATACTCTAACACTTTCCTATTTAATGCATAATTATAACCTTCAGAGCCATCAGCATTTCTTTATTGCCAAATCTTTAAATCTTTGAAAATAGAACAAACAGCACTGAGAGGCTATATATTTAAAACAGTGTTCTCGGTATTAGAATAAATATCCACATTAAGTATCATTAGAATCATAATCACTAGAATCCCTACAATCTGGAAACAGGCCATTCGGCCCAACAAGTCCACATCAATTCTCCCACCCAGACTTACCTCACCCCCTTACAACCCTGCACCTCCCATGGCTAATCCACCTAAGCTACACATCCCTGGACACTACAGGCAATTCAGCATGGCCAATCCACTGTCCTAAAGATGTGCAGGTTAGATGGGAGGAAACCGGAGCACCCGAAGAAAACCCAAGGGGAGAATGTGCAAACTCTATATAGTCAGTCACCTGAGGGTGGAATTGAATGTGGGTCCCTGGCACTGTGAGGCAGCATTCTTCTATAGTGCTAACCACTGATTCACCATGCAATAGAAGTAATATCACTATCAAGTTTCAATATCAAATTGGATGCAGATACAAAATTGCATTCAATAGATCCTGCGTCAGATGTTATAAATCACCAAAATAAAGGATCTAGCTGTCACCTTTGAAGATGTTCTGTAAGCTTTTGATAACTTCTTCAATCTGAGAACAAATAAAATTCCTGAAAAAATAAGATAATAACAGAAAATTTCAGCATGTAGGGGACGTCACACATAATTGAATCAATGATCTCTACAGATTACTGGAGAATTGTGACTATAGAGCATTGAAATCAAAATTACGCAGGGTTGTTATTGGAAATATTGAGTCTTTGTCAGATATATTACAAGCCTAAGAAGTTTTAACTTCAGAAAAAGCTGTCCAAATTATACTGAAAGGGGAACCCATGAACATGTGGAAACATTATAAGAGGCGAAGGACAACCTTACCACAGGAAAGCAATAGAATTTATCCAATTTTTCAGCTACAAACATACTACAGACACATGTGATAAACCAACACAACGAATAAGCCAACCAGCAGTTACTAATAGTCAGTGTTAGTGCTGTGGAACACAAAAGCCTTATAGGTACAAATAATGTGCAGCCTGGACCAAAGGGTGTTACATAAAGAACTCTAGGTAATTTTCAAAAGATGTAGAGAGTAGGGCACAATTTAATAAGAGCAGCAAGAAGCCATACAAAGGCATTAATGTGTTAGAACCTCCTCTTTGCGAAACAATTACCAGCCAACAGCTAAGATATTTCGTGGCCAGATAATTGTTTCTGCAGTACAGGTTGTCCTGACATGCAAATCCAATGTGGAAATACCAATGAAACTGACTGTGGTAATTTCACAGGAAATTTAAAATTTCAATTGTGTATTCCCATGCACCTGGAACTGTACAAAAGTTTCCTTACGTTTGAGAAAGTTTCTGACTAATTTAAGTTTAATAGTTCCTCAGGGGGCACTGGAGATTAAAAACCTACTGTAACTCTCGACTAAGGAATGAACCGAACCATTGACTCATCACTGGCACTTCCAACGACAACTCCCACTGACCCGTGACAATCCTGGCCCGACACACAACACCCTGGCCCTACCCCACCTCTCACCACTGGACTTGACACCCACTTCTGACAGATCCAACACCTTTCCGACCTGACACTTCCACATAACCAAAAAACCTATCCACGTACTTGACATCCTATCCACCTCACTCCTCTAGCATCAGCACACTCACTCTCCTGGTACCCAGCTCACCTCACTTACCAGTTCACCTTCCCCCTCAGTCATCTGACAATTAGCCACCTGGCACCAAACTACATCATTCCCTGCCACCTTAACCATATACCTTGCACCTCCTCGCCAATGGAGAAAAGGTTCCACCCTACATCCACACATACGTTTATCAGCAGCTGTCAACATGGCTGGCTATGCTGCTTGACATTTTAACTTCAGAATACAGCACATTTATTACCAGAAAATGGAGCCTGGTTTTGAAGACTATTCTCTCCTCTGCTGCCTTTGTATCCCGGATGGGTTTCTACTGCCTCATAATACGAGGCTCTGTACAGGAATTTCCAATGCAGAACTGATCTAAAGGTAAGCAGGTAGTTTTTTAAAAAATGTGCATCAGCGTTGGAAGTAGGTGCACTGATCGGAGTTTCTAGGCCAACGTATGTGTTCTAACGGAGATACCCCAGGTGTTCCTAGCGGAAGATGATGATCCAATCAATTCAATGTCCATAGAACAAATATATTTTAGCATTTATTTTAAGCATCAAACAGGGGTGAATATTATTGTTCTTTCAGATCAAATACAATCTGTGAAGAAACTGAAGATGTAGCCCACAGAGTTGAATCTACATAGCACAAGTGAAATATGAGCAAATGAACAAAGAACAAGGAACAAAAATAAGCCACTTGTCCCTTTTTGAGCCTGCCCCACCATTCAATAAGATTATGGTTAATCTGATTTTAATCTCAACTCTACATTCCTGCATTTCCCTGATAATCTTTTTATCCCCTTGGCAATCAAGAGTCTATTTACTGCTGTCTTAAAATATTTTATGTTCTACATCCATTGCCTTTTGAGGAAGAGAATTCCAAAGACCACTCAAGACAGAGAAAAAATGTTTCCTGATCTGTCTTAAATGGGTAACTGCTTTGTCTTTAAATTATGATCCCCAAATTTAGATTCTCCCAAAAGAGAAAGCATCTTTTCCACATCCACCCAGTCAAGTCCCCTCAAGAGCATTATTTAGTCATCACTAACTCTTCTAAACTCCAGAGTATACAACCTAGCCTGTCTAGGTTTTCCTCATAAGGCAATCTGATCATTCCAGACATTAGTGTAGTAACCTTCTCTGAACTGCTTCCAATGCGTGAACATATTTCCGTAACTATGGTGACCTGTATTGCACACAGGTCTTCAGATGTGGTCTCAGCAATGCCCTGTATAACTGAAGCATAATTTCCCTAATCTTGCATTTGATTCTCCCCATAAAGAAAAATAACATCCTATTAGCTTTCCTGATTACTTGTATACTGACCTTCTATGCTTCATGCACTAGGACAGCCAGATCACTCTGCATCTCAGAGCTCCGCAATTTCTTGCCATTTACATAATACGCTTTTCAAAGTTTTTTTTCTGTCAAAATGAACCATTTCACACTTTGACACATTGTACTCCATTTGCCAGACCTTTGTCCACTCACTTAATCTATATATAACCCTTTTGTAGGTTCTTTATGTCTTCTTCACAACTCATTTTCCTTCCTATCTTTGTATCAACAGCTAATCTAGCTACCGTACCTTCAGTCTCTTCATTCAAATCATTTATATAAATTGTAAAGAGTTGAGACCTCGGCACCGAATCCCATGGCACACAACTCATGACATTCTGCCAGCCTGAAAAAGACCAATTTATGCCTACTGTTTGCTTCCTGTTAGCAAGTCAACCTTCTATCAATCCCAGTGTCTCACCCCTCACACTAAGTTTTTACTTTCCACAATTACCTTTAATGTGGCACCTTATCAAATACCTTCTGGAAATTTACACATACGTTACTCGTTGCCCTTTATCTACAGCACAAGTTAACTTCTTCAAAGATCTCCAGTATCTTATTTTAACATAATTTCCCTTTGAAAAAAGCATGTTGGCTCTACCTGATTACTTTGAACTTATTCAAATCCTGTGATGTACCCTCTTTAATAATAACTTCTAACATTTTATTCATGACAGATGTAAGTTAACTTGCCTATAGTTTCCTGCTTTCTGTCTCTCTCCCCTTTTGAATAAAGGAAGTACTTTCACTATTTTCCAACCTAAAGGAACCTTCCCAGAATTTAATGACCTATGGAAATTAAAATAAATGCAACAACTATTTCACTAGTTACTTCTTTTAAGACCCTAAGATGAAAGCTATCAGGATCCAGGACTTGTCAACTCACATTACCAACAATTTACTCTGTACTACTTCCTTGGGTATTGTAGTTTTCTTGAGTTCCTCCCTCCCTTTTAATTCCTGATTTACAGCTGTTTCTAGGATGCTACTTGTACCCTCGCTAGTGAAGACTGATGCAAAATATCTATCCAATTTGACTGCCATCTCGTTATCCTCCAATACTAATTCCTCAGACTCACTTTCTTTAGGCCTAGTACTTACTTAGTTAACTCTTTCTTTTTTAAGTATACGAAGAAATTTTCCCTATCCATTTTGGCTAACATTTTGTACACTACTTTTTCCCTCCTTACTGATCTTTCCCTCCATACTAAACTTATGTGTCTTTCTTTTGAGTTTGATATCATCTTTGACTTTGTTTTGCTGATCATAGTTGGTGGGTTCTTCCTTTTGAATTTTTGTTATTTACTGGAATGTACTTAGACTCTGTTTTCTCGAATATCATCTTTAAATGTTGGTCACTGCATTTCTATCGATCCATCTCTACATGTTTATGTAATTCACAATCAATATTTCTCACTTTTAAGCCTAAACACATATCTTGACTCCACTATCTTTAAGGTAGTGGAAAGAACGCAACTAGTTCCAGGAGAACAACTAGTTCAGAAACAGATGTCGTTCTCTAATTGGTCAAAGTACAAAAGGTAAGACATTTTATCTTATAAAGAAGAAAGTATCTAGTAAGATTATCTGAATTAGCATTAGACAATTGTTTCATTATCAACAGAGAAGAAGTTACAGACTTTAGAGGAGTAGTGGAAATGTTATCCATTCATGTCATCAGTGAAGAAAATTCAGAGGACAGTAATCAGTAAACTTTGCTAGAAGATGCTAATACTGAGAACAACAACACATTTGAGCTCTTTGACAAATGTTGAACTGAAGTTGTTCAGACAGCAAAACCGTCTGCTGAACAAATTACAACAGCAGAATTGACTTTGTTGCTGGATGATAAGCTGACACAGGTTCAATAACAAAATTTCAATCCTTTGCATTTCAAAGAAGATTTATCAGCGTCAAAGTAAACAACAGTCCTCCAGTAACATAACTGAGAATGTGAAAATGTCTGGTTCACCATTAAGATAACCACAGAAGGATAATAAAGATGTCCAACCTAATCAACAAGTTGAGGTGAAAGCTTATATACTTCAACGCAGATGTTTCAGGAGGGTGAGAATAAAAATTTGTTCCAACAAATTTAGACTAACTGCCTGCAACTTCATGCTTGCCAGATTAATGTCTAAAAGATTTAGGACATGGCTAAGAAAAAATTGCCTAGTATGAAAATCAAGGATACTACAAGGAAGACAGCACTTGCTTGAATAGTAGGTGTCTTCCATGATGGACATTCATGAAATTATGGAGCACTCAAATGAGGTTATGGAACAACAGCCTGAGTTATCAGTGAATGCTTCCCCTACAAGGGGAATTCATTGATGAAAGATCCTCTAGATAAGATAATTAACCAGTTTTCATATTGAGTCAGAACAAAATACTCCATGTAGAATTTCCAAGAGATCAAAGATCCTCCAACGGAGAAATTATTTAGGGAGAATCATAATCAAGTTAATTAGTCCTCAAGCCAATGACTACCTAATCTTTCAGGTCAAAGGAGAACACACCTTGGAAGAATTGCGAATCTCCAAGCTATCTGAATTTGTACAGTCAGACTTGGGTGTTGGGGGGTAGTGGGGGGCGGTGGTTGCAGAATTAAGGTTAAAGTAGCTATGTACATTAACGTACAAATGTTAACAATGAGGAAGAAATTTAGAAGTTGTTATATGAGATATTGGTTCTGAAGAGTTCAATTTAAAGCTGCATCAAGTTCACCGTCACTCAACGTTCTGAGTTGGAACAATATTGGAGATTCCTCGATGTCACCGTTTCAAAATCTCCTTTTGTGACAGCCTACCTACAACATATGTACTCAAGTAGTTCAAGAAGTAAGCTCACCATGACTTTCTCAAGGGCAACTACAGATGGGTAATAAATGCTAGACCAGCCAATGAAGCCCACGTTGCCTGACTGAATAAAAAATGCTTTGTACTGCATCACTTCGTCCCCACCCAATGTCCTAGCATAGACAGACTTGTCATCTCTGGCTCCTGATGATCTTTATAACTGTGCCTTTCTAGTGACAGTAACTTATATCTATTGTTATCATTTTAAAACTATATACTCTTGATACCAGATGCCTTCCCCTTTCTTTTAAACTTTATGCCTCTGTTAGTGTGTGTGTGTGTTTGATGTTACATTTCAATTTTTAGGGGAATTAGTAAACGATAAAATTAAACTTTCTATCACTTGAAAAGAACCTGGTAACTGACTCCTTCATTTTTTAATTATGTTTTAATTGAAGTGTGATATAGCTGCATGCTGAATGGAATTAAAAATCTTTGTTGTGCGAATTGAATGTTAAAAACAGGAAAGCTGATTCACTCCTTCTTATAGAGTCATGTAGCACAGAAACAGACCCTTCGGTCCAACCAGTTCATGCCAAACATAATCCCAAACTAGAGATAGTAAGAACTGCAGATGCTGGAAAATCTGACATAGCAATGTGTAGAGCTGGATGAACACAGCAGGCCAGGCAGCATCATATGAGCGAGAAGGCTGACATTTCGGACCTAGACCCTTCATCAGAAAAATTTTTTTCTGAAGAAAGGTCTAGGCCCGAAACGTCAGCCTTCTCGCTCATATGATGCTGCTTGGCCTTCTATGTTCATCCAGCTGTACACCTTGTTATCTCAGATAATCCCAAACTAAACTAGTCCTACCTACCTATTCCTGGCCCATATCCCTCCAAACCTTTCCTATTTGTGTATCCATCCAAATATCTTTTAAACGCTGTAATCGTATCCACATCCGCCAGTTCCTCAGGAAGTTTATTCCACATGCGAACACCACTCTGTGTAAAAAGTTTGCCTCATGTCTTTTTAAAATCTCTCTCCTCTCACCTTAAAAATGTGCTCCCTAGTCTTGAAATTCCCCATCTTAGGAAAAAGACAACTACCATCAACTCTATTTATACCTCACATTGTTTTATAAACTTCTATCAGGTCATCTCTCAGCATCCCACACACCAATGAAAAAATCCCCAGCTTATTGAGCCTTTTTTTATAACTCAAACCTTCCATACCTGGCAACAGCCTTTTTAGTCTCCTTTGAATCCTCCGCAGCTTGATAATATCCTTCTTATAACTGGGCAACCAGAACTGGACACAGTATTCCAGAAGAGGTCTCACCAACATCCTGTAAAAACTTCAACATAACATCCCAACTCATATACTCGAAGGACTGAGCAATGAAGTCAAACATGCCAAATGCCTTTTTAACCATCCTGTCTATATGTGACACAAACTTCAAAGAATTATGAACCTCTACGTTCTTCTGTTCTACAACACCACCCAAGGCCCTACCATTAATTGCATAAACCTACCCTTGTTTGTTGTATCACAATGCAATACTTCGCATTTATCCAGATTCAATTCCATCTGCCATTTTTCAGCCCATTGACCCATTTGATCATGACCCCTTTGTAATCTCTGAAAACCTTCTTCACTGTCAATTTTAGTGTCATCTGCAAACTTACTAACCATGCCTTATATATTCTCACCCAAATTATTTATATAAATGACAACAAAAGTCGACCCAGAACCGATCCCTGTGGAACACTGTTGGTCACAGGCATCCAGTCTGAAAACCCTCCATCATGGTAAAATTGTGGCAAACACATTGTTGGTGGAGTCCAATATCATTTTGCTGCTGGGGCAGGAGCCTCAACAGCATGGCTGTTCACCAGATAGACAATAGTACATCTTAAGTTTCATTCCCCAGCCAATATTTTACCACAAGCGGAAGTAAGTGGGAACCTTCTTCTATAGCTGCTTAGCAGCAATGATTGCCTCAAGGCAACATCACCAACTGATACCAACTGATGAGCCATGAAATGCTCACATTGCTGGGACTTGTCTACCTCATCTCAGTTCTGATCTTGAACCAATTTGCACTCTTTTCAAGAGTGTTTTGGCATGGGAGAAGGCTCTTCCTTGTCTTGCAGCCTCAGTAGCAGTCACCTTCGATCATGTGACGCCAAGACTGCCTAAATGCTAGTCCTCTGCTTGGGCCAATAGCTATGGGAGATGGCCTACTCTCCTCAGTTTGAAGAGGGCCTGGCAGCAGTTTCCTACTTGGCTGCCATTGTCAAAATTCCACCCCGGGATCCCATTGCCGACTAGTGCAGGAATCATTCCATTTCAATCCCAGTGGTGGAGTGGGATAATTTCTGGCAAAATCCAGTCCTATGTGATGTTAGTTGTCTGGGCACAGCTAACTTAGTCTGTTGGTTTTCGTCAATCTCCTGAGTACCCTGACCTGTCATACAATGTCATAATGTCATACAAATAGCTGCAAATTGGCACTAATTTCACTTACAGGGGAGTGCAAAAATGTTGCACTGGTACAGCAAAGTGTGTCTTATTCTGCATCCACAATATCCAATTATCGAGGTGGCTGATCTGACAGCTCCACATAAGAAGTTTGTGAGATCAAGACCTGTTATAGATTTAGCCTGACATGCCAGTGCAATTATTTTGAAAGCACATTTTCACATCCATACATTTAGGTACCAAGTCTTCACTCATCTGAGTCATTGATCTGAATTGTAAAAGTCGAGGCTCCAGTACAGATCACTGGAGGATCCTACTTGTAATATTCTGCCAATCATATGAAGATTCATTTATTCATACTCTCTATTTCCTGCCAGCTAGCCAATCTTCTATCTGTGCTAGTATGTTAACCACTAACCCATGAGCTTTTATTTTACACAATAACCTTTGATGTGGCACCTTATCAAATGCCATCTGCAAATCTGAGTATTGTACATCTACAGGCTCCAAACTATCCACAGTGTATTTTTTTCCTTCAAAGAATGCCAATAGATTTGTTAAATATGAGCCCCCTTAGATGAAACCATGCTGACTTTTCCTGTTACTTTATATTATTTCAGTGCGCATCTGTAATGCATTCCCCATGAGTTGCATCAAGCTAATTGTCCTATAGTTTCTAGTTTTCTGCCTCCTTCCTTTCTTAAATTGAGTAATTATATTTTCTACTTTCAAGTCTAATGGAACCTTTCCTGAATCTAAGGAATTTTGGATAACTAACATCAAGCATTTACCACTTTATTAGCTACCTCTTTTAAGACCTTGGATGAAATCCATCTGAACTTGGAGACTTATCAGCCTGAATCTCCGCCACCTTGCTGCGTGCCATTTGTCTTGTGATTGTAATTTCGCTAAATTCCTTTCCACGTCCTGATTTGCAGTTATTGTTGAACATTTTTTTGCATTCTCTATAGTGAAGACAGAAGCAGCATACTTGTTCGCTTTATTTTACCATTTCTTACTATCTAATATTGTCTCCCAATTCTTAATCTCTGTAGGAACTCTTGCTATCCAATTTTATATTTCTAGCTAGCTTCTTCTCGTACCCTAATTTCTTCCTCCTGATTGACCTCTCAGTCATTCTATGACATCCTTTATATTCCTTATATGACCAGTTATCTAACTTGCCACCTATCTTTGCACAGTATCCTTAAGCTTGATGCTTTCCCTTACTTTTTCAGTTAACCATAAATGGTGGACCCTTTAGAATTTTTCTTTCTAGTTAGAACTTATTTATTCTGAATATAGTCAAATATCCCCCTAAATGTCTGCCACTGTGCCCCTATTGATCTACCCCCTAGTTTAGTATCCAATTCAGTTCAGCTAACTTGGCTTTCATGCCTAGTAGTTGCCCTTATTCAGGTTTAAAATACTAATCTTAGACATAATTTTCCCCTGTTTAGATTGGATGCAAAATTCAGTCATATTGTGGTTCTGCTACCTAGTGATGCCCTAACTCTGATGTCATTAATTAATCTTGTCATATTATGCGATACCAAATCTAATAGAACATGCTCTCTGGTCAGTTCCAGAAGTGCTGCTCTAAAAACTACCCTGAAAGCATTCTATGACCTCGTCCAAGTTACTACTGCCAATTTGATTTTTCTAGTTTCTGTGTGAAGTCACCTATGATTATTGCCATCGCTTTATCATTCATACCTAATATTTCTTCTTTTATACTTTGTTCCACATTGTGGTTGTTATTACCAGCTATTTCCCAAACCGTTCTATACCTCTGCTTTACTAACCTTTCTATTTTCTTGAATAAAATTTACCTCTTAATGTTCAGGACCTAATCTATGTGATCCTGAAAAAGCTATGTCTCTTTTATGGCTATCAGATTATATTTATTTACTTCAATATGTGCTATCAATTTGTTTACCTTGTTATGAATGCAATAAATATTCAGGTACAAAGCCTTTAATTTTGTCTTTTTGTTGCCTTTATAACAATTAGATTTGATTGTTAGCGTATCCCTAGGATTTTTCTCTCTGTCCCTCCTGCCATTCTCTGATCCTGAAATCCCGTGTTATTATTATTATTTTCCTCTCTTAGCCTTTTTTTACTTTTTAATTTGTTACATTTTTTCTGTATTGGGTCCCATTCTCTCAGTATATAGTTTAAATGCTATCTACTTCCCTGGCTATGCATTCATAAAAACAAATTCACACAGGACCTCTGTAGCCACCTCAGACTAGGCTGCCTTGACGACTTGGATGGCCTTTTGTTGACATTCCTATGCATCTCTTCTTTCCCACATGGCCTAGAGGAGAATGTCTAGGAAAGCATTATCTCTAGGAGAGAAATATGGGGCTATCATCTTTACATGCTCTGAAACCTCCAGGGTTGGACAAGAGTGATGTGCTGAGGTCCCCCCACTGGTCATGGGTTGCGGAGAGTGAAGTTCTGTCTAGATGTCTTTTAAATATAGCACCCAGAAGTTGGAGCTTGGAAGGTCCTGGCACAACTTGGAACTTCCTGCCTGCTCACATCCATCACCCACTTTACCCACTTATGAATATGAAATTAGTTTAAAAGAGGTAATCGCATGAAAATCGCAGCAGGCATAAGTCCCTTGATTTTCAGCTTGCCTTTATACTTAGCCCTAGAGATTCTGTTCTATTTATATATAAGTACAAGTTAAATCTCAACTTCATTTTAAAATTGCATTTTACGTATTCCAATCATACACCAAGAATATGTAATTTGAAAATTGTGCATTTCCAGCTTATGATTTTTGTATCTATTTGTATCATGGATTGAGAACACAAAGGAAATAATTTTTTTTCAATATGAGCTCCTGGTTTGCAGTAGAATGAAATGCAACCCAAACTTAATGGCTAATGGCTATGCATGTGAATGACAGTCATCTACAAATATTGTTTTTGTTACTAGTAGATAACCATTATTTAAAATCAGGTTAATGTCTCCATTAGCATAAAGGACAGATGAGTGCCATTCATGTTAAGTATTGGTCCATAATTATAGCCTAATGCTTTGATGTTTTATTAGATGCAACATAATAAAAGCCTTTTGATTTCTCAAGGTTCTAGTTAATACTAAAATTTTCTGCTCAACATCCAGTTGTATTTTACAGCACTGTTCTTGTCTCTACCAAATTGCATGACAGAATAATTTTAAAGATTTATTAGTTTTTGAATAAAGATGTTTGTTTTCATCTATAGGTTTGAAATTTTTTTCATTAAAATTTATATACTGTTGTCCTACTTTGTTTTGAACATAACAGATCGATTGACAAGGCATATGACTATGGGATCAATAGCAGAGTATTACAGTGGATTAATGTGTCGGTGAAAATATGGTTATATGTGGGAAGGTTTCAGAGTGGTGTTTGTTCATCAAGGAGTTCCTCAGGGCTCTTTCTTACGTCACTGTGCTGTAAGTCTTTATAAATGACCCACAGGATGGAATATAGCTCAAATAAAAAGAGAAAACTTTGGAAATACTCAACAGGTGCAGATAGAAAAATAATTCAGATGGATGACTCTTCATCATAATGGTTAATTTTATTTTTATTAATCAATTTTTCTAATCACCCTGTTCAGAGAGGTTATGACACAGCTCTGGAGCAGATGGGACTTGAACCCAAGGCTCCCAGTACAGGAATAGGGACATTACCACTGTTCCACAAGAGGGCTTATCAGAATCTTTAGTCTATTTTCCTAACTACGCTGTTCAGAATTGTTATTACACACAACTGGAGCAGAAGGAGCTCGAACCTGGGCCTTCCTAGATCAAACATAGGGATACTGCCACAAGACACTCCCCAGCAGAATAGTTAATTTCCTGTCAGATAATAGATTTCAGCTGTCTGTGTGGTGAGAAACCTTGGGTGAACATAATCACTGTTTGCTTAACTGGATACAGGAGGCTCTCATTTTCACAGAAGGGAAACTTGTTACGGACAGTTTAGCACATTATCTACTGTATCTGTACATGCACAAAAGCATTCTGCCAAAGAAGGATGTATTGTGGCTAAGTGACATTACCAGCCTGGCACACACGTGCACTGGATATCAGTTTGTCAGCTATTTTAGCATTTAGAATAATTGCTCCAATTGGAAAAGAATTAGAAGGAGGCAGCCTCCATTTTGGGGCATGATTCCATACTCACCTCTTATGACAGCCTGCTGAGGCTTTCACATTTAAAGTACTCAGATTGGTTGTCCATCCTTAAGACCCCACAACTGTCATTTTATGTCTCAGACCTCTGCAGAGATGGCACTAGTTTCTATGTGTGTAACAGATTTTATTCATATTGCTTTTTAAATGTCTACTGCAGGCTCTAGCTCTTTATATAATTTGTTTAATTTTCTCTGAGTCCACAACCAGGCTTAATCAATCAAGTGCAGCATGCAACAGACCCAAGTAATCAAACATAGAGCAAATGAGAGACAACCATGAAAAAAGTCAGCAGGTCAGCTGACAGCATCTGTGAACTGAGTTTAAAGAAGGGTCGTTGGACCCGAAAAGTTAACTGTGATTTCTCTCCACAGATGCTGCCAGACCTGCTGACATTTTCCGTTAATTTCTGTTTTTGTTTTCGATTCCCATATCCACATTTGGTTTTTTAATACTACAACCATTCTCCCATGTAAAAGTATATTTTTAAATTAAAACACACTGAACAAGAAGACACATGTACAACAATTTATTTCATTAGAACATTTATTTGATAGTACAGAGCTTGAATATTGTTGAGAGACTTGTGACTGAAGCTTTTCATTTTGTACTCCTCATGACAAATGACAACATGCCAAATTTCAAATGACCAAATGAAAGTTGGTTAGTAAGTTGAATCTGATTGGCCAAGGCATTGCCGTGGAGAAAACAAAAGGGATCTATAAAGTCCCCAGGCTCCCAGGTAATTCGTAAAATGCAGAAAGCTTGAACATATTTCTTTTGTTTGTAGAAACAAACAATTCCTATTAATCCCAACTGGTGGTAATAATGAACAAGTCAGATTGCAGAATGAAACCTGGTTTGATTGATTGTATGAGAGATAGCAGGATTGTATGGTTTCTTTTTGTTTAGTTAATTAACATGGCTAGTCATTGAAATATATTTACATGAGACTGCAGATGTTATGGAAAAACAGAACATAAATTCACTACACAGAAAGAAAGAAAAACTAAGCTGTGTCTGCATATTATATCTAAAAAGATCCTTACATACGCAAACTTCAAGAAGAGTTTCAACTTGTTTCCCAACTCTATCCATTATGGAGACATGAGTCTAGAGGAATTATATTTCCTTCTCAAACCTAAGTTTCTGCTTAACTGAGTTCTTCCAAAGTCTCTCACTTGAGTGTAGAAACAATTTTATGATTTTTGCCAGAGTCTGATTCCATGAACCTTTCACAGGTTTGATGGCTGAACATTTTTCAGTATTAACAACCTGAATATTTCTATGCCCCTGTCTTCATGCTTGAAAAAATTCATACAGACAAGGAAAAATAAAGCACTGTTCCTGCAGTGACTTTTTTTTGAGCTGAACTGAAATGCAGCAGTTGAAGAAGCTCACCAAAATAGAGTCATACAGCATGGAACCCTTTTCACCAGGGCAAGTAAGGATGAGAAATAAATGCTGCCCCACCAGTGAAGCCCACATCTCACAAATGAATGAATTAAAAACAAAACAACTAAAACCTGCTGGGAGGGTAACTGAAAGATTGTTTCTAAACTCAATTTTCAATTCTTCTCTTGAACTTGAAGGTCTTTGTTCTGAACATAAAACAAAATGAATGGTTTAATGTGTTTACACTACCTATGTTTATAAAAGTGAAATCATCTTATTACATTAACATTCCCAGGGTTCTCCCATGTCCTTGAATGCAGTCACGTGGGGTGACTGGAAGTGACGTATTTAGGTCACTGTCTAAAGGGACTTTCAGAGCTAAATTATCAAAAAAAAACCTTCACCGCAAAAACCCAAATCCACATGTTTCTCTTTTTAAAACAATCCAAATTCCAAAAGTTATAATTGTATATTTTGCACAACTCTCATACTGTGTAAGAATGTCTGTCACTTTTTAGCAGCATAACTGAATCATGTAATGAGCTCAACAGACTAATTTAAATTGATTGTCAATTTGGTTATTAATGTACTTAGAATGACTCATCAAATGCTGCCCAAGGAATTGTATCTCACAGTAAATATTTTATGTTGGCTTATGCAGCATGGGCTGATTCAGTATAGTGTGTACTCTGCTTATTATGGATAACTGAATGACATGGTATATGTTTAGATAAACCAGTTGCTGGGCCATATGGCCTATGCACCTGCATCACAACGCTAAAATTATTTCACAATGTTGCTCATTTCTGTGGTAGGCAGAACGTCTTTTGAACTGATAGAAGAATTATAAGAAAGTACTAACTGTGTAACCAATGCATTGTAGCAGTGTGAATTAGCAGACATCTCAATGCAGATGGTTGTAGATTTATGGAACTCTGTCTTAAAAACAAAGAATTAGATACAATATCATTTAATATTGTAAAATCTGAGATTGTGTGATTTTTGCTACACTTTATGAAACTCTATGCAGCTTTATACAGGCCATAACTAGAGGATTGCCTTCAATTCTAGTCACTACATTTTAGGAAGGAGGTGAGGATCTGTGAGTGAGTGCAATGAGATTTAGCAGAATAGTTCCATGGAGGTGGGATTTTAACTATCGTGCTAGTTTGGAGAAGTTGGGTTTGTTCTTCTTGGAGCGAAAGAGGTTGAAGCGGGATTTGATTAGAGGTACACATGATTATGTTAGCTTCAGTTAGGATAGATAGAAGAATTGTGCTCACATGACAGTGTAATGATTTGGAGATTTCAGGCAAAAGCTATGGGGGTAGGAGGTGGTGATGTGAAGACTGTGTTCACATGCAGTACATGATAAAAATCTGCTGTCTATAAGGGTAGAGGAAATGGAGATCCTAAATGACTTCAATGCAGAAGTAGCTTCATTGCAAATGCTGTCACTAACATCACAGACAAACACAGAGACCTTATGTTCTTGCTCTTTTTGCTAAACAGGCTACTGACAGCACAGTCGGTGTGTTTCTATAACTTTCTTTTCTCCTCAATCAGCCTTGTTATCAATACAATACAATCTAAAATTCCAGGATTTGATGTTTATTTTTAAACAAATTAATTTAACCTGATAAATAATTAGGAATGGATTGGAGTGACTATATAGAGGAAGAAAACAAAAGTAGCATGTCCTTTATTAATTTTCATGGAGGGCATTTTGTCCAAACTATAGTGCACTGTTCACTTTATGTGAGAAAATTACTGATACTGAAAAGAATAACACGCAAAATAAACATACCACAAAGGGAATTGTTTGTTCCAAAACAAATAGAATTTCAAATGATTAAAACTAAAGCACAAAGCTGAAATGGTTTATACAACCTGATGAACCATTAAGTTGATGGGCATTTAACATTTTTTTTTGAGACATGTTAGAAGTAGAATACAATAGACAAAGTTATGAAATCTCACAGACAACAATTCAGATCAAACCTGTTACGTCTAGTGGTCAAATGGTGGTGGGCACCTAAGCAACTAACCGAAGGAGGAAGTTCAATAATATTTCCATCCTCAGTACATGAGTGCAAAAGATACTGTTGAAAATTGTAGTTACCTACAGCTAAAAATAGTGATCTACCTCAACCTCTTTTCTAGATCCCCACCATCGTGGATGCCATTCCTTAGCCAACTTTATTGACTCCCTGTGATATCAAGGAGTAAATGAATGCACTGGATACAACCAAAACTGTTTATTATTGCATCCTTTTTTGAACAAGGGTGAAACATGTTAATTCTCCAGTCCTCTGGCAACTTTGTGTCATTTAAGGAGCATTAGAACATTATGGCCAGTCCTTCCTCCATTTCCATCACCTTGCTCAGCACCTTCAGAAATAGTCCATCCTGGTTTTGGCGACCTCTCCACTTTAAGTACAATCAGACTTGCTAATACCATCTTTTTTGCAATTATTAGACCATTCAGTGTCTCCTTTACCTCGGTAAGGACAAATGCAATCTCCTAATTTAATACATCAGCTGTGCATCTGCATCTAAGAATTGATTGTGCTTTTGACCCCAAATTGGCTTCATCCTATCTCTTCCTTCTCATACAGTAGCATCCTCAATTATTGAAAGCCCACTGATTGATGGCTTGCACCAAGATTTTACTATGGGGCTGGAGTCAAAGAGGCAAGCCTCATGTATAGCTCAGTCGCTACAAAGGTCTGAACCATGTGCTAGCCATCTTGCCAGCTCAGCTAACCAACCCTATATTTTCTCTTAGTACACTTTAACTACTTATATGCTGTAGAAAACTTCTGGAATTGCTATCATGGCCAGTCTCTTTTCATACTCTGTCTTTGGCTGTCTTATTAATGTTTCCAGTTAATTTCTGAACCTTCTTTATTTAGCCTGATTTTCACTTAAACTGCAACCTGATATATGATGTAATCTCACTTTCTCTACTTCATCTTAGTCTCCATTTCTTTCATCTAAAGAGCTCTGAGTTTGGTTGCTCTATCCTTCCCACTAATGGAAATTATTACATTACTTGACCATCTCATCTTTAAAGACAGCCCATCTGTTACTGTTGATCTTGCCAATCTTTGATTCCAATTTACATAGAACAGGTTTATTTTCAATCCAATAAAATTGACCGTCCTCCAATTAAGTATTTTTACTGGATTGCTCCTTGAATTTTTCCAAAGCTAATTTAAATCTTATGATACTGTGTATACTGTTCACCAAATTCTCCCCAGTTAACACTTGATCTACCGTATACCTTAGAGCCAGATCCTGGAATTTATCCTTCCAGACCAGGATGTTGCCAGGAATGGAGGGTTTGAGTTAAAAGGAGAGGCTAGACAGGCTGGGACATTTTTCACTGGAGCATAGGAGGTTGACGGTTGACTTTATTGAGGTTTAGAAAATCATCAGGGGCATAGATAAGGTGAATAGCAAGGGTCTTTTCCCTATGGTGGGGGAATTCAAAACTAAGGGGGCATATTTTTAAGGTGAGAGGAGAAATTCTAAAAAGGACATGAGGGGCAACTTTTTTACACAGAGAGTGATTTGTGTTTGGAATTACCTACCAGAGGAAGTAGTGACTGAAGGTACAGTAACAATATTTAAAGGACATTTGGGTAACTACATGAATACCAAAGTTTTGGAGGGATATGGGCCAAATGCAGGCAAGTGGGACTAGATTAATCAGCACAACATCATATTTGTATATGATTATTTGCTCTGTAATTCAACAACAGCCTTTTGTCCACTTCATACCTGCTCTGTACACGTGAATTAGATTTAACTATTTTTCCTTTTATTCCAACGCCACCTAATACTATCTGTTTCTCCCAATCTTTATGCACTTTGTTTATCCTTTTAATGCTATAATCTGGTTCCCATCGCACTGCTAACTTCAGCTAAGCTTTCCCCAATGACGCTATGAAACTGCGCCACAAGCATTAGTTCCATTTCTGTTGAAGTGCAATCTGTCCAACCTGTGCAGGTCACCTGCAGGTCACCATGCACAAGAATCTAAACCTTTCCTTCGGTTCGATCTCTCCAGCATGCATTCATCTGCTTTTCCCTGTTACTTCTATATTCATTCACTCATAATGTGAGTAAATTCAGCTATTATGACATTTGACAGTCTCCTGCTAGCTCCCTGAAATTTGCCTGGACTAACTAATCTTTCTTTCTGCCCATGTGTTGCACTGATAAGGATCATGATAATTGGCTCCTCGCCCTACCCCATCAGAGTGGTGCGTGGCATACTTGACCTTGGCAGCGGGAAGGCAACATTGGATTCACTTTGAGCTTCACAGATTTCTGTCTGTTCCCTCATCATTGGAATTCACTATCACCATTGCTCTTCCAGTCTGTCTGTTGCCCAGTATACATCTGAGACACTTGTGATGCTCACATTTTGCCTCACATGTCCTTCTTAGTGAGTTATTGCTCAATCTTCAAAATCCAGAATGTGAGCTCCTTTGGCTGGTGACACTTGCTGTACATCTGACTGCCGAGGACATGAGAAAGGTTCTGAAGTTCCCACAATGAACAGGATCTACTTTCCATGGGGCTGAGCTGTACTGCCATGGTCTCTATTTATTGTGCTAACTAAATTTAAACACAAATAATTAAAGGCATATTGAAAACTTAGTGAGCTAAATTAACTGGCACCACCAAATTGTTTAAATATCAACAGATTTCTCCTTTGGCACTCTGTTTTTTGCTGAATCTGATGCCAGTGAGCTGTTGTCCTATGACATCTCAATCTCTCTATCTCCTTCTATCTCTAGCTATTGTGTTCTCAAACCTCCCATTGTTCTTGCAAAGTACTGAAAGCAGGACAAATCCACTCCAGGCAATTACTGCAACATCTGTTTACTGTCAAATGTCACTGCACTTGACAGCGCTATCAAGCAAGGGGGTTGGTTAGATTCTCTGTAGTGTATAGTGATGACAACAGCGTGTGTTCAGTTCCTTCATTGGCTGAGGTTACCATGAAGGACTCTCCTTCTCAACCTCTCTCCTTGCTTCAGGCATGGTGACCCTCAGGCTAAACCACTACCAGTTGTCTCTCTCTGAGAGAGTGCAGCCCTATGGTCTGGTAGGACTATGGTGATTTTAACTTTTATAATCAAGCAATTCTTAATCACATACTTAACGACTCACCAATATCAGTTTGGGACTTAAACGAGAAGACATTGGAGCAGAATTAGGCCATTTGGCCTTTTAAGTCTGCTCCACCATTTGATCATGGCTGATAGGTTTCTCAACCTTACTCTCTTGCCCATCCCTCTCCTCCTCCCATAACTGTTGATCTCTCTACCAATGAAGAATCTATCCCTTGGCCTCATTCTTATAAAGTTCTTCTGGACTCCCTCCAAGACCAGTATCTCCTTTGTTAGATATAGGGCCCAAAAATTGTCACAATATATAAATGTGGCCTGACCAGAGACTTATACAGCCTCGGCAGTACACATTTGCTGTTGTATTCTAGCCTTCTTGCAATGAATGCTAATATAGCATTTGCCTTCCTAATTGCCAATTGAACCTTCATGTTAGCCTTAAGAGAATCCTGAACTTGGTCTGTTAATTCCTAAATGGGGAAAGGCTATGCCTCTGGCTTCGGACATCATTTTAGCCCTTTTCCAAACATAGATGTAAGAGCTGAATTCCAGAGGTGAGTTGAGAGTAATATACAAACAGGATGCCATTTGATCAAGGGTGAAAAACTGGAGTCTTTGGGAATCAGCTGAAAAGCTCTGTACTGCTTGGAATCATATTTAGCTCAAAGAAAAATGGTTGTGGTTGTTGAAGGCCAATTGTTTGAGCTGAAGATATCATTGCAGAAATTTCTCAGTGTCCTAGGTGCACCCATGCTTCATGAATGATCTTCCCTTCACTGTAAGCTCAGAAGTGGAGAAGTTCACTGATAATTCCATGGTGTTCTTGCCCATTCAGAACTTTGCAAATAACAAAGTGCTCTGTCCTTAAATGTAGCGTGTCCTGGTCAAACCTAGGTTTGGACCGATAAATGACAAGTTATATTCATGCTGCTCATATGCTAGACAGTACCTATTTCCAAATAAGAGAAAATCAGATCATCTCCCATTGATGTTCAAATGCATTACATTTCTGAAACTCCACCAACATCCAAGGGTTACCATTAATCAGAAATGGCACTGCGCCAACCATATAAAATATTGTGGCTACAACAGCAGGCCAGAGTCCAGATATTTTTACAGTTATTAACTCATCTCCTCACTTCCCAAAGCTTATTCAGGGGGGTCAGGATTGTGACAGCAGTCAAGGAACTCACCAGCATTCAGGATAAAGTAGCCCGTTTGATTGGCACTCCACCTCATCCAAAGATATTTGGATCCTTCTTCTTGCACACAATGGCAGTAGTAATTGCCAGTCACAAACAGCTTTGCAGGGACCTGGCAAGGCTTCTTGGACCACAACTTCTGAAACTCCAACCTCTCCCACACACAAGGACAAGGGCAGCTGAGACATGGAAACACCATCCTTCATTCCCCTTCATACTCATCATCCTGACTTACAATAATGCTACCTTTCCATCATTCTTGCCTGGGGAAAATCCCATCCCTAGATGTACTGGGTTTGCTTACACCACATGGACTGTAATGATTCAAGAAAGCAGTTAAAGGGCAATAGAATTGAGCAATAAATGTCAAACATAACCCATAAGTAAATTTTAAAAATTGTCATAATCTGTTAATGAATTATTGAAACTAAAAGGTAAAAAGACCTGTCTTACCAAAATGTTAAAGACATTTGCAAAGAGAAAAGACAGAATAATGTTACAAATGTGGGTCATTCCTTAGAATCTAAAGCTTTAACCTGCCTTTTGTTTCTTAGATGCCATCAGACCTGTTGTCTATTTCTAGAATTTTCTGTTCATACTTAAGAATTCACCATTTCTATTTTTGATTCTTTTACCTGTCAAAGAGACAAAAGCTTTTTCTTCCAAGTAAATTATGTGCTTCAAGTATCATAGTATACATCAATGGTACACTAGAGTACTACATTATAGTATAATAAAAGCTTATTTTTGATAATTTGCAGGTGAATTATTCATTATCTTGTATAAAATATATACAGTGCCTAATGAGAAACAAAATAAGAATTTTTTTTTATTATTGTCAGTATTCATTTAATTTACAACAAAGCAGAAGTGGATCATTACTCATTGAAGCACTCTCTAAGACTCTGGAGCTTTAGAGACAAAACAACCGTAAGTGAACCCGGTTTCTAATGAAATATAAAAGACTGAGATATGAATTCATAGACATTACACCATTATTAAGTTGAGGAGTAGTGCTGTCGGTAAGCAAATTAAGCAATATAGCAAAGGGTTTATATTAACAATATAATTCTAATATCACTTGCTTAATCTGGATTTTCAAACAAGGTCTTTGCTTACCAGACTTAAAATTCTTGTAAATCTTAATGTAACATCATTGCTCAAAGAAAGACATTCATCCTCTCAACTCCCATACTCTTCAAATAATACCTTACATGGCCATCTACCTTTCTTGATCAACAGGTGGAGATGGTCTATCTCACCAATAAGACCATTAATTGGTCAAACCACTAGCTGGTAGCAATAAAATAAAGAAGAAATCATTGTGGATGAACACCTCTATTCCCTTTCTTATGGATTATCCTTTGTCCACTGTTTCGCCACCATCCAGAGGAGATAAGACTGACTTAGCCCAATTAATAGTATTGGCTGGAACTGGATTCTAAATTTAGCAATTTAGAAAGTAAACAATTGAAAATCAAATAAAAGCAAATGTTCCAGATACTGGAGATTTGAAACAAGTCACAATGTAATGGAGAAACTCAGCTGGTCTGGCAGCATTGATGGAGAGAGAAACAAAGTACACCTATAAAGGTCTTCACTTATTAATTAAAGTCATAGCTTACAGCAACTAATGAGAGGAATAAACTAGCTGTCTTCAGGCTTTCTACTGCAGAGCAAAAACAACTACATACCTCTTACAGCTCTAATGGCTTCTGACCTGAACATTTACACCCAGCTGGTTACACACAAATGTAAAAAGTAGACTATTCAATTCTTCGGCCTGCTCTGCCATTAAATATCCATTGGCTGATCATCCAACTCAGACGCATGTTGCCTCTTTCTCCCATACCCTTTCATCCATGTATCTCTGAAAACTATATAACTAGATCTAAATCCTTCTAATGTTTACCCTGTCTGGTCCTGTTAGAATTTTATCGGTATTTACGAGATGTCCCCTTCATTCTTCTAAACTTGAGTAAGTATTATCTAACCCAATCCTGTTTCTCTTCATATGTCAGTCTTGCCATCCCAGGGATCAGTCTGATAAACATTTTTTGCACACCCTTCACATCCAGGACATCCTTCATCAGATAAGGAAACAAACTACACAGAACACTCCAGGTGTAGTCTCACTAAGATCCTGTACAATTATAGTAAGACATCCCTACACTTGCACTTAAATCTTCTAACAATGAAGGCAAAATACCATTTGTCTTCTTCACCACCTACTGCAGCTGGATGTTTACTTTCAGTAACTGGTGTACAAGGATATACAAGTGTCATCGCATCTTTCCTAATCTATTGTCATTCAGATAATCTGGCTCCCTATTTTTGCTACTAAGGTGGATAGCCTCACGTTTGCCCACTTAACCAACTTGTCTAAATCTCACAGAAGTATCTCTACATCCTCCACATAGTTCACCCTCCCACACAGCTTTGTGTCATCTGCAAACTTGGAGATTTTGCATATAGTTCCCTCATCTAAGTCGTTAATGTATATTGAGAATAGCTGGGGTTCAAATATTTACCCCTGCAGTACCCTGTCATTTGGAAACAGGCATGTTTTCTCTTCCTCTTTGTATCCTGGCTGACAACCAGTTCTCTAGCCATGTCAGTGCATTAATCTCTATCCAGTGTGCTTTAATTTTACATGCTAATCGCTTAGGTGGGATCTCATCAAAAGACTTTCGAAAGTCCAAGTAAACAGCATCTACTGGCTCCACCTTATCAACCCTATAAGTTACATCCTCGAGATTTGTCAAGCATGATTTCCCTTTCATAAATCCGTGTTGACTCTGTCTGATCCTGTCACTGTTTCTAAGTAAGCTGCTATTATGTATTTTATAGTGGACTCTAACATTTCCCCACTGCTGATATCTGACTAACCAATCCATAATTTCCTGTTTACTCTCTACCTTCTCTTTTAAATAATGGTGTTACATTTAGCTATCCTCCCATCCATAAGAACTGTTCCAGAGTCTATAAAATCTTGAAAGATAACTACCAATGCATCCATTAATTCTAGGGCCATTTCCTTAAGAACTTTGGGATATAGATTATTGGATTCTGGGATTTATTGGCCTTTAATCCAATCAATTTCCCAATGCCATTTCCCAATGAATACTAATTTCCTTCAGTTCATCCCTCTCACTAGACCTGTGTTTACCAATATTTTTGGAATGTTATTTGTGTCCACTTTTGTGAAGGCAGAACTAAAATATGTATTTAATTACTCAGCATTTTCTTGTTTCCCATTATAATCTCCCCAATTTCTGACTGTAAGGGACCTATTTTTGTCCTCACTCATCTTTTTCTTTTCATCTACCTGGAGAAACTTTAACAATCAGTTTGTATATATTCCCACAGCTTACTCTTGCAATAAATATTCTTGCACATCATCAATACCTTTGTCCTCCTTTGCTGAAATCTAAATTGCTCCCAGTCCTCAAATGTGGCGCTTTCTTTGGTCAATTTATATGCACCTTCCTTCGAACAATATTATCCCCAATTTCACTTGTTAGCCATGGCCAGGCTACCATTCACATTTTATTTTTGTTCCAGACAGAAATGAATGATTATTGCATTTCCTTCATGCCATCTTC
Organism: Rhincodon typus; assembly: GCF_021869965.1. Classification (NCBI taxonomy): domain Eukaryota; kingdom Metazoa; phylum Chordata; class Chondrichthyes; order Orectolobiformes; family Rhincodontidae; genus Rhincodon; species Rhincodon typus. The sequence continues at coordinate 79,405,893 of NC_063334.1, read as the reverse complement.
AAACGTTTGCTATCCATCATCATCCCTTTAAATAATAATTCCCAATTTATCATCATGTTAGGAGTGTCAGGGAACTTGCTTTTAAAAGGTGCAGCAATCCTTCAACCATCCTAGGTGTTTAAAACAGTTTGTTTCCCATTTCAGCCCACAATGAAAAAGTACAGAGAAATAAAAAGATATGATCTTTGCAGTATGTATCAATGATTTGGACTTGATTATCGGGGACATGATTAAACAGTTTCCAGATGATACAAAAATTAGCTAAGGAATTAATAATGAAGAAGAAAGTTGTAGAATGTAAAAAGATATTAATAAATTACTGAACTGAGTGCAAAAATGGCAATAAGTTAAATCTGGTGAATTATGAGGTAATGCATTTGTGGAAGGCTATCAAAGAAAATGGATATACAATAAATAGTAGGATATTGAGAAGTGTAGAGGAACATAAAGACCTTTCAGTGCAAGCCCCACAGGGCTGAATGTAGTTGCACAGGTAGATCAAGTGGTCAAGAAGGCATATGGGATATTTGGCTTCATTAGCTGAGGCATTGAATATAAGAGCTAGGAGATAATCCTGAAACTGTATGACATGAGTTAAGCCACAGTTAGAGTACTCTCTGTGTTTCTGATCACAATATAGCAAAAGTATAATTGTACTAAAGAGGTTACAGAAGAGATTTACAAGAATGTAAACTGGGGAATTTTAATTCTGAAGAAAGAAGAATGGACTTAGTTTGTTTTCTTGGAACAGATGAGGCTGATTGGGAGAATTAATTGATATGTATAAGATTATGAGGGATCTTGAATGAGTGCATAGGACGGACTTATTCTTTGCTTGGGGAGTCATAAACAGGGGCATAGGTTTATGTAACAGGGAGGAGGCTTAATGGGAATTTGAAGATTCCTTCCAGGCTGTAAATCGCTATGATTCTATCATTGACTTTGGGCTTGGTGTCAGGATGCGTGGGAAGAGGACTGCGGAGTTCTGTTTATACAAGTGAAGAATACTGCAGAAGCATCACAGGTATCTAAATGGGCTGCGTTCTAAACTCGTATATGATGAATCAATAAGTTAACTAAAGGCTTTTAGACCCTGGACTTCAGTGGCAGTTCTACCCCACACCTGCTATAATTATTGAGGGAGGCTGATGGAACCTTCATGGTAATGATATAATTGAATAATAAGAATATTTTCCCTAAGGATTCTCACAATCCCAGCCAACGTTTGGTGGAAAATCTGTAAAATCCTAAAGGATCTGGTTCTCTAACCAAATGGAAGTTTGCGCTTTCAGGAGGGAAGAAAACCAGAACTAAATTCCTTTTTGATGATCGGGACACTAACAAATCAATGTCATACATTGTCCATGTTTCCCCCACCATCAATCTGTAATTGTACATTGCACAGATTTGGATGATTACCACCTTTTGTTTATGTTATGAGGGCCCTAAAGCTCCTGTGTTGCTCATTAAAGTGTTAAATTCTAATGGCGAGTTTTGATTGAGTGATTTAACTCTCTCCTGCTGAACTCTGCTGAGACATTCGTATATGGCCAGTAGCTGAATGAATTGATTGGCAATCAACTGTACCTGAACCCTGATCAGGCAGCAAATATGTACACTAGTCAGTCTGAATGTGATATTGAATAAATACCAATTGCCTTGATTTTAAGTTCATATTACTAATTTGATGGTATATAAGAAATCAATGGCTCAGCAAGACCTTATATAGTTATGTTGAAATTTGTACTCAATACCCAAATCAAAAGAATTGAAAGAAATGTTTCTGGCTTTGTTGCTGGATTTACAAACTGAAGGAACTTTGTTATCGTGCTAGCAGACCACTCTCACTAAATTATCATTGTTATGCAAAGCAGGTGCAATAGAGTTGGAAATTGCATTGAATCAGACCTAGATGATTAGTGGAAAATATGTTCTCTGATAACTGTGAGGGTCCTGAGTGAGATAAGCCTTTTTGGTTTGGAACTATTTGACTGTTTCAGGCAGAAAAGCTAAAATATTTAACTAGATGAACTGGGGAAGTTCTTATTACCCTGAGATTAGGCAGATGTTAGTATATGTTACTTTGCTGTCAATGAACTCCTAACCTGTAACAAAAACTCAGTTTAGGGTCAAACAAAATGTCCAACCATTATTCACCTAAGAAAGTGGTTTGGGAAAAGGATGCACATAGTGGCAAGGGTAAGAATTCATGGCAGAAGATGATGACTTCAGCTTTTCAAATGTTTAACTGAAAGAACTTAAGCATCATTCTGGACTGAAGATCAGAAAAAAAATCTACCACAAAAACATAAAGCAGTCAAGAATGAAGGTGACAGAATGAAAAAGAGAGAGAGAGATGGAGAGGTAGAGTTTTACTTCATCTATGTACTTGTAGAAAACTTCCATCTCATGTGTTGATACAGAAAGTCAGTCAAAGATCCAAGAGAAATGCACAATAACATTGAGTGCTCCTTATTTATTTTAGTGGATGCCTGGGTGCTGGTGCTACAAATAGAAAAGGAAGTAAGCAGAGCAGGATGCAGCTTTTGTGCCTGGTAAATAGAAAAACTTGGTTCTTGGTATTGCTATCATGTTTGCTATGTAGCTATTGCCTGGTTTTCACATAAATACTTATAGACTCTCTTCTTGCCTTTTGCATGTCCTTTTCCCTGTTGAATTTTCCTGTTTGTATTCCGTCTCCATTCAGTGACATTTTTTTGGTTAGGACCATGGTTAATAGTAATATTGGGTAAGTCAGTTTTGGAGTGAAACCTAGTTTGATAGACCATCAGTTTTACTTTTTGCAACTTGTCTACCACATGGTGATGTCCGTCATGGTGCACATTCACACAACACTGTCAGTGAACTCCTAACAAAAGAACATAAGTTTATTGAAACAAGTGAAAACTTTAAAAAAATTGACAAAAACAATATAGAAAATAATTTAGAAAGATAGCACAAAGAAAGATTCAACCCTTTTCCCAGAAATATCACATATAGGTTGATTAGTCAGTGAAGATCACTCCTAGATTCAATTTGAAAATTCTCAGTCAATTGACAAGGTCACAAGCATTTTCTTCTGGTGACTTTTTTCACATTCATAAAATATGGTTGTCTGTGCCTCTTCTAGAGACGCACTAACAAGCTAACTCACAGCCTTTCTCACTGAACTGGACCTAAGGTGCTCACTTTTTTGCCAGACCTATCTACTTGGATTGCTAAAACAACTTAAGGCAGGTTTTCATCTCTGATGACCTGGAGACTGCCAAAACTAAAATATATTTGCCAATCTGCTGGTATGGATCTTTTCCGCTGAACCTGCTTGTGGCCCTTGGCCTCTTTTTCCATGTTGTAAAAGATTATTTTTAAAACAAAATTAGCAATTATCTTGCCATGTAGCTCACCTGGTTATTTAGCTTAAACCATATGCTTTCTTGTAAATGCTGTTATGAGCTTTTTTGACCTTTTGAAAACAAAGTCACCTTTACAAAACTAAAACCAAAAATATTTTACCACTACTTTCAAATCAAGTTCCCAAAAAATGATATAAATCTTCATCACCATCAAATGATAAAAAAGTATTGTTAAGGGGCATTTCTATTTCCTAACAGAATTTATTCTTATTGATATTTCTATGTCACATTGACCTTAATACTGTATTTATCTTAAACACAAAAGCATTTTGACAACAATCAAATTCTAAAGCCTTTTGAACATGATGTCATTTTTCTTTCATATTTGCTTTTAACAAAGCATATGCTATACAGATGACATGAATGATTTTCAAATTACATGGTTGAAGCATTAAACTCCAATTAAACATTCTGGAATTTTTATTATGGAAGTGTTCCGCAAAGTGTGAAAATTATTTGCCATTGGGAAAATATTGGAGTCTATTTTAAAGGATGTAATAGCAAAGTATTTAGAAATACATAATAAAATCAAATCAATTCAACATTCATTAACGAAGGAGAAATCATGCATGACAAATTTATTATAATTCTTTGAGGAGGTAACAGGTAGGAAAGATAAAGGGAACCAGTACATATAGTATGTTTGGATTTCCAGAAGGCATTTACTTAAGTAGGGCATAAGGTTTTTTAATAAGCTAAGAACCTATAGTGTTACAGTAATTTATTAGCATGGATAGAAGATTGACTAACTCAGAGAAGACAGGGAATTGGGTAAAAGGTTCATTTTTCAGGATATTAACCTATAACTAGTAGAGTACCATAAGGATCTATGCTGGGGCCACATTATTTACAATAAATATTTATGACTTGGATGAGGAAAGTGAATGTACTATAGCCAAGTTTGTGAATGACAAAAAAAGTGGAAAGGCAAGTGGTTAGGATGACACAAACAGCCTATAAAGCAATATAAACAGATTAAGTCAGTCGGTAATCTGCTTCTGTTCTTACATATTATGGTCCAATTGTCTTATTATGATCTACATCAATAACAGAGCCAGTAGAATAGGGGGATATGTACATGTGAAAATGTTGAGTGAATATCAAAGTCAGTGTCTCTTTCTCTATAACGAGAGGGTTTGAGTACAAGTTCAAAAAAGTCTTACAGCATTTGAACAGGGCCTTGCTAAGACCATACTTGGAGAATTGTGTGCAATTTTAGTTTCCTTACTTGGGAAAGCATATATTTGCCATAGAGGGAGTGCAGTAAAGGTTCACCAGAGTGATTACTGTGATGGTAGGTTTGTCATATAAGGAGAGACTGAGTAAACTAGGTCTGTCTTCGCTGGAGTTTGGAATAAGAGCGGATCTCATTGAAATGTATAAAATTCTCACAGGAATAGATAGACTGGATGCAGGGATGATATTTCCCTTATTCATGGAGTCTTGAACAAGGGGTCACACTCTTACAATACGTGTTAGGCTTTTTGGACTAAGATGAGAAGTAATCTCTTTATTCAAAGGGTAGTGAAACTATGGAATTCTCTGCTACAGAAGGCTCTGGAGGTCAAGTCACTGAATAAATATTCAAGGAAAGAAATAAATAGTCTAGAGGCTAAAGTCTCAAGAGATATGGGAGAAAATTAGAATATTGGGTTGAGATAGACGATCTGCCATGATCAAATTGAATGGTGGAGTAGGCTTAATGGACTGAATGTCCTATTCCTCCTCCTATTTTCTATGTTTCTTGTTTCAAAGCCTGCAGATTGTGCCTCTGTATCATTCTGTAACACTGAGATACAAAAATCTTTTGGTCATTTCAACCCCCCAGCTACCTATTCAAAAAGGGTGAAATATCTTTCAACTCCCCATCCTCTGTCTACTTCGGAACTAAACTTAGAATTCTACTACAATCAAATCCTTCAATTAAATCAAAACCATCCTCTGAGACACTATTCTTCCTTCCTCCTTTAGTCTATGCTTTGCACTCACAATGACATGTTGCCTGAGTTTGCTCTCTATTTGAAGATCAAACTTTTTAATTTCAGTTCTGTTTTCATTCTGTTTCTTTTTTCTCCTGTCTTTCCATTTTGCTTAGCTTTTATTTCTTCACTTTCCAATTTAAGCTTTCTTATTTCCAATTCTTTTTCCTTTCTATTTCCCTTTCTATTTGTTTTTGTTTTATTTTCTCCTCTCTTCTTAGCTCTCTTTCTTTCTAAATCAAATCTTTAATTTCTAACTTAATCTCAGCTAATTTTAGTCATGAAACATTAAGTTTGTTTCCTTCCTTTTAATTCTGAATATTAAGGTATCACTTTAAACACATCTTATGCGACCCTGTTTTTACTTCTAGCTTCGGTTTATTTGCTAACCTTGTGGTGTGGTCTTCATCAAAAAATTATTTCCACTTACAGAAATGTCTCAATAATAGTCAAAAACCGTTTTAAGAGTCCAATCCATTTAATATATTTCCCAATAACACTCTTATTTTTAGGTGCAGTATTTCCACATATCATTTCTTTAGAAGATTCACAGATGCCTCTTAAGTTCAATAGACTTCTACAATGTCATAAAAGTCCATTTTGTTGTGATTCCAACAGATGGCAATACTAGGCAAGAGATAGTAGGAACTGCAGATGCTGGAAAATCTTCTGATGAAGGGTCTAGGCCCAAAACGTCAGCCTTCCTGCTCCTATGATGCTGCTTGGCTGCTGTGTTCATCCAGCTCTACACCTTGTTATCTCGCAATACTAGGCAAGTCAGGTTCCAAAGTAAAACCTAGTTTGATAGACTATCCATTTTAATTTTTGCAAAATGGTTACTATGCTGGTTTGTCACTGTAAATATTCACACAATGCAGTCAATGTATTTTTAATAAAATAGCTTCAGTTTGTTACACAAATAATAATTCAAATAAAGCTAAAACAATGCCTTTATACTCACTCAACCCCAATAAAATATCTCTCTTCACTTTAAAATTTCGTACTCAATTAACTAGGAAATTTTCTGCATGTTCCCCACATGTGCTTCTCTCCATCTCTTCCAGAGATCACAGACAGGCTAACACATTGATATTAGTCACTGAACTCTGCAAAAAGTTCACCATTTTTCCAAAGCCCTGTCTACTTGGAATGCTAAAACAGCTTAATGCTTCTTTTCAGCTCTGATGTATTGCAGACTGCCAAAACTTTAAAATAAGCCTGCTCTTTTGCTGGTATGGATCTTTTCTTCTTCTGAACTGCACCAGCTTGTGGTCCTTGGCCTCACTTTCTGTAGGTTGTAAAAGCTCAACATTGTAAACATGGCATCAATGATCTCACCAGGTAGCACGTCTAGTCTTTTAGCTTATGTCGCATTGGAAATGCTGTATTGAACACTTTATAAGACATGACTTTCTGACCTTATAGTTATCAAAAGTCATGTTGACAGAACTAAAAGCAAAAAACCATTCGTATCTACTTTACGAACCATGTTCCAAGTAACAGTAATGTATTATAGACCTTCATACGGTTTAGCAAAGGATCTACATATCAAAAGTTGATTTGTGTGTTCTCATTGTTCATGCTTCCTGAACAATTGAATGTTTCCAGAATTTACTAGCCAAGGGATACTTACCTGGGTCTTTAAAAAGGATTTATGCATTTACAAAATTCTAAATATATTCGGAAGCATCTCAGTACTATTCATATAGAACATTAGTTTGATGTGCAGTGACTACTTACTGTAAGACTGTACTTACTGTGAGACCGCACAGCTAACACCAATAATAAGAATCTATCCTCAGCAAGGAGAACCACTGATTAGGAAATAGGAAGAGCCCACTTTTCTGAAATACCACTGTGGAGTTATTGATACTCATGTAAAATTAGGGCAACACTTTAATCACTTTTCCAAACCCCTGTAAAAATACATCACTCTTGTATTGCAATGAATATCAACTAGGATTGCGTACTAAAATGCCAGAACTAGGCTTAAACCTTTTGATTCAGATGTGAGACTGTTTCCTATTGAGGCAAACAAATATTTACTAAAAGTTCCTACTAAAAAAAATCACCTCATGATTTTTTCTCACTGCAATGAATTCTTATTCTCAGAAATTGCAGAGTAGTTTCCAATTCTAGTCTAGCACGGAACCACTTTTTTGCCAGTAGCTATGAATGCAATTGACTTCTAGGCACCTCTCAGGTATTAGTAAGCGGTTTAAACATCAACTGTGGAGCATATTATACAGCAGTTTGAAGCAAACAGCTCTAGGATCTTATGTGTTGAAAGTTGGTTAGTGATGCAACAGAAATTGCTGTTAAGATGTGAGGCACATTCATATGTGGGAAATTGTCTTGTCTCTCCTTTAAATACTGAAGAGTGTTTTTAATTACATTTAAGGCAATGTTTAATTTTTCCCAAGTCAAATGAAAGAAGAGTGTACTCATTTTTTAAGGGAAATGTACAGTAATAAAAAGTTAGCTAAATATATTTAAACAAACCCATCCATGAAGACATAAAGATTGAAAATAAATAAAAGCAAAATTAATTGCAAATATATTTCATAAAATTTGGCACTAAAATTAATTGTCATCCAAAATCAATTCAAATTTGATGTAGGAAATAATTTCACCAGATTTTTGCAAATAAATCAATATTTACATTTTAACCAAACACTTGAGAGTTTATAAGTAAAAGGGCAAAATAATTTATGATGTACTTGCATTGCTTGACTGTACTTGAATTACATTCATCATAGATTTCAGTGCTGAATCACTGTACTTCCAGTTTCAGTACTATGATTTACACCACCTTAATAGGATAACTGTTTGATGGCAGATGTTAGAATCATAAAACTACATATATGTTCTCAAGACACTAATTATGCATCATTAATAAGATTTGAATATCTGCTTTAACTAATTTAACCTTGGCTACATCTTTCATCTGTGCACAATAAATGCTTTAAATTTGTGCGTGCACAGTTGGGAAAATTTTAATCCACACAACCAACAGATACAAGGTAGGTGAAAATGTGGTTACACATTTTTTGTCAGTGTTGACACTCAGGTAAAGTAACATCTGCAACAGTTGTGAACAATAGGACGATTCTCCAATCAATGTTCAACAACACAGGAGGACTGGTTAAATGTAAGGGGCCGCAATTTCTTGACTGTTTTTGTTTCTTTTACTTTGTGATGGGATATAGGTGATGTTGATTAGGCCAGCGTTTGTTCTTCATACTTAATTGCCCTTGAGAAGGTGGTACTAAGCAACTTTCATTAACCACTGTAGCTTATCTCTTGTAAGTGCACCTATATTGCTGATAGAAAGGGAGTTTGATGCTGTTTGACCATTCAGCTTTATTCCTTTTTGACTTCTCATAGATCATAGAATCCCGACAGTGTGGAAACAGGCCTTTCAGCCCAACAAGTCCACACTGACTCTCAGAACATCCCCCCCAGACCCATCCCCCTAATCTACACATCCCTGAACACTATGGGCAATTTAGCATGGCCTATCCACCTAACCTGCACATCTTTGGACTGGGAGGAAACCGGAGTGCCTGGAGGAAACCGACACAGACACGGGGAGAATGTGCAAACTCCACACAGTCACCCGAGGGTGGAATCGAACCCAGTTCCTGGCACTGTGAGTCAACAGTGCTAACCACTGAGCCACCGTGTCACCCTAAATCTACAGCAACTTGAGAAACATAGCAAATAGGAATAAGAGTAAGCCATTCAGTACCTCAAACCTGTTCTGCCATTTACTGTGATCATGGCTGATCATCCTACTCAGAATTCTGTTCCTACTTTTCACCCCGGACCATTTGATCCCTTTAGCCTTAAGAACTATATCTATCCCCTTCTGGCAAACATTCAATGTTTTGATGTTAAAAGCTTCAAAGGAACAGAATTCCATAGTTTCTGAGTGAAGAAATTTCTCCTCATCTCAGTTCTAAAAATGGCCTACCCTGTATGCTTAAACTGTGGCCCCTGGTTCTGGACAGTTCAGTCACCAAGAAAATCCTTCTTATATTTACTCTGTCCTGTTAGAATTTTATAGGTTTCTATGAGATCCCTTCCTCATTTTGAAGAAATGACCAGGAGGATTGATGAAGGTAGAATGATGGATGTGATCTATATAGACTTCAGTAAGGTGTTCAACAAAGTTCCACATGGTGGACTGGTTAGCAAGGTTAGATCACATGGAATACAGCGAGAACTAGCTATTTGGATACAGAACTAGCTCGAAGGTAGAAGACAGAGGGTGATGGTGGAGAGTTGTTTTTTGGACTGGAGGCCTGTGACCAGCGGTGTGCCGCAAGGCTCAGTGCCAGGTTCACTGCTTTTTGTTATCTACATAAATGATTGGGATGTGAACATAGCAGGTATGATTAGTAAATTTGCAGATGATACCAAAATTAGTGGTATAATCAACAGTGAAGAAGGTTATCTTCGAGTACAATGGGACCTTGATAAGATGGGCTGATGGCACGAGCAGATAGAGTTTAATTTAGGTAAATGTGAGGTACTGCATTTTGGAACAGCAAATCAAGGCAGCATTTATACAATTAATGGTAAGGTCCTGGGGAGTGTTGCTGAACAAAGGCACCTTGGAGTGCAGGTTCATAGTTCCTTGAAAGTGCTATCGTAGGAGACAGAATAGTGAAGGAGGTGTTTGGTATGCTTGCCTTTATTGGTCAGTGCATTGAGTATAGGAGTTGGGAGGTCATGTTGTGGCTGTACAGGACATTGGTTAGGGCACTTTTGGAATACTGCATTTAGATCTGTTCTCCCTGCTATAGGAAGGATGTTGTGAAACTTGAAAGGGTTCAGAAATGATTTACAAGGATGTTGCCAGGTTGGAAGGTTTGGGCTATTGGGAGAGGCTGAATAGGCTGGGGCTATTTTCCGTCGAGTGGAGGAGACTGAGGGGTGACCCTATAGAAGTTTATAAAATCATGAGGGGCATGGTTAGGGCAGGGGAGTCCAAAACTAGAAGGCATAGGTTTAAGGTGAGAGAGGAAAGATTTAAAAGGGACCTAAGGGGCAACTTTTTCATACAGAGGGTGGTGCATGTATGGAATTTCTTTTTCCTTTATTCATTCATGGGATGAGGGCATCACTAGCCAGGCAGCATTTATTGCCCATCCCTAATTGCCCAGAGGGCAGTTAAGAGTCAACCACATTGCTGTGGGTCTGGAGTCACATGTAGGCCAGACCAGGTAAGTATGGCAGTTTCCTTCCCTAAATGACATTAGTGAACCAGATGGGTTTTTCCTACAATTGACAATGGATTCATGGTCATCATTAGATTCTTAATTCCAGATTATTATTGAATTCAAATTCCACCATCTGCGGGTGTGGGATTTGAACCTGGGTCCCCAGAACATTATCTGTGTCTCTGGATTAACAGTCCAGCAATAATACCACTAAGCCATCACCTCCCCACTTAAGTGAAGCATCAGGGGAAGTGGTGGAGGCTGGTACAATTCCAACATTTAAAAGGCATCTGGATGGGTATAGTGTAGAAAGGTTTTTTAGGGATATGCGCCAAATGCTGGCAAATGCGATGAGATTAATTTAGGATATCTGGTCATCATAGATGAGCTGGACAGAATGATCAGTTTCCATGCTGTACATCTCAATGACTCTATGGCTGCAGTGAATATAATCTTAATCAATCCAATCTCTGTTCATGTGTCAATCTTGCTACCCAAGGGATCTGTCTGGTAAAAGTTTGTTGCACTCCCTCCATAGCCAGAACATCCTTTATCAGACAAAGGAATTAAAACTATACACAACACTCCAGGTGTGGCCTCACTAATGCCATGTAGAATTGCATCAAGGCATCCTAGCCCTGCACTTGAATCCTCTTACTAAGAAGTTCAATATAACAATTGTCTTCTTCACTGCCTGTTGTGCCTACATACTTGCCTCCAGTAACTGGTGTACAAGGACATCCAGGTCTTGTTGCACCTCCCCCTTTCTTAATCTAACACTTTTCAAATAATAATCTACCTTCCTGCTTTTGGTACCAAAGTGGAAAATCTCACGATTGTCTGTAACATACTTCATCACCCCAATGCACTTGCCCGTTCACTTAACTTGCCTGAATCACACTGAAGCATCTCTACATCCTCCTCACAGTTCACCCTCCCATGCAGCTTTGTGTGGTTGGAAAATTTGTAGACATTACGTGTGGGTCCCTCATCTAAATCATTAATAATATCATGCACAGCTGGGGTCTAAGCACTGATCCCTGCAGTAAAGAGGTGAATGTAATGTCATCATAAAGTCTGCATTTGAAATGATTTTTAATAATAAAGCCACAAAGTCAGCCTTCCACACAGTATCAATGTTTGGCGAGATACTCGGGATCCTTTATCTGTTCTACTTTGATGCGATTAAGCTTTGTTTGTGTTGTTGGCCATGGCATTTTTGTTACTTGAGTCTAAGAATTGTGTTCACCTGTGAATTCTTTCACCAACAGTTGCTCCAGAGAGGGCATCTCCATTTCTGAAGAAGGGTCTAGGCCCGAAACATCAGCCTTCCTGCTCCTCTGATGCTGCTTGGCCTGCTGTGTTCATCCAGCTGTACACCTGGTTATCTCAGATTCTCCAGCATCTGCAGTTCCTACTATCTCTGAGGGTATCTGTTGCTTTTTTTTGCAGTATGTATTTAGCCATATATGCAAATTTCATGAGACAAAGATGTAATTATTGTATCCATGGTGATACTTTTCCCCACTCTCTTCTTTCTAACAATGAGACTGGTGCCAAGTATATAAACTGAAAATCTCTCACAGGCCCATCTAACCAAGAAGCACTCCCTTTTCAATAACTCCACATTGTGTTTCTCTATTAGATTTTGCTCAGGATCATTAAGATATTGGTTTTCTGTATCCTTCCTTTTTATTTTGGAAAGAAACTGCTCTACTACTGGTGACTGTGGCATCCATAGCAGTAGTAGTCAGAATGATGGACTCTGGTGGGTCAAGGCATCTGCAGAATGTTTTTGATTATTGAAAGACTTCTTCCTGATGTGCGTCAACTAACATCCTTGAAATGTTTTGAATATGCGTCTCAAAATGGGTGTCAAGTTGGGTAAAAATTTTGCTAGCTAGTTTACCTTTCACAGAAATCTTTCTAAGTCATGTTCTGCCTTTGGAATAAGAAACTCTTTTACTGCCTTTTCCCCCTGAGGATTTGGGTTAATGCCATCTTTGTTAACGATACATGCCAGAAATCGGATAGAATCCTTGGAGAACTCATATTTCTCACTGAGAATAGACCCTCCAGCCTTAAGTTGTTTTAAGTCTGCATTTACTCTTTGATCATGAATTTCTGTCCTTTCTGCATGGGTCAGGTTAACGTCTATTTGACACATAGCTCCCTTCAAATCTTGTAGTATAATTAAACAAAGTACGCTGGAAGATTTTTAGAGCTGAGGTGATTCCAAAAGCCAACTTGTTGAATCAATATCTCCGAAATGGAGTGATGAATGTGGCAAGCAGCCTGGATCTTTCATTAGAGATAGTAGGAACTGCAGATGCTGGAGAATCCGAGACAACAAGGT
>NC_063334.1:79379076-79392517 GCF_021869965.1 Rhincodon typus | reverse complement strand
AGGTCAGTCCAGGGAGGACGGACAGGTCAAGGGGGCGGGATGAGGTTAGTCGGTAGGAGATGGAGGTGCGGCTTGAGGTGGGAGGAGGGGATAGGTGGGAGGAAGAACAGGTTAGGGAGGCAGGGACGAGCTGGACTGGTTTTGGGATGCGGTAGGGGGAGGGGAGATTTTGAAGCTTGTGAAATCCACATTGATACCATTGGGCTGCAGGGTTCCCAAGTGGAATATGAGTTGCTGTTCCTGCAACCTTCGGGTGGCATCGTTGTGGCACTGCAGGAGGCCCAGGATGGACATGTCGTCTGAGGAATGGGAGGGGGAGTTGAAATGGTTCGCGACTGGGAGGTGCAGTTGTTTGTTGCGAACCGAGCGTAGGTGTTCTGCGAAGCGGTCCCTGAGTCTCCGCTTGGTTTCCCCGATGTAGAGGAAGCCACACCGGGTACAGCGGATGCAGTATACCACATTGGCAGATGTGCAGGTGAACATCTGCTTGATGTGGAAAGTCTTCTTGGGGCCTGGGATGGGTTGGGACTTGCTAGAAGCCGCTGTTGGCATTGAGTATAGTGAGGACCTTGCTTTAGGGAACTTAGAAAAATTTCAAATCCACAGTGTTTCTGGGATGGGTTTCTCTAGCCACTGACTTATTATGTTGTGTAAGAATAACACATATTTTGATTGAGAAATATTAGGTTTTGGTATGAAAACCATGTCCGAACACCATTCTGTTGTACTTGTCACTTGTGAGGTGATGTCCATTTTGGTCATCTCCTGTAATTGTTAGCTTACTTGCCTCATTAAATGTAGCCATAATGACCAAAAGAGAGTAATATGTATGAGCAGAAGCAGGCCATTCAGACATAGAGTCTTCTCACTGTTCAAGTGATTGTGGCTGATCTGAAGATCCTCAACTCTGCTTTCCTGCCTTTTCCCCATAATCCTTGATTTCCTAACTGATCAAAAGTCTGTCTATCTTAGTCTTGAATATTCTTGATGACCCACCCTGAACAATGCACTACAGTAAAGAACTCCACAGATTCACCACCTCTGAAAAAAGAAATTCCCTCTCATCTCTGTCTTAAATGGACGACCTATTATTCTAAGATTATGCCCTCTGGCCTTAGAATATCCCACAAAGGGAAACAACTTTTCCACATCTATCTTGTCAAATCTTTTATGAATATATATGTTTCAATAAGGTCACCTCTTATTCTTCTAAACTCCATTGCATACGGGCCCAATCTACTCAACCTCTTCTCATAAGACAATCCCTTCATAGCTGATATCAGTCTGGTGAACCTTCACTGGACTACCTCCAATGCCAATACATTGTTCCTTAGATAAAGGACCCAAAACTGCTTACAGTATCCCATTTGTGGTCTGATGAATGCCCGGTATAGATTTAGCAAAGATTCCTCACTTTTGGACTCTGTTAACTTTGAAATAAACGCCAGAATTCTATTTGCCTTTCCTAATACCTACTCAAACTTGAATGCTAGCCTTGTGTGATTCATGGATGAGGATGCCCTAACCCCTCTGTCCTATTACTTTCTGCAGATTTTATTAATTTAAATAATTTTTAGCTCCTCTATTTTTCCTGCCAAAGTGCAGAAGCTCACATCTCCCCACATTATATCCCACCTGCCAAGATTTTGCCCATTCGCTTAACCTCTCTATATCCTTCTGCAGACTTTTTGTGTCATCCTCACCGCTTGCCTTCCCACCTATTTTTGAGTCATCTACAAAATTGGCTACAGTTTCCTATACAAGTCATTAATATATATTGTAAATAATTGCAGTACCAGCACTTATCCCTCTGGCACACCACTAGTTACTGTATGCCTAAACCTGTCGATAGCTTAGGGTATTCTTTCTCAAAATAACTCTTCTTTCTCCTTATAAGGTCTTATGCTTGGCAGAGAAGGTTCAGATTAAAACATGCTTGTTGCTGAACAACAAGCTCTGCTGATTATGAATGGTGTAATCCTTGTCTGAATTGCAATAAACTTTATGTCATTCAGATATTGTTAACATCGTTTTAATTTTAGGCTTGTCCATTTGCCATACGTAATATTAAACCAGAAGATTTCAAATTCACATTCTTCAACCAAGGCTTTTCTTTTCAGAAAGCATAGTAAAATTCATCCTGGTGATAAGTTTGAAATTTGTTGGCTGACCATTAACCTGTATAATCGGAAGATTGCTGGAGAAAGGCAGCAGAGCTGGCAGCATTTGTGAAGAGAGAAACAGAGTTAACATTTTGAGTCCAAAATGACTCTTGTTGAGCACCAGGAGAGTATGTGAGAATCCGTAAGATGTACCCCAGTCCAAACTGAGAACTGTGGGCAGTCCAAATGCACAAAGTGTCCCGGCAGCATCATTACAATGCAATGTGTCAATGTGCTCAAAGTGCAGCATTAAAGTGCAGGAGCATACAACAGATGGATTGGAGATGTGCCATGATATTGCAGAGAGGCTGGTCTCTGTGTGCATGCCTTCAATGCCCATGGAGCATACTCAGAGATTCGGTAACTGGTGTCCAAAACGGAGGGAGCAAGCAGTGAGGTCAAGCCGCCAGATACCCACTCCAAGTTACATGTTGTAAATTCCTGGCGACTACTTTCTATCCAGCAGATGGGAGATAGGAAACTGCATATTAATGATGCAAAGTCAAGCATTAATGAGTCTGTTAATGAGGGATAATCCGTGCAACTAGCCCTCTCACTGTTCACTAGTGAGAATTTTGTCTTGCTTTTCAACAATTGATCAGAAAATGCATCATTTTGCTCTTGGTATTGCGAAGTCCCTTCCTGGAACTTTCACCTGATTTTCCTAACTTTGTCAACACGACCCATGTCATTCAGAGGCTGGGAAGATGCTGTCAATGGTATCTCTCCTCATGTCACCCTCCATGGCTAAGGCCTCCAGTGCCACATCCACATTCCTGAAATTCATCTTTCTGCCTTGATTCTCCATTTCTCCGGTTTCCACTTTCAGAACTGGCAATTAGTAGCAGTATCATATAATTCAGTGCAGCTCGCCTTTAACAGGGACAGGCTGCTTTTGCGAGTTCGGAGGGACAATGTGCTAGCCTTGCACGCTGTTGGACTCCTTGTTGAATGAACATGTAGCCAGCTACATAGCTCACACTTGGCTGCATGACAAAATCGTGGAAATGAAGAGGAAGCACAAGGCTTTGTGTTCACAGTGTGGAAACAGCCAGATCATAAATCACAAACCCAGCTGCTAAAGAAGGTGCAAAAATATTTTCACCATTTAGCACTTAAAAATTGTCTTTAAAAGTCTTATGACTTGTGAAGTCATAACAAAATTAATAAATCTTTATAGGTGTCAGTTTTTTCAAGCGTGGTGAAAGCTAGCAGCATCTATCAAAGAATTTATACAGTTAAAGGCCACTTCTTTTTGGTTTGTAGCAATGCCATGATTTATAACTGATTGGGGATTTAAAGTTGCTAGTAAGTGAAAACAAATTGCTTGTCATCATCTGTTTCACTCTTTGGTGTGTTCATTTTTCAGCTTTGAGCTTAAGCTTTTGTTCAGAGGACAAAACTAAGGAACTTTCCAATCGACATTAGTTTTTAACATAAGAATTCAAACATTTTCAACAGGAACAAATTCAGAAATGCATTTCTTTTCTTTATTCAGAAACATGCTTCACCTAATCAATTACAGTCAATCTGCGATTATTCATTTGACCTGCTTCATTTTCAAACCATGGTTGGCAGCATATTTCACATCACCCTACTCTGGCTCTGCTATGTTTTCCATTGTATCTCTCAGCAGGATATCCCCAGCCATTGCAGGCACCAACTTCTGCTATTGTGGAAGGTCTTCAGGACCCTAGAACAATCTTGTGATGACATCATGAAAGTGTACATCACTGTGCATAAAAAAACATTGTGGGTGAAGTAAAACTCAAAAATAATAGACCAGATTACACTGTACTGCACTCTCAAAAGACAGAGAGTTTTAAGAGCAGAGATAGTAGGAACTGCCGATGCTGGAGAATCTGAGATAACAAGGTGTAGAGCTGAATGAACACAGCAGGCCAAGCAGCATCAGAGGAGCAGGAAAGCTGACGTTTTGGGTCTAGACCCTTCTTCAGAAATGGGGGAGGGGAAGGGGATTCTGAAATAAATAGGGAGAGAGGGGGAAACGGATAGAAGATGGATAGAGGAGAAGATAGGTGGAGAGGAGACATACAGGTCAAAGAGGCGGGGTTGGAGCCAGTAAAGGTGAGTGTAGATGGGGAGTTAGGGAGAGGATAGGTCAGTCTAGGGAGGACGGACAGGTCAAGGAGGCTGGATGAGGCTAGTAGGTAGGAGATGGGCGTGGGGCTTGAGGTGGGAGGAGGGGATAGGTGGGAGGAAGGACAGGTTAGGGAGGCAGGGATGAGCTGGGCTGGTTTTGGGATGTGGTCGGGGGAGGGGAGATTTTGTAGCTTGTGAAGTCCACATTGATACCATTAGGCTGCAGAGTTCCCAAGCTAAATATGAGATGCTGCAGTGCCGCAACGATGCCACCCGAAAGTTGCAGGAATAGCATCTCATATTTCTCATATAACTCCTCATCTACACTCACCTTTACTGGCTCCAACCCCGCCTCTTTGACCTGTCTGTCTCCTCTCCACCTATCTTCTCCTTTATCCATCTTCTATCCGCCTCCCCCTCTCTCCCTATTTATTTCAGAATCCCCTTTCCCTCCCCCATTTCTGAAGAAGGGTCTAGACCCGAAACCTCAGCTTTCCTGCTCCTCTAATGCTGCTTGGCCTGCTGTGTTCATCCAGCTCTACACCTTGTTATAAGATTAAATATATGGTAACTGTAAGATCAAAATTTGGTAATCCATGATTATCATGTATTCAGTGTTAATGTATAATAAATAGTGTTACTTTGAAACCCAAGGTTGACCACAATTCTTGACTTTGCCTTCTCCTCAACCAATCTGTCTTGAACCTAAACTCATGGTGTGACTTCAAACCACAATGATAAACGATCATTGATGATCATCACTCCAAAATAATGTTAGAAATGGGGATTTCTGGTGATGAATTCCCATTGTTCAGTACTGTCCACAACACCTCAGATGCTGAACAAGTTTGTATCCATTTGCAGAACATTCTGGGCCACATGCAGGATTGGGTTAGAGTGGCAAGGAAAATTCATGCAGTACAAATGCCACCAATGACTATCTTCAACAAATCAGAATTAAACCATCTCTCCATGATGTTTAATGGAGTTACCATCAGGGAATTCCTCATTATCAACCAGCCGTATAAATACTGTAGCTACAAGAGCAGGTCAGAGACTGGTACTTCTGGGGGAGATAATTTACATCCTGAGTCCTCAAAATGTGTTCACCATCCAAGCAGCACAAGTCAAGAGTGTAATGGAATATTTTTCACTTGCCTGGATGAGTGTAGCTCCAAACAAAACTCAAGGAGCTCAATATCATCCAGTACAATGGAATCTATTTGATTGGCATTCCATCCACTATCTTAAACACTCACTCCCTCCAGCACGCACACTCACCCTTTCTTGATGAAGCTGTGCTGACTCAGCCCTATTTTTCCATGCACTTCAAGTACTTTCCAATCTCATCCTTAATAATCAACACTGAAATCTTACCAATGACTGAGGTCAGGCTAACAAGCCAATAATTTCCAGTCTTCTGTCTCCCTCCCTTCTTAAACAAGGGGTGTTACATTAGCCATTTTCCAGTCCTTTGGGACCCTCCCTGACTCCAGTGATTCCTGAAAGATCACCACCAATGCATCCACAATCTCCTCACCAAGCTCCTTCAGAACACTGGTGTGTAGTCCATCTGGTCCGTGTTATTTTGTCGATTTTTATTTCCACTTTTGCTGATTGTAAATCTCATTGTTAATATTTCCCAATTTTGACAGCTCTGCCTGCAGTCATGTTTCCTTACAATTAAGTGTATTTTATAGGATAATGTCATAATGCCACTGTCCCTTTGTCCACAACAAGACTGAAAATAGTGGCATTAGTGTTCACAGACTGTATATGGCTCTGAAACCAATACAAATATAATTTAAAAATCCAGTTGTTTGTTGCAAAAGATATGTATTCCAGGAGGTACAATAATCAAACTGTCAATCAGACTGTCTTTCATGGGCACATATCTTTTATGAGAGGGCTCATGTAAATTAAGGCAGTACTCAGTTATAAGCAATAGTTCTTCATATTTATTTATAAAAAAAAAGTTAAGAGCTGGTAGATAACCTTGAAAAACAACACAAGTAAATTCAAAGTGCGATATAGAGTGTACTCTGGAATTGCTCACAACTATTGTGCTGCTGTGTTACTATGGCAATGGCCATGTATTACAAGAAGATGCTGGAAGGCTTAGTTGTTATCCATAGGGACAACTTTAGGCAGAGGTAATAAAATGTTCAATGGAACGCAATTGCACTCATGCTATTGTGGCCAAGGGGAAAAAATCATTTGGGGAAAGTAACCAGTCAAGGTTGAATTGTGAAGCTGTGGGTTGGATAAATGTTCTTGAGCGTTCCTTCATTACCCTTGGGATTCAAGGATAATTGCATAGAATTATACTTCAGAAGATTAAATATATGGTGCTGCCCTATAACAGAGCAGGGTGGTATTCTGCATGACCTGCTAAATTTCACTCAACTACTCCTTAACTTGAGGTAATAAACAAATTGGTTTTGGTATATAGAAGACACATTTTAACTATGAAAAGTATTTATCAACATTAGAATACCCAAGTTAATTTTTCAATTGTATGAATTTCAAATTATGACCTCCCTTTTAGAGAAACTTGATCAAATGGTTTGTTTTTGATTTTTGAGGTAGAATGACTCTATGAAAACTACAAAATTGCTTTCCCAAAAGTTCAAAAAATACAATTTCTCTAACAGTGGGCCCCCACCATCAAATGAAGACCTGAACTAAACGGGCCAATTTCTTGAAATCACTTCTGAATGAAAATAATTTTTCACTTGACTGGTTACATTGATAAACCTTGCCAGTAAAAAGAAAACATGTGTGATCACTTCAGAACAGAAATGAAGATCTATTCTTCCAGGTTAGCAGCCAGAAGTGTGTAAAGTTTATCTTCCATTTAATGGTGTATTTCCAAGCTAATAGAAAAAAGGAGGTGATGATGTTAAGTTTGATTACTGACAAGATTTGAATCCCAATGTATCACTTTAGTACTGTAAAGTATGTTTGGCAGACAGACTTAAATATAAAACGTATGGTGCTGTATTTGCATTCATTCTGTTCCTGAAAAAAATAGTACAACATATTTGAATGCGGTTTTCCAAACCCTCTTTCACTTATTGGCAATGATGTGTCCTGTCTACAGAAAGCAGTACAAATTTAGTCCAGCTAACTAATGCCCTATCATTCTATGCTTGATCATTTTCAAAATAGTCGAAGGGGTCATCAACAGTGCTTGATACTTGGTAATGACACTTGCTCAGCAATAAGCTGCTCATTGATGCTCAGTTTTGATTCAGGACCACTTAACATCTGACTTTGTTATAACCATGGTCCAAAAATGGAAGAAAAGTTGCTGAGGTGAAAGTGACTGCAATTGGCACCAAGCTAGCATTTGACTGAGCATGACATCAAGGATCCTGAGCAAAAATGGATGTATATAAATCCATGCAGAAGATGTCATGTGGAAATATGATGTTGTGGCAATAATGGAGACTTTCCTTGAAGGAAGAGCAGGACAGGGTGTTAAATATTCCTGGCTATAGGTGTTTAGGAAAGATCGGAAATGAAGAGGAGGAAGAGGGGTAGCATTATTTGTTAAGGAAAGCATTACAGTATTGGAGAAAGAGAATGTCTCAGAGTGTTTAAAAATGAACTCCATTTGGCTAGAATATGGAACAGAAAGGATGTAATTACATTGCTTGGAGTCTACAGGCCAAAATTAACATGACAGATCTAGAGGAACAAATCTACACGGAAATTACAGCGTTACAAGAATTATAGTATAGTCTTAATGGAGTATTTTAATTAACTTATTACAGTATGGAAAGTGGTAGTTTTAAGAGTTCTCAGATTGCTTTCAGGACAGTATTCTACAGCAGTATGTGTCTGGTCCAATAGAAAAGAGGTACTGCTCAAACGGTTTTTTTGGGAATGAGATGCCAAGTAGATTGAGTGTCAGTTGGGGAACATGTGGTGGACGTTGATCATTGCAACATAAGGTTTTAGAGAACAGTCCAGAATAAGAAAAAAAAACTGAAAGGGAGCGGCTTTAATGGAGCAAGAACTGAGTTGATCCAGATATATTGGGGCCACAGTGCGGCTGAGTGCAAGGGTTGAAAAGCTTACAAGATTGGAACTCAAAGAAAAATTCCTTGGATAAGATTGGTTTGATGAAGTTATCTGTCATGAAAAGCTGGAGGCATGCATGTGAAAAAGAATGTGAGAACAGTTTTGGAGCCAAAGGAAGTGTAGACTAGGAAAAGTATTTGATTGACCAAAACAAGAGCAGTCATTGAGACAGTTCATGATGAAGTGAGACCTGAACGGCAGTTTCAAGGTCAGGTCAGTAAAAGTGAAGAATTGTAATTCCTTATGAAGTTAATGACATTTGATTACCTTCTGTGACATTGATGCCTGGGAAGGGTTGCTGAGGAATCTGTGGGATCTGTCTTTTTGATATACACAATCGGATGTTCAATCCATCCACAGCTTATATTTATTGCATGTTAGTTTTGTGTGTTAGAGAGAAATTGCTCGTGTACTGCAGATTGTACTGCTGTTCTCACACTGTATAATAAAGTTATTTTTTGTCGTTCAGAACTGTTGAATCTTGTGGCTTTATACTGTTAGTAAGTCTCTGAATCTTACACTTTGTTTAGCTTAAAAATACAATTTACTCGTCCCTAGCCAGATTGTAACATAAATTTGGTAGGCAAGTCTAGGATTGTAACAGAAAGCAGATCATGAATAAGGTAATTTAAATATCCTTCTGAGATTGAGTATAATTTTAACAGTGCTGAGCGAACAGCACACAATCTGTGGGTAGAAACTTATGAGATTCTGAGTGATGTGTGCTATGGTGAGATGAGTGGTAGAATTGGGTGAGAGATTTGGCGAGGTCCATCTTGACATCAAGATCATCTCACTGTATATTGTACACTTTTCTCTCGTGGTGTGGCGAGATTCTCACTAGGCAGTGCAAGTTCCCAATTGACACTCATTATTGCTTGTTAACAGTCCAATTTGCCACAGATCGAGATCTTAGCAAATTCACCATACCAATGAGCTCTACGCAAAACTTGACATGAAAACCAGAGTAGGTTCAGGTCAGGTTCAACTCACTGCTTACTCCAAAAGATATCCACGGTGGATGGGATGCATCAATATCTTGGTCAAGTTCCCAGGGCATTCCACATTCATGGATTTTGGCATCCAACATATGCCAGATGCTAAAATCCCTCATGGCATATCTGTAGCCACTTACAGGATGCTTCTGCATTTAAATGCTGCACATTGGGTTTTATTGACAATTATGATTGTAAAGCTGTCTCAAGGACGATTTGCGCAAAAGACAGGCATCCAGCTCATGGACTGGATTAGGCTACCTCTCCAGATTTTTCTTTTGTGGTCATAGTGGTCACTTACTCTGAGCCTACCCTGCAGCATCTTTGTATTGCTTTGCCTTTTTGTGCATTGGTCCCTCAGCCAGAGATATCAACCTCATAATATGATAATATTGCCATGCCTTTTAGTGCAGATATAAAGCCAGAAAGCTTGCCATCATTGTCAAGCGGCCAATAAAGAGGAAATAGATTTCATTCAGGGGGTTTCCAGCAGAATAAGCCAAGGCCTGCTCAGAGTGGACAGCTTCAGGATCTCATCATAAGGGATGAGAAGTGGAATGATGGGCAGCACACCACCTGCTTGACTCTTTTTGCCCTATTGTGGGCTGTTCTATTGGAAGATGACAGTCGGTAGCATAACTATTACTGTTGGTATGGATGTGGAGGTGTCCTGAACTAGTATGTATGCAATGCAGAGGCTATGCAGGGTTAGTGGTATCGCAGGTTAGGGTGAGAGAGGGTGAATTGGAGACATGTTGCAGGCAATAGAGAGAGTCATAGGTCATGAGACTTGATGGGAGGCGGGTACAGCAAGACAGATAGAATGAGTGTGACGTATAGTAAAGAAGATGGTGGCATTTACACTGGTAGAGTGGAAAAGCACAATGACCTTTCTCCCATAGTGCTGGGTATTCCTCCAGATATTGAGGCTGCACTAACATAGGTTTAACCTCAGACCAGGCTGGCATGCTTTGGTGTTGTAGCCTCAACCGCTGGTTCTGGGGGACAAGGAAGTCCCATCTGTGCAACACCCCATCCAGTGGGAGTCCCAGGCCCATTCCTACAAAGCCTGGCTCTGATTTCCTGCTGTCTGCCATGTCAGGAGCACTGCTTCTCTGGGTGTATGGTGGCCTTTTAAATATAGCGTTGGCAGCAGGGATGCTGGTCAAACTTCGGATATCCTGTGTGACGAGTTGTTCCAGGGATGGCACATGCTAATGTGGGGCATAAATCAAAGTGATACTTGCCATAAGGGCTGAAACACCAATTAATGTGGCAAATGTTTTTAAGATATGGCATGAAACTTCGTTTGTCTTTGTGGTGAGAGCTGCTCTACCAAACTCAACATGAATCGCAATTAGTCAGAAATAGTATCATTCAGCCCATTGTATTAAAAGGCAGATTCTCCAAACTGCCTCGAATTAATTTGTATTTGTTAGTGCTCTTGTACACAAATCACACAGCTACAGTAGCAACCTGACTCCATAGATTCTGTGGAATTGGCCATTTAATTATCATTCTATTCCTCCAAGGTAACTTCTATCTGTCCAGCCCCTATTGTCCACTGAAAGTGAAACAGTTGTACTTTATCAGTGGGTTTAGCGGAACATGGGCCAAATGCTGGCAAATGGGACTAGATCAGTTTAGAATATCTTGTCGGTGCGGACAAGTTGGACCAAAGGGTCTGTTTCCATGCTGTATAACTCTCTGACCCTATGTCACAAGGTCCAACTGAACAACTGCTCTATATTCTCTCTGTTTTGAAATTCGTTCATGGAATGTGAATGTGACTGGCAAGACCAGTAGTAATTGCCATCCCTAATTGTCTTTCAGAAGGTGCTGTCTTCATGAATCGCTATCAACCTACAGCCGTAGTAGCCATTAGGAAGTGAATTCTAGAATGCAATGATGAAATAATGACAGAAAGATTTTAATTAGGATGCCTTGTGATTTGGAGGGAAACTTGCAGTCGGTTGTGTTCTCATATGCCATCTGCTCTTATTCTTCTAATTGGTAAATCATGAATTTGTAAGATGCTGTTGAAGGAGACTTGACAAGTTGCTGCAATATATCTTGCATCCTATGTACTGCAGACTTTGTGTGCAAAGGATGTACAGAATGAATATTTAAGGTAGTGAACGATATGCTGATAAAATGGGACGCTTTACCCTTAAGGGTGTTGAGTTTTTTAAGCACTTCTGGAGTGGCATTGATCCAGCCAGATAATATCCCACCACATTCCTAGTTTGTGCATTGTAGATAGAGGAAGTTACTTGTTGCAGAACATGCAGCCACTGACTTGCTCCTGTAGCTACAGTATTAATGTAGTTGGTGCAATTAAGTTTCTGGTCAAAGGCCACCTCTTGATTAGATGGTGGGAAATTCAGAAATGTAATGATACTAAATGTCAAAGGAAGGGTTGATCATCTTTTGTTGCACATGATAATTATCTGTTACTTGTGTGGCATAGTGGTATTTCTCAGCAAAGCCTGAATGTTGATCAGATCTTGAGGCATGCAACAAATAAGAACATTATTTTCTGGATTAATGAAAAACAGTGAAGTAGGTAGAACAGCAAAATATTGATGCAAAGCAAAAAGATGTCAAAACAGGATGTCATGTTGCAACTCAGGATTTCATGTTGCAACTTTATAACACTTCGGTTAGGCCACACTTGGAGTACTGCATTCAATTCTGGTTGCCACATTATAGGAAGGATGTGGAGGCTTTGGAGAGGGTGCAGAAGAGGTTTACCAAGATGCTGCCTGGATTAGAGGGTATGAACTATAAGGAGAGGTTAGAAAAAACTCAGTTTGTTTTCTCTGCAGCGTTTTCTCAATAAGCATCCCTTAAAGGAAAGGTGAATTCTGACTGAATTGGAAAACTTTCAGGAAAGTCCCAAAATAGCTGAACAGGCAAGAGACAATGAGTGCACGATGCATTGGAGTCAGTCATGCAAGAGGAAGGTGGGAGAAAGTGCTCCCCTTCCTCAGGGGCCAGATGCTCATATTTGTCAGTTGCAGATGTCTTGTGCTGAGGACATGGAAACAGTGCTGCAAGACATTCAATGACATTGCATAAGAGATCAGAGTCAGTAAACATATCCTTACATGTCAGTTCCTACCAATTGCACTGGTAGGGGGAACACAAGAACACAAGAACACAAGAACTAGGAGCAGGAGTAGGCCGTCTGGCCCTTTGAGCCTGCTCCGCCATTCAATAAGATCATGGCTGATCCTTTCGTGGACTCAGATCCACTTACCCGCGTTCTCATCGTATTCCTTAATTCCTTTATTGTTCAAAAAAAGATCTACCTTTTTTTTAAAAGCGTTTACTGAAGTAGCGTCAACTACTTCACTGGGCAAGGAATTCCATCGATTAACAACCCTCTGGGTGAAGAAATTGCTTCTCAGTTCAGTTCTAAATCTGCTCCCTCTAATCTTGAGGCTATGCCCTCTTGTCCTAGCTTCACCTGCTAGTGGAAACATCCTCTCTACTTCTATCTTATCTATTCCCTTCATAATTTTATATGTTTCTATAAGATCCCCCCTCAATCTTCTGAATTCCAGTGAATATAATCCCAATCTACTCAGTCTCTCCTCATAAACCAACCCACTCAACTCCGGAATCAACCTAGTGAACCTCCTTTGCACCCCCTCCAGTGCCAGTACATCCTTTCTCAAGTAAGGAGACCAAAACTGCACACAGTCCTCTAGGTGTGGCCTCACCAGCACCTTGTACAGCTGCAACATAACCTCTCTGCTTTTTATTTCAATCCCTTTAGCAATGAAGGACAAAATTCCATTTGCCTTCCTAATTACTTGTTGTACCTGCAGACCTACCTTCTGTGATTCATGCACAAGGACACCCAGGTCCCTCTGCATAGCAGCATGCTGCAACTTTTTACCATTCAAGTAATAATCCTTTTTACTATTACTCCTACCAAAATGTATGACTTCACATTTATTTACATTGTATTCCATCTGCCAGACCTTTGCCCACTCACTCAATGTATCTATGTTCCTCTGCAAAGTTTCACAGTCCTCTGCACACTTTGCTCTGCCACTCATCTTAGTGTCATCTGCAAACTTT
>NC_063334.1:79344543-79378676 GCF_021869965.1 Rhincodon typus | reverse complement strand
CTCAGATTCTCCAGCATCTGCAGTTCCTTCTATCTCTTTCTCCATTTTCTGTTGTGAATCCTTGAGTTGTTACAAGCAACAAGAATTGGTGGATTCAAGTTTTGTAAATTGTTTGACCTAGCATTTGTAATTATTAAAATCTGAAATTGTGAGCCATCCTAGGACTGAGAATGGTCCTGTTTACAATCACTATAGAGTGATTAATTGTGCCTTCATTGTATCAAAAAGCAAAGTTTGATGTTGTAAATTGGAATTTCAGAATTCAGTGTTTTTCTGAGATGATCACTCATTAAAATAAACCCAATAAAATATTATTTCAATAACATTATGTATAATAGATCTAAGCCTGAAAATTTGATCAAGTAATTTTATCATATGAGGGACTGATGCATTTGAATCATATTTCACTAAAATTGTCTGAAATTACACATTTATCATAGAAATGTTCAATGTGTTCGTAATAATGTTTTGGAATTATTCGATATGATGGATTGAGTATTTGTACACTAATATACAATGTAATTTTTGGTAATGATATTCTCTAATTATGCTCAGTTGTTCTTGTAATACGTACAAAAATAAAAATGTTGAGAAATATTAACTCTATCTATTCCATAACTGTGTTGCTTTTGTTACTCTGTATAAAGTAATCTTACAAAATCACTTTTCTACATGAAACTTTGGCCTCAAGAACACTTACCAAGAATTTGGATGGATTCTCTAAGTGCTCTTCTGGCTTTATAACGACAATATAGGATAAGTTTTAAGGATAATGTAGGGTAATTTGATACAATAATACTCATAGGGCAGAATGTTATGCTTCCCCACTGCTGGCTTTGTAGGTGGGCAACCCATAAAATTCCCAGGGTGGCTTTTGCCGTTCCTGAGGTTCCCATAATTTTACACAGGGTGGGCAAAGTCTAGGGTTGGTCTGCCCACCCTGGCTGCAATTTAGGTCCTAATGTAACTGGTTTCCACCTTCAAATCAATTATGGACTCCTTTCCTCACACTCAATTTTGAGGCTGACAGGAATAGTTCAGGATTGTTTGGAAGACCTGGCTGTCACCTGCTTGGCCCTTGGATGGTAGTGTGGACCCAGAGTAGGTGGTAGGGTAGGGGTGGTATTGGGGGGTGGGAGGGAGTCTCACCTTTCTCAGTGGCATATTAGATGTTACTTCCATCCAGGGTGCTCCAGCTTACTTCGCCTCTTCATCAAGATTGCACACCCTTTATGTACTCCCCTACCCTTTGGCCTCACTTTTTGTAACTGCCCAGACACCTCTCTGCAATTACCTTGCCCTGAACTCTGGGATTTATAAGTTGTGGAACGTCTGTAGTGCCGACCCTGACAACTGCTGTCCCAGACACTGCTTGGACTCCGTGATGGTCACACGTTACAATCTCAGGTACAGACGCCTCAGTCTAGAACTTTTGGGAGCACAATCTGGTGAACACCTCTGCACTAGCTAAGCCAACAACCCATGCCACTGTCACTCAGAGAAGTTTATAAATTACATTTAAACTAGGCTCCAGTTCTTTCCTTCATCTGGCCTTCTGCATGAAAACATGGATGAGGGTTTTATCACCAATTAATTGAATTAAGGTGAGATTTTAGGGGTGAAAGTTGTTAGCTTTTATGATTCTGCTCCTCCTTCAAGGGAAGAGGGACCATGTTTGTCATCTGAGATGTTGGGTAGGGTTTTATTACACCTATAGGTGACTACTTAGGCTGATCTGTACAGAATGGGATCTGTTGCAAATAGGAAAGGATTGTACAGAGGACTGAGTTTTGGACAGGTTGCTGACTTGAGATTTTTTTGCCTTGGCTTTGACATGTACTTTCTTTCAAAGGAGACTCTACCAATTTCTTTTATTTGGCTGAATCAGGTGAAGCCATTCTGGGTAAACTACTGCCAAGACATGAAGTTGATCTCAAAAGTCTCAAATGAAGCATTCATATTATCTTCTAGTGATTCCTTTGTCTTCCATGACTACGCAATCCAAACTTAATACTTCCAAAGGAGATTCACTTTGGTAAACATGTGTTTAGCATTCTGGCTACTTGACCAGACTAACTCAGCGGTCTCAATATGCTATTGTTTCTTAGCAAACCAGCATGGGTGAGCACCTCATTTTCTGGTACGTTGTCCATCCATTCGATCTTCAGAAGCTTCCAAATCACCTTAAGTGAAAGTAGCTGAGCTTTTTGGCTTGATGTTAGGCACAGTCCAGTCTCACAAATACAGCAGAGTGAGCAGGGCTATTGCTCTTTGGACTCAATTTGATTAGTAGGACCTAGTCCTCATTCTCAGGCTAATGTCCCTTATGATAGGAGAGATAAAATTGAAGATAGATATAAACCAAACACAGGAAAATGGGACTGGTTTAGTTTGGGAAACCTGGTCGGCAAGGACGAGTTGGAACAAAGGGTCTGTTTCCATGCTGTATGACAATATGACTCCATGACTGCTAGAGATCAAGCATTTTCTGAACACCAAGTAGGAGGGGACCTTGTGGTCTATATTTTCAGGGACTTCATCCAGATGTACAGGAAGGAGCAAGAACAGTAGACAGATATGTAGGAGTCAAAGGCCCTAAGGCCCAGAGGGTGCAGGGCAGCAGCTACGCTATAGGGACCCATCTGCCTTAATTGTGCAATTGCCTGGCTGCCTCCATGGAGAGTTTGGCAGTTATCATGAAGCACCAGTTCCAGCACCCTCACTCTGTTCAGTTCTGAGGAAGGGTCACCGGACCCAAAACGTTAACTCTGTTTTCTCCTCCACAGATGCTGCCAGACCTGCTGAGCTTTTCCAGCAACTTTGTTTTTGTTCCAGCACTCTCAGGGTCTGCTGGATATGAACACATACCTGCACTTCATTGCCCTAACTATTGTACACCAGGGCTGAAGGCAAGGCAACATGGAATTTTGAGCTTGTTCCAGGTACCCCTTCCTCACAGGGAGACAGGGATGTGGCAGGAGGCACCCAGTTAAAGGAGGAACCATACACAGGCTCCCTCAGAGGACTCCTCTCAGTACTTTTCACATGGTGACCAGCCCCTCCACCTCCAACTGCTTAACGCCTTCGGATCCTCGGAAGTTCAAGCTGAGGAGGGTCCACTTGCTTCAGGCAAGGATATTCTTAGTGTGGCTGTGCTGTCTAGACACAAATTCACTTGTGCCACCCAATCAAACCTCAGGCTAATGGGCTCCACTATTAGAAAGGCTCCTTCCACCATATCTGTGAAATCTGGGACTGCACTGAGATGTAGTGGGAGGGAGGGAAAGAAAAAAGATAGCCTTTTGAGGAGACATTGGTTGCATGGACAACTTTCGCTGTATATGAATGCTTGTGTTTTGTTAAGTGTTAAGGGTTTTGCACTAAATCTGTTTGTTTCAGTCTCTGTCTAGCCACAAACATAACCATACCTAACATTAAGGTCCATAATGGATGTACCAGACAGCAATGTTTGTCTTAAGAGCCTACTGCAGCACATGGATGCAAGATGACCGAGGTATAAATAGGGCTATGGGTTCTACTGGCATCATTGTGACTGTTGATCCAACATGTTATTCTTTCCCTGGCCTCTGTGTACAAACATGCTGGTATGAATGAAATGGTCAGCTATATTTGTCACAGTGAGGTATACATCATATGCAGGGAGTCAATGAATTAGAGTTGTCAGTGATTAGGGAACCTAGGTTTGTGTCCTGTATAATGCATTAGTTTGTGTTTAATGTATAATCTTTTGAAGGATCTCACAGTGTTGGGTCTTTCAGGCCCTGTGTATAGATTAAGGCATTTACCTACACATTCTGGGTTAGGTTGCAGTCACTGCACAGTATTAATTTCTAGCAGGATGGAAGATGGCAGTGAGCACTCATCCTCTGCCTCGACGAGTTGGTGAGTCCCCAGCCAACCCAGATCCCCTTCCAGAAAGCCCTTTCCATGAACTGTCCCTCAGGCTTCACATCAAGTCCCTACCCAACACATCTATATGAGCCAACACCTGCCCAGCCTACATTTCCCATCCAATCCCTAGCATTTGAGATGACGGTGTCAGGTCTGGTCACAAACCACACCATCTCCTCAGAGTCAGAGTGCTTCTGACCATGGATGAATCCTCCTCCCGAATAATTCCATTACCCCACCTCTACAATTGTCATCCCCTATTCTCTCTTGTCTGTAGGTCCCAAACCCCACAAATAGGCTCCTGGGACTTCTTTCTGCAGCTGCAGACTCTTTCCCCTTAGTTTTGCTGGAGAGACCCAATGGACTGATTGTGGTATACCCTCTGCAGTGACATTACCGCACAGCCTTGGATGAGATATATCAGACCCCTGACTGATATCTCCATGACCATGATAGTCCTACTTGGTGGCCTTATGGTATTATCAATTAACTAGTAAGAGTCCAGAGACCCTTGTAATATTCTAGGGACCCAGTTTTGAATTCCATTATGGCAGATGATGGCATTTCAAATCAATAAAACAAAAATCTGGGATTAGAAGTCTAATGATGACCATGAAACCATTGTTGTAAAAGCCAATCTGATGTTACTAATCTTCCTTACTTAGTCTAGCCTACATGTGACTCAAGATCCACTGCAATGAGGTTGACTTTCAACTATCCTCTGAAATGTCATGGCAACCCATTCAAGTTTTAACAATTGCTAGAAGCTCTCAAAAAGGAATGTACAGACCACCAGGCATCTACCTACTCATCAGAAATGACAACAGTAATTACAGCCCTATAAACCCTGCAAAGTCCTTCTTATTACATCCGGGGGTTAGCGCTAAAATTTGGAGAGCTGTCTCACAGACTAGTCAAGCAAACATTCTCATAGTCATACTCATGGAATTGTACCTGACGCACAATGTCCCAGACAGCACCATCACTAACTCTGCTATGCCCCCATCCCCTTGCAGGACAGGCCCAGCAGGGATAGTGGTACACTGATGTACAGTTGGGAGGGAGCTGCCTTATAGTCCTCAACATCAACTTCAGACACCATAGAGTCTCATGGCATCAGGTTAAACATGGGCAAGAAAACCTCCTGCTGATTAACATGTACCTGGTTCCTCTAGCTAATGAATGAGTACACTTCCATGTTGAACACCACTTGGAGGAAGTACTAAGGACAGCAGAATGTATTCTTAGAATCTTAAAAGCCCAACAGCGTAGAAATAGGCCATTTGGCTCAACAAGTCCATACTGGAGCTAAAGAGCATCCCAGACTCACCCTCCTACCCTATAAACCTTGCATTTCCCATGGCTAATCCATCTAACCTACACATCCCTGGAGACCACGGGCAATTTAGCATGGCCAATCCACTTAACCTGCACATTTTTTGGACTGTAGGAGGAAACTGGAGCACCCGGAGGAAACCCATGCAGACACGAGGATAATGTGCAAATTTCACACAGACAGTTGCCCGAGATTGGAATTGAACCGGGGTCCCTGGTGCTGTGAGGCAGTCTGGGTGGGGGTTTTCAACGTCAACCACTAAAAGTGATTTGGCAGCACCAGTGGTGATTGAGTTGGTCAGGGCCTAAAGGACGTTGCTGCTTGACTAGGCCTGAGGAAACCAACAAGAGGGAAAAACATACTTGACCTCATCCTCATCAATCTGCCTCCTACAGATGCATGTCTGTACGACATTACTGGTAAAGTGATTACTGCACAATCCTTGTGAAGATGGGGTCACTTTGTCTAAAATGTTGCGCGCCCCTGTCACTGTGCTAAATGGGATAGACTTCAAGCAGATCTAGCAACTCAAAGTCTGGGCATCCATGAGGTTCTGTGGGCCAGCAACAGCAGCAGAATTGTATTTGAACACAATCTGTAAACACAGAAAGAAAACAAATGAAAATAGCATCTGGTGAATGCACAGAAATCTGCCAAAGGTTACAAGTGTTTCAGCTGAACAAGAAGCTTTAAAATAGAGATAGGGATAACTGTTCATAGAGTTTTGGATGTCTGCAAGGGTATTGCTGGGATAAGACGGATGAATTTATCTTTCTGATATTTGCAATAAGATTGCTTCAATAGGTCTTGTATTGTGTCATAATGTTTATTATTCTTTTGTACAATTATCCTCTCTGGTTTTTGTTAAAATGTGCATTTGCAGCCTCTTGTGACAATGTTCAGTAACTGATCTCCAAGGTAAATAAAAAGAAATATAAAACTGTTGGTCTATCAGGCTGGGTTTCATTTTAGGAGCTGATTTGTTCATGCTGGGATTCAAACAACATTCACAACCAAAGCTCACATATGAAACATATTCACTTGTGTGAGGTTCAGGAAGGAGGCTGACATCAATTAGACTGTCCGACAGTAAAGAATCAACTCTTCAACAAAGGAGAGGGAGACAGGAGAGGACTGTTGAGGAAAATTGGCACAGTGGTTAGCACTGCTGCCTCACAACACCAGGGATCTGGGTTCAATTCCAGCCCTCAGGTGACTGTCTGTGTGGAGTTTGCACATTCTCCCTGTGTCTGTGTGGGTTTCCTCTGGATGCTCTGGTTTCTCCTGCAGTCCAAAGATGTGCAGGTTAGGTGGATTGGCCATGATAAATTGTCCCTAGTGTTCAGGGATGTGTAGAGCAGGGCTGGTGAGGGGGCAGTGGGCATGAGAGTGGGTCTGGTGAGGGGGCAGCAGTTGGCAATGAGAACAGGCTTTTAGCATGTTTGCAGCAGCCGCCTCCTGGGTGTCCTAGTGATTGGAGCGGTGCCTGCACCATTGTGGAGATGGGACTTTGCACTCTGGGATCCTGACTTTTTTTTCTTCCTTACCTTTTGGCTCTGTTAAACCTTTTAGTTCTAGTTTTTGTAACCAAGTGGGTGGCAGTGAACGGCGACTTTGTGCACTTTTCACTGTACGCATGTATTCCTATACTTAGTACCTGTGACAAATAAATAAGTTTAAATTTTGCTTTACAAGGAAAATTGTTCTTTTATTTTTGTCTGTTTCATTTTACTGAGCAAGCTTTCCAGTCAGTACTTCTCTGTACCATTAAAAAGCATCTTTGAAGTGATTGTGGGAAAAAGAAAAATTCAAGTGCACTGTTTCCTTAGGATTTTTCATTTCCCTTATTTATAAATTATGAAGCAAATCAAGAAATTAACATTTGATTGGTTCACTCTTCCTTTCGTTCCTTACTGCAGAATGATTTTAAAAGCTGATCAATCAAGAATGAAACCTACCTTTGGCTAAGTGCTCTTCTCTTTTAATTTTCAGGTATTTGTTCCTAGAGTCTCATTTGCAATTGTTCGCAAGAACATTTGTTCTAAATAGGTAGAAACCTAAAAATATGTTTCTTTCTTCCTCCAACAGAAAAACAGCTAAGTTGAACAGCTTTAGTAAGTCAGGATTTAAATCATTTAACAGATCAGATATCTCGGGCCAGGGATAACATAGCTGGAGAGTGTCGTTAATAATGGTAAGTGGCTAATAATCAATTTATTATCAGGTATTATACTATTTAAAACAGTAAACACGTTACATGTTACAAAGCACATATTAGAGCAGACCAACACATTTCTGTGCATGCAGTTTGCACATCTAAGTAGACTGTCAGGCAGAGTTACAACATTGTATACAAAACACACGTGGAGTCCCTAAAGATGAATCTTCTCAAAGGTAAGGTACACCAATAACAACATCATTCTTTCCAATGGAGAGCCTAACTATTTACAGTGTTTAACTATTTACAACGATTTACAACCTATGAGTCTCTATAACATATGGTGGTTCAGTGGTTTGCACTGCTGCCTCACAGCGCTAGGGACCCTGGTTTGATTCCACCCTCAGGTGACTGTGTGGAGTTTGCAGTCTCCCTTTGTCTGTGTGGTTTTCCTCCAGACGGTTTCCTCCCACAGTCACAAAGATGTGCATGTTAGGTGGATTGGCCATGCTAAATTGCCCATAGTGTCTAGGGATGTGCAAGCAAGGTAGATTAGCCTTGGGAAATGCATGGTTACATGGATGGTGTGGGGGGGTGGGTCTGGGTGGGGGTGCTCTTTGGAGGGCCTGTGTGGACTTGATGGGCTGAATGGCCTGCCTCCGCACTGTAGAGATTCTATGATGCAACTAATTTTGTGACATGTTAAGATCTCATGATGGTGTCTTTGACTGAGCATGCTTTTAAATGTCTGCCAATGCTTCACCGCTCAGCTATCTCCTAGCCTAATGCCCCAATTCAGTTCAGTGAACTCAGCTTTCATGTCCTCATTGTTGCCCTTATTTAAGTTTGGAATGTTAGTCTTAGACCCACTCTTTTCCCCTTCAAACTGGATATAAAATTCACTCATATGATTGCTGCTACTAAGTGGGGCATTTATTCTGAGGTCATTAATTAATCCTGTCATATTACACAGGACCTAGACTAGTACAGTCTACTGTCTGGTCAGTTCTCAAAAAACATTCTATGAACTGCTCATTTGGACTATTACCTGTCTTATTTTTCCACTTCACATGGAGACTAACATAATACATGATTATTGCCCAATATGACAAGCATTCAATATTTCCTCTTGTTTTCAGATATTTCACATGCTTTCAGATCATATTTATTCACTTCAGTATCAATTCATTTTTTTATGAATTCTGTGTACAGTCATCTGAATGATGAATGCAAACTTAAGTTTTGTTTTTTTCATCAGTGTAGACCAACTCAATGCTCCAACCCCAATCGCCTCAGTATTGGAGCCAGTGCCCCATGAACTGGAACCCACTTCTCCCACACCAGTCTTTGAGGCACACATTCACTTTTCTAATCTTATCCACTCTATGTCAATTTATATGTGGCTCAGGTGGTCAGTCCAGAGATTATCTTTGAGGTTCTGCTTTTTGATTTAGCATCTAACTTCTCATAAACCCTCAGAAGAACCTCTTTCAGCGTTTTGCCTGTGTCATTACACATCCTCTGCCAATATCTACTTATGCTCCTTGATGCAGAGTACAGTGCCAATCCCCCTCACTATATTGTCCCCTTCTACTAGTCCATTCATTCTTACTCTCCCCTCTTGAATGGCTTCCTGTACCACAGTAGAGTCATCATGGTGCCGAGGACCATGGGATTGCTCTTTCTTGAGAGAGATGATTGGTGGTGGTTTACCCTTGAGGATCACCATGCCTCAGTCGATGTGACAGGCTGAGAAACAGAGTCCTTCATGGTAACCTCAGCTGTTTTGGGAGCTCTGTACCCAGTGCTATAATTACATAACCCATCTACCCAGTAGCCCTAACTCTCTTCTGAAAAGTTGATAAAAACCTCAAAATATTGTTGGATAATTACGAAAGCTGATGTTCCTGAACTCCTGCCTACTTGATTTCTTTAAGTGCCTTATTTGGATTTGTACCCTCCTTTCTTTGACCATTGATCAAATCAGAGGACCGTATTCTAAGGGATATGAAATAAAGTGCCCAAGTAACTTCCCCTTCCCAGATGTGCTGCAATGTCTACTACTTGGTCCCTTGTTCAATAAGTCTGAATCAAAGTTACTCAGCTGCAAGCAAGTACTGCAGATGTTTTAGCCCTAGATCACACCAGCATCCAGTACTCCTACATTCTGCAATGACAGTACATTACCAGCTTTGCCATTTCTGATATACATTAATTAATTAGTAATTACCAAAAATCTATGAGAGACAGAACGAGAAGGAGACCTGGTTGTGGAATGCCTTGGGTGGTTGGTGGTTGGTCCTTACGACAGCCATGAGATGTATGCCTATTGTGAAGGAGGTCTTGTTACAAAAGTCTGTAGCTCTATACAGCAACCTGCTGTGAAAGTCTAAGTTTCCTGAGGCATTGGTGATCATGTGTAATGAGAGGGCATTTCCTTTACTTGCAGGCCCTGTATTGAGGAGTCTTGAAGCTGAAATACTTAAATTTTTCGAATCTGCATCGTACATTGGTGAGAGTTGAATGGGAAAGGCAGCTGGTACATTGTCAGCGATGCTCACACCTCAAAAATGAAGAACAAAAATGGAATGCAGATACATTTGCCCTCAATCTCATTAAACTGATAGCTCACTGGCTGTAGGCTGAATGCTGTAAGCTTTATGGGAAGGAATGGACTCAACATATCAAATAATCTGAGCTACTTCACCCATTACTAAATCATTATATAATGGAGCATTTCTCAACCATGAAGACTGAAATCTAAATTATTCCCAAATTTCTGTTAATGGTATTGAAGTCTTCGCAAGTAGGAAGGAAGGGTGAAGTGCTGAGCTATTCTTTTGTCCTTGCAACAGGGATATTGTTCAATTATAAGAAAACAAAGTATTGCAGATGCTGGAATGCTGAAACAAAAACAAAAATTGTTGAAGAACGTCAGCAGGTCTGGCAGCGTCTGTCGAGAAGAAGCAGAGTTAATTTTGGGTCCAGTGAGAGTTTTGAAGAAGGGTCACTGAACCCAAAACATTGACTCTGTTTTCTCACCATAGATGTTGCCAGACCTGCTGAGTTTCTCCAGCAATTTCTGTTTTTGTTGTTCAATTATATAAATTTTCCCTTGCCATAAAGCTCTTTGCCATTTGCAACATAAACTAGATTTTTACCTTTGGATGGAGTCCACCTAATTTGTATATATTGCCAGCCATGATGATTGGGAAAAGTCTATTAAGAACCAATGGTCAAAAGTACAATATCATTGCCTAGACTGTGAAAATGAATATTCACCCTGAAAGTTGAAGATTTCCTTAATGCATGAAGTGTAGTGAAACTGTAAATTGGTTCTTCACAAACAGATCTGTAATTTATGCTGCAGTGAATGCACAGGAGAAATCGTTGCCTCCTGCAGGGTATGCCAACTATGAATCTGTACACTGCATAGCTTTGGAAAAATTTATAAGT
The DNA here is from genome assembly GCF_021869965.1 of Rhincodon typus. Lineage (NCBI taxonomy): Eukaryota > Metazoa > Chordata > Chondrichthyes > Orectolobiformes > Rhincodontidae > Rhincodon > Rhincodon typus. The sequence continues at coordinate 79,367,814 of NC_063334.1, read as the reverse complement.
TCATCTGCTGTGTCTTATGATTTAAACATTTTCTATAAATAGAAGTGTATCCAGACATTTCACTGAAATAATGAAATGTGTGCTAGTGTTAGAAATGCAGGTTCCTTTAAGGATCAAGCAGAAGATACTTTCTAATTAATCTGTTCAGAAATGCTACTACACTCCTCTGGATCTAAGTGGGACTTGGAGCTGATCTCCTGGCCCAGATGTGGGGATACTTCCATTGTGCTACAACAGCCCTCATAAGAGTCAAAACAGTTCCAGATATGATTAATAGAAGGTAATGTTCAATGGACATTACAGGAGGATTGGATTCAAGTCCCGCTTTCTCCAGACCTATACAATATCATTTCTGAACAGGTTGATTAGAAAATATCAAGATCCAGATTCTTGCCCCAGGCTTTTGTGGTGCAGTGGTAGTGTCCTTACCTCTGGGCCAGAAGGGCCGGATTCAAGTCCCACCAATTCCAGAGGTGTGTGATATTGTGCCTGACCAGTTTGTTTAAAAATATCTACAGACTGTTCAAATCTCTCCTTATATCTTCATTGGTATTCTGCTATGACCTGATTTGCACTGTCACCCAAGATTAATTTCTTAGTGATAAGTTCCGCAGCTAAAAACAAATAAAGGTGGGTTCGTCCACAGCAGAGGAGTTGGCTTTTGGATAGGGAAAATCCCTAGAGGGGAAAGGTGGAATCTTTCTTAATACCTTTATAAGTTTCTGAAATTCCTTTGCTGTCAAATATAACATGGATTATCTATATATTAAGCATGAGGTCTCTAAACTACTGTTTGAAGAAGAAGATAATTTGGCTGGTCTCAATGTTTTAGTAGGTTTAAGTAGTTGAGATTTACCAATACTGGAGATCCCATTTTGAATTCCAACTTTGTGCTGAATTAGCCTATCTTTGTAGGGATATTGAAATTAGTCTCAGAACATAGGTTTAGATGGAGAAAAATTGCCCAGATTCCTCTTCTGCTCATTAGTTCTTAAACAAAATCCTGACATAAATGTATACATGAAAATATTATGCGCTCACAAATGATTAATAATTTTAGAAAGGTAACTAAAGATAGCTAGTATTTATTGTTTCTCTTCTGTATAATGTAATATATTTTGGTAAAGGATGAGGAGAGGCAATACAAACAAAATGGTACACTTTTTAAGGGTATGCAAAAACAGAGAAGGGGAAGGGGGAGAAAGGTAGTGATAGAACAAATTGCAAAAACTGATGATAAAGCTTGTGAGAATTTTGTGGGAATTTTACCAACAGAAGATTAGGGTAAAAGAAATGCAAGTTATGCTGAACCTTTATAAGCCAGTAGCTAGTTCTCTATAGAAGTATACATTCAGTTTTGATATCCATTCATGAAATGTGATTGTCATTGGCAAAGTTAATATTTATTACCCATTCCTAATTGCTTTGGAGAAGATGGAGGTGGACCATTTTTTTGGATTGCTGCATTCCATCAGTGACTTGCTATTGAGAGAGTCCAGCGAAGGTTCACCAGACTAATTCCCAAGGTGGCAGAACTGACTTATGAGGAAAGACTGGATCGACTGAGCTTGTACCTGCTGGAATTTAGAAGAATGAGGGGGGTTCTCACAAAAACATATAAAATTCTGATAGGACTAGACAGGCTAGATGCGGGAAGAATATTCCTGATGTTGAGGGAAGTCCAGAACTAGGGGTCACTGTCTAAGAATAAGGGGTAAACCATTGAGGACTGAGATGAGGAAGAATTTCTTCACTCAGAGAGTTGTGAAACTGTGGAGTTCTTTCCCACAGGAAGCTGTTTGGGCCAGTTCATTAGATATATTCAAGTGGGAGCTGCGCATGGCACTTGCGGCTAAAGGGAACAAGGGGTATGGAGAGAAAGTGGGATTAGGATACTGAGAATGCATGATCAGCCATGATTATATAGAATGGTGGAGCACACTCAAAGGGTCGAGTGGCCTACTCCTGCATCTATTTTCTATGTTTCTATGTGACATATCTTCCACAGTTCTGTTTGAAAAGAAGTTCCATGATTTTGTTAATGTAAGAATGGTGATATATTTCAAAACAAATATAATGTGTAACTTGGAGGGAACCCTGCATGTTGTGGTGGTCTCACACACCTACTGTTCTTGTTCTACTGGGCAGTAGAGCCCATTTCTTCATGTGGGGCAATCTAGAATGACAGGTCGTAGTTTTTGGATAGGAAGTGATTGATTTGAAAGAGAAGAGGCAAAATTACTTCTCTCAAAAGGTTGTGAATTTCTGGAATTCACCACCCCAGAGTGCAGTGAATGCTGGGACTTTGAGTAAATTTAAGGAGGAGATAGACAGATTTTTAATAATTATCAGTTGAAGGGTAAGGGAGAGCAGGCAGGAAAGTTGAGTTTAGGCCAGGATGAGGTCGTAGTAAATGTTAGAGCAGGCTCAAGGAGTTGAATTGCCTAGTACTTCCCTTTCTTTGTATGTTCTTATAGTGTGACACAGAAGCCTTGATGAATTTTTGCGGTGTATTACAAGGTGGTAGTGTTAATTTTACTCGTGTCAGTTTCAATGAGATTGTGAATGTTATTTATGTTGGTTCATGGCCTCGCTGAGCTGACAGTCTCTGTCTGCCCTGGTCTCTGGTGAGAATGCTGCCTGCCAACAAGCTGCTGCTGGAGGAGGTGCTGCAGGACAGGCCCACAGACACAATCCCTACTGACTGTGTTTGAGGAAGATGCAGACACGCATAGAAGACAGAAAACAGTCGTTGCAGGGCATGCAGAAGGTATATGCTGCTCAGGCTACCACAAAATGCTAAAATGAGTAAAACCAGTACGAGACCTGGTGGCATTGGTGCCAGCTGCATTGGTGAGGTCGAGCGAGGACTCATGGCAGCAGCAGCATTGGTGCTGGTTGCATTGGCACCAAACGGTGACGATTCTTGTTCCGGCGTCATGGTGAGGGGGTCTTGTGGCTGGCCGCTCCAGACCCATGGCTGAGCACTTAAGAAGGACTGCAAAATCAAACTTTATTTCTTTATTTTTCTGCCTTTATATTCTATGTTTTGGTTTATTTTTCCTCTGTTTAAAGATGGCGCCAGAGAGTAGCAACACGATGCAACACTTTTCACTATATTTTATAATTAAATACATGTGACAATAAATAAATCAAACCATCTAGAATGATACAGTATTGCTTTTGGCCAAATGGTAGAACTGTTATCTAAAAGGGAAAGCAAGAAGCAATGAAAAGCAATTTCACTGTTAGGCCATTGATTCATTTCACGAAATAATTGTCTGTAGTAGCTTAGATGTGTCTAAACATTGACATGTTATCTAGTCACGTTTCCGGTTATGTTATTTGGGTAACCAACGAATCAGATCTAAGCTCTGCAGTCCTGTCACATCCAGTCGTGAATGGTGGTGGACAATTAAACAACTCACTGGAGGAGGTGGCTCCACAAATATCCCCATCCTCAAGCATGGAAGAGCCCAGCACATCAGTGCAAAAGATAAGGCTGAAGCATTCACAGCAATCTTCAACCAGAAGTGCTGAGTGAATGATCCATCTTGGCCTCATCCAGTGGTCCCCAGCATTACAGGTACCAGCCTTCAGCCAATTCGATTCACTCCACGTGATATCAAGAAACGGTTAGAGACACTGGATACTGCAAAGGCTACAGGCCCTGACAACATTCCGGCAATAGTACTGAAGACTTGTGCTCCAGAACTTGCCGCTCCCCTAGCCAAGCTGTTCCAGTACAGTTACAACACTGGTATCTACCCGACAATGTAGAAAATTGCCCAAGTATGTCCTGTACACAAAAAGCAAGACAAATCCAACCCAGCCAATTACTGCCCCATCAGTCTACTTTCGATCATCAGTAAAGTGATGGAAGGTGTCATCAACAGCATTATAAAGCAGCACTTGCTCAGCAATAACCTGCTCAGTGATGCCCAGTTTGTGTTCCACCAGGGTCACTCAGCTCCTGATCTCATTACAGCCTTGGTTCAAGCATGGACAAAAGAGCTGAAATCCAGAGGTGAGGTGAGAGTGACAGCCCTTGATATCATGGCTGCATTCAACCAAGTGTGGCATCAAGGAGCCCTAGCAAAACTGGAATCAATGGGTATCAGGGGCAAACTCTCCGGTGGTTGGAGTCATACCTGACACATAGGAAGATGACCATAGTTGTTGGAGGTCAATCATCTCAGCTCCAGGACATCTCTGCAGGATTTCCTCAGGATAGTGTCCTAGGTCCAACCATCTTCCGCTGATTCGTCAATGACCTTCCCTCCATCATAAGGTCAGAAGTGGAGATGTTTCACCGATGATTGCACAATGTTCAACACCATTCGTAACTCCTCAGATACTGAAGCAGTCCGTGCTCAAATGCAACAAGATCTGGACAATATCAAGGCTTGGGCTGACAAGTGGCAAGTGACATTCGCGCCACACAAATGCCAGGCTATGACCACCACCAATAACAGACAATCTAACCACCACCCCTTCACATTCAATGGTGTTACCATCACTGAATCTCCCACTATCAACATCCTGGAGATTATCATTGACTAGAAACTCAACTGGATGCACCACATAAATACAGTGGCTACAAGAGCAGGCCAGAAGCTGGGAATACTGCGGCGAGTAACTCACATCCTGACTCCTCAAACCCTGTCCACCATCTACAAGGCACAAGTCAGGAGTGTGATGGAATACTCGCCACTTGCCTGGATGAGTGCAGCCCCAACAACACTCAAGAAGCTGACACCATCCAGGACAAAGCAGCCCGCTTGATTGGCATCACATCCACAAACATCCATTCTCTCCACCACTGATGCTCAGTAGCAGCAGTGTGTACTATCTACAAGATGCACTGCAGAAATTCACCAAAGATCCTCAGACAGCACCTTCCAAACCCACGATCACTTCCATCCAGAAGGACAAGGGCAGCAGATATATGGGAACACCATCACCTCTAAGCCACTCACCATCCTGACTTGGAAATATATTGTCATTCCTTCACTGTCGCTGGGTCTAAATCCTGGAATTCCCTCCCTAATAGCATTGTGGGTCAACCCATAGCAGGTGGACTGCTGCGGTGCAAGAAGGCAGCTCACCACCACCTTCTCGAAGGCAACTAGGAATGGGCAAGAAATGCTGGCCAGCCAGTGATGCCTACATCCGACAAATGATAGAAAAAAGATATTATGAATTCGATAGAAGGCAACTGAAATATTTAAAATATCAGCTATGATTAACCTTCTACATGACATAATGCAGTTTTGCACTCGTGTTTCTTCTGATTTTTCTGCACTTATGTCTTCTTTTTTAGAGATACTGACCAATGCTGGGTATGATTTAAAGTACCCTGGAAATTTCTTGGTATCATGGTTGTGTGCCAAACTTCATACTCAAATCTGAATTGTCTGTCTCATTGATTGATTTGGCTGGATTGATCATGTTGCTGCTGAGCCTGAGTGTGTCCTCTCATTTCCAGACAGGGGATATCAATCGGCAAACAGGACCTGGAAACTTTTCTCTTACTTTCCTCCTTTCTAATCCAGGGACGGGTCAGATAATTACTAAGATCAATGCTTTTACTATCTCAAATGAAACTGGTGAACTTAGCATAGATCAAGAATTTGGTAATGCCATGATCTGTGAGGATCAGTGCTCAGATTCAAATGATACAAGTGAAAAACTGCCTTGCCTACAATATGTTTGCATGCATGTGGATGATTTGGTGTGAAACATCCTGTTTCTTGCTCGTAGTTCAGGCAATAACGTGGAATAGGCTAAGTAGATCAAAAGTAATAGACAGTATGAAAATATTCATTTTAAGTGCATTGAGGACCAGATTCAACAATAATAAGATCAACAGCAAAAAAGAATGTACAAAGAACTAGATTGTCTGCTCAGATAAGAATTGGCCATTTGCAACCCACATCCTGACCAGGAGCAGGCTGCAAAACTGCTGGGATTCAGGCATAAAGAACAGGCCATCTAAGTGATAAATAATTTAGTTTTGTCAATCCATGGTTAACGGCTCGGCATAAGAATAAATAAGACATATAAATCTGTGCAGCTGGCTGCCTTTACTTGCATACACTGTAAATTATGAGTACTTTAGAATAAAACGCTCTGTTTTGAAAATAAATATGCACTACCATAATGTATGAAAATATCTATACATTTAAGGGCTTTGTATAATGCAGTTTTGTTTGTAATCAGACGAATAACTGGTAAATCATTCTAAGATCGATATGGAATTCCATATGAAGGATTGGTTGCCATGGTAACATTATTGGTTGGTTAGGTATGCACACCTGCGTCTCACCTGTCATAAAGGTCACCATTCACCGCTGTCAGTACAGTGCCACACAGTGCAGTTACCCATTGAGAGTCAATCAGGAAGTTACTTTTGCATTTCATTGGACAACTTAATTAACATTGATTGTAAATCCTTAACTAAAATGTATAGGTTTCAGTACTGTTTGTGGTTCCAAAATGTTGCTGGATTCACCAAACCAATCAACCCGTTAGTCAGAGCCCCTAGTTTTAGCGTGCAGGTAAACATAAATATATAGTGCAATGAATAGTAAACCTAAACATGAAATCTAACAGAAGTTAAGAGGTCTGCATCATAGACATTCAAGGTTATTTTCAGTGAAGTAGGACCTAATTCAACAATTTGTTGTATTACTAAAATGCTGTTAAGATGTTATAAATGTATTTCATATTCTCAAAATTCTTGTTCAGATTCACATTCTCAACAGTTTTTTTAATGCCAAGGAAAGATCTGAATCCATTGAAGACTCTTTGTCAAGAGATAAACATTTCTATTCAGGGTGTTCTGTTTGTATGCCACTGTGCAAAGAAGCACAAGAGTTTTAAAATTGAGTTGTTGGAGGATCAAGAGACAATGGAAGACAGTCAAGCATATTTAAGGCTATATTAACATTTCTCTAGATTAGTTTAATTCATTCAAAGAGGGAATAACATCAATTCAATAGTAGTTTCCTTGCAGCAGCCACAATGAATTCTGTCACATGTTTAGTGATTTGCAATATAATTACACTAATAGGAAAAAAAAATACATATGTTTAGATTTCATTTAATACAACTTTTAGTCATAGAGGGATAATAATTTAAACTTAGTATTTACTGAAGCCAATGGTAAGTAAAATGATCAGAGATTTCATTTGAAGAATTATAGGAGTAACACATACCGAGCAGCAGGGATAAACACAATCCTAATACGAAGGAAACAGACTCTCAAGACCATCATGGTTAATATCAAGTAGATGATAATTTAGTTTGTCGGTGAGATAAATGGCAACATCAGCCTCCTACTGATTCCTTTTAGCACTGTATATTCAGGGTCATGTAGGCTGGCGATAGTGTTATTGAAGTAACATCTCCAACAAAGCAAGATTCTAAAGACGACAGATTCTACTGGAGTTCCACTGTCACAAAGAGATTAGAGGCAAATCTGAGTTTGTGACTCTGCACAGGATGAATCCTGTGAATTTGCCATGTGGTTATGTGAAAATGCTGTGAGGACAGTTCATGCATCTTTACTGAGAGTCACCTGTGCTGTTTCCATTGATGACAATCATGTCAGCAGCCTGTAAGTATGTTATCTACCTATTCTCTCAATGGCAAATGACCAATAATTTAAAATGATGCTAAGGGGACTTAAGGCGAGTGCTAAAGCTAAAAATATCAATTAATTGTTATATCAACCTCAGTCTGCAGGCATAAATTGGGGAATATAATGTTCTCGTTACATTAACTCTGCTTTCTCTCCACAGGTGCTGCCAGACCTGCTGAGTTTCTCCAGCAATTTCTGGTTTTATTTTGAATATAATGTTCATGTTAGATGTGCCTAATATGTGCACAAAGGCACAATTTATTAAATTTATCAAATTAATCAAAATACAACAATAATATGTAAATAGTATACAAATCTGTCCTTGTCCATCAGTTTCGTCTTTATTGAAATTACTAATTAATGCATATGAATTTAGTGAAAAGGAAGTTGTATCAATACAAAGAAGAGTCAGTTTTGCTTTAAATAAGAAATAAACAAATACAGAACAAGAGTCCAAAATGGTGCTCAATTGTCATCTATTGTTTGGTCATGAGATCTGGTGTACTTATTTTCCAACAAGCAGCCTCTACTGAAGTATTTTTTAAAAGAATTAACCTTCCTGTGGAACCAGGTGGAATCTCTGCCCCAGAGATACTAGGAACTGCAGATGCTGGAGAATCCGAGACAACAAGGTGCAGGGCTGGATGAACACAGCAGGCCAAGCAGCATCATAGGAGCAGAGAGGCTGACGTTTCGGGCCTAGACCCTTCATCAGAAAAGGGGGAGGGGAAGGGGGTTTTGAAATAAATAGGGAGAGAGTGGGAGGCGGATAGAAGAGGGATAGAGGAGAGGATAGGTGGAGAGGAAACAAACAGGTCGAAGAGGCGGGGATGGAGCCAGTAAAGTTGAGTGTAGGTAGGGAGTTAGGAAGGGGATAGGTCAGTCCAGGGAGGACGGACAGGTCAAGGGGGCTATCCGCCTCCCACTCTCTCCCTATTTATTTCAAAACCCCCTTCCCCTCCCCCTTTTCTGATGAAGGGTCTAGGCCCGAAACGTCAGCCTCTCTGCTCCTATGATGCTGCTTGGCCTGCTGTGTTCATCCAGCCCTGCACCTTGTTGTCTCGGAATCTCTGCCCCATTCTTCTTTTCCAACATTTTCCACAGCACTTCAATGAATGTCACATCTGACAAGGTAGATGGTGAAAATTTGAGCACTGGTAATGGACAAATGTCCTCTGGAAGTGCAACAAGAACCAACAATTATTACGGTGAATTTTGAGTTCTAATTCTGCGTAAATGTCATACATGTTCAGGCATGCTTTTGCTTGTTTCCTATCAATTATCCCTGAAAATGAGTCATTACAAATTTCTACCCCAGCACTATTCTTCCATATTTAAGCCTCAGATATCAGTTGTAGGTAAAGAGAAATCTTTTACTTAAAATTAAATAGCCACATGCACAGGCAAACTGAGAATAGAAAATTGTGCCTGGCATGTCAACAGCTATTTTTACAATCTGCATATTTAAATAGGCAAATGGTAATTGTGTATATGCTTATTAAGAATATGCCTGATTGAGTAATAAAAATTCCAATGTTTATACGTGACTAAGTAGTCATAATTTTTTTTCTATCTTTACATCACAAAACAAAAACATTGAATTAAATTTCTGTCTAAGTGGTCAGAAGCTATCCTATCAGCAGTAATAACCCACATTGAAACTGTTTAGTGTAAAATATTATTATTGACAGGCATTGTGAGTGTCTATCTCGTTTTACATTTTTGGTGATATGCAGGAGCTGAGCTGAGCTGGTTTTCATAGAGCAGGACAGTGGCAATATTGAGATGTCATTTAAATCTCATTGCTATTACTTGACTCTACAATTATGAGACATAAAATGAGTCATTAGTCTGTAACATCGCAGTGATTAGCTCTTTGGTACAGAAGCAGTTTTCAAGAAAGAATGCAACTTGTCCACTTTGGGTAATAGTCAGCTCTGCAGCTAAAGAAAATATACTAAACATGGCAACATGTTGTGAGGTACTGTGCAGTGCACTGGATGACACACTGGCTTTGTACTCTTGTACTGTGAATTAAATTGGGCAAAGAAATAATGAAATTGTATGCTGTTTTAGTCATACTGCTCCTTGATCCTGTGTCTAATTCTGGTCGGCAATGAAATCACAGAATAATCAAATTGCTACAGTGCAGAAGCAGACCATTTGGCCCATCACACCTGCACCAGTTTTATTGCCTAGTGACAATCTCCTGCCTTTTCCCCTTTTTATTGTACACCATTTCTATCCAGATAATGATCTAATGCCCTCTCGAATGCCTTAATTGAACCTACCTCTACCACATTTCCAGGCAGCGCATTCCATACCCTAACAACTTGTTCTGTGAAAACTTTTTCTCACTCAGAGATAGTAAGAACTGCCGATGCTGGAATCAGAGATAACGCATTGTGGAACTGAAGGAACACAGCAGGCCAGGCAGCATCAGAAGAGCAGGAAAGCTGATGTTTCGGGTCGGGACACTTCTTCAGAAATGGGGGAGGGGAAAAGGAGCTGGGAAATAAATAGAGGAGGGGTCTCACATCTTTTGAACATCACTTTAAATCTATGCCCGTGTTCTTTTTCCTTTTAAAGCAGGAATAGCATCTCCCAATCTACTCTATCCAGCCCACTCACAATTTTGAAAACCTCTACCAAATCTCCCCTCAGCCTTCTTCTCTCCAAGGAGAACAGTCCCAACTTCTTCAATCTATCCACATAGCTGAAGTTTCTCATTTCTGGATCATTTTCTGTAAATCATTTCCCAATCTCTTCAATGCATTCACATCTTTCCAGAGTCAACACTGTAGACTCTACTCCAGCTTTATCCAACAAGTAAGAACCAAAAGAACTGCGGATGCTGTAAATCAGAAACAAAAACAGACGTTGCTGGAAAAGTTCAGCAGGTCTGACAGCATCTGTGAGGAGAAATCAGAGTTAATGTTTCGGGTGCAGTGACCCTTCGTCAGAACTGATGGTAGCTAGGAAAATGTATGTTTATATGCAGACAAAAGGGTGGGGGGTAAGGAGTAAACGATAGGTAGGAATAGAGCCCAAAGAGAGAGAAGAGCAGTTGGACAGACAAAGGAGCAGATAACGATCTGGCTAGGATGGTGAATAGCTGTTAATGGACACTATTAGAGACTAGCAATAGATAGTGTGTAATGGCAGGCTATGTGATAACAAGGATTGGTGTGTGGGGTAGGGGGCTAGGACATGGGAGACTACAGGCCCTAAAATTATTGAACTCGATATTGAGTCCGGAGGGCTGCAGGGTCCCCAAGCAGAAAATGAGGTGTTGTTCTTCCAGCTTGTGCTGAACTTTGCTGGAGCACAGCAGCAAGCTGGAGACAGAGATGTTGGCCAGGGAACAGGGTGGTGTGCAGGCAACAGGAAACTTAGGGTCATTTTTATGGGTCGAACATAGATGTTCAGCGAAGTGTCACCTAGTCTATGTTTTGTTTCCCCAATGTAGAGGAGACCACATTGTGAGCAGCAAATGCACTAGACTAGATTGTGGGAAGTACAGGTAAAGTGCTGCTTCACCTGGAAGGTATGTTTGGGCCCTTGGATACTGAGGAGGGAGGTGGTAAATGGGCAGGTGTTACACTTTCAGCGGTTACAAAGGAAAGTGCCATGGGTCTGTGGGGGCATGTTGGGAGTGAACGAAGAGTGAACAAGTGTGTCCCGGAGGGAACGGTCCCTGCAGAAGGCGGACAAGGGAGGGCGAGGGGAATATATGTCTGGTGGTAGCATCTCTCTGGTGAAAATGGCGTCTGATGATCTTCTGGATGTGAATGCTGGTGGGATGGTAAGTAAGGACAAGGGAAAGCCTATCGCTGTTGCGGAAGGGAAGAAAGGGGGTGAGGGTGGAAGTGCGGGAGATGGGTTGGACCCAGTTGAGGGCCTTGTTGACCATGGTGCTGGGGAAACCTCGGTTGAGGAAGAAGGTGGACATTTCAGAGGTTCCCTTATTAAAGTTGGCCTTATCAGAACATTTGTGATGGAGATGGTGGAACTGGGAGAATGGAATGGAGTCTTTACAGGAAACAGGCTGTGAGGATGTATAGTCCAGGTAGCTGTGGGAGTTGGTGAGTTTATAGTGGATATTAGTGGTTAGCCTATCCCCAGAAATGGAAACAAAGATGTCAAAGAAGGGAAGGGAAGAATAAGAGATAGACCAGGTGAAAGTGAGGGCGGGGTGGAAATTGGAAGTGAAATTGTGCCAACCTATTTCCTACTAAGATCAAACTACCCAGCATACCCTACATTATACTATCATCCATGTGCCTATCCAAGAGTCGCTTAAATGTCTCTAATGTATCTGACTCCACTACTACTGCCGGCAGTGCATCCCACGCGCCTACCAGGGAAATAGGGAAATATGACCAAAAGGTGGGCCACGCCTCTTCTTTAGGAAGTGTCTTAAAGAAGAAAAGTGAGGTAAAGAGGTGGAGAGGTATAGACTTGAACTTCTACAGCTCTGACCCATAGCAACTGAAGATCTGGTCACCAATGGCAGAACAATTATAACTGGGAATGCACAAATGATCAGAATTAAAGGAGCTGAGATATCTCAGAGGGCTGTGAGGTTGGAGAAATTTGAAAATGATAATGAAAACTTTAAAACCAAGATATTTCTAGACCAGGATTAAGTCAGTGAGCACAGGTGTGATAGGGAAATAGGGCTTACTGCAAGATGACACATGGCACCAAAGTTTTGGATGACTTCAGGTTTACAGAGACTGCACTGAAGGAGATAAGCTAAGAGTGTGTTGGAATAATCACATTTAGAGTTAATGAAGATACGATTGAGTGTTGCAGGAGAAGGTGAACTGAGCTGGGGACAAAGTCAAGCATTGTTACGGATGTTGAAATAGGCAGTCTTAGTGGTGGTGTGAATATAAGATCAAATTCATCACAGGATGGAATTTGACATTAAAATTATAAACAGATTGACTTAATCTCACTCTGTTTCTAGGGAGAGGTAAATAGAGACAATAGGTAGGGAATAGAATTTGAAGCAAGGACCAAAATGAAAGCTCTCAGCCTTCCCAAAATTTAATTGTGAAATATTAAATAATTAAAGTACTAAATATTAGTTTTGATTAAAATTGGTTTAACTTGATGAAGTTTAAATTTGTGACTGATATCAAGAACTTTTACACACGAAAGGAAATTAATATTTGGAAAAATACCTCCAGACAGAATAGTGGAGATGAAAGCAATAGAATAATTTAAGAAATAATCATCCAAGACCTCCCATGGAATTTTGCCCATTTTCGGATGTGATCAAATTTCTAGGTCATTTTGATGCTATGTGGGTGGACAGTACCAATTTTCTAGATGGGTAATTTGAAATGGGTCAAGTTATCTTGTGAACTTAGTCGAAGGAAATTGGATGAAAGTCTTTTCTGTTAGTTCCTTGTCTTCCTCTAGTTCGTGTTACTGCTCTCAGCCCATTTTCACCCACTGCCACCTCAATGCACCTACCGCCATTTCCCCTTCTTGCCTTTAAAGTATTCACTATTTGCTTTCTTCCGGTTGCCATTCTAAACTTGCACTGCAGAGGGCTGAGGAGATCAAGTCATTGAGTATATTCAAAACAGAGATAGATAGGTTCTTGTTGGGGATCAAGGGTTATGGGGAGAAGGTAAGAGAATGTGGTTGAAAATCATATCAACCATGATTGAATGGCAGAGCAGAATTAATTGGCTGAATGGCCTCCTATATCTTGTGGTTTTATGGTGGTCATGGTCTTAAGATTTAACTCTTGGACTCTCTCAAATGACAGCCATGTTCAGTGAAGGTAACTGTTCCTGTACGGCCCAATGTTTGGCACTAGAATGCAGCCTGGTAAATTAAAGGCACTTTGGGTGAGTTTAATTTTAACATTTATTTATAGTAATTCCATAATTATTGCATTTTTTCAAGATTTTTAAATTTATTTTATTTTCGAGGTTATTTTATTTGTGAATGTACTCCATTGTACCTTAATATTGTTTTACTGTTGTTTTCTGCTGAGGAATGTCTTGAAATACCGAAATGTGCAGTTTTTCTTTTATATTTTGTGATTTAATTATTTTGCCTGTTACTTTAGAATAGAAAAGAAGTACTGCATATGTATATTACAGTATTTTGACCTATACATTGGTTTTTCCAAACAAAGTATGTCCACAGGTTCATAATTTTTGCTTTAATATTAATGCTTATGGGAAATTACAAAAAGTTGTTTCATTTAGTTTTGATTTTCAGGAATGGAGACACAAATTTATGTGAAAACTCGAATAGAAGCAAAATACTGCAGAATTTTTATAGAGCCTTAGAGCCATACTGCTCGGAAAAGGGCCCTTTGACCCAACTTGTCTGTGCCACCAGGTTTCCTAAACTGAATAGTCCCTTTGCCTGCACTTGGCCCATATCCCTCTAAACCTTTCCTATCCATGTACCTGTCCAAATGTCTTTTAAATGTTGTTATTGTACCCACCTCTAGCATTTCTTCTGGCCGCTTGTTCCATATATGCACCACCCTGTGTGTGAAGAAGCGGCCCCTCAGGTCCCTTTTAAATCTTTCCCTTCTTACATTAAACCTATGTCCTCTAGTTTTGGACACACCTACCCTGGGTTTTTTCCAACCATTTACCTTGCTGAGCAGGAACTGCTGGAGCTCTGCTTTTAAATGAATTCCCTATATTTATTTCTGTCTTAAAATAATAATGGTTTTGTTTTTCATCACATGGTATAGAAGACCAGAATGCATACAAGAGAAAAGTGGAGTAGTTACTCTATCCTGTGTTGGAGAAAACCTTATAAATCACTTGTAACTTAACACCACTGTCATTGTTAATAACTTTTCTTTTCATTCATGTAACAGTGTTAATATCTGCTTTGTTAGAACATGGAATGCTGGTGAACGTCAGCAAGTCTGATAGCAACTGCAGAGAGAGAAATAATATTAATGTTTCAAGTCTGGTGTAGCTCTGTAGAATCATACTAGACCCTGAAGAGTCATACTGGACTAGAAACATTAACTCTGTTTCCTCTCCACAGATATTGCCAGACCTGCTGAATTTCTCCAGCATTCTGTGTTTGTTTATGGGAGGACTTACTGGTATCTGCTGATTCAACACAGTGAAGTAAAAGGCTGATCCCTAATTGCAATTAATATGAAAGGCCAGAAAAAAGTTTGGGAAGTGAAAGAATTGTTGCATTCTACAGTTAGATTTCCAGAATATTATTACAGAATAGAGAAGTTTGAGGAAGGGTCGCCGGACCCGAAACATTAACTCTGACTTCTTCTTCACAGATACTGCCAGGCCTGCTGAGCTTTTCCAGCAACTTTGTTGTTGGTAGAGAAGTTTTATTTTCACCTAACCATACTATACCTGATTTGTGAATACTTAATGTTGAAATTAGATGCATATGACAGGAATTCACCAACATTCTTCAGTCTGATGATAATAAATTTAAAGAAAGCTTACTACAAACTTATTTTAAGCATACATTAATGGTTAGGCACACTAACTTTTGACTTTACAGTCCCAGTGAAGGTCATTCCCATGGAAGTTCATATCTGTCTTTCTAATGGCATCATTAGGAAACTGTACAGTAATTCCCAATATGTGAGGCCCCCTTTTGGGAGCACAAGTTCAAATATATTAACAGTTAAAGAACTATTTATGTTAGAGAAGCAATTTCATTCAATACCATAGCTCATGACTGCACTTTGAACTTTCATTGCCTTCAATGTTTTGTTTAGTGTTCTAAATTATTAGCAGCTAGTAGCGCAGCAGCACTGAGAGACAGGAGCCCAGACTAATTTTCCGTTAATTAGCCGGCGGCACAAAAGTCAAAAGGTGAAGCTGAAATTTATTCCATTATGCATTTTAAATCTGATAGCAGAGTCACATTAACATAACTAGACAAGAATAAAGCAATCTTGACCATCTAGTATTTTGCCTGAGTGACAGTGTTTGGAGATAAATGAAAGAGAAAATGTATGTAAGTAGAATTAACTTAGTTAACATAACAGGCTGGGATGTGATAATAAGATCCCTTCTTACTACCATCACTCTGTTTGCAGCTCAAACATTTCCATGCCCACCCACTGCCACTCTTCTGTCCAAATTTTCTAAAGTGTAGCTGTTGTTTTGATCTTCCATGTGATATTTTCCTGCTGGTAATTTACAAAAGCTACACATCTTTCACATCAAATCCAATTATTTGTCAAGAACTTTTGGCTATTTGTGGATAATAAGCTGCTACGTAAGTGAATCATTTTCTTATCATGTCTTAGTGTTACTGATTCTCACTAATTAAAAACTTAAATTTGGTGATAAGTAAAATAACAAGCCAGGGAGCGAAAGAAAATTGATAGTAAAATGAACATATCAAAAATGTGGATTTCAACAAATTTAATCTCTCAAGCCTGCGTTACAAATTTTCTCAGATTTGGGGATTGCATAGTGGAGTGGGCAAAATACTGAGTTTCGGATTTGAATTCGACTTTGAATTAAGACCAATCTCATGGGATTAGAGTCTCTACTTTTCTGGCTGTCAGGAACTTTTGTGAAATGGTTTAGATAATCTCTCCTTGGATAAAAGGTACATGGTAAAGCTTTCTCTGATCTATCTCTCAATTTGATGTTGACTGTTGTGAAATTGGCTTTAAAAATGTTGTGGCAAGGTGATCTTGCTGAAACAGTGGAAAGGAAGCTGAGTGTGTAATTGTGCTGTACCTGACCTAGGTATCTTTATTGCTGACACTGAACACCTGAAATTGAACATGTACAATTCCCTGTATCTTTCACTTTGATAAGCGTAAGATTAAAAATGTTGACATTTCTTTTTTCTACTCGAAATACAAATCACCAAAATATCACAGCTATTTCACACTGAATGTGATTGTTCTATCAGTGTCTTGAGAACAATCAATAGCATTTACTGGAAAACATTTGAGTTGTAATGGTTGAACTGTCCCACCGAGTCTGATCAAAGTTAGATATGATTAAATGTCATAGCATCAGAATAAGCTGCTCTGCGCAAAGCACCATATAATGAAAAAACATTTGCTTTGATTTCCCCTAATTAGAACAACAGTAAAACTAGTCAACCCTACAGTTGGTCTTTTTAGGCATGTCAACTCATCTGCAAAGGTACTTGTAAGCTTCTTTGAAAACACAACGGAATTAAATAATTTGTTGCAAATGACTGAGATGTCCTTGATTTTTGTCATTTTTGATCAATGTACTGTAGTTAGCCTGCGGAAGCAGTAGAAATTTTGACCAGAGATATCACAATTCAGTATACTCTCAGGCAACCTGGCATGTAGCCAGGAATAAAAACAAGTTAAACTGCAAGGCTGAATACATTGTGACCTTTACTATTTATTAAATTGCCTGTTAGAGATATTAACAATTATAAGTTGGAAAGTTGAGAAACCTCCAAAATGAACATAAAAACATAATTTTCATCAATAGCACACATGGGTATTTATGTTAAGTGAGAAATGCAGCAAATTGAATGCAGCAAATGAACCAGTCAATAATTGGAATGTAATCATTAATCTAATAACAATTGTCATTTGTACATGAGGTGCTATATGCTATTTGTTTTATGAAAGATTTATAAGGCTGAAAAATGACAAAATCAACTGGCTGGAGATAATGGGGGAGAAATGTGACTTCTACCCCAAACAATGAGTCACAATGTTGGAAGTACATCTCTAACAGTGGGTGTACTTATACCAGATGGACTGAAGTGATTCAAGAAGATGGCATGCTACCACTTCCTCAAACGGAATTAGGGATGGGTAATAAATATTGGCCTTGCTTATCTCTCATGAATGAATAAGAAAGAAAGAGTCATAGAATCACCTCAGCACTGAAGAAACTCGATCATCATGTCCATACTGGGTCTGCTAATGAGAAATTCAATCCTGCCAACAGCCCACAATGCACCCTGATCCCCATGTCTCCCAACATCCCTGCCCATTCCTCCTCTTTAGATATGTGGAACATTTAGAAATGTAGAAAAGGTTGCTGGAAAGAAGGAAGCCATTCTTGTCCATTCTGTCTTGTTAAAAATAGAAGCCACTCAGCCTCATGTCGTTATCTAGCACTTGGTCCATATTCTTGCAGGTCACAGGCCATTAGGTGCATAACTAGACGCTTTTCAAATAATTTGAGGATTTCTGCCTGTACTACTTGTTCAGCAAGTGACTTCCTGGTACCTAGAATCCTCTTGTTTAAAAGTAAACATTTCTATCTCCTTTCTAATTCATCACTTAATTACTTTAATACTTTGCCCCTAGTCACTGACCTTTTTGCTTAGGGAAATATGTCCTTCTCTTTCACTCTGTCCGGGCCTCACACAATCTTGTGAAACTCAATAAAATCTCCTCAGCCTCCTCTATTCCAAGGGAAACAGTTCCAGTCTATCCAAGCTTTCCTCATAGCAGCAAATTTCCAGTCCAGGCAACATCCTCGTAAATCTGAGATAACAAGGTGTAGAGCTAGATGAACACAACGGGCCAAGTAGCATCAGAGGAGCAGGAAAGCTGACGTTTCAGGTCTGGTCCCTTCCTCAGAAATGGGGGAGGGGGAGGTGATTCTGAAATAAATAGAGACGGGGGGAAGGCGGATGGAAGATGGATAAAGGAGCTGATAGGTGGAGAGGAGACGGACAGGTCAAGGAGGCGGGGATGGAGCTAGTAAAGGTGAGTGTAGTTGGCGAGTTGGGATGAGAGTTGGTCAGTCAAGGGAAGACAGGTCAAGGAGGCGGGGATGAGGCTGGTAGGTAGGAGGTGGGGTTGGGGCTTCAGGTGAAAGGAGCGGATAGGTGGGAGAAAAGATGGACAGGTCAAGAAGGCGGGGACGAGCTGGGTTGGTTTTGGGATGAGGTCGGCGGTGGGGAGATTTTGAAGCTTGTGAAGTCCACATTGAGACCATTGGGCTGCAGGGTTCCCAAGCAAAATACGAGGTGCTGTTCCTGCAACCTTCAGGTGGCGTCGTTGTGGCACTGGAGGAGGCCCAGGATGGACAAGTCATCCAAGGAGTGGGAGGGGGAGTTGAAGTGGTTCACGACTGGGAGGTGCAGTCATTTGTCATGAACTGAGTGTAGGTGTTCCACAAAGCCTTTTCCAAGCCTCCGCTTGGTTTCCCCGATGTAGAGGAGGCCACATCGGGAACAGCGGATACAATAGACCACATTAGCAGATGTACAGATGAACATCAGCTTGATGTGGAAGGTTTTCTTGGGGCTTGGGATGGGGATGAGGGAGGAGGTATGGGGGCAGGTGTAGCACTTCCTGCGGTTGCAGGGAAAAGTGCCGGGGGTGGTGGGGCTGGAGGGGAGTGTGGAGCGGACAACGGAGTCACGGAGAGAGCGGTCCCTCCGGAAGGCAGATAAGGGTGGGGAGGGAAAAATGTCCTTGGTAGTGGGGTCAGATTGCAGGTGGTGGAAGTGGCGGAGGATGATGGGTTGAATCCAGAGTTTGGAGGGGTGGCACGTGAGGACGAGGGGGATTCTGTTTTGGTTGTTATTGCGGGGAGGGGATGTGAGGGATGAGTTGCAGGAAACATGAGAGATGCGGTCGAGGGTGTTTTCGACCACTGTGGAGGGGAACTTGCGATCCTTGAAAAACGAGGACATCTGGGATGTGCAGGAATGGAATGCCTCATCTCGGGAGCAGATGCGGTGGAGGCGAAGGAATTGGGAGTAGGGGATGGCATTCTTGCAGGAAGGTGGGTGAGAGGAGGTGTATTCTAGGTAGCTGTGGGAGTCGGTAGGATTGAAACAGATATCGGTTTCCAGGTGGTTGCCAGAGATGGAAACAGAGAGGTCCAGGAAGGAGAGAGAGGTCTTGGAGATGGTCCAGGTGAACTTAATGTTGGGGTGGAAGGTGTTAGTAAAGTGGATGAACTGTTCGAGCTCCTTGTGGGAGCACGAGGCGCCACCGATACAGTCATCAATGTAACTGAGGAAGAGGTGGGGTTTAGAGCCAGTGTAGCTGGGAAGAGGGACTGTTCCACGTAACTGACAAAGAGGCAGGCATAGCTTGGGCCCATGTGGGTACCCATGGCCACTCCTTTGTCTGTAGGACGTGGGAGGGAATGGAGGAGAAGTTGTTAAGGGTGAGGACGAGTTTGGTTAAGTGGATAAGGGTGTCAGTGGAGGGGGATTGGTTGGGCCTGTGGGACAGGAAGAAGCGGAGGGCTTTTAGGCCATCTGCATGGGGAATGCAAGTAAATAGGGACTGGATGTCCATGGTAAAGATGAGGTGTTGGGGACCAGGGAATCGGATGTTTTGGAGGAGGTGGAGGGCGTGGGTGGTGTCACGGACGTAGGTGGGAAGTTCCTGGACGAGGGGGGAGAAAATGGATTCGAGATAAGTGGAGATAAGTTTGGTGGGGCAGGAACTGGTGGAGATAATGGGTCGACCAGGGCAGTCGGGTTTGTGGAATTTGGGAAGGAAGTAGAAGGTGCAGGGTTGGGGAGCGATGAGGTTGGAGGCTGTGAGTGGGAGGTCACCTGAAGTGATGAGGTTGTGGATTGTCTGGGGGATGATGTTTTGGTGGTCGGGGGTGGGATCATGATCAAAGGGACGGTAGGCGGAGGTGTCAGAGAGCTGACGCCTGGCCTCGGCGATGTACCAAAACCAGCCCAGCTCGTCCCCGCCTCCTTGACCTGTCCGTCTTTTCTCCCACCTATCTGCTCCTCCCACCTCAACCTCCACCCCCACCTCCTACCTACCAGCCTCATCCCCGCCTCCTTGACCTGTCCGTCTTCCCTTGACTGACCAACCATCACCCTAACTCCCCACCTACACACCTTTACTGGCTCCATCCCCGCCTCCTGGACCTGTTTGTCTCCTCTCCACCTATCTGCTCCTTTATCCATCTTCCAGCCGCCTCCCCCTCTTTCTCTATTTATTTCAGAATCCCCTTCCCCTCCCCCATTTCTGAAGAAGGGTCCAGACCCGAAACATCAACTTTCCTGCTCCTCTGATGCTGCTTGGCCCGTTGTGTTCACTCAGCTCTACACCTTGTTATCTCAGATTCTCCAGCATCGGCAGTTCCTATTATCTCATCCTCGTAAATCTCCGCTGTGATCTCTCTGGTGCAAATGAATCCTTTCTGTAATGAGATGACCAGAACTGTACATAGAACTCATGTCTTGACCTAACTAATGTGCCATATGACTTCAGCATAAGTTCCAAAGAACAAAGAACAAAGAACAAAGAAAATTACGCACAGGAACAGGCCCTTCGGCCCTCCAAGCCTGTGCCGATCCAGATCCTCTATCTAAACCTGTCGCCTATTTTCCAAGGATGTGTATCCCTCTGCACCCTTCCCATTCATGTATCTGTCTAGCTGGCAACGCGTTCCAGGCACCCACCACCCTCTGCGTAAAGAACTTTCCATGCATATCTCCCTTAAACTTTTCCCCTCTCACCTTGAAATCGTGACTCCTAGTAATTGAGTCCCCCACTCTGGGAAAAAGCTTTCTGCTATCCACCCTGTCTATACTTCTCATGATTTTGTAGACCTCAATCAGGTCTCCCCTCAACCTCCGTCTTTCTAATGTAAATAATCCTAATCTACTCAACCTCTCTTCATAGCTAGCGCCCTCCATAGCAGGCAACATCCTGGTGAACCTCCTCTGCACCCTCTCCAAAGCATCCACATCCTTTTGGTAATGTGGCGACCAGAACTGTAGGCAGTATTCCAAATGTGGTCGAACCAAAGTCCTATACAACTGTAACATGACTTGCCAACTCTTGTACTCAATACCCCATCCCTGCTCTTATTTTCTATTTCCCAGCTAATTCAGTCCAATTCAGTTTCTGGTCAAAATTAACCCCACAGTATTGACAGTAGGGATTCAGTAATGACAATGCCATTGAACATCAAGGGGAAATGATTAGATTCTTGCTACTTGGAGATAGTCATCTTTGCCTGGCACTTACGTGAAACTTCTGTGTTTATTTGAAATTTCACATGCTTCCTTAATTATCTTATCGATCTGTCGTACTGCCTTCAGGGATCTGTGGACATGCACTCCAAGGTCCCTTACTCCCTTTAACTTGTTTGACTTCCCAAATGCCTCATCACACACTTCTTCCACTGAATTCCATTTGCCACTTTTCTTTCTGCCTGACCATTCCATTGACAAAGAAAGGTTATAGGACTTGGGGTTGGGTCTCATTTATATGCTGTAGGCAAGCTGTGAGCATCAAATGCTCCCCATCCTCACTGTCCATTCTTGGAAGGGTGTAAGATTGTCTAGATTCCACATTGAGATAGCTGGCAGTTTGGATGCAAGGAAGAGGCAATCTGGGATGAGGAAGGGGAGAGGTGGTACATGGAAATGCCATGGTAGTTATGGCGATGGTTTAGGATCAAACAGACTTGTCGTAATTTGTATCAGAGATAGTAGGAACTGCAGATGCTGGAGAATCCGAGACAACAAGGTGCAGAGCTGGATGAACACAGCAGGCCAAGCAGCATCATAGGAGCAGAGAGGCTGACGTTTCGGGCCTAGACCCTTCATCAGTAATTTGTATTTTTTTAGTGAATATGAAATCCACAACTGACCCCATCTTTAATTTAATTTGATTTGATTTATTATTAGGTGTATTTATTACAAATACAGTGAAAATTGCTGTCTAATAGTTAATTTTAAATAGTTAGTAGTCTTCAGCTTGCTTTAATTTAGTCAGCTTGTCATATAGTCTGGCATTGGTTTAAACACTACATGTGAATGGGACACCGAAGTCTGTATGTTCACTTTAAAAAGTTCCCCAATGACAATTGTAATACAAGGTACTAATGAGAAAATAGATCCAAAACTGCAAGCAGTATAGACCTGTTCAGACATTTGTTAAATATCCTGCTTGCATTCCTGTAAATCCCGGAGGATATGCACACAACTCTCATAATCATCAATTTTCATCTCACAAATAGATAGGGAAGGTGATGTTGATTGGGACTCGTTTCAACTTGAGAAGATGGCTGGCTGCGGCAATCACGCAGCTCATTAGTTGAGACATTATGAAATCCTGTGGGTCTGCCACTTCTTAAAGCCAGGCTACATCTCTGGTGTTTTTATTCTGCTACAGAGAGCACAATATTGTCAAACATTGTTACAACATTGACTGCTGCAACACCTTGATTTTCTGATACTGTAGTGTAGATCCTTATTGAAAAAAATCCAGGAAGGGGATCCTGTCTCTCTCAAATTAGACAGGTTCCCTATTAAAAGTCAGGATACATGAAGAGTGGTGACTAAGGAGGTTCATACCAGCTGAATCACTCTCTGAGCCTGCCTATAAATACTGGAAAAACTAAAATGTTTTCACAGATCTATCAAGACATCTCTTTACAATTCTCTTATTCTACATATAGCTGTGTCATTTGATGCCCACACTAGGCATAAGTATTCTTCCCTTCTCTGCCTCAAAAGCACATCCTTCATTCATAACTTCACCTTATTTTGCTTACAAGATCAAAAACCTACAATGTTTGTCAAAACTGGCACAAATAACAATCAGAGATAGTAGGAACTGCAGATGCTGGAGAATCCGAGACAACAAGGTGCAGGGCTGGATGAACACAGCAGGCCAAGCAGCA
>NC_063334.1:79216389-79334543 GCF_021869965.1 Rhincodon typus | reverse complement strand
ATGATGCTGCTTGGCCTGCTGTGTTCATCCAGCCCTGCACCTTGTTGAACTGGAAGCTCAGGGTGTTTTTTGCACGTAGAACATAGTTGTTCTGCGAAGCAGTCACTCAGCCTAAGCTTTGTTTCCCCAATGTAGAGGAGACCACACTGTGAGCAGCGAATGCAGTAGGCTAGATTGTGTGATGTGCGGGTAAAGTGTTGCTTCACCTGGAAGGTATGTTTGGGCCCTTGGATACTTGGGAGGGAGGAGGTAAGTGGGCAGGTGTTACACCTTTGGCAAGTGCCATGGGGCTGTGGGGTGTGTTGGGAGCAAAGGAAGAATGGACCAGGGTGTCCGGAGGGAATTGTCCCTGTGGAATGTGAACAAGGGAGGGGGAGGGGAATGTGTGTCTGGTGGTAGCATCTCGCTGCACATGATGCCAACTTCTTTTCCTCAACCGAGGATTCCCTAGCACCATCGTTAACAAGGCCCTCAACCAGGTTCGACTCATCTCCCGCACTTCTGCCCTCACCCCTTCTCTTCCCTCCTGCAACAGCGATAGGGTTCCTCTTGTCCTTACCTACCATTCCACCATCATCCACATCCAGACGATCATCAGATGCCATTTCGCCACCTCCAGCAAGATGCCACCAACAGACATGTATTCCCCTCCCCTCCCTTGTCCGCCTTCTGCAGGGACCGTTCCCTCCAGGACACCCTGGTCCACTCTTCCCTCACTCCCAACATGCCCCCACAGCCCCATGGCAGATTTCCCAGCAACCACCGAAGACACCGGCTAATTCACCCCCTTTCTTACACTATCCAAAGGTCCGAACATACCTTCAAGGTGAAGCAGCACTTTACCTGTACTTCACACAATCTAATCTACTGCATTCACTGCTCACAATGTGGTCTCCTCTACATTGGGGAAACGAAGCGTAGACTGGGTGACCACTTCGCAGAACTTCTACCTTCTACCTGTAAAAAACACCCTGAGCTTCCTGTTGTCTGACTCTTTAACACACTACCCTGTTCCCTGGTCAACATCTCTGTCTCAGGTTTGCTGCATTGCTCCAGCGAAGCTCAGCGCAAACTGGAAGAACAACACCTCATTTTCTGCTTGGGACCCTGCAGCCTTCTGGATTCAATATCGAGTTCCATAATTTTAGGGCCTGAAGTCTCCCATGTCCCAGCCTCCTACCCCACACACCAGGGCTTGTTATCACATAGCCTGCCATTACACACTACCTATTGTTAACAGTCCCCATTAACAGCTACTCACCCTCCCAGCCAGATTGTTATCCACTCCTTTGTCAGTCCAACCATTCTCTGTCTTTGTGCTCTATCCCCACCTATCTTTTGCTTCTTACACTCTCCCCCCTCCCTATTTTCTGCATATAAACTGACATTTTCCTAGATACCATCAGTTCTGTGGAAGCGTCATCAAACCTGAAATGTTAACTCTGACTTTTCTTCACAGATGCTGCCAGACCTGCTGAATTTTTCCAGCAGCTTCTGTTTTTGTTCTTGATTTACAGCATCCGCAGTTCTTTGGTTTTTATGTTTAAGGTCAGAGTGACTTTGACTGTCACTATTGTGTTTTGAGGGCTCTGAACCTTTAACTGGATTTGATATTTACCTGGGATAGTAGGAACTGCAGATGCTGGAGAATCTGAGATAACAAGGTGTAGAGCTGGATGAACACAGCAGGCCAAGCAGCATCATAGGAGCAGGAAGGCTGACGTTTCGGGCCTAGACCCTTCATCTGACCCGAAACGTCAGCCTTCCTGCTCCTATGATGCTGCTTGGCCTGCTGTGTTCATCCAGCTCTACACCTTGATATTTACCTGATCAGGCCTGGTTTTGTTTGGGAAATAGAGCCTGAAAAGTGCTATAAATCATTTTACTTTCAACAGTAACATACTCAAATCATGACCAGGAGGTTAACTAGCCTCGGGTAGAGGGCTCCGAGCTTTTTCGTGGGAAGGCTGTGGAATTCAGATTGGAGGGCTGTGGTTGGTGACCCCAACATCTTTCCACTAATTAGCAAGTTACTAGTATGGGAAATGTAGAGGGCTACTCTTTTCCCCAGAGGCTAATGTGGGCCCTTAAGTAGCCAATTAATGACCTGTTGCCACTGCAGTTGACATTTTTTCCAGGGGTGGTTTGGGTCTCTGCTGCTTATGGAGACTGCCAGATATAGCCTGATGACTCCATTGCAGGTTCACAAAAGTGGATGGTAGGCTTCCTGATTGGACAGACTGTGACATACGAAGGGTCAGCAACTCATGGTGGCATCACCCTACCCAGGTCTCACCCACTGCCACAGTTTTTGCTATCTGGACCTGTTGGACTAACTCTGGTTACTCTGATCCTACTTACATTGGTTCCAGGGTGGCATCAACCTTACTGCTCAAAGCTGTCTGTCAGTCTAGCAGTTACAATGTTCCCTGTGCACTGTTGGGACTGAAGAGCTGTTGGTCTTCCAATTGCCCAGCAACTCCTTGGGACAGCACTGACTCCTTTAATAAACATATGCCTCAGTAATGAGCAGTTAATCGCTTAATAAATGTAATATTCAGCTGGGACTTACAGAAATGGCTGAGGTGAGGATATTCTGGTTTACCAGCACTTTTGTAAAATCCCATCCCAAGTGTTTATATGCATACTATTTATCTTTCAAATTACACTGTCCCAGAGCATGTAGTTGAATAATTTAAAAGAAAACTTATCAAAGACCCTTCTGTGAAAATGGCACCCATTTAAAACTAATGAATTTTTAAGGACTAGAAAAAAAATTCTTCATAGCTACACTATTCTGAGTTATGGCAATTTATCTCTTTGAGAGCTGTTCAGAAGTAGTTTCAAATATTTGGATTGCCTTTGACATTGGACTTTAAATCACTCACTTCCAATAATCTTTGTGATCTCTAGATAATTATGAAAAAGTATAGCTATGTGGGCTACTTAAGCCTCTCCATTTAGATTTCAAATAAAGACACACATATTGTACTGAATTAAAAATCTCTCCATGCCACTCATGCATGGTTAAAAAAGCTAACCCTCATGTAGATTTGGAAAATCAAATTGGTGGAGATAACCGTGAGTAAGAATTCATCAAATGTTTTCTAAATCAATCTGTTATGGATCAAACCAGGGATTAGACTCTTTTGAATGTTGTAAAGTGTAACGAGGCTGATTTAATAAATGATCTCGCAGTAAAAGATCAATAAGAAAATAGTGGCCATAATATGGTAGAATTTAGCATTCAGATTGAGCGGGACAAACTTGGGTTGAAAACAATTATGGTAAACTTAAAAAAGGAAAATTACAAAGGAAGATGGCAACAACAGTTGGAGTTAACTGGGAAAGGCGGTTAGCCAAAAAGGTGGTTGAGGACTAATAGCAGGCATTTAAGAAAATAGTTCATGACTCACAAGGAAGATATATCCCAGGAAGAAAGAATGGGAATAAACCAAACATGGTTAACCAATGAAGTTAAAGTAAACATCAAAGTAAACACCAATCCAAAGGAAAAAAAACATATAATGTTGCAACCATTAGTGATGAGTCAAGGGGTTGGAGAAGTTTTATAAAGCAGAAAAAGATGACCAAAAATAAATAAGTAGGTGAAATAAACTTTGAAGGTAAACTAGCAAGTGGTATCAAAATAGGCAGCAAGAATTTTTTAAAATATGTTAAAAGGAAGAGACAAGTCAAAGTGAGCACAGGTGCCTTAGAGAATGAGGCTGTGGAAATAATGATGGGGAACGAGGAAATGTCAGAGGAGTTGAATAGATACTTTAGATCAGTCTTCATGGCAGAAGACATGAATAGGTTTCAAAAATACTAAACAATCAAAGGTCAAAAGTGGAGAGAGGAAATAAACATAATTATTATCCCTACATGAAAACTACTATAGTAATTAATGGGACTAAATGTAAAGTTCCCCTAGACCTGATGGGTTGCATCATAGGATATAAAAGGAAGTAGGTACAGAGATAATGGATGCACTGGGAGGAATCTTCCAAGATTCTGGAAAAGTCTTGGAGGATTGAAAAAAGATCCTGTTACATCCTTATTGAAAAAGACAGAGAGGCCCAATCAGGTAACTATAGGCCAGTTAGCTGAACATCAGTCCTTTGCAAATTGTTAGCATCTATTATAAAAGATGTAATAGCAGAGCTTTGAGAAATACATTATAAAATCAAACAGAGTCAGCATGACTTCATGAAGGGGAAGTCATGCCTGACAAATTTATTTGTTTTCTTTCAGGATGTAACAAACAGGTTAGATAAAGGGGAATCAGTCAATGTAAAATATTAGGAATTCCAAAAGGCATTCAATAAGGCATTACATGAAGGATATTTAGTGAGATGAGAGTTCATGCTATTGAGGGCAGTATATTAACATAGAGAGAAAATGGGTTAACTAATAGAAGACAGAAAGTTGGGATATGGGAGTCATTTTTAGGATGGCAGCCTGAACTAATGGAGTGTCACAGGGATCAATACCAAAATTATTTACCATATGCATTAATAACTTGGATGAGGGAATGTATTGTAGCTAGGTTTATAGGTAGCTCAAAAATAGACGGTATAGCAAGTGGTGAGGATGACACAAAGAGTCTCCAGAGGGATATAGATAGTTTAAATAAATTGGAAAGAAATATTGGCAGATGGAATATAATGGGGTTTGGAAAAATAGAGGAGTTGGATATTATTTAAGTGGAGAAAAACTGCTAAAGTTGCCAAAGAGAGATTGGGGGTCCTCATGCTTAAATCACAAAAAGCTAAATTACAAAGTCAGCATATGATAGTGTTAGCAAAATGGATTGTTGATCCTTATTTCAAAGAGAATAGATTAGAAAAGTAGAGAAATTTTGCGAAAGCTATATAGGCACTAGTTAGAAAACATTTAGACTACTGCAAACAACTTTGGACCCCTTATCTAAAGGAAGATCTATTGGTTTTGGAGGTGGCCCAGAGAAGGTTCAATAGGTTGATCCCAGATTTGAGGGTATTGCCTTAAGAGGAGAGGTTGAGTATGTTGGGCCTATAATCATTGGAGTCTAATAGAATAAGATTTTAAGAGGACTTAACATGATAGATGCAGACAGGTCGTTTCCTCTTGTGGAAGAATTTAGGACCAGAGTTCATAATCCCAAAGTAAAGGGTTTCCCATTTAAGACAGAGATGATGATTTTTTTTTCTCTTGGAGGGTGGTGAATCTATAGAATTCTTTAGTGCAGAACACTGTCGCTTTGGGTTGTTAGGTGTATTTAAGGCTGAGATGGACAGATTTCAATCAATAAAGAAATGAAAGGTTATGGGGAGAAGACAGGAAAGTGGAGTTAAGGGTTATCAGATAACAATGATCTTACTGAATAGCAGAGAAGACTTGAAGGGGTGAATAGTCTACTTCTGCCCCTATGCCTTACTGATTTGATTATTTTTAGCCTTTGGATTTACATGAGTCTCCATTGAAATTATTGATTCTTTTCTTTCCTTATTCTTTCATAAGATATGGGCATTGTTGCCTTTTCCATTCATGAACTGTCCTTACCAATGGCTTGCTGGATCATTTCAGAGGGCAGTTAAGTGTATACCACATTGCAGTGAGTCTGTCATCACAAATAGGCCAGATCAGATAATGGCAGCAAGTTTCCTTCCCTAAAGGGCACTGAGGAATTTGGATTTTTTCAACAACCAATAATGTTTTCACTCTCACCCTTACTGAGTCTAGCTTTTCGTATTCCACATTTATTATTACATTTAAGCAGCTGCCATAGTGTGATTTGAACCCATGACACCAGGGCTCAAGATTACTAGTCTATGACAGTACAGCTATGCCACTATCTCCCCGAACCTGTTGTTAAGCTCCCATCTATCATTCGTTTTCAGCTACTGCACCATCATTGCCAACATACTTCATACAAGAAAACCAGCATTAGTTTGTTAAACTGAAGAAAACAGAAACATATTAAACATGCATGTTTCACCAAGTCAGATCAGCACAAATTGAACTCCAAGTAATCTAAGAAATGCTAAATATTCTTGAAAGCATAGCAATTCACTTATAAATACACTCAAAATATAAAAAGACTTACGTAAGCTGTCTTCAAATCATAGTGTTGTCTTATTGCCGATATGTGTATGCACAAAACTCAGAATTGGGATAAATTTGCATGCTTTGCTGTTTTTAAATAGATACACACTTGCAACATAATCAATACTAACCTATAAACAGTATTCCCTCATGTCAGATTTGATTAATAAACTGACTTTAATGATATGTTGAACTTGAGGGAAGTGCTTGATGAATGACTCAGGAGAAATTTCTGCAAGAGTTTGTTGATTATTGCTGATTATATGACACAGCCACTGCTGATAAATTATTCTGATATGCAGAGTGTAGCTGATCATCACAAAAATACACTTGAGTATATGTCCATTGCTAATGCCTACAGGTGCTTAAGGGAAAATAAGGGAGTCTGAGAAAATAAAAATCAGAAATGTAGCATTTAATGCATTGGTGATGCTTTGGTGTTCAACATTTTAGCCTCTGTTAGCCTCACGAAACTGAACATGTATTATCAGCATGATAGGTTCCCACCTCACCCCTGTTCCATTAATGCTATTCAAAAGGGCTGTGAATGAGTTTCTGCCTGATTATTGGTACAAACCTACTATTGTTTTATGCCTTACTTAATTGTTTCAAGGTTCAAACGATTACAGCAAATGGTGACAGATGTTGAAGATATTTTACTGATATCAAAGTTTCTGTACAAAATGATTGCTCCAAGAATTATTACGTTATGAGGCCTCCTGTTGGAATATAGCATGACACAATGAATGGACTGAAGTTGGTCTTCCATTGTTCTGTGTTTGGTTATGTGATTTACTTTTGATTCTTCATTCGTTAAGCCATGTAATCTTATGAAGAAGTAAATAAGCTATAGTTGGAGGTCTGAGTTGATGCATGGAGTAGACTATGTAGAAAATCTGTGCTTAAGACACTTGGGCAGAGATTTTTGGATGGTGGACTTTCATATTCTGAAGAGTCAGCATTGATACCAACTGTTCCACAACCATTTTATGATTGTAATTTGGCTGGAGATGGTGACTTCTGTTCTTTACTTGAACAGAAGCCCATCTCAGCAAGCTTGCGGTCAATTTGATTACCCTAGCAGCACCAATTGCAGCAATGCACAGGACTGGGTCTACAAACAGTTTCCAGATTCAAAGTTCCAGATTCCAAAACCAGATAGGTGTCATGGCCTCACGGAAGGTGGAGAGTACAGGCCTGGGGAGGTGGGGGGAGAAGGGTGAAAGTCCTGATCTAGAGGCCGGGGAAGGATCACATGTGGGTGAAAGACATTTAGGAGTGTGCCTGGTACAGAAAGGAGAGCAGTGAGGCAGCCAAGCTATCCTGCTTCTTGCTGTTGGTCCAAGCTATGTGATTTCCTTCACCTCTCTACATGAACACAGCTACTGGGCCTTAAAATTGAGATCAGGTGAGAAACAGGAATTAAGTGGTTATTTATTTCCAATTTCAGAAGCAACAAGCATAAGAAAGCCAGTTTAACTTTTGCCCTTCTTTCATAAAAGTTTCAGCAGGTAAGGTCAGGTATAAGGGTGGTGGGTAGACCATCCAGAGGATTTTACCTCCTCCAGCCCCATACCGGCAAACACGCTAGCTGGTGACCATTACATCCTGCCCATTGAAAATCCACATATTTCTGCAAGGATCTGGGATATAAAGTATGCAACACATAGCAGAATTTGACTAGCTGCTAGAACAGAGAGGAAGCCAATCAGCACAAGTTCAAACCTACAGAGTATCCAGGGAAAAATTTTACTCCATGAAGTTTGGTGAGGAAACCAGATTGAGATGTCATTTCTTCAGTAAGAATCTCTTCACTGAAATCTGACATCTCTCACTTACTAAACTGTAACCTCAACACAAGGCAAGAACAACATTGTCAGAGGTCGGTTACAAATGCATAGCTATAGTATTGTAGGAATCTGGAAAGGAGTCTAGTTTTTAAAACGGACACAAAGGGTGTAATCTTATAGGTGGCTGAACAATGCGGACCATTGGGAAAAATTTGCCAGAGACAGGTGAGAAATCCAGTGAGGCCTTTCTCGATATTGGAAGCAACGTGTTGCATTTTTAACTAAGTTCTGGGCATCGAGACAAGATTCTCACTCGGCAGCCACGAGTGCCCTATTAAGGAGGATTATTACTTGTTAACAATGTAATCAATTTTAGATCTTGCTCCATTTATATGCAATTTTCTAACCTACCATCTGCATGAACAAACTAGACATTAAAAATTTTTGACATGGAACTCAGAACAGGTACGTGGTAAGAGAAATAGTAGGAACTGCCGATGCTGGAGCATCTGAGATAACAAGGTGTAGAGCTGGAT
The DNA here is from genome assembly GCF_021869965.1 of Rhincodon typus. Classification (NCBI taxonomy): domain Eukaryota; kingdom Metazoa; phylum Chordata; class Chondrichthyes; order Orectolobiformes; family Rhincodontidae; genus Rhincodon; species Rhincodon typus. Next base: position 79,326,130 of record NC_063334.1, on the reverse strand, counting down.
GAACACAGCAGGCCAAGTAGCATCAAAGGAGCAGGCATCTGCAGTTCCTGCTATCTCTGAAACCAAAGAGTTGTGTCTGAATAACAACTATTAACTGCTGATGATATTACCCATGACTCTGGTTCACATTGGGTTACTGGCTGAAACTCCCTTTTGGTTATTTTCTAATTCTGCTCCTCAGCCTCTTACAGGATGTTGATCAATTAGTGATGGTACAGCTAGAAGTTTCCTGCATGTAAGCTGCAGGAAGTTCAGATTAATTGCTCCAGGCCCTCCAATTATGGATTCTATTTCTGAAAGAGCAGTAACAGAGGGAGGTATCGAACCTGTGATTGAAGGAGTTGCATCCACAAGCGTGACAGAGCCAGAAATTGTCTCTCTTGCACTTGCTGCTCCTTTAATCACTTCACTGCAGTTATATCCTGCCCTCACTGAGAGAGAGAAATTGCAATGTTGTTAAGCTTCATACTAACACTTAAGTCCAAAACTATTTTCTAAATGGTGGATGTCCATGAGACTAAATGTCAAAAACCACAAAATGGCAGGAATTTATCAATACTGACAAATTTACTTAGAGAAAATGACCCTTCAGTAGCTCTCGAATTGAGACCACCTCAAGTGCAATGACAGGGGAGGTGGAATTTTGAGCTTGGGAAGATTTCCTTTATAAGTGGAAGTGAAGAGGCTCCATTCAGCCAAGGGGACTTATCCCATTACAGAAAAAAATCTAACTTTTCAAGTTTCTTTCGTATTCCAAGTTTCAGCTAATCTCCAGAATGTGAAAAGTTTTCATTTTCCATTTCTCCAACTTGAAAGTTGCTCTTACTTATCAAGCTCAGTAATTACAGCTATAGCAATTCAGAATGTAGCCCACAGTTACCAGGACCAATCGTTCTGGCTCTTCACACCAACACCGTGCACTCCCGCACTCCACCAAGCCACCGATTATGTAGGAAATCTATTCACAACTCAGTTCATCTCCAAGAAAATACCAGAAAGTTTCCACTTCCTTTTGAGGCAAGTTTGCAACCCTGAAACAAGCCTGCATCTGCAATTCTACCTCCAATGTGATAAAGCAGCCAAAAGTGTAGGATAACAAAATTCATCTAAATTATGATGGTGCAATGGATCACATGACTCTGATATCAGTAGGTGGAAAAATCACCAGATTAGAATTAACATGTGAAATGAGAGAACTTCAACAGTACAGTAGAACTGTGTTTGAGAACCTACCATGTGTAGATATAAATAAAAATTATTACAGTACAGAAGACATTCAAGAGTCTTGCTAGCGACAAGGAATAAAAAGCCTCAGGGACAGTGCATGTGCAGAGACCCATGGCCTCAGATACTTCAGATTGATATCTCAACGTACTGGTAGTATTATTTGTCCAATATTAAGCATGGTGGCAGCTTTGGGAAAGAACACCCAGAGCCATGATCTGGCACTAAAACTGAGTCCAAGGGACATACTTAAAAGGGATGTCTTCAAAGCCAGGACAAAACCTTGGAGGACTTTAAAAGTACAATGCACAAAAAAATAAAATTAACTTTGAAGGCAGGGAAAAGACTCCAGAAGATTTCAATTTCATGACTACAGAGTAGAGAGACAATGAAGGGCAGTGACAAGATAATCAAAAGATACTCAAACACTTCAATGCTTAGCCATAAACTAGCAATATTCACGAGAGTAAAAACACAGATTAGAACACTTCAACAATGAGGGGAAAATACCTAAGTACTCATCAGATCAGTTAGAATGAAAGCCCATAGGAATGGCAGCTACATTTGACACCTTGGCCATTACCTCAACCATTTAATAACGTAGAAGATCAGAAGTGGGAGTTCTAGAAGCTGCAGTTTCTGCACAATACACAGCATCAGGCTTACACATAAAGGAGCAGCAACATCAAGTCAGCGCATTTTTATATGTTGTGGGTCCAGTAATTGTCGATGTTTTGTTAAGATAAAAACATGAAAGAAAGTACAATATGTATATGCATTGATTAAAACACTTCAGATCTAAAAAGAAATTTAATGGTAGAACCAGTGAGACTTAATCTGAGATTGTGACATTTGGAGAAAATCAATAGAGGTATTTTTAATGGATTTAAAGGCGTTGAAGGATTAAATAATTAGAAACTGCACAGTAGTTGGTGTGAGGGATGTGAAATTGCCACATGTTCTTCAATGCAATGTGATTTTCACATTGAAACGGGCAATCTAATTCATTATGTAGGTAGAAATCAGGGCCCAAAATTGATCAGTACACCGAGGAAAAAATAGGAATTCTTCTGAAACAGTCAACTATGTAATGAGATCATAGCACCAGAACCAACACAATGGTGTTCAAGGCTAGCGTCAGGTTCCCAAGATGAATGGAGAACTATGGTTATGGATTTCACCGAATTAAAATCAAAGGAGTTGCAAGGAAATTTATCCTATTCCATCCTTGTGGTCCATTTTGAACTCAAATTTCATTCTCATGAAGTAGTCTTTGAACATTTTACATCCCAATGGATCTACTATTGCTTCATTCACTATTGTTCCACACCTGTGTTCAACCTTCATTAAAACCTTTGAGGTAAAATAGACCGTTTTCATATTCCAACACTTTACATTTGAACAAGATCTGCTCCTTACTCCTGTGTTTAATGCAGCTGTGGCTGTACAATGGATAAGCTTTTATTGTAAAACACTAAAATGTTAGTAGAACATAACTTCTCTTTAACCTTTTGAAAAGCCTCAGTCTGTTCCTGACTCCAATAACATTCCTTTCTGAAGAAGAGTCTCAGGCTTTCAATATTAATTCTGTTCTCTCTCCACAGATGCTGCCAGTCCTACTGAGATTTTCCAGCACTTTGTTTATATTTCCAATACCATTTCCAAAACGCTGTTGTGGATTAGTTAAAACTGGATGAGTTAGGAATTCACTTTCCAATTTGATTCACCATGCCCAAGAACTGTTGTTCACTTTATAAGCACTTTAGTGCTCAAAATTCACTGATAGCTCTTGCCTTTCTTTGATCCACCGCAAAGTCTTGTTCTTGCATGGTATGTCCTAAAAATGTACTCACCATTCTAGAGAATTGATATTTCTCAGTTAGTGTAGTGGCTTTAACATGTTACTTATTTGATTCAGAAGTGAGACCGAATGTGACTATCATCGAATGGGGGCAGTCATACACATACAATATCAGATTGCTGGATGTTTGGTTTGCGAAGTAGTGTGATGCCAAGAGCATGGGTTCAATCCCCATATTGGCTGAGGTTACCATGAAACATTCTCCTTCTCAACCTCTCCCCTCGCCTGAGGTATGGTGGCCCTCAGGTTAAATCACCACCAGTCATCTCTCTCTAATGAGAGAGCAGCCCTATGACCTGGTAAGACTATGGTGTATAGAGTGGTACACTTATTCTAGAAATGGCACTAGTGCTCTAGTGCTGAATTCAAGCAAACCAGATCAACTTGTCCAGTTAGTGTTCCAGGTCATCTCATAGACTCATAAAATCCCTACAGTATAGAGGAGGCCATTCAACCCATCAAATCTGCACTGACCCTCTGAAGGCACCCCCCCACCCCAGACCCGAACCCCACCCTATCCCTGTAACCCCACATTTACTATGGCTAATCCACCTAGCCTGCACATCCCTGGACTGATCAATGAGATTCCTCCAAATTATGATGATGTAAATGATCACATGACTCAGACATCAGTGGGAGAAAAGATACCAATGATCATGTGAAGAAAGAAGTGTTAGATATGACATTAGAGAACTGTATTTGAGAGCCTGCTATGCACAGCTATAGATAAAGAAGATTTATAGTAAGGTGTTGAAGAGCTTTACTTAGAGATAAGGAGCAATCAGCCTCAGGGACAGTGCAAGTGAAGACACCCAGAGCACAAAATATTCTAGCCAGTGTCTCAACGTACAGGTAGCTGTATTGACTTAAAGCACAAGGCTTTGAACAGTCTGGTTCAGACACTTGCCAGAGAGAGAAGGAATCAATAGATAAGAAATGGAATTTGTTGTGGTAACCAAAAATAATAGCTTTAATTGTCTCAAAATTTAATTGGAAAGAGCCTCTATTCAACCTGATTGGATGTCAGACGAGAAGTCTGAAAGTTTAGTGGTACTGGAGTAGTTAAGAGAGGTTGTGGTAGGGTAGAGCTGGGTTGTGTTAGTTTTCATGTGTAAATTGGTACTGCCTTCTCAGATTACATCACTAATGGGCAGCAGGTAGGTGGGCATTAGGGACTCAAAGATAGATCCTTTGGGGGACACAAGAGGGAATGGCATGAATGTGGGGAGATTTGCTATTACAGGCCACAATTGGATTTGAATATACTGCAGCAACAGGATCCTTCCCCTCCCACATCAAGTTCCTCTACATCCCATAAAACATGTTCTGTATCTTGGCACGAAGTAGGTAAACAGCTGTTGGTACTCAACAAAAACAGAAGTTGCTGGAAAAGCTCAGCAGGTCTGGCAGCATCTGTGAAGAAAACGTCAGAGTTAACGTTTCGGGTCCGGTGACCCTTCCTCAGAACTGATGGTAGCTGGGAAAATGTTGGTTTACGTGCAAAAAATCGGGAAGGGAATGGTGAAGGAAGCAAACGATAGGATAGAGCCCAAAGAGCAGTTGGTTAGACAAAGGAGTTGATAACAATCTGGCTATGAGTGTGTATAGTTGTTAATGGGGACTGTTAGTGACTAACAATAGGTAGTGTGTAATGGTAGGCTATGTGATAAGCTATTAGCTGTTGGTACTCCCTGTCTTTGTTGTGGAGAACCATGCCGACTTCCCTTACTATGCTGTACCTTATTGCTACAGTATTTCTCTTCTGACCATGCCCCCCCCGCCAACTTCCATGGTGCTGTATACCATGTTTTGTTTATCCTCTCAGCATCTGTGACCTTATCCACACTGGAAGAATGAACCTTTTACCTATTAGATAATGACAATGGCTGAATCTACTCCAAAGCTGAATTCTGGATTTCAATATCTGGCCCATTTGCAGTCACACCCTCATATCCCGGAATATGGACCAAATTTGATGTAGTTAATCGAAGGATGTGACTGGCCCCCGAAACATAGTGTCCAGTTACCTCTACTTCTCCCTGACATGTCCTGTGTCTGCAGCTCAGGCTCCACCTTATCACCTCTGAGCTGAAGTTACTTGAGTAACCCACACGTGCTGCAGATATGATCACCACGGATCGTACCAATGCACACCAGCCTCCAGATGCAACATGTCAACTGCCCAGCCTTCTCTATCCTATTTAGTTAATTAATTTACTTCTATGTTAAATATTTTAAAGGTTAATTTCCTAACTGTGTTCTTCAGCTCTGTAAATCACTTGGCCAATAAAAAGAAAATGGAAGAAATAGCCATTAATCACCTACTGGTTTTCCTGCAATGTCACTCTTTGACTCTGATAAGTAGACAGATTGATGGGGATCTCTGCCTCCGATTTTTATGTCTTGTTATTTCTAACAGAGCTCCACTGTGCCAGTCTGTTTCACAGAAATGCTGACCTGCTGAACACTCCTCCCAGTCACAAGCTACACCATGCAGTACCGGAACAGGCCATTCAGCTGTGTCACTCTATAAGATGTTTATGCTCTGCTGGCTCCATTTTTTCAATTTGCTCATCTAAATCTACCAATTATACCATCTATTTCCTTCTCCCTCAATTGATTGTCTAACTTCCCCTTTTCTTGCATTTTGTACTAATCTCTTCAACCACTCCTTGTGGTAGCGAGCTCCAAACTATCACCATTCTTCCTTCTGGATTTCCTATTTGATTTCTTGGTGATTATACTCATGACCTGTAGTTATGCTTTTCACACAAGATAACATTTTCTTTTTGTACCTATTTTGCCAGCTCTTTTCACAATAAATCCTGAATGTATTTCATGCGTGTCTAATGGGCGATATTGGGTAAGTGCCCAAACTTCACACCTTTAAATGCTGAGTTTACTGATAAGGTTCTTTTGTTGTCTTAGAGCCTTTGAAAGACCATAAGAATTTGAAATAACATCTGATAAAATTTTGTCTTTAGCAGTGCTTATGTGTACTCTGGCAGTTGCTGCCCAACAACTTCATTTTAAGAATAAGCACTGTTAACTTTACTCTTACTGTTAATGCAAAATCCAGGCCAGTAAGAACACCATTTAGATTTTCTACTACCAGCAGTGACAAATTGAGAGTGTATTTATCTAACAGTGTTTCAAATTTCCTAACCTTGGCAACGATAAAATTGAATAACATTTCATGTTATAGTGTTAACATTTGCTGCTCTTCTGAGAAGACTGATGAAAAGTAAAACCTTCCCTATCTGGCATTTGTCTTAGGTGGAGATCAATAGTAAGTGAGCCAGAGCAGTGATGTCTAGTAAACAGCCAGCATATTGCTTCAGGCAGTTATCCATTTTCACATCAATGTGAAGTGCTTTTGTGTGAAAGTAGCAGAGTAATTTGGGGAAAACAACCAGAAAATGCTAGCGAGATTCAACAGGTCAGCTAGTAGCTGGGAAACAAATGGAGAAGTTGATGTTTTTGGGTGTACCATTTTGCTATTGATGAAAGGGCCACATTCAAAAAAGGTTATCTCTTCTGCTGTCTCCATGCTCACTTTCTGACCAACTGAGTGTTTCTGGCATTTGTATGTTTTTATTTCAGATCTCGAGCACCAGCATCTGTTGATTTTATTTTAGATTGTGACTCCAGGGTACACTAAAGTGACTGACGTGACACGATCTCTAATAAGTTGTCTCATATCACTTAGCTGTGCACATAATGTGGAACAAGGTTAAATGACTAGCCTTGAAATATAGAAATGTTGAAGTGTACTTGGTCTCTGTGAGTATTGAAAATCTGTTTGCAACAAGTTCAGTATTATTTTTGATACCATATAATGTAAGGTACCACATTGCTGTGAACATCCTCTACTCCATTTGTGGAACAATTCCTCATTCACCCATCATCTGGAATGGTCCTTCAGCCCATTCTCTTACCATCTTTCCACTTCCTTTCAAAAGCTTTTTTAACAATCCTCTTCTTAGACTAAGTCATTTTCTCTTGTCAATTCCACTTTGAGTTAAACAGAAAAGGTTGGAAATACTCAGGAGCTCTGGAAGCAGCCATAAAGAAAGATTCAGAGTTAATGAGGAGCGTTTTACAGTAGCCAATTTGATGAGGGAGGTGGAACAGGACTTGTGTTGTCCACTTGCTTGTGCCCTCACTATTTCAGTGTAGTAAATGAGCATTGGCTGGCAGGAAATTCAACCAATGATCTCTGGGAAGGAGGATCTCATTTGTGCCCAATTAGGTGTACGTCCAGAGTGAGTGAGGGTTAGGTCCTTAAACAGAAGTCAGTCACAGTCACCCATTTAAAGGCACACTGGCATCAGATTAGTGCCAACTTCACTCGAAATCCTGGTTTGGCGACCTGAAGAAAGCAGCATCTATAAGGGACAGTGAAGCAGTGGAGTTATAGTAAGTGAGAATGCGTTTTGCTGAGTCTGTGGATTTTTGTAGCAGCCGTGTTTCTTTCAGTTTCCAGAGAGAAAATACCATCTGAACACATCAGCCCCATTCCTCTTCTGAATATTAAATATTCAGGAACAGAGTCACATTCCAGCCTTTAACTTTGTGACTCTCCACACAGACTGAAAGACCAGCTGAATATTTCCAACATTTGCTGCTTCAAAGGCCAGCTCATCACCACTGGCAGACGTCAGGCCAAATGGTGGGACTCAGCCCGAAGAAGGCCCCGTAGTGTGATGATGATCTTTTCCAAACCTCTTCACTCTAATCCTACCCCCTAAACCTGAACCTATTGTCAGAGGGTGAAGCTCACTCTATTAAATCATCCACTATCAGGTGTCCCCTCTCTGGAGAATGAGGTTGTGTATGGTGCAGCAGAACACAATAATTAGGGAGACATGAGCTGGAACATATTGCAGATAGCCAACTGCATGGTTCAACCATCAAAATACCATTTTAAACAGATTGCTCAGCGATGGTCTTGGTAAGTAATATGGTTTTCATTCTACTACATCTCAACTTTTGTAGGCAGACATCTCAATGGCGTCATGAGCTACCTTTTGTCTCCAAGAAGCCAACCCCTGAATGGAGATCCATGGAACTGGAGAGTGTCTAATTGTGTCAGTGTTTGTGAGTACTCCAGGGATAGTGGGGACACACTTTCATAACCCTCTGACAATGGTCAAATACACATTGCATATTGTTGGATTGAAAACCTTTACAATTGACAAACACCACTGGCAGATCCAATCGAACTTTGGTGTCTGAACAGACAAAGTCTGGCACCATCAGTAGCAGATTCCGATACAAGCAGTCATTGTACCACTTACGGATCTTATCTATTCTTTTCCTGCCTTCTCATACCTGGCATTAATCATTATCACCATTTTTTCAATACGACTACTGAAAATAGAGTGGTAATGTCACCTTAATCACTGGAAACTGTGATTTCATTTTATATCATTTTATTGATGTCATAATTAAGCATGTTGTACACACAGAGTTTTGTATAAGGTAATGGCTCTGAAAAGGTTAATGCGAAAGCTCCATCCATTAGCTCTACTTAACCTGATGACATTACACACAGTCTTTGGGTGGAGACAGGGAGTTCTACACTACTTTTCATAGGGAGAAGATGCCTATCCTCTACCATTAATAAGTAGACAGGCCCCAATCACAGCACAAATAAAGGAAGATTTATGGCGGGGAAATACCTCAAACAATCCTTATTGTCTGCCACATGCTGGTAGAGGGGGCAGATACAACAAAGTGGCAATCAGGGCAAAAACCCAAATACCACTATTGCAAAGAAGTATTTTGGCCTGTCTTTGCACATTAATATTTACAAGTTTGTTACAACAGGCCCTGAAGGCGGCATGCATTTCTCAACGACAGATCAGGAGCAAGGGTGTTCCCATACATGTCTGTCAGTAGAAGGCTGTTTCCTTATCCAGACTTTTAGATAAGGACATCAGCAGGTGAGGACTGAGCTGTTCCTGGTAATATTTCCATCAATTATTATCCTTAAGGAAGATCAACGATCAGACCAAACGATTAAAGCCAGTTTATTCACTTTGAGCTATGTTGTGTTGAAGGTAGAGCATTTGCATGTGATTGCTATACTGTGACCAAAATGGAAACTTATGTGTCAAGATGCTGGATATGCTCCAGACAATCATGCTCATGTGAATATTCAACTATATTTGATCCCTTTGTCTTCTAGCTTTTAGAGGTTATGGGGTCAGAAGGAGTCAAGATGTTTGACATTATTGCACGTTGCAGATGTCAGGCTCTCCTGACATTGGACAATGTGGAAGGTAGTTGAATGAGTGGACTCAAGCTATACAATATGGAATTACGATAGCACTGTTAGCTTGCACAATCATATTGAAGGCTGACGGTGTGAGGGTCATGGTTCTTATTGGGATTTTGTTGTATAGTTGTCAAGGTTTAATTAAACAGAAGCTTGAGTTTCATCCGGAGACTCTGACATATATGTGAATGGTTTAGATCATGAGGAACATCTCAAGATGTTTTTGTTGAGGCTATGGTGAGGCCAAGGGTTATGTTGGTCCTTGTTTCAACCATTCGATGGCACTGATTTGAAGTATGTGCTGCTGATTTTCTCTCTGGTTGGGGATGGGCTTTCCTCTCGAGGAAGTGTGATTTCCATATTCAAGGTTCACTTTTTGGAAGATGCTCAGGGAGGACTGGTTTATGTACTTGATGACATTTCATTGATCTAGGAGATTCTGCAAGGCCCTGAGAGGTTTCCAACAATAAGCCCCTCCTGTAAGGGTGCATGGTCATGTGCCTTCTACGTGTTATCTCCATGACTCTGGACAGGGATATATTTTTAATCAGACAGATAAAATACATCTGAAAAATGCCACGAGCCTGTTATGGGTCAGTAAATAGTTATTTTGTACAGTCTCTTGAAATCCATGTGTGGTCACATATACGGGTCATCAGTCACCTTCTCAGCCCTCAGAAGTGACTATGGAACCTGTGTTGGTATCCGAAAATGCTGAGGCAACTGTAACTTCCTTAGGAATAAAGAATCATTGCAAACTCCAGGATAATTCAAAGATAGCTTAATGGTCACAAATGGGGCTGGGAAAATAAAACATAGGCCCTGGGGCTGCTCCTGTATCTGTACTCCTTATTTCCCTGCGGCACTCACATCCACCTCACACTATATACAATTGGGAACAGGGGTCAAAATTCTTTTCCCCCTCAAGGCCTCTTCCTGAGATTTTCTGAGGGACTATTTTTTTGATTTTCAGGTACTACTTTTTCATTCGCACCAACCCAATTATTGATTGATGCAGTCACACAGTTGCAACACCTATGTTTGTGTTGACATGTGAGATACTGGGACTCACACAGAAGCAGAATTAGAAGAATGCCCTCAATAATTATCAACCCTCCATTAAACTTAAAGCAACAACACACAAATGCAAATATTAATTTGGCACAAACAAGCCTAAGTTATCAATAAATGTTTCTATAAAATAATTGATGTGCTTCTAGGAGCAAAACGTATCACCTGAAACACAAGATGCACATAACTGTGATGTCATAGCAAATGCATATACATTGCATGTGCACAAAGCTGGAAGATTTTAATTAGGCTGTTACTTTTTTTTGTGTCATGACTCGGATTCAAACCAACTACCTTGTTTAGAAAAACTCAGGTCTTCATCCTAGGTTTAAATTTAATGACTGACACAGTGTTCATTACAATAGTATCCACTGCATTGCCCAACACCCCAAATAAAGTGGACCTTGAACATATGCAGCCTTAAGCTAGTGATTCCACATTCATTTGCAAATAAATCATTACCCCAGTGATTTCCAGTTTTCCTGATTCCTTTTTGGCTAAGTGTTCCTTTATTAGGTAGCTTATAATTATCCTCATGCTTTAAAGCCTCTATCTCCTTGCACTCCTACCTTGCAGCCTCTGTCCCTCTCTCTTTTCCTTGCAGCCCCCCTATCTCCTCCAATCTCCCTGCCAACCTTACAACCTCCCTCTCTCTTTCTCTGCAGCCTACATTTCTCCAGCTTCCACCTCCTTGTAGCCACCTTCCATTTCTCTCCTTGCAAACTCCTTTATATATTGTCCTATCAACTCCTCCTTCAACCTCTCTGACCACAGTGTCCTTACCCCCTGTCTCTCTACTCCTGGCTATTTCAACTTCTCTCTTTCCCTCTTCCTCTTCCCTGCCATCCCCTGAAGTTTCCTCTCTCTCTCTCTCTCTCTTTGTCCCTGTCCCTTCATCCTCCCATGTCACCCCACCTCTTCCTGCAGCATCCTCCCTTCTCCCCCTGCCTGGTTCGGGAACACATGCTTTTCCAGCTCAACTCCTGATTCTTCACTTGATTTTGTGGTGTCCATATGATGATGCACTTTCTAGCTCTCCATATTTGTGGGGAGCCTGCTATTTCCACAAATCCCCCAGCCCTCTGTAACTGTGCCAACATATCCATTGGGAAGTTTACGGTCCCCCACCCGGGCAAGGAGGGCAGTGGTAACGATCTTGACACACTCATACATGGCTCATAACGCTATTCCGCAGGTTTGTGGCTGACCCCTGGAACAAACCAGCAGTACTCTCAGTGTAACTGCCACTGCAGGGCATGTAAAATTGGCTGGAAAACTGGAACGGGAGCCCCAGAATTTCAAGTTATTGAAAAGGACTGGCAAAGAATCAGGGCTGAATGCATTACTGAATAGTACTCCCTGTGAGCGCTACCTGTTTTTCTAATCAACCTGTTCAGAGATGTTATTACACACCTCTGGAGCAGATGGGACTTACACCTAGGCCTTCCAGTCCAGAGGCATGGACATTACTACGGTGCCACAAGAGGGTCCTGTTTCTCACCAGAAGCATCTGTTGTGGTGGTGCAATATTTACTGTTACATATTCGTGCCTTTGACTTACACCGTACCAAGTAATCAATATATTAGTTACTTTCCATAACTACGGACACAATTTGCAAAGTTGATCTTTGGTATTGATGATGTAACAATGTGATATTACAATGCTGATGAGCTTAATAGCATCTCAAATTTTAACTCACTGGGAATAAGCCTTTTTTTCTGAACATCATGGAAAGCTGCAATCATAAAGGATAATTACAAATGAGAGACTGAATTCTCCACTCTCCTGCTGTAATGTTGTTGGAGGTTCAGCAAAAAAAAACCTAGAAGATGAAATATACAAACAGGTTTATGTTTTTGGTTATTTATATGGGTCCTTTTCTAATTTGCTGGAAAATCATTACAAAATTTCCAGATGGCTGCTTCTACCAAAATCATAAAAGTAAGATTAAAGAGCAAGTTTATTACTTGTAAGGGACACCAAATAAAAAGCCTTAATGATACATTTACAATGTTAGTTTATACTGTGAATGAACAAGCTCTTAAAATGCTCTCTAAAGTTATGCTACATAAATATAAGAGCTACGTTTATAAATTTGTGTCCCTTGAAGCACTTGAATCAGAAATTTGAGTGCATACCCTCATGATTTTTTGACAATTTATTTTTACCAAGAGAGCAAGTGTGAAAAATGACCCTTATGGAGAACAAAATCTAATCATGCAGGCAAATATAATAAAAATTAAACTATAATTCAATTTGATTTGATTTAATTTGATTTATCTATTGTTATAGGTATCTTGTTACGAAATACAGAGACAAGTGTTGTATAGTTTAGGATGGAGCTAGACTTGGACATGAGGTACACTGTAGTGAAAGAGTAGGGAGTTAATGAGGCACTCAACACAACTTGCACTGAGCCAAAAAAACATAGTTTCATAGGCTGAAGCTTATCATTTTTTGTAAAACCCATCTGTTCACTAATCTATCCTAGTGGGGTAGCAGGGAATGGCTGATGACACACTGGATGCTAGCAAAAGAGTGTTTGGGCCTTGTAGGACCAGTTGGGTCAGTAATTCAGGTCCAAATACCATGTTCAAAAACCCTAAGATCACACATACTCAGCTTTATATGCAATCCTGCGATGTACTACATTTTGCCAAAAGAGGGAGGTGCAGCAAAGACAATCTGAAAACCATACTTCTTGTGAAAAATGCTATTAGTCAATGTTCCTGATTGTAGGCTCATATGCATTATTTAATTAGCTATTGACCAAAATAAATAATTGTAGGTGAGCTGAAAATGATTTTCCCATATATTTCCCCAGGGCGGCACGGTGGCTCAGCGGTTAGCACTGCTGCCTCACATCGCCAGAGACCCGGGATCGATTTCAACCATGGGCAACTGTTTGTGTGGAGTTTGCACATTCTCCCTGCGTCTGTGTGGGTTTCCTCCAGGTGCTCCGGTTTCCTCCCACTGTCCAAAAATGTGCAGGCTAGGTGGATTGGCTACGCTAAATTGCCCATAGTACCCAGGGATGTTAAGGTTAGGCAGGTTTGATATGGGAAATACAAGCGTAGGGGAATGGATCTGCGTGGGATGCTCTTCGGAGGGGTGGTGTGGACTTATTGGGCTGAATGGCCTGTTTCCATACTGTAGGGATTCTATGATATTGTCATGAAGTGTGCTGGAAATGAAGCTTCATGATTTCACTAGTCATCATAAATATGAAATATGACCAATTTAATCTCTGGGTGGTTAATGTCTCACACTGACCATGATCCAAGACAAAAGAAGCTCACATCAGGTTTCACTAGAAAACATGAAAATAAAAACTTGTTTTTCTTTTAACAAACTTGTCCTCTATCATGTGGCAAAATGGATTATTAAATTACCAATATGCAAACTTTAGCTATGCTCCGTTTAATTTCAAATCTACGTTCACTAACACACAGGGCAGACAGGACAGATCAGGCAAACGGTATCTTTTCAACAATATCATGGGTGGAATCTATAGTCATAAAGGCTCAAAGTCTGTGGATCAAAGTCCAAACCAAAAGGTGTGGAATGAGGTGACTTTCCCACAGTTTTCTTTTTGCCTTTTGGTGATGCTATCAAATTGTTATTGACTGCAGTGATTATCAGTTTGGTAGCCAGTCAGTTGGACCTAGGTCTTGGCAAAGTTTTTGAGCATTATTTCTTTCCACTCACAGAGAGAGAGAGAGAGCAATCACACTTGTCTGGATTTTTGTCTGAATTCCAATTGTTCTTTCTCTCTTCTCTCAATTCTGTGACAAACTGTACTTCAACCAACCCACAAGCTATTTCTTGGCAGTTACTTTTTTCTTCCAAAGGTGCTTGAGCTAGCATCTCACGTAAGTATCAAATCCAGTTTCAGCAAAAGAACAGAACACAGTTATTTTTTCCTTTATGTTGTAGGATAAAACAACTATTAATCTGAACTTATATTTTCCAGTTTTCAAATCCAAATAAAATAGCAGTCCTCACAATATATCCTGGCAATGAGATAACTTTCCTCTGGAAAGTGTCACACTAAAATATCAATGTAGTGCAGTGCCACATATCCCTTTTTGTTGTTCAGCATCAAATTTAAAAGTCAGGAGAGAAAATTGTTAATAAACATTTCTGTATTGAAGCATATTAGAAAGCATTGGTTACCACAATGTAACTAAAGCAACACAGCTTATGTCATTTTAAATGAAAATCTTGACAAACAGCTGTGGTCCTTTATCCTGATCAAATTATTCCTGTATATTACATATTATACACAAATTGTATGGATTTGTGTTCTGTTTATCTAACACCCTCTTTCTATATACATGCAGGCATAATTATTCTTAAAATTCAGAAAAAATAAATGCTATATTTTTAGTTTTGTTTTCATCTAGGTACATAAGGTATTTAAAATATGATACTTTGAATGTTATTCTTTCTGTAATGTTTCTATTCCCATTTTTATGAGATTGCTGTCTCTTTACATTCCTCCCTCACTTCAGCCCCTTCTGTTCCAATACCACAGCTAATTTTGCTCTTGGGATGCATTTCAATAGTTTTCATTTAAAGAAAAGGAAGTCTAATAAATTGGAATGATCTCAGGAATTCTTTGTCAAAGTCTGCCTTCCACCAGAAATCCCATGAAATTTGAACCACACTACTAATAGAAACAGCGGGAGCATTAATTGAAGTTTTAAAAATGTAATGGCCTCTTACACATTGTTTAAAAGCCTTCAATTCAATAGCTATCAATATTCAATATTCCAAAAAACTCCAAATGTATATTTTTTCCCTTGTTACTTGTTATCTCCCTTTGCTGCTGTATTCTTCCAAGACCACACAGTTGCCAGCTTAACACATTTGGCTGTGAACCAGTTGTTGTTAGGGAAACAAGCTGGGGGATGGGTAGAGTGGGAAGAATTGTCTCGGTTCATTGCACAGAAATGCTTACTTGATTTTACTTGTAAACTGGTCATGCCCAGCCAAATGCTTTTGATATTTCTTCAATTCTCTTTTCGATTAGAAAATAGAATGATTTGTGAAAATTACTATATGTGCTCTGGAAAAATCATTAAAGCATTGTTATGCTTTTTATGGCTGTGAAAAGCAACACCTTATATAAACTGCAATGGAAAAATGGGTGAAGGGCTGCACAGAACCCTTTTTCTCTCTCTGTGGTCTATCTACATTGAGAGGTGGCTGTTAGAAAGAATGAGGGACAATTGTAGTACACTATTGCCATAATCTCATTCAAAGATTTACTGTTACATAAATGGAAGCGTTATATTGTTGGTGTCCTGCAGTCAGCACAGAGTTGAGACTGGTGAGGCTTGAAGACATTTGTGACCATGGTATTACACAGAATAGTATGTTTGGGTAGTGTATAACTAACTTAAATTGCACTTGTGCTTCTACTTGCAGTTTTATGAGAATTCATTTTATGTATCCTCTTTCTTAATCCTATTTCAGACTTGATAATGAGATAAGGGATGCACCAGCACCATGGTAGATCACACGATCAGAGCCTTCACCAGTAGAGACACTCCTAATTTAACTCTTTGTGGGCTAATTCTTACTTTATTACTGACCTGGAAAGGTCTGGAGAGTACATGAAGTTTTTTTTAGTATTGCTTTTAGCATCACTGTGCAACAAGAAATAGGGCATGGGTGTTGTAGTGGTACAGTCACTGGGCCAATAATCCATTAGGCCTATGGCAATTTTCAAAGGCTGTGGGTTCAAATCCCTCCATGGTAGCTGGTGGAATTTAAATTTTTAAAGGCAGCATAAAATAGGGAGTGCAATTCTAACAGGGACATGGGGTATACATCTACAGATCATTGAAGATGGCAGGTTAGGCAGAGAGAGCAGATAATAAAGGATATGGTGTTCTTGACTTTATTAATAGGTGCATAGAGTACAAGAGCAAGATGGTGATGTGAAACATATTCAAAACACTTAGTAGACCTCAGCTGGAGTATTGTCTACAGTTATGAGTACCACATTATAGGAAAGATATGGATGCATTTGACTGTGTGGAAGTGATTTACAGAATGGGTTCCAGGAATGAGAAACTTCACTAATGAGGGCAGATTGAAGAAGTTGGGACTGTTTTGTTTGAAGAGAAGAAGACTGAGAGGAAATTTGATAAAATATTTCAAAATCACGATTCTCTTGGATAGAGTAGGAAGGGAAAACTTGTAAAAGAAATAAAGAATGAGAGGGCATAGATTTAAAGTGATGTTCAAATAAAGTAAGGATAATGTGAGAAAAATATATTTTCACAGAATGAGTAGTTAGGGTATGGAATACACTGCTTGAAAATATGATGGAGGCAGGTTCAATTGAGGAATTCAGAAGGACATTGGATAATTATCTACAAATGGTGTGATGAGATATGGGGTAAAGGCAGCAGATTGGCACTAAGTAATAGATCCAGTGCAGGCATGATGGGCCCAATGGCCTCCTTCTGTGCTCTAGCAATTCTATGATTCTGTAAAAGTACCATCCATGATTTTGAGACCATTTAAAATAAAGAGTACCCGTGGATGCACTTTGTGAGAGCCATGTTCTTGAAGTTAATAGACAACACTTACTACTCAAATGGTCACAATATCACAGACATACATACATAGTCTGATTCTGAGCTTACTGATGTTACTGTCCATTACATACACAGAGGTGTCTGACTGAAGACACTACATTAACCAAATGACACAGACAGTGTGACTGAGGTGAGGCAGGTACGTTTACATAGGAACATCACATGTTGTTACATTATGTAAATGCCTTGCTTGGTCTGGAATCTACACCCTTGTACAACATGTATTCTGATACAGAATACTGTTCCAAAGTTTCCTTTTGGATTTATGAAGAATTTTTGATGGAATTCTCACCAGAAGTCTGCAGCTATGAAGTCTATGTCACACTGTTTGATCAAACTGCATCTGGCAGATTTATTTTAAAACATAAAGATTACTCATTTGCTGGTAATTCTGCAGAGAGGTATTAATATTCCCCATCCTTCATCCTGATTCTTTCCTCATCAGTGAATACATAAATTTTACTAAAACAATTTCACCTCTTTTTAAGGTAATATCAGCTCATATTACAATGATTGTAAACTAGAGATAGACTGTTGACTGCCTGCTTGTGTACTGCAATTGGAAGGATTTGTCTCAGTCCTTTACAGGTCATTTCTCTCTTAATAGAAGCTACAGGTTTAGTTACGGCTTGTCTTTCAAATGGAAACAACATAATCATAATTCTAGTGCAACACTGGTCAATTCTAAATCATTATCTGAACGAAAAAGAAGAGATACAAAGCAAGCCAGGCTGTCCCTGAGAAATTAAATGTCAGCTTATTACATAGACTCCCTAGAAATTTGTGCAGTGACAGACTAATCCTCATGATACAGATGTCATGATGTAAACTAGCCATTGCACAGCACATCACACCGATGTTGACTCGATTTTTAATTGGTTTTACTGTGACTGGACAATAAATAGGACTCATTAGATACTTACCTTGATAGCTGACAGAATTACTTATGTTAACTATTTAAGTAATGGTGACATAATGATTTATTATTTAAGAGTTAAATAGGTCAAAGTACAGCAGGAATATAGTTGCTGTTTACATGACCTAACAGTCTATTCATCAGGATTTTTAAATTTCACAGTAAGGTTTAAGACAAGCATCTGACCATGCAACCCCTGAACTGTGATGATTATGAAGGCAGGTAACAAAGGCCTTCAGTTCAAAGATTAGGCAATGCTGATAAATTGATGCTGTAACTGAGCATAAGGTAGAGAAGAGGAAGAAGGATGAACTATATCTGCACTCAGGGAAGAAGGTCACACAGTCACCTTTCATGTCTGGAGTTCAGCTCTTTTTGTCCATTTTCTGGGCCAGGTCTATAATGAGGTCAGGAGTTGAGTGACGCTGGAAGAACCCAAACTGAGCGTAGGTGAGCAGTTTATTGCTGTGTAAGTGCCTCTTTACATCACTGTCAGAAACACTATTCATCACTTTGCTAATGATGGAGAACAGATTAGGACACAGGAATTAGCTGGATTTGGTTCATTCTTTGTTTTGTGAACTGGACTTACCTGGGCAATTTCACACACTGCCAAGTAGATGCCTGTGTCGTAGTTCTACTGAGATAGCTTGATTAAGGGTGTAGCTTATTCTGGAGCACGTTCAGCACATTAGCTAGGAGCTTGTCACAGCCCATAGCCTTTGCAGTGTCCAGTGTGTTCAGCCATTTTTTAATATCACATCAAGTGAATCAAACTGGTTGAAGACTGGTATATATGATGTTGGAGACCTCAGGAAGAGGCCAAGATGGTTCATAGACTCAGCACTTCTGGCTGAAGATTCTTGCAAATGCTTCAGCTTTGTCTTTCACATTGATGTTCTGAGCTCCCCCATGATTTAGGTTGGGGATATTTGTGGAGTCTCCTCCTCCAGGTGAATTGTTGAATTGTCCATCACCATTCATGATTGGATATGGCAGGACTCCAGGGTTTAGATTTGATCCATTGGTTATGGGATCATTCAGCTCTGTCTCTTGCATTTTGCTTCCACCACTTAGCATGTACATAGCCTCTGATATAGCTTCAGAAGTTTGGAATCTCGTTGTTAGGTATGTCCAGTGTTGCACCTGGCATGCTCTTCTATACTCCTTCATTGAACAAAGGCTGGTTCCCTTGTTTAATATTGAGAAGAACAGAATAACTATAAGCTCATGGGGTGTGGTTGAATACATTTCTGCCAAAGCTGCCCTATGACGCCTCATGAATGCCAGGCTTTGATCTGTTCTGAATCTATTCCATTTAAAACAATCTTTACCTACACAAAGGTTGCGCAGTTGTCACTGTTAAAAATACTCTCATAGACAGATGCATCTGCAATAGGTCTTTTGGTTAGGATTGGGATTAATTGATTCACTTAAGACTTGCTACTGAGGCAATTTGGCAGTAGTATCCTTCAGGAATCATCCAGCTCATTTATTATTGGTTTTATGAGTTGTTCCTAGTGATAGTCATAGTGAAGTTCCTCGGCCTGACAATATGCTGTCTCCTTGCCACTCTCAGAGCTTCTCCCAAGGGAGCTGTACCATTGGGACGGGCTCTACCTGAACATATCTGGGACCAGGATCCTCACAG
This sequence comes from Rhincodon typus, assembly GCF_021869965.1. Classification (NCBI taxonomy): domain Eukaryota; kingdom Metazoa; phylum Chordata; class Chondrichthyes; order Orectolobiformes; family Rhincodontidae; genus Rhincodon; species Rhincodon typus. Next base: position 79,306,509 of record NC_063334.1, on the reverse strand, counting down.
AAAGGCTAAATAGGGTGGTCACCAGGACTTTATACCAGTTTTTTTTGGGGGGATGTGGGTGTCAGGGGTTGCTCAGGAGAGATTATTAAAATTTTCAGAACAAGGACAGAGTGCCTGGAAAGGCCCATGAATCTTACTTCAAGCACAGCAGATCGGAGGACAACCAAGATAAAGGAGGAAATAGCAAGATGTCAAGAGACGGGAATTAGCACTTGTTAAATGCCTCGTAAACATCCAAACTCATGGACTGGACTAGGCTGCATCTTTGGGTTCTTTACTTGTTGTCGTGGCTCTTACTCACTTTGTGCCTATCTGGATGCTGACAATATCTTTACCTTTTTCAGCTTTGATCCATCAGCCGAGTTAGCAGGCTCATATACTGCTGTCTTGTCATGATGGTAAGTGCACATACAAATCCAAAAAACCTGCCATAGTTGTCAGCAGGCTTCAGTCAAGTCAAGGGAGATAGCCTTCATTTAGGGATTCAGCGCAGTAAGTTAAGAGCAGCCTCTGATATCTGACCGAGTTCTACCTCAGGCTGGTCACAGTTGGAATAATCTCCATACAGAGAGTGAGGAGCTAAATGTTGGGGAACACCCTTCTTGACTCTTTTTGTTGCATTGTGGGTTGTTTTGATCTTGGAATGAGAGAGAGGCACATCTTATGGGAGATGAAAGTGAACGGCACATCTATTCCTGTTGGTGCAAGTGGGGAGGTGTCCCAAGTAAGTGAGTAGAGGGCGTGCAGGTTAGTGGTGTTAGGGATTGGGGTGGGTGAGGGCGAGTGGGTAGATGGTGCTACAAATGAACCTTGGCAGCAGACATGAAGGGATTGTGTGGTATTGGAAAGAAGATGGTGACACTGGTGCTGGTTGCATAGAGAAGGTCATTGATCTTCTTCTTACAATGCTGGGGTGTTTCTCCAGATGACCGAGACTGCTTTAACCTGAGTGGTGACATTGGACAAGGCTGGCATAGTTGGGTATTGTGACCTCCACTGCTGCTCCTGGGGGAGAGGAAATTCCACCCGTGTAGCACCCCATCCAACAGGACCTCCTGGACCCTATTCATGAAGCAGTACCCCGTCTTCAACCTGACTTCCTACCTGGGGCAAACATCAGCAACCACACAGGAAACTTTGCACTGACAGTTTATTTTTAACTGGGCACAAAACAGACTTTTAAAGATGGCACAGGCACAAGAGATGCTGGTGAATTCTGGGCTATTTCTGTAAGTGGCAGATTGTTCTGGCTTGTGGTAAGATGGGGCAGAAATTGAAAGTGAGCGATTCCATGGGGGCTGGTAGGTATTCAGTGAGACAGGCTTAGTAAGATACGAGAGAACTCGCTAGGCCTTGTGGTGAGAAGTCCTCCAGAAAGAACACAACAACTACAAAATTAAGTTTCTGCTCGGTTTTCATGAAATTTCCCAGCACTTTACCAGTCTCAGTGTTTCTCAGTCGTTCTGATGAAAGGTCATTAATCTGAAATGTTAGCTCTGTCTGTTTCTCTGTCTGTCTATGTTGGCAAACCAGCTGAGAATTTCTGTCATTTTCTGATTCTGTTTCAAGCTCCCAGCAACTGCAGCTTTTAGTTTTGTTTTATATTAATTGACACAGCTTCACCTAGTTTCTACCCAATAGTAACGGTGATGGGAAACTAGCGATTGTGTGATTTATTCCTGCAAGCTTCATTCAATCATTGACAGCAGCTGACGGAATGGACAATCTAAATAATTTATATCGAACTGAAAGTATACTGTCTGAACATTGACAATTTGTACACATTTGGAGTAAGGGTTCTGAGTGGCCAATGTTTTAAAGAAATTAGCAGGCGGGAAATAATTTTCATTTGTCATGCTTTTAAAAATGATTGAAAGAATGTTTTGAACAGAAAGTTGAATCATCTTAAAGCTATTAGCTTATTTTCCTCCCACAGTCCAAAGACGTGCAGGTTAGGCAGATTGGCCATGCTAAATTGCCTGTAGTGTCCAGAGAGTAGTGATGGGATATGGAGATTTACAGGGATAGAGTACAGGGGTGGGTCTGGATGGGATCCTCGTCAGAGGGTCAGTGTGGACTTGACGGGCCGAATGGCCTGCTTCCACACTGTAGTGATTCTATGATTCTATGATTAATAAGAAATCTTAAATGCTTATTTACTTTTTCAGCAATGCATGGTTGTACAGAATCTGTTTGTATACTTCAATGAAGCCTGAGAGCTTGCCACCATTCGATGTAAGACTGAAATTACTTTGGTTAAAGGAGTGCACTCCATGACCTTAGCTGAATGCAAAAGATGCTTCTTTCTGCTGAAAAGTGTGCATTAAGTATATCAACAATTTTTGACCAAATTTACCCTACATGTGCCTTAATATTCATTCAGTTGATTACTCTTCACCCTATTGCCTACGACTGTGCTTTAAATTTCTCCACTCCTTTACATTACACTTAAATTTAACGTTCTGCTCTCTCCACTAGTGTGCTCCCTACATCAAGACTAATTTCAACCTGAAATTACACAAATACATTTACCACAACACAACTAGATTCAAACATCACAAAACATTCCAGTCTAAACTATATCAAAAGAAGCAGATCAAATGTTCTTACAGAAATTTTGCTGCACCACTTCTTAGCTTGTTTGCTAAAAGGGTTGCTGTGGTCTCTTGTTGTTTCACAAAAATAATCATCCCAAAGCTGTTGCACACAAGTTGCAAAGCTGACTGGGAGGTGCTGAGGAGCCATTATTGCCTGCAGTCAGATACTGATTGCAGACAGCTGCAATTGATGAGGGTTTGCGGGATGATAATGGCCGTATGATTTTACATCGAATTACATAAAGATTACAACCCAGAGAAACACCATATTGCTCAAGGAGTCTGTGTGGGTGTTTATACACCAAATGAACAAGATCCCTAATCCTATATGCCTACTTTATTCCCATTTGCCTTTTCCTTAACCACACACTCTCGAATTCCCTCCTTTAACCTCTTCACTGCCTTTCATTCTCCTTCAAGACAGTATTGAAGAACCATATCTCCATATGCAGCTTGCCATATTTTCTTTTACAATACCCTTGTGCCTATAGTACTTTGGTCACTTAAAGGTACTACAGGAAACTTTGTTTCAACCAGTACCTTATCAACCGGCACGCTTGATAAACCAGCAAAAATTACATACCTCAAATGCCGCGATCTACTGCGATGCCTGAGTACTTTGCTGTAAATCAGGACACCAGATCTGCAGCAGAAAGCCGAGAATGTAAGCATGGCCAACATTACGACACCGCCGAGGCAGTGCAGGAGGTGGACTCAACTGAGTAGCAGGTAAAGGAGGTACTGACTGAGAAAACCGATTAGGCTGAGGGCCAAGACAACTGCGTTAGCAGATTTTGTGGATTGCCCCCCAGATGAAAAGGAGGTAAAGGAGACGGTGACTGCAGCCACAGTGAGCAGCAGTACCTGATGGTATTCTCCATGATAGAGGAGAGCTGGCCATGCCACTGGGCTGGGTTTGAGATGGGGGAGAATACTGGGATAATGTGTCACAATGCAGGGTGCGCTGCTCATGACTGAGTGAGTATGGTGTGCGCAAGATCCTTTTGATGTTATGGTCAGTTTGCATGTGTCTGTGGGATGGAGTGGGGAGGGTATGTCGGCCAAACTGACTGGTTTCATCTCTGATCATCTTGAGGTTATGTGGCTACTGCAGTCATAGTTCCTCTTGATTATCCAGACAATTTGATCAACCAGCACACTCCTGGTCCCATTAGTGCCAGATAATAAAATGTTTACTGTACATAAAAGTTGTGGTTGTTATCTGTACCTACATTTTGCAACCTATAAGAGGGTAGAACAAATTAGCCGAAGACTCCACCATGACATTAGAGTGGGTATAGAAAGATGAACAATGGAGTAGAACTGCAAGTGTGCACAATGTGAATTGCAATTCGACTTTAGGAGGCAACAAGGATCAAAACTTTGCAACAGCAGAAGTGATTTAACTGGCATAGCTGGACAGGACATTATGAAAGATGTGCCAGCTATGATTAGGAAATAGCATCATTTACCAAAATCATCCTTTGATCTTTTTCTCCTGTCAATCCATCCAAGTGAATGTTGAAACAAAAACAAAAGAATGTGAATTCTTGAATCTTAATTGACAAAAGAAAGTGGTAGAAATACACATCAGGTTAGGCAATATCTGTGGAGAGAAGCACAGTTAAAGTGATGGATTTTGCCCTCCTCTATTGGTGAGTTTGAAGATAGGCATCATCTTTCAGCAGATGGCTTGTCTGCCACCTGACCCTGCCCCAAAAAAATTTTTACCGACACATGGATGGCATCGGCTGGCCCATCAGCCTGTAGGTCAATTGTGCCTCGTAAGTGGGGAATTAATTCCCACTTATAAGCCTTGTCCCACTGCTGTTGGAATTAGCGACCAATGAGAGAGGCAGAAGACAGAAAGTCAACCCAACAGTTTTTCCTGTTTAAGCTGGTGCTATGTAGGTTGGTCCCGTATTATTGGACTCCCAAATGTTACAGCCCTTCCGATTCTCCTCCCTTCATGGCCTCTCAAATCCCTGTTACTTCCCCCACACTGATTCCTTTTCCTAGACCTCTAAGCACTTACTAAGTTCTGATCCATCACTGAATACCCGATCCATCTCTGGGATGCAGGGCTAGCAGTGGCCATGGTACTGCTGCCCATTCTTGAGATTTGCAAGCCTCTGATTGGTTAATAGCTCTCTGAAGTGGGACCTCTTGAAAGGGGTATTTCCTGCCTTTAGCCTACTATTAACCAACTGAAGCTGTCTTTCCTGCACTGGGTGGCCTCATTCCTACATTGTGCCGGGGATGGAGATGTTTAGATGGTGTTTGGGACCATGGCACCTTATAGGATTCCACTCAACATTTCAGGTTGAGGACCTTTTATTATTGGTTGGAGCTACAGGTTGACATGACAAGTTCATTCTTCTATGTGCACCATTGAAACTCTTTCTGATTATATTTTGTACGTAAGATAACTGAACTTTCACTTTCACAATAAAACAAACAGAATTGTGGAATATGAAATCAGAAATCTTATGAAACTGATATCCAATATAATAAAAGCAAATTCAACTCAAATGGAGAGTCTGGAACTAAGGTGAAGGGGTGGGATTTGTTGGGTTTGGCAAGTAATATTGTGACGACAGGCTGCAGGCTACCTCAGTTAGGTCAGTCAAAGAAAATCCTTCTGATGTTTAGCAAACTAAAACGTAATGTGTTTGCCCAATGCAATGAATGTAATACGATAAATTCAATGCAAATCTGAAACTCTGAAATTCCTCACCTGCTTCAGTCTTTAATTCCTTTCAGAATTTATCAAGCTTTATGCTGCTGAAACCTACACGCTGATGCACTCAGCCTTATCTTTTGTTCTTTTCTTTCTTGATGGTATCCTACCTGATATTTCAAGGCCTTCCATCTTTGTTTCTCAATTTAAAAAATGCATTCATGTAAAATGTGTTTCTTCTCATATCCTGTTCTATCATGAAGGCTTTTCTTCTGTGGACTTAAGCCTGACAACGTCATTATTCAGCATTGTTCGCCTCTATTTACGTTATCTTTCTTACCTGCATTATATTTCACATTTGATTCAGACAAAATGCCAATTTGTCCTCAGCCTAGTGTGACATACAACACATGACTTTTGCTCTATCTTTTGAATTCAAAATAAGAAAAATGAAGTCTCTTGCTGATTGATCTGTCATTTAAAGAGGTGCAGAATCCCAAATTACTGATATTTAACGCGGAGAAAACTCCATTATCGACTGTTTTTATTTCAATTAATTTTATGATTTGATAACACAAAATAAGTTTTTAACCATTTTTCTTTCTGTCACTAAATATAACCATCAATTTACTTTGGAAAACAACAAGTAATTGTTTAGTTGCCACATTATTTGGATGTGCGAGCTTTCTGTGCATTTGAAGGTCTCTTTCTGTCAACATATCGGACTAAAAGAATTGATTAAAAGTGAAAACGTTTTTGTTTGGTCAGTAGTAAAAGTTTTCATTAATATGATATATAAAATCATAAAATTAGTCACCTTGTGCAGCGCTGTTTTCCTCATTATTAGAGTTAAATGTGGGTACGTATGTGTTTTTACAGAATCACAGGACCATAGAATTGTTACACTGCTGAAAGAGGCCATTCAAACCAGTGGGTGGAATCTTTCCAGCCCCTGATCAATGTAGGACATGGTGAGAGATTTGGAAAATCAAATGAGATATCCAAAGGGGACCTTCCTGACGCTGAGATCAAAAAGAACCATTTTTCGACTAAGTGTTGTATGGGTTAGACAAGCTTGTCACTAATGGGAGGTGAGTAGCCTATTTGAATGATTATCATGCATTATCCGTTCATTAAGCCCTAATTGCACCTCATTAATGGCAGTTTCCCATTCTTCCACATACTGGATAGAAACTAGACATTGAGAATTCCTGACATGAAAGTCAGGGTGGGTACCTGGTGACTCCAGCTCGTCAATTGCTATCCATCTTGGACAATTGGCACCAACATCTCAAGGTATACTCCACGGGCAAGAAAAGCACAAATTCTCATCTGATGTGTAGTAACCTCACTGCATCATCAGGGATCACTTCTGATTCCTTTACAGTAGTTCTGCACTTCGATCAGTACAATGGCATCCCTCATTGCAATGTTGCTGCCGGGGTACTTTACATAAAGGCATGGGCCCAGCATATTTCCCACTCTACCATGATTGTGTAGCCTGGAAATCAATTCTGATTCAGCAAAGAATGTAGGAAAACATGGCAGGAGCAGCTCCAGGCATACTTCAATGAGGTATCAAATTGAAGGTGAATTTGCCACATAGGTCTATTTGCATGTCAAACAGCAGAACAGCATGCAATACTAATTGTAAAGACCTTATCTTCTTTATTTTTCTGCAGTTATGATTGTAGATGGACGTGGAGAAAGGACTGCTTTTAGAACCGAGAATAGTGGAAAGGATTGCTGTGCATTTGAAAAACGTTTCAGTGACGTTTACACTGCTATTTAGTCAAACCAGTGGGGGAGATTGGTTGCAGAAAGGTTAGTGCCAGGATCGTATACAAAGTGAGATTTCACCAGGAATATGTAACTGATTGGTTTATGGAGTTGTCACCAGCTGTAGACGACAAGGACCGTATGCCTAGCAACAGCTATATGGTTGGCTCCCGGGTAACTGAACAGGTTGTGTGCGAATGATATTGCTAGATGCCTTCAAGCCTCCAATTGGGGAGGTGGTGTATCATTGCAGCAGAAAATAACTGAAGCCTGAAGAAAGCCGGTTTATTTTTGTTAAGCTGTTGCATTTAGCCAATAAGTTAGAGACTTGATAATTTATAAACTAATTGCTTTGTACCTCAGGTGAGGAAATGAAAACTACCTGGTGAAGAGAGATTGATTAACAGCAAGTCCTCAGAGAACCTGTAGACAGGGGCCATTGAACTGGCTTCCCAGTTTTCCACATTACCCATAACATCAATTTTTTTTTGTCTGTCTGTTTGTATATGTAAGAGAAGGTTTATAAGAGAGTTAGAGCTTTAACTAGTGGAGTCATATGTTGACTGCTTGTACATGTTTATCTAGTTATTTGTAACAGATTATGATTCCTGTTAAATACAGGAATCTGGTACATCCTTTCTGTTCATCTGGATCTAAAAGTCTTACCTCGCTTGACTGCGGCCTTTCAGTTGTTTCAGCGGCGGGAGTCCGGGAGGAAGCATGAGGGCAGCCTGGGAAGGTAAGCTTCCACCCAATAAATTTGGGAGTTAACTGATCATGGCACCATGGTCCAGGAGGCCATTCAAGTGGGGGGAACAAAAAGACAGATTGTAGTTGTAGGGGATTCCATCATCAGGGGGATAGACAGTATCCTTTGCGAGCAGGATAGAGAATCCCGCATGGTGTGTTGCCTGCCCAGTGCCAGAGTGCGAGACATCTCTGATCAGCTTGAGAGGATAGGGAGGGGGAGGATCCAATTGTTGTGGTCCATGTAGGTACCAACAACATGGCCAGGACTAGGAAAAAAGACCTGTTTCGGGATTATGAAAAGCGAGGAACAAAATTAAAAAACAGGGTCCAGTGTTCTGGCGAAAAGGGTAAATAGGGTGGTTAATAGGGCTTTAACCTAGTAAGTAGTGGGGAAGGGAGAAGTGAGTGTAGATGGAGAATAACAATTAATGTAAGGCAAAGCAGCAGGTTAGCAGGTGACGAGGAAGCTTCAAAAAAAAGTTAAAGGGAAGGAGAACTCAAGAGTTGTTAGTAATGGAGGTAATAGGACCCAAAAAGAAGGTGCAAAAACTGGCATAACGGCACTTTATCTGAATGCTCGGAGCATTTGAAACAAGGTGGATGAGTTGACGGTGCAAATCATGGCAAATGGGTATGATTTAGTGGCCATTACAGAGACATGGTTACAGGATGGTCACGACTGGGAGTTAAATATCCAGGGGTATCAAACTGTTCGGAAGGACAGACAGGAAGGTAAGGGAGGTGGTGTTGCTCTGATTTTTAAGGATGATATCAGGGCAGTAGTGAGAGATGATATAGGTTCTACTGAACAAAACATTGAATCCATTTGGGTGGAAATTAGGAATAGCAGGGAGAAGAAGTCACTGATAGGTGTGATCTATAGGCCACCAAATAATGACATCGTGGTGGGGCGGGCAATAAACATAGAAATAGCTAATGCATGTAAAAATGGTACAGCAATTATTATGGGGGATTTTAATCTACATATCGATTGGTCAAACCAGGTCGGTCATGGCAGCCTTGAGGAGGGGTCCGTGATAATTTCCTTGAACAATATGTAATGGAACCTACGAGGCAGCAAGCTATCCTAGATCTAGTCCTGTGTAATGAGACAGGAATAATTAATGAGCTCACAGTTAGGGATCCTCTCGGAAGGAGCAATCACAGTATGGTCGCATTTAAAATACAGATGGAGCGTGAGAAGGTTAAATCCAGTACCTATGTCCTGGGCTTAAACAAAGGAGACCATGAAGGAATGAGGAAGGAGTTAGCTAAGGTAGATTGGGAGCAAAAACTTTATGGTGGGTCAATTGAGGAACAGTGGAGGACTTTCAAAACAATTTTTCACAGTGCTCAGCAGAAGTATATTCCAGTGATAAGGAAGAACTGTAGGAAAAGACAGAGCCAGCCATGGATGTCTAAGGAAATAAAGGAAAGTATCAGATTGAAAAAAAACACATACAAAAACGCAAAGAGTAGTGGGAAACTAGTAGACTGGGAAATCTTTAAAGGCCAACAGAAAGCCACAAAAAAAGTTATAAAGAAAAGTAAGATAGATTATGAGAGTAAACTAGTTCAGAATATAAAAACAGGCAGCAAAATATTCTATAAATATGTAAATCGTAAAAGAGTGGCGAAGGTAAACATTGGTCCTTTAGAGGATGAGAAGGCCAATTTAATCACTGGGAATGAGGAAATAGCCGAGACATTAAATAGTTATTTCGTGTCGGTCTTCACAGTGGAAGACACAAATAACATGCCAAAAACTGATGGCAAGAAGGTTATAGCAGGTGAGGACCTAGAAACTATCATTATCACTAAGGAGGCAGTGCTGGGCAAGCTAATGGGGCTAAAGGTAGACAAGACTCCTGGCCCTGATGAAATGCATCCCAGGGTACTAAAAGAGGTGATGAGGGAAGTAGCAAATGCACTAGTAATTATTTACCAAAATTCACTTGACTCTGGGGTGTTTCCCACAGATTGGAAAACAGCCAATGTGATGCCACTGTTTAAAAAAGGAAGCAGACAAAAAACAGGTAACTATAGGCCAGTTAGCTTAACTTCGATAGTGGAGAAAATGCTTGAATCTATCATTAAGGAAGAAATAGCAAGACATCTGGATGTAAATTGTCCCATTGGGAACACCCAGCATGGGTTCATGAAGGGTAGGTCATGTTTAACTAACTTGGTGGAATTCTTTGAGGACATTACTTGCATGGTGGACAATGGGGAACCGGTGGATGTGGTGTATCTGGATTTCCAGAAGGCATTTGACAAGTTGCCACACCAAAGGCTGCTACATAAGATAAAGTTGCATGGTATTACAGGTAATGTATTGGCATGGATAGAGGATTGGTTGACCAGTCGAAAGCAAAGAGTAGGGGTAAATGGGTGCTTTTCTGGTTGGCGGTCAGTGGCTAGTGGTGTGCCTCAGGGATCAGTGTTGGGACCTCAATTGTTTACAATTTACATAGATGATTTGGAGTTGGGGACTAAGTGTAGTGTGTCAAAATTTGCAGATGACACTAAGCTGAGTGGTAAAGCAAAGTGTGCAGAAGACACTGAAAGTCTGCAGAGGGATATAGATAGTCTAAGTGAGTGGGCAAAGGTCTGGCAGACGGAGTACAATGTTGATAAGTGTGAGGTCATCCATTTTGGTAGGAATAACAACAAAATGGACTATGTTTTAAATGGTAAAAAATTGCAGCACGCTGCTGTGCAAAGGAACTTGGGTGTCCTTGTGCATGAATCGCTGAAGGTAGGATTGCAGGTGCAGCAGGTAATTAAAAATACAAATGGAATTTTGTCTGCCATTGCTCGAGGGATGGAGTTTAAAAACAGGGAGTCTATGCTGCAGCTGTGTAGGGTCCTGGTGAGGCCACACCTGGATTACTGTGTGCAGTTTTGGTCTCTTTACTTGAGAAGAGATATACTAGCACTGGAGGGGGTGCAGAGGAGATTCACTCAGTTGATTCCAGAGTTGAGAGGGTTGGATTATGAGGAGAGACTGAGTAGACTGGGCTTATACTCATTGGAATTCAGAAGAATGAGGGGAGATCTTCTAGAAACATATAAGATTATGAAGGGAATAGATAAAGTGGAGGCAGGAAGGTTGTTTCCGCTAGCAGGTGAAACTCGGACTGGAGGGCATCATCTCAAAATAAAGAGAAGCAGGTGTAGGACTGAGGTCAGGAGGAACTTCTTTACCCAAAGGGTTGTGAATTTGTGGAATTCCCTGCCCAGTGAAGCGGTTGAAGCTACCTCACTGAATGTTTTTAAAGCAAGGCTAGATAAATTTTTGAACAGTAAAGGAATTAAGGGTTATGGCAGGTAAGTGGAGCTGAGTCTCAAAGATCAGCCATGATCTTATTAAATGGCGGGGCAGGCTCGAGGGGCCAGATGGCCTACTCCTGCTCTTAGTTCTCATGTTCTTAAACAGACAGGTAAATTGGGAACCTCTTGTGTACTATTATAAAATATTTAACTTTTGTAACAGCTGTAGGAATAATGGGGCTTGACTTCCAATGCACTGCCCCACTGGGGTGTGACAAAAGGACTAAACGATCTGACATAGAATGCATCAGTTCTAAGCAGCTCTGTAGTCTTGATAATCCAGTTGAAAATGGTGATAGACAATAAAATAACTACAGGAGGTGGGAGGTTCCACAAATATCCTATCTACAATGATGGGGAGCCCATCATATCAGTTCAAAAGAGATTTCTGAAGTATTTGTTTCCATCTTCAGCTAGATATTCCGAGTGGCCGATCTGTCTCGGTCTCCTCCTGAGGTCCCTACCATCATAGACACTGTCCATCAACCAATCCAATTCATCTACATGATATCAAGAAATGGCTGAAGACAATGAATACTGCAAAGACTAAGGCACTGACAACATTCTGGAAATAGTATTGAAGACCTGTGGCACACCTATAATCAAGCTGTTCCAGTACACCTACAATAATGATACGTAGCCAACAATGTTAAAAAATGACCTTTGCACAAAAAGCAGGACAAATCCAAACCAGCTAATTCCTGCCCTTTCATTTTACTCTCAATTATCTGTAAAGTAATGAAAGGGATAGTTGACCATGCTATCAAGAGAGAATCGAGACAAATTGATATGTAAAATAATGATTTCCTACTTCCAGTTTCTTCTATCAATATTTCCATGTTCTCAAAAAAAAAAAGTTTTACAGCACATTACATTCAAAAGGAAAGGCTCTGACAATGGGAGCCATGCTTGATACTGGTCAGAAATGACAGCTGGATTATACCCAATCCAGCTTTCAGCAGCTACATTTCTCCTGCAAATGTATTCTGTTGAGATTTAGATTGCTTCACATTGTTGAAAACAGCTCTCTGACAAACCAAGGACACTTTGCACTTCAAACTGATTCCTTTATGTCAACTTTTCTGACTAATTCTACCTAACTTCAAAAGGCAAATTCAAGCCAACCAGTGCCCTTTAAGTTTTTTAATCGCTACATTTATTATTTAAATCTCAACATTGTATACATTGGAGAAAACATAGACATGTAATAACATTGTATTTGTAAGTATCATAGACCATGCTGTATAAGTTGACCCAATGTGAAAGATTCCATTTAATGGTACAAAATGCATGTGTAAGATTATAGTTGGCATATGTGTGGAACCCACCTCCCTTTTCTGTCATTTTTATATTTTAGAAAACCTGGATTATATCAATTTTGGAAGTATTATTTTTAAAAATATTGAAATGCAGTCTGACTGTATGAATTTAGTCATACCATGGGAAAACATTGCTGAAATTTACAGATACATAAAAAATATGATTTGCATCGTTAAAAGAAATCATTTAGTGAAACTATGTTGAGAATTTACAATAAAATGTATGTTATATTTTTCATCCTGGGTTTTAATGTTCTTCTTATTGTTTTATGTGAACTGTACAATGAGTCAGTGGACAAAGTTCCATGATCTCTATGGATCACTGTAACCTGGAGCAGTTTTATGGGGCATCCAATTATTTGTCGAAACTTGAAGTAGTGTCACTGGTGGACAATTAAAACTCCTTAAAGATGATTAGAGTTGGGTTTCAGTGTACATTTGAAAAAAAAATTTGATAAATGAAACGTTATTACATTAACAAAATATACATAACTTCAATTTATTAGAAAGCAGAAAGATGAGTGCTTTTATGGAGGTATATGTGCATCATTTAGTCAGAGCAGATTGACAGTCCCCCTGTTGTTTTTATATCGGTAGCTTATAATAGAGGGAGGAAAAAGAATTAATATTTCCTATAGAAATTAATATATAATCAATACATCTCCCAATTCCATATCTGAATACAGTTAGAGGGGTTAAAATTAATTTCATTTTGTTTTGGCACAAACGTTTATTGCGATTCACCAGATAAAACAAAACAAAATTTTGAAAATATTCCTTCTCCAAAAAACAGTAGGTTTTGATTTTCCATGAAAACAGCACTTTCTCTGCCAATGGGGCCAAGTCCAATTAATTACATTCCTTGTTAATCTTCAGTTTGACACATTTTATAATCAGTGTATAAATCAAGCCCCCGTTTTAGAAGGATTTTTCAAAGCTTCAATGATCAACCTGCGATATGATGATAAAGTAAATTAAAAAAACTGCCAAGATTCCTCTACAGCTCACTCAATTCTCCTCTTTTTCCAGTACTTTATGTTGTAAGGGAAATGACTTCTAGCAATCTCACTGTATTAGCTTGACAGTCTCCAATCTAAATTTCAGGTGTAGACCCTTCTGAGAATTCAGTCGTTCTAGGTGGATGCAACCGCTTCAAAAGAAACCAACAATTGTCAAATTTAAGATTTAATGAGAATTTATTGAAAATACTGAACATCCTGTATGCTGGAAGCCCCGACTCAACATTACCACCCTTGATGAAAGTACCGTCAGACTTTGAGATAATGGCCATTTGGTTGATGCACATGCTTGTGTTTGCTGTGCATATTATAGGCACATGCTGCAAGTGAGATTGATGTAGCACAGTGCACAGAGCAATGTATCCATTCCCTTGACTTTTCAATGCTGACAACCATGTCAAGCTACCTGACTTTGTGTCTCTGATAAACAGCATGACAAGACAGAACTACCGTGAGGCTTTGAGCTCTGACTGAGGAGGCAAAATGCAAAATGGCAAAGTAAGGTAGAGATGCTATGAGCATTCAAATAGATGCAAAGTGAAGAAGTGGTAAGAAAGCAAATGAGGAGGCCTGAGGTACAGCTTGGTCCAATCCAAGAATTGGGTGTCTGTCCCTGTCGACAAAACTCCCTGGTAGCAGCATTCTAATGAAAGGTACCAGCACACTCCAAAGTACAAAGTCAGAAGTCACACAACACCAGGTTATCGTCCAACACGTTTATTTGAAATCACAAGCTTTCTGAGTGCTGCTCCTTCGTCAAGTGAACTTCACCTGACAAAGGAGCAGCGCTAAGAAAGCTTGTGATTTCAAATAAACCTGTTGGACTATAACCTGGTGTTGTGTGCCTTCTGACTTTGTCCACTCCTGTCCAAATCGTCCACTCCAGCGTACTGCAGGGAAGTACAGAACCATATTGTAAGTGGATTGGAAATATGCCATAAAGGTACACTAAGGCACGCAGTGGGGAAATGGAAAACTATGCATTAATGAGCCAAGATTAGGTAAAAATGGAATGCCGATACATGTAAAGGATGCAAACAAACGTCTTGCTGCTCCATTGTGAGATCTCACCTCACAGTTCCACACTTGGTTAGAGAATTAAACTTTTCTTCTCAACATTGAGTATCTTATTTCTGCTATCTCACCATATTTTCCCAGCTGACTCAGGGGCTGGGAAGATCTGATTCAGTGTGTCTAGTGATGCTGACCCTGACAGGGATTTTAATGTAACCTATTTGGATCAAACATGACAAATTTATTTTGAATTGCTATGGTGGTGGCTTTATCCAAGGTCAAATCATTCTCCATGAGATGCATTCTGTAATATGTGAAATTGAAGTATTTTCAATTAATTGTTCACAAATGAGTTTGTTGGTTAGTATTCTGAATTTAAATCTACAAGTTAATTGCTGCACTGTTTTTGATGAATAGATTCACCACTTCCCTGCCATTTCTGACGGTATAGTATTTGATCATCAGATTTTTTGTGTGTGGCTCAGAAGTGTTTTTTGAGAGCACTTAGCATTGTATCAAACACAGATAGACCCTCTGTGAGCTGTCGAGATATTCATTGACCTTCTGCTCCCGGGTAAATTAACAGTATTACCTTTTTCCAGATTTCTGCTACAGTTGGACTGTCCATCCTATAGTGAGCAAATAGATATTGAGAAAAACTTCCAGCTGCAGCATGGGTAGATCCCTCATGGTGAGAAAGGGATCCTGTAAATTTAAACGTTTTTCCACCATCCTAGTAGTCACTTTATTTTGTATTTCATGCCTCAGAGCTATGCAGAGGTGTCACAGGTTGCTATTAAAATGTCTACTTGATGCTACCGGCTCTTTTGTTTTCTACAGTTCCTTTACTTTCTAAAGCCCATATCCAGGCTTAGCCAATCAAACACAGTGAGCATCAATAGTAAACAGCCCCATACAATCAAGCACAAGGCAATCCCTATGAGAAGGTTAACTTATTCATGAATTTACTTGTAAGGAAACTGAAAAACAGATTATAAGCTGCTCCTTCAAAATAGATATACAATAATAGTGCATGAATATTACCTCACCATTTAACAATGCATATTGTGACTATTGTATAGTTAAACTAAGTTGAAGTGCAGTGATAATTATATTTCATCTCCACAGATCTTAGTTTCAAATGCTAATTAGAGTAGTCTGAATTTACCAGATGTATGAGTTATAAATTCAATTATTCCTCAATACTGAATTAGATTTATGTATCTCAGTTACATCACAAATCCACCATTATTACACCAAAAATCATATCAATAGAAGACAAAATAAATCCAAGGTAGTAACATGTTAAAGAACCAGCCTATGAAATTACAGGGATTGAATTCTTTCTAAAGGGAAGCAATTTTTTCTCCATCCAATTTACTTCCAAAAGACTTTCATCAAAGCAGATAGGATATTTGCTGTGCAGCATTCACTGCAAATAACGTGAGTAGTCATATGTTGAGGACTTCATTTTTTCATTGTAATTTTAACAATTATCTCAAGCACAATGACATTTGTCAGGAAAACAGTCAATCAACCCACTGCAAATAATTATTAGATACTTTGGTAGATGGCAACATTCAGGATTTGGATGGGCTAAGATAGGAGAAAGTTACAGTCATAGAGTCATACAGCATGGAAACAGACCTTTTGGTCCAACCAGTCCATGCCGACCATGTTTCCAAACTAAACTAGTCGCACCTGCCTGCCTTGGCCCATATGCCTCCAAATCTTTCCTATTCATGAACTTATCCAAATATCTTTAAAACATTGTAACTATACCTGCATCCATCACTTTTACTGGCAGTTCATTGCATACACTAATCACTCACTGTGTAAAAAGTTGCCCCTCATGTTCTTTTTAAATCTTTCTCCTCTCACCTTAAAAATATGTCCCTTAGTTTTGAACTCCCCCACCTTAGGGAAAAGACCCTTTTCATTCACCTTATCTATGCCACTCATGATTTTATAAACCTCACAGGGTCACCCCTTGACTTCTTATGCTCAAGTTAAAAAGTCTGAGCCTTTCCAGTCTACTTTTATATTTGAAACCTTCCATTCCTGGCAACATCTTGGTAAATCTTTTTGAATTTAAGTGAATTGTATTAAGATTAAATACTATGAGTTCAGAACCTTGTAATGGATGTCATTGTTTTGAAGTGGTGAATGAAAGTTCAACACTGATAAACTCTCTTTTGTTTCCTAATAGCCATATTTCTAATTTTGTTTAGTTACAAGTAAACCTCATGAAACAGCACATAGGCATTGACAAAACATATTTCACAAAACAATTCCCTTAACAGGGGAAGCGATGACCTAGGGATATTATTACTGGACTGTTAATTCAGAGACCCGGACAACATTCTGAGTCCCGGGTTTGAATCCCACCATGGCAGATGGTGGAATTTAACTTCAATAAAATACCTGGAATTAAGAACCCAATGATGACCATGAACCCATTGTCAATTGTCAGAAAATCCAACTGGTTAACTAATGTCCTTTAGGGAAGGAAACTGCCATCCTTATCTGGTCTGGTCTACGTGTGACTCCAGACCCACAGCAATGTGGTTTACTCTGAACAATTATGGATGGGAAATAAATGCAGCCTGGTCAGTGACACCCTCATCCCGTGAATGAAAAAAAAAACACTCACTGTGAAGAGCTGTTTCCCCTAACTTTTCATTCAAGTTAAGAACTTAGTTTTCGTCTGTACTGGACTTCTCAGGTAAATGACATTGGGATAGGAATTCTGCTTGTAGAAGCTTGATATTTACTAGAGGGCAAACAAGGAATCTAGCACTTGAGTGGGAAAGTGAGAAATTAGGTCAAATATGAGCTATGTTCATGATTAATGTTGAAGTGTGAGGTGTGGTATAACTTATTCCTGATCCTATCATCTATGTTCTAAAATTCTTAATTTCCTTCACCAAATTGATTAATTTAATTGATTTTTTTGCACTAGGCAAGGAGATTATCAACTCC
Organism: Rhincodon typus; assembly: GCF_021869965.1. NCBI lineage: Eukaryota > Metazoa > Chordata > Chondrichthyes > Orectolobiformes > Rhincodontidae > Rhincodon > Rhincodon typus. The sequence continues at coordinate 79,289,036 of NC_063334.1, read as the reverse complement.
ATATTAAGGCTGAATCTCTAGAAAATAAGGATGAGGATAGTATAAAAATGTCTGATTATAAACGCTTATACTCACCAATGAGCTCCCATACTAATATTAATTTTAAGGATCTGATGCGCAAATGTCTCTTGTACTTACAAATGGCTATTTTATGTTGTACTATATTGTGTTCTGACTAGTACAGGAATCAACTTGCGAACATACTTAGGACTGCCTGTACTTAATAACAGGGAAATGAATAATAGATTTCTGCCATTGACCTAAGTGCCGCTTACTCCTTTATGGAGAGATTGTGGCATAATTATATTATTTAACTAGTAATCCAGAAGCCCAGCTCAATGATCTGGGGATATTGGTTCAAATTGAATCACAGCAATTGGTGGAATGTGAATTAATAAATCTGAAATTGAAATCCAGTCTTGGTAAAAGTGACAGGAAGCTATCATCAATTGTTAAAAACTCATCGGGTTCACTACTGTTCTTTAGGAAAAAAAATCAGCCATCCTTATCCAGTGGCCTAATATGGGTTCAGACCCGTAGTTACATGGTTCACTCTTAACTGGCCTTTCTGCTAGTCTAGTAAGGCTCTCAGTTCATGGACAAATAGGGATGAGAAACAAATAATGGCCTTGATAGCAACATCCACATCCCATGAAACAAGAAGGAAAATATTTGAAGTTGCATTTGATATTCAATGTGTATTCAATGCTCATTACCATGTGGGTATTTTCAATGCTCATTACCATGACTGACAAACAATTCAAGAAGTCCTAATGTAGGCTGGGCAGTAGTGATGGTTACCTGACACATTTTCCATCTAGTCTACTTGAAAACTGACTGGAAATTCTGATGAAAATCCAACTTTCAGGTGTGTTAATTCTGAAAAGTTATGCAGCTGTATTATCTGTTTATGCATGGAGTTTGCTGACTATCAGGAAGACAATAGTAAGCCACCAGACTAGGTCAGTGCTATGCATACAAAGATGATAGATAATTGGAAATAGGACTTTGGCAATTGGATGGAAGGATAAAGGTGTAGACTATTTTCTAAATTGGGAAAGGCTTTGGAAATCTGAAACACAAACGGACTTTGAAGTCCCAGTTCAGAATTCTTTTATGGTTAACATACAAGTTCAGTTGGCAGTTATGAGGCCAAATGCAATGTCAGCAATCATTTCAAGCGGACTAGAATACAAGAGTGGAGATGTACTGCTGAGGCTGTATAAGGCTCTGGTCAAAGCACATTTGGAACATTGTGAACAGTTTTGTCCTGTTTCTAAGGAAGGATATGCTGGTTTGGAAGGGGATCCAGAGGAGGTTTACAAGAATGATCCTGGGGATGAAGGGCTTGTCATATGGGGAGAGGTTGAGGACTCTGAGTCTGCACTCAATGGAGTTTAAGACGATGAGTGGTGATGTGTTTGAAAGTTACAGAGTTCTGAGATGCCTGGATAGAGTGAACGTGAAGAAGATGTTTTGACTTGTAGGAGAGATTAGGACCTGAGTGCACAGCCTCAGAATGAAGGAACAACACTTTAGAACTGAGATGAGGAGGAATTACTTAAACCAGAGAGTGGTTAATTTGTGGAAGCCAAGTCTTTAAGTGTATTTAAGACAGAGGTAGGTTCTTGATTGGTAAGAGGTTCAAGGGTTATGGGGAGAAGGCAGGAGAATGGGGTTGAAAAACATATCAATCTTGATCGAATGGCAGAGCAGACTTGATCAGCTGAATGGCCTAATTCTGTTTGTTTATCCTGTGGTCCAATGATTTTATGGACTGTTACATCTGCAACAGATGGACTCATTGCTGGTTATTGGTGTGCTGCCATCAGATAGGCATCTGTTGCCAATCATATTCCCAGTGACTAGAAAGAATATGCTAAAAAGAGGAGAGAATACATTTTCTCTAAAAAAATTAAGGAAATTCATGTATTTATTATGTTTAACACATAGTGCCCACTTATTAACAATAAAAACTTTTGAAAACTTTTCAAGCACAAGTCTTCACAAAATTTTCTTTACTACTTCAATTGTAAAATATCTGCCAAAGTGATCAGCTATCTTAAAGGTCGTGTGACATTTAAGATGTTTGCATAATCAAGACATAAAAACTAAATGAATATGAAAGCAATTGGTTTTTAATGAGAAAATATTGTCATGCTACTTATCTGAAAATTTCTAATCAAATATAGATGACTTTTTTAAAGTAACTGTATGGCACTAACACATATTTCATCCAAAAAGAATAATGAAGGATGTCTATTAATAAGGATGATATACTAATTGCACATTCTTAATCCCTTATCTGCTGTGAACAACACTGAAGGCTAGACAGATTTATAATGATCTGTGAACTTTTATATAATGAGGTGACATGAAAGGTTAATCATAACATATGAGCATAGTGTGTCTCCGTTGTTGTATCCTGATGGATCAGCATGACCTGTGGCTATTGATTATACACATGGGCAAAAGCATAAAATCCTATTCCCTCACATGAGAAAATTAGCACAAAACCTTACATATATAAATTTATTTTAAATTTCATTCATAAGTTATTATTTTAAAAATCCAAAAAAAACATAAAAATGTATGTTGTTTGAAGAGAATATCAGTGACATATTTCTCACTACAGTTTCCCCCATTGGCACCAATTAAAGATACAGGGCAGGCTTTGAGTGGAAATGTTGCCCCTGATAACACTATTATTCATGAGAGAAAGGGAAATTCGGTTTTGTTGCAACATTTTTAAGGGCCTCATCTGTTATCCAGCAGCTGACAGTTTTGGATTACTAATCCAGTAACATAACCACAACATTAATTTAACCAGCATATTTATCCCAATTGTCTATAAATAGAATTCTAGTGTGGTGAAGCAGAATCTCGGAGTCTTGCTTGAATATGGAAAAATAAAGAAAACAAGAAGATAGTATTCAATGGAATTTCAGAATTGCTACTTCATGATTAGTGCATTTTTATCTTACTTGATTGATTGTATCTTTGATTACATTTCCTTTGAGTTTAAGAAAAACTCTGCGCCACTTTGCTTTTTATTACTGTTCTATCTACCTGTCATGCCTCCACATTATGATCTTTGTCGTTACTTGATACTTATGAATGTACTAATTAGGAGCAGGAGTAGGCCATTCAACTCATCAATGCCTACTCTAGCATTCAATAAAATCATGGCAGATCTGATGGTAACCTCAAATTTGCATACCCTGGTAATCTTCCAACCCACTGCTTAACAAGAAACGATCCACATTTGCCTTTAAAATATTCAAAGTTCCTGATTCCAGCACCTTTTCAGGAAGAGAGCTCCAAAGACTCACAAGTCTCTGAGAGATAAACAAAATCACTTCAACTTTGTGTTAAACGGGCATTCCCTTATTTTTTATCTGTGGCCCTTAGTTCTAGATTTTTCCATAAAAGCAAACATTCTCTCTACATCTATCCTGTCAAGACCCTTCAGAATCGTATATGGTCCAATCAAGTTGCCTCTTATCCTTCTGAACACAGAGGATACAATTCTAGCCTATCCAACCTTCCATCATGAGACACCCACTGATTTCAACTAATAATCTCTTAAACCTTTTCTGAACTGCTACCAAGGCATTTTCACCCTTTCTTCAATAAGATGACCAATACCATGCACAGTAATCAAGATGCATTGTTTCTGCTTAATTTATGATTTCAGTTTGCTGATTGTCTGCAGTAGAATATTTGTGATTCCGTTAATTAAGATAAACATTATTTCGAAATGTAAACATGGGCAATCCTAGTTACATCACTTCATGAAATAAAAGTATGCCTGAAGATGCGAACGGTGTTACTATGATTGTTCATGTACCGAATTCATGGTAATATTCGGTACATTAAACAATTAACTGAAATATCACCAAGCCCATAACGTGCTGGGTTATATTCGAGTTAATTATTAAAACTGTGAGATTATTCACCAGGATGTGGTATGACTGTGAGAGAGAAGAAAAAAGAAATGCAAGTCAATGAATCCAGGGAGGTCACAGTGAAAGCCAGATTGGGGTGGAGAAGTGATGAGATAGAATGTGATACAGTTTGGTAGTTTGAAGAAATTGCTATTTCCTACCAAATGACAGACAGGAATAGCGGTTGTGGTTGGAGCATTCAGATACAATTATTCCTGTGATGTGTGTGAAACAGCTTGCCAGATTATTTAGGTACACCAGTAGCATGTTATCAAAATAACATAAATGTTACCTCAGAGTTACTACTTTTGACATAATAAATCATCATTGACGTTTTAAGACACAGGTTTCATGAAATGTCTAATTTTAGCTTTATAGTCTATCTAGTGTTTTCTTATCAGAGATAGTAGGAATGATGAAACATTTTCTGATGAAGGGTCTAGGCCCGAAACATCAGCCTTTCTGCTCCTATGATGCTGCTTGGCCTGCTGTGTTCATCCAGCTCTGCACCTTGTTGTCTAGTGTTTTCTTATAATTGAATTTAATAATTGCAATCAATTATTTCCAATGGGATGCTAATTATACCTCTATAATATTTTAACTCAATTCCTTTGACATATAGTTAATGAAATATTAAATCACTGTTTTAATTTTAATGTCATGTTTATGATTTGCTGCTCTTAAAATTTGTTTTCATGGTTACCTCTCCTTCCATTTCTCCCATTGCCATCTTGGTGCTTTCATTGTTTCTTTGTTCTTCCATGAGATATAAGCATCGCTGTAAAAGACGGCATTAATTGCTTATCCCTGATTGCTTTGGGGAAGGTGGTGGCAAATGACATTTTTGAACCACTGAGATCCATGGTGCCGATTCACTGATAGTGCTGTTAGAAAAGAATTTTCAGTATTTGGACCCAGCAACAGTGAAGGGATGGCAGTACAATGTCACGTAAGGACAGTGCGTGATTTAGAGGGGTACTTTCAGGTGCTGATGTTCCCATGATCCTGCTGCCTTTGGTCTTCTTTGCATAACACATTAAGCAGAATGTCACAACCTAACTAAGAGAGGACATCTTGGGGAGCTCATACAGTGAGGCCATATAGGTAGAATTTAGGAATAGGAAAGGTGCAATCACCATGAGGGGTTATAACATAGGCCTTCCAGTAGCCAGAGGGAGATAGAGGAACAGATATCTAAGTAGATAATGAGAAAATGTAAAATTAATAGGGTTGTTGCAGAGGGTGATTTTAACTTCCCTATGTATAGATAGTCCAACTAGGGAAGGGGCCATACTAGACCAGATAATGGCGAATGAACCTGACCAGGTGATCGAAGTTTCAATGGGGGAGAATTTTGAGAACAGTGACATAATGCTACAACTTTTAATATAGTTATGGATACGGATAAAACTAGTCATCATGTGAAAGTGTTAAATTGGGAGAAGGCTAATTACATCAGTATTAGGCAGGACCTGCAGAAATTAAATTGAGAAAGGCTAAATCCACATTTGACATGTCAGAGTCATTTTAAGGCAAATCGATCAGTGTTCAGAGTCAACATGTTCCTTTGAGTTTGAAAGATAAGGATGGCAAGATTTGGGAGTTGGTTGACAAATGATATTGAAATATTAGTCATAAAGAAAAAGAATGCTTATGCAAAGTTTAGGAAACTGAAATCAAAATAACCCCTTGAGAAGTATAAAAGAAACAGGGAAGAACTGAATCAAGGAATTAAGAGGGCTAAATGGGACCATGAAATGTCCTTAGCAGTTAGGATTAAGAAGAGTCCCAAGGAATTTTATACATATAAAGGAGTAAGAGGGTAACTAGGGAAAGGATAGTTCCACTCCAGGACAAAGGAGGGAATTTATGCATGGAGCCAGAGAAAGTGCATGAAGTCCTTAATGAGTACTTCGCATTGGGGGTTGGTCAGTGAGGTGGGAGGAGCAGATAGCTGGGAGAAAAGACAGACAGGTCAAGGAGGTGGGGGCAAGGTGGGGGCTGATCTTGGGATGAGGTTGGGGGTGGGGAGATTTTGAAGCTTGTAAAATCCATTGAGACCATTGGGCTGCAGGGTTCCCAGGCGGAATATGAGGTGCTGTTCCTCCAGCCTTCGGGTGGCATCGTTGTGGCACTGGAGGCGGTCTAGGATGGACATGTCGTCCAAGGAGTGGGAGGGGGAGTTGAAGTGGTTCACTACTGGGAGGTGTTGTCGTTTGTCATGAACCAAGTGTAGGTGCTCTACAAAGCAGTCTCCAAGCCTCCGCTTGGTTTCCCCAATGTAGAGGAGGCCACATCGGGAACAGCGGATACAATATACCACATTAGCGGATGTGCAGGTGAACATCTGATTAATGTGGAAGGTTTTCTTGGGGCCTGGGATGGGGGTGAGGGGGTTAGGTGTAGGGGCAGGTGTAGCACTTACTGCAGTTGCAGGGAAAAGTGCTGGGGGTGGTGGGGCTAGTGGGGAGTGTGGAGCGGACGAGGGAGTCGTGGAGAGAGCGGTCCCTCTGGAAGGCAGATAAGGGTATGGAGGGAAATATATCCTTGGTAGTGGGGTCAGATTGCAGGTGGTGGAAGTGGCAGAGAATGATGCGTTGAATCCAGAGGTTGATGGGGTGATACAAAAGGACAAGGGGGATTCCGTCTTTGTTGTTATTGCGGGGAGGGGGTGTGAGGGCTGAGGTGCGGGAAACACGAGAGATGTGGTCGAGGGCATTTTCGACCACTGTGGAGGGGAAATTGTGGACCTTGAAAAACGAGGACATCTGGGATGTCCGGGAGTGGAACGCCTCATCTTGGGAGCAGAGGCGATGGAGGCGAAGGAATTGGGAATAGGGGATAGCATTCTTGCAGGAAGGTGGGTGAGAGGAGGTGTATTCTGGGTAGCTGTGGAAGTCAGTGGGCTTGAAATAGATATCAGTTTCCAGGTGGTTACCAGAGATGGAGACAGAAAGGTCCAGGAAGGACAAGAGATGGAGAAAGAGAGGTCCATTATTGTTCTTCAGGGACATAAATGTGCCATCTTTATCTGGTGTGGCCTATAACAGCAATTAGGAATGAACAACAAATGCTAGCTTTGCTTACAATGCCCACAACCCATGAATAAAAAAAATGTAGCTTGTACATGAAGGGGTAGACTGTGTGAATCGAGTGAGTTATATGAGGAGTATAGGAGAGTGTTGAAAGTTTGGAGAAAAATAACATCAATTGAACCACTTTCAGGTGGTTGTACTGTGTTCTGGCTTTAATGGAAATGGTGAACAAAAGCATCATTAGTTTTATCAGCATGATGGACCTCCTTGATGACACACAGCCTGAGGCAGTGAAGTGTTCACTCAGGTAACAATACAGCTGTTTCCCATTACACCTCCAAATTGATGGCAACATGTGCAGAATAGAGTGATTTTTGCTCAGTTTAAAACACAAAGGCGTTTCTGAATATACCCATTAATTGTCACACAGTATCTTGTCCTGAAATGTCAATATTTGAAAGCATAAGTAAAGGTAACATTTTATGGTTTGAGAAGTGAAAGGGAGTGGCTGCATTACAAATAGAACATTGACCGAACATTTTGCTTTCAAGTTTAAAAGATTCTTGCACTAAAGATGTTACAGTTCTAGTTTTTATTTAATTTGTAAAGATGTTATAAACTGGCACAATGTAAGTGTTACTTTCTGCAATCATTAATTGACAAATAGGTACAAAATGTGCTTAAATTTGTATTTAATGTTCCTCAATTATTCTGTGATGTTGATGATCACATAGGAAAAAAGAAAATTCAGTTATTCAAATGTAGGTTCAAATTATGTAATCCTTGGCCTAATTTGGTTTTATCTGGAAACGTGGCTGACAACGCGCTTTATTCAGAGCAGCACATTTCAGGATAAAGAGAACTTTAGGACAAAAAGAAAACAAAAACAGATATATTACCAGATGTGCAAATGAAATGTGACAAGCATAGGTTCGCATGCCACTGACAATGTACATGCTGTTCCTTTCTGCTATGTTACTGTAGGTGGGACTAAAGTTTCAGTAACAAACAACAGGCAGTTATGTGTGCTCAAAGAGTGCATAAATTATGGAACGTTGATGCAAAGTTCTAAAAAACATAATAAAAGATATTTGGCTGCATTCTAATCTCTGTGCTTTGATGGCACTGTGCGTCTGCTGGGAAGAAAAACACACCAACACCAGCGACCTCAAGCAGACCAACATCCCCAACATTGAGGCACTGACCATTCTTGATCGGCCACGATGGGCTGGGCACATTGTCCACATGACTAACAAGAGACTCCCCAAGCAGGTGCTGGACTCCCAGCTTCGAAATGGCAGGTGAGCCCCAGGTGGACAGAGAAGCACATCAGTGATACCCTCAAGGCCTCGCTGGCAAAATATGACATTCCCACAGACATCTGGGAATCACTGGCCCTAGACCATCAAAGTGGAGGAAGAACATCCGAGAAGGTTTCAAGCACCTTGAGACTTGCCATTTGGAAAAAAATGGAAGCCAGGCGAAAACAACGAAGGGAGCATACTACCACACCAATGGCCTATCCACTCCTTCCCATGACCACTACCTGCCCCAATTATAACAGAGCCTGAGGTAGCTATATTGGTCTATACAACCACCTATGGACTGACCCTGAGAGCGGAAGAGAGTCATCCTTGTCTGCGAGGGACCACCAATGATGATGATGCCTACGCTGAGATTAAAATAGGGGATGGCTTGCAAATAACTGATGTTGAACCAAGAGTGAACACTTGCAAATAAAGTTTGGTGAAAGTGAGAAAGAAGTTGAAATCAGATAACTGAGTTCATAAAGGTTCTGCATGATAGCACCAAAACCTATTCCTAATTGTCGAGGTGTTGATACATTGATCCTAGTAACATCAGCCATTGATGCAGTGAATCCCCATTCAGTGCCTTGAGACCTGTAAGAATAATACCTGCTCAAGCATGAGACAAGACTTGAACACTGCCTGTTTCTTCATGCCAGCAAGTCGGTGACAGACAGCTTAAACCTTATAGGATTTGTGAAAATTTTAATCGTAAATATGAACATTCTTTTCACTGAGTGAATTCATAAAATGGGCTGTTTTCGAAGGGTGGTGCTAATTAAATGCTGTATTGTCGAGTTGTAGTCCTTCAAATGAAATGTAAACAAATATTACTTCTGATTGCTCCAGTGTCTTTAGTTAACAAAGTTTAAAGAAAAGGAAGCAGCCTTAGTTATGCTCTGAGCAAAACCTTTCAAAAAATGAAACTAATGACTCATGTCTCTTTCTTATTTGTTATTGATGACAATGTGGCAAATGGATTTGAACTATCTTACTGCTTTAACATGATAACATGAAACATTCACTGAAAATGTTTTCAAATAATGAAGGATATTGGTGATGGAATCTTCCTTTAAATTTGCCACATGATTGACATCTATGAAGTCTCTAAGCTATATGAGCAGAAAATCTGAGCATGCAGATGACTGAGTTTATCTGTACTTCTCTGGTGGAAACTTGGTGGAAAGAAAATTAAGAAGAAAATCAGTTTTCTTTGTCACTTGGAACATACAACACTTCATTGTCAGCATTGATATCTGGTCAAGGTCAGAGGTCACACATCACCAGGTTATAGTCCAATAGGTTTATTTGAAATCACAAGCTTTCAGAATGCTGCTCCTTCATCAGATGAAGTGAAGGGAAGCACACAGGCACTGAATTTAGAGGCAGAGAGATTAAAAAGAGAGTACAAATGGTGTCAGTCATGGAGTACTGGGTAAATCAGTTGTCATCAATAAAAGCCAAGAAAGAAATATGAGTCATGAGTCTCATTTTTTGAAAGGTTTTGCTCAGAGCATAAATAAGGCTGCTTCATTTTCTTTAAACATTGTTAACTAAAGACACTGGAGCAATCAGAAGTAATATTCATTTACATTTCATTTGAAGGACTACAACTCGACAATACAGCATTTAATCAGCGCCACACTTTGAAAACTCAAGACTGGCAATTGACTTCAATGGAATGGGCTACTACTAGAATCATGTCAGTGATGGGGTCAATTATGCTGTACTCGATAGTGAGGAAGTTTATCTAAGATTACAAAAGGATCTTGATCAATTGTGCCAATGTGCTGAGGAGTGGCACATAAAGTTTAATTTGGATAGATGAAAGATATTGCATTTTGATTAAACAAACAAGGGCAGGACTTATACAGTTAATGGTATGGCCCTGGGTAGTGTTGTCAAATGGAGAGATCTAGGGGTTCAGGTGCATAGCCCTTTGAAAGTTGCATCACTGGTAGACAGGATGGTTAAGAAAGCGTTTATCACACTTGCCTTCATTGCTCAGACCATTGTGTGTAGGAGTGGGGTCATCATATTGAGGTTGTACAAGATGGTGGTGAGGCCACTTTTGGGAACTGTGTACAGTTCTGGTCGCCCTGTTATAGGAAGAATATTATTACATTGGACAGGATTTACCTGTATGTTACTGGGACTGGATGGTTTGAGTTATAAAGAAAGGCTGGATAGGCTGAGATGGTTTTTCATTGGAGCATATGAGGTTGAGGGGTTGAGGTTGAGGTTGACCTTATAAAGTTTTAGATAAGGTGAATAACAAGAGTCTATTCGCTAGGATGGGGAAGTTCAAAACTAGGGGACTTATTTTTAAGACAAGAGGAGAAAGATTTAAAAGGTATCCGAGGGGTAATGTTTTCATACAGAGGGTGGTTCGCATGAGGAATGAATGCCAGGGGAAGTGGTAGATGCATGTACAGTTACAACATCTAAAAGACATTTGAACAGGTACATGAATAGGAAAGGTTGAGACGGATATGAACCAAATGAAGGCAAGTGGGACTGGTTTAGTTTGGGAATCTTGGTTGACATGGATGAGTTGGACCAAAGGATCTGTTTTCATGCTGTATGACTCTATGACCCTGTATGTGGAGATAGTAGGATGGGACTTCATAGGAAATCGGAAGGTACTGGGACCTTCAGCAGAGAAGTTTCAAACATGTCATGGTAATTCTGGTGTCTACATGAGGAGGGTGTAGGGCCAACAAGAGCACGGGAATTTGCAAAGTCATGGATTATGGGGTAAAACGGGCACAATAATAATTATATTAAGGTACTTAATGGAAAAGCAGGTATGAAAGGTCGTAGAAGTTCATGGACAGCAACACAAAGGTACATGAAAGATGGGGGTAAATTCGTACAATACGATTTTTGGATTGAAAGTTAACTTTACAATGATCATACAAAACTGCTGACATTGCGTGCAGAGTTGGTGGATTATGTTTCTGCCTTTTTATTCAGGGGTGGTGTAACACTGTTGGGACTTGTGGCCCTGTTAGCGGCAATTACAGGAGTCATGCCTTCATTCATTCATAATGCCACCATCTGCTTTCAATTTGCACATCATCAGCAGCTCATTTATTGTCCAAGAATGCACGTTAAAAATTATGGCCTCAAAAGTCATGGCCATTATATTGTGTGCATTAATGGCTTACTTGCCATGTCAGCTAAGCAGCTGTAATGAGAACAAGACAATTAAAAGCAGCACCAGATTCACACACTGAACTGTAAGTAAATAAGAACATGCTCTGAAATGTGCAAGGGGGCCTTTACTTTATGGTTGGGGATGACCAAAGGTGCGATCTCTGAGATGTAGATGGAATGGGGAAATGACAATAATCTTATGATGATGAAGATAGAACAAGAGTGAGAATGACAATGAGGACATTGAGCAGGAAGGTCATCCAAGAAAACATTACAGAACAATGCTTCATTGAGTCCAAAAGGTCAGAGATAAGCTCATTTAACCCTGGTTCCAGGATGATGCCACCATCACCATCCCTGGATATGTCCTATCTCACCAGCAGGACAGACCCAGCAAAGGGGGCGGCACAGTGATATACAGTCGAGAGGGTGTTGCTCCAGGAGTCCTCAACATTGACTCCAGACTCCATGAAGTCTCATGGCTTCAAGTTAAACATGGGCAAGGAAACCTCCTGCTTATTACCACATACCATCCTCCCTCAGCAGATGAATCAGTACTCCTCCATGATGAACAACACTTAGAGGAAACACTGAGGATGGCAAGGGCACAAAATGTACTCTGGGTGGGGGATTTTAATGTCCACCACCAAGAGTGGCTCAGCATCAGTACTACTGATCGAGCTGTTTGGGTCCTAAAGGATATAGCTGCTAGACTGGTCTGCGGCGGGTGGTGAGGGAACCAACAAGAGGGAAAAACATACTTGACCTCATCCTTACTAATCTGCCAGCTGCCGTTGCATTTGTCCATGACAGTATCAGTAAGAGTGACCATCGCACAGTCCTTGTGGAGATGAAGTCCCACCTTCACATTGAGAACAACCTCCATCATGTTGTGTGGTACTATCACCGTGCTAAATGGGACAGACTTCACACAGATCTAGCAACTCAAGACTGGGCATCCAAGAGACGCTGTGGGCCATCGACAGCAGCAGAACTGTGCTCCAGCACAATCTGTAACCTCATGGCCCGGCATATCCCCTACTCAACCGTTACCATCAAGCCAAGGGATCAACCCTGATTCAATGAAGAGTGCAGGAGGGCATGCCAGGAGCAGCACCAGGCATACCTGAAGATGAGGTATCAACCTGGTGAAGCCACCAAACAGGGCTACTTGCACACAAAACAGTGAAAGCAGCAAGTGATAGACAAAGCTAAGCGATGCCACAACCAATGGATCAGATCTAAGCTCTGCAGTCCTGCCACATCCAGTCGTGAATGGTGGTGGACAATTAAACAACTCATTGGAGGAGGGGTCTCCACAAGTATCCCCATCCTCAATGATGGAAGAGCCTAGCACATCAGTGCAAAAGATAAGGCTGAAGCATTTACAGCAATCTTCAGCCAGAAGTGCCCAGTGGAGATCCATCTCGGCCTCCTCCAGTGGTCCCCAGCATTACAGGTACCAGCCTTCAGCCAATTCGATTCACTCCATGTGATATCAAGAAACGGTTAGAGACACTGGATACCACAAAGGCTACAGGCCCTGACAACATTCCGGCAATAGTACTGAAGACTTGTGCTCCAGAACTTGCCGCTCCCCTAGCCAAGCTGTTCCAGTGCAGTTACAACACTGGTATCTACCCGACAATTTGGAAAATTGCCCAAGTATGTCCTGTACACAAAAAGCAGGACAAATCCAACCCAGCCAATTACCGCCCCATCAGTCTACTCTCGATCATCAGTAAAAGTGATGGAAGGTGTCATCAACAGGGCTATCAAGCAGCACCTGCTCAGCAATAACCTGCTCAGTGACGCCCAGTTTGGGTTCCGCCAGGGTCACTCAGCTCCTGATCTCATTACAGCCTTGGTTCAAACATGGACAAAAGAACTGAATTCCAGAGGTGAGGTGAGACTGACAGCTCTTGATATCAAGGCTGCATTTGACCGAGTGTGAAGCGCTGGCAAAATTGGAGTCAGTGGGTATCGGGGGCAAACATTCCAGTGGTTGGAGTCATACCTGACACATAGGAAGATGGTTGTGGTTGTGGGAGGTCAATCATCCCAGCTCCGGGACATCTCTGCAGGAGTTCCTCAGGGTAGTGTCCTAGGCCCAACCATCTTCAGCTGCTTCATCAATGACCTTCCCTCCATCATAAGGTCAGATTTGGGGATGTTCGCCGATGATTGCACAATGTTCAGCACCATTTGTGACTCCTCAGACACTGAAGAAGTCCATGTTCACCATGCAACAAGATCTGGACAATATCCAGGCTTGGGCTGACAAGTGGCAAGTGACATTCGCACCACACAAATGCCAGGCTATGACCATCACCAATAAAAGACAATCTAACCACCGCTCCTTGACATTCAATGGTGTTACCATCACTGAATCTCCCACTATCAACATCCTGGAGATTATCATTGACTAGAAACTCAACTGGACGCACCACATAAATACAGTGGCTACAAGAGCAGGCCAGAAGCTGGGAATACTGCGGCGAGTAACTCACATCCTGACTCCTCAAAGTCTGTCCGCCATCTACAAGGCACAAGTCAGGAGTGTGATGGAATACTCCCCACTTGCCTGGATGAGTGCAGCCCCAACAACACTCAAGAAGCTTGACACCATTCATGACAGAGTAGCCCATTTGATTGGCATTACATCTACAAGCATTCGCTCCCCCCACCACTGATGCTCAGTAGCAGCAGTGTGTACTATCTACAAGATGCACTGCAGAAATTTACCAAAGATCCTCAGACAGCACCTTCCAAACCCACGACCACTTCCCATCTAGAACGACAAGGGCAGCAGACATATGGGAACACCACCACGTCCAAGTTCCCCTCCAAATCACTCACCATCCTGACTTGGAAAGATATCGCCATTCCTTCACTGTTGCTGGGTCAAAATCCTGGAATTCCCTCCCTAATAGCAATGTGGGTCAACCCACAGCAGGAGGACTGCAGCGGTTCAAGAAGGCAGCTCACCACCACCTTCTCAAGGGTAACTAGGAATGGGCAAGAAATGCTGGCCAGCCAGCGATGGCAACATCCCACAAAATGAATAAATAAAAAAAAAGAGCTGGGTTTGGATGTTATTCAATTTCCTAACGTTCTTTTGATAAATGGAAAAATCTGGAAAATCACAAAGCCCTGCTTTATGCGAAGGAAATGTGGCACTTGTTATTCTTGCAGTCCTCAGCCTTTTGTGTTGAATGAATGCCATATTATCCATCTGATTTTATGCTTGACATCTTCAGGTGATCCGATTTTAAACTATGTACACATCATATGTACCACTCATGGAACAAGCAGCAGTCAGTGAGACATTGTAGGATGCTACAGGTAGATAGCTCTTAAGGATTCCATCAGGATATCATATCAGAGTGCAGTGCAGTGAAGTCATCCATGACAGCCAGCAACCTGACTTTAAATATGACACCAGAGGTAAACTATATTAGTAGATCCCAGCAGTGCTGGGCACTTCTGCCTCTTGGTCAAAACAATTCCCTGACAAAGATCCCAGTTGCGTAATTAATGAAGATTGCATGAGAAAAATCACTCTATATCATGGCAGACGAGGCAACATGAATCTCACTTGACAAAACACTTTAACTCAAAGTGGGAACATCTGTCCCTTGTTCACTTCTACCTGGTAAAGCCGTGTCGTTCACTTAAAGACATCTGTTATGTAATCCTTCAGCCTTCTCTTGTTGGAAAAGCAACACAACCTGTTCTATCTTTCCCAAAAGATGTGACCATTCAGCTCAGGCACAATTCTAGAAAAACCTTTTACATCTTTTTGGGCGCTTTATATGGTTTATATAAAATGAAGACCAAATCGATTCATAGTGCCATAAGTGTGATCTCACCAAAGTTCTAGACAAGTTTAACATAGTTTCACTTCTTTTCAATTCTGTCCCTCTAGAAATTAGCTGTAGTGCTTTTGTTCATTTTTGGATATCTTGCTAAAATTATTAATCATAAAATTAAGAGTATCTGATATTCACACTTTTGAAGGTATATCAGTGCTTAATGTACAATTGCAATGCATCTTTAGTACCTTTTGAAAATCCAAATATCTTTCTTTGAGTACATTAGACTTACCCATTCTTCCTGCTACTGCTTTAAAACATCCAATACGTCTGATCTACCCCTTTGAAACCTATGCTGATTAACCTTTACTGTATTCACTGTTCCAAACATTTTTCTATTATTTCTTTGAAGAAGCATTTCATTATTTTTCCAACCATTAATTTTAAGCCAATTTGTGCTTTGATTTTTTTCTATCTCCCTTTTTAAATATAAGAATTGTATTAATTGTCCTGTAGTCCTTTAGCACTATTCTCTGCCCAGTACACTATGCTATTCTCTTTAGTAGTTAATGTGAAATATATAATATAATGGCACCTCTGCTATCTCTGTGCAACTTAATTTAGTATCCAAAGATGCATTTTATATAGACCAAGAATTTTATCTTCTCCAATTTTGAATACCTCATCAATTATCTCCCCTGCGTTTCTATCTTAAATGTCTTCATATCATTTTTGCTTTCTTCAAAGGCCGCGCCTATCATGTTCATCTCCCTGGTAAATTTTAAAACAAAGTAATTGTTCAATATTTCTGCCATTTTACTGTCATTAGTTCTGAATTTGTTATAAACATCTCTTTGGGATTAACACTATCCTGATCTTCCAAAGTCAATAGAATACTTTAGCATTTCTTCTTACTTCTTAACTTCTTTCCTAACCTTTTTGAGTTCATTTATTGCCATCATCCCTTTTTTATGTACAAGACCTTTTATATTTCTTTAGATATCGTCCTTTTGTTTATTCTTCCATGATGTGTCATTACCAGCTGGTCATTTTGCTTTATGTTTTTAATGGAATATAATTCCCCTAGACTCTATTGGTCACTGGTTTAAATACTTTCTGTTATTGCTCTTCTTCTTTGCTTGTTTTCCTTGTTCAATTTCACTTCCTTAGCGTGCTGAGGATATTGAGTTATAACAGTAGCATTTTGTAAAAGGAATTGTGAAAACAAAATATTTTATAATATGCAAAAGTTATGACAATTTCCTCTATAATTCTCTTAATTTACAAAACTGGTTTCTACTCTAAAAGTTCAACCAACATGTTACAAACTTCTGTGAAGCTTAATATTGATTTGGAATTTTACCTGTTTCCCAGAATAACTCCAGCAAGTGGCCAATAGAAACAATTGTGTATCAGCAACAACGATACAAAGAAAGATACAAAGAGTAGTACAGCACAGGCCCTTTGGCTCAATGAGATTTTGCCGACACATGATACCTTTCTAGACTAAAAGCCTTTTGCCTCTATGCAATCTGTATCCCTCTATTCCCTGACTATTCATATAGCATCAAGATGTCTCTTAAAAGTTGCCATTGTATCCATCTCCACCACCTGCTTTGGCAGTACCTTCCAGGCCCTTACCACCCTCTATGTAAAATACTTGCCTCTCACATTCCCTTTAACCTTACCGTAGGCAAACAAAGGACTGGCAATACCAGATGAGCAATACAAATAGCTAAGGAATAACAATAAGGACAGTTTTATGAAATAATAGCTCTGGATTTTAGTGAGACCCCAGACTTGTATTAATTTGTTGAAATAAATTTACACAAGGTAAAACATGTGACCAACTATAGGGTTCATTGATTCTGTGCAGAGTAAAATTTAGGTGAATGGGCATGTAGTTGCTATGATTTACTTGGAAGGTATGAGGTGCGATTTGGGGCATGTGGGGGGAGCATGTTGGTAGAAGAGTGCCATTAGAAATGGGTGGGTGCATGAATTGGCAGGTATGGGGCATTCGGAGCAGGAAGGGGTGTCTGAGTCTGAGGGGGTGAAGACTGGAGAGCCCAATAATCAACTGCATAACTTGAGCAATATCTAAGATGATTGAGGCTGGGACATTTTAATGAACGTGCCTTGACACTCAGGCAGTCTTGTGGCTACCTTTAAACTGTTTTTGGAGGCAACGAGTATGGAGTATAGTATAACTCAACAGCAGTATGGAGTATAGTATAACATTTATAAACAAATCCAGTTGAACTTTCAGTCTTTGAAATTATATCAATTTTCAATTTCAGACACTCCTGAGGTGTAGTGTTTGCATCATTGGATTGTTTGTGATTGTTCCCTACTCCCATTTATGCAACTTGTGCCTCCTCACTCATCCAGTAACTTGGATAAAAACTTCCTAATCCTTGAACTAAGTCATTTCAGATATTTGCTGAAAAACTGAGGCCCTGGTTCAGATATCTGGGAACACCATTGATCACCCATCAAACACTCAACCCTTTATCCTACCTTCCACAAGTTATCAATGCATGCCATATTTTTGAGGAGTTGGAGATAGCTTCTTATAGATTTACAGAAAAACACATGGCGTTAATGCTCGACTGCACAAAACACAGCACAAAACAGGCCCATTCATTTACATTTCAAGCACAGAAAGAGAATGGCAGGAGATATATGTGAAGTTACACTAATAGAAAGTAACTTTCTCCATTTCTTAAGAAGCTTTAAAGGAAGCTGTACAGTTTCATTACAGTGAAAGGCAGCTTGATTACTATGCACATCCCTGCCCCACTTCCCCCAGCACCACTCTTCAGCGCACACTTTGTGCAACATCAAAAAAATGTAAATGTCACACTATATTGCCTCATGCTGCACTTGTAACACAGCATTTGCATTAAAATAACTTTCCAGTATTTGGAATTCCACTGACCTTTATGATCATTTTTGTTATCTTTCTTTTGTGTGGTTTTTTTCAGACGTTCTGGCATACCTGTTGATTTTTCGGGAAGGATATGTAATTATTGGAGCAAGTTCAGAAGAAGAGAACAAGCAAATTCCTGAAATTATAGGGCTATGTTATCAGCAGTGATTGTGCATCTTAGGAGTTCACTCTGGAAAAGTAGGATACGTGTAAACCTTGATAAAGCCCTTTAATATTCTCATGGGTATGGCTTACTTGGAGAGAGGAAAGTTTCGTAGGGCACAGAAATTGCGAACTGTGCTTATCTGCTTCTCTATAGATAGTTGAATTAGCATACTTATTGAACTTAGTTTCATAATTTATTGCAGTGAAATTTGAACTTACGTCATTTAGATTGCTAGTATTCCCAACAAGAAAGAGTTCATGCTTAGTTCCTGTATCTCCCATGATTACCTTTGGTATTGTTAGCCCTAACTTTCGCTATTCATATTTAAATGTAATTTTAATCTATTCATTTCAGAATTTAAGGGTCCTGTTTGAAACTGGATAATACGTGAATAAAATTCTAGCCGAACACCATTGATCATATTTTGTAACACTTTCGCACTGTCCAAAATTTTAATGGACAGGTTTTCTAAAGCCTCAGAGCCACGTGCCTCAGTCAAGGCTAGGACCTTGTTTAGTTTAAATTTTAGGGGCTGGCGACATTCATTCAGACCTCAACGCAACATCACCTACAGTTCCTTCACCTACAAAGATAAACTGCGCTGGAGCTGCCCTTAAAAGCTGTTGCCAAGGAAGATCAGGGGAAAGAGAAGTGAATATGACGGAAGGATGTGAAAAGGGAGAAGAGCAGGGGCAAAGCAAATATTTTAAAATTTCAGGTTTCGTTGTTAGCAGGAGAAAGCAAGAGAGATTTCGTAGCTCTTCCCAATCAGAATCTCCTCTCAATCTACGCCCCCGCATTGCTACATGTTAGCTGCAAAAATCAATTTAAACCAACCAAGACTGATTACCCCTTGTTTCATCTGATTCTTCAAAAATGTGAAAATTTAGGCAATATTTTAAGGCATTTATATGGCAAGTATATTTAAAATGATAGCCATAACGAAGTCTTATTTTGAAATATCCTTTTAAACTATTGGAAAGATGCCACTTTAAATATACATCTGCAAAATGACCTTTCCTTGTTTTGAAAATATATATTTGGCAAACCATTTTTTGGCTGGAGGAGACCACATGCAAAAATGTTCCGTTGAAAGCAGATAGCTGAAGTTGCATTAGATGGAGATATAAATGATGCCTAGGAGGAAGATTTGTAGTCTTGATTGAACATCTCACTGATATCCAATTCAGCAGTAATTGTAGCCATTATAACATCCCAGACTAGAAAGAAAAATTAATTTGTGCCTTGGATTAGTAGCGTTTATGCCAAATATTTTCATGTTCATTGCATTCCACAGTATTCTCAGAAGATAGCAGAAGCCTTAAAAATTGTAAAACTGCTTTCCAAGCAGGTTTCTTAGACAGTGCCAGATGAAACACATGAATAACAAAAGAAGTGATCTGCATAAACTAAAGTGGAAGACAAATGGTTTAAATTCACCAAACAGAAGAACAGGATTATGTGTGAAGCTGGAAAATGGGTTTATATTTGAAAAATGGAAGAGGAGGATGTTGCTAATTTTCCAAGGTGGAGTTACAGTATGTTAAGAAGAGCAATAGTTTATTCGAACAGTTGTGAAATACATTTTCTCCTGTTGGACCTGTCTCTGATTATGATGTACGACTCAAGGTCCAGTTAGATAACTAAGCCCTAATCCATAATCTTACTGTCTTTTGGCAGTTTATAAATTATAGCTATCTTAATTGTGGTGGTTTTGAAAATAAAATGATTTGATTTTTGCCTTCAGGTTCTTTGCATAAAACAGCTGAATTACATACATTCACGAAAGGTGAATCTTCTCGTTGTATCTTACACTTCAGCTCGGTATTGATTTATTTTAGTTAATATAAGTCACAGCTTTCCATCTTGTTCTTTTAAACAGACTGCAGAAGGCATAAAATAAATGGTCTGGACCACACGCCACTTCCTGCTCTTTTTGTAACTGACCAATCCCCACCACCTGCACTCGCCTATCACCATCCCACCTACCTTCCCCAGCCCCACCCTTCCTCTCTCTATTTATTTTGGAGCTCCCTTCCCCCTCCCCCATTTCTGAAGAAGGGTCCCGATCTGAAACGTCAACTTTCCTACTCCTCCTATTCTTCTTGGCCTGCTGTGCTCCTCCAGCTCCACACTGTTTTATCTCTGACTTCAGCATTGGCAGTTCTTATTATTTCTGTTTTTGTAACTTGCCTGATTTTCTGGGGTCATTAATCCGGAATGCAAACTTTCCTTCTGAAACAGACTCATTCCTTTTCCCAAACTTATTGTCTGACTTAATGCTACTACCTTCTTCTCCCCACTGATCATGGTAGCGCAACACCTGATGTGCCAATTTCAAAATCTATTTAAATAAGTCTTCACTAGCTTGCAGACTCTTGGGGAGGCAATAGCCTGGAGGTATTGTCACTTGACCATTAACCCAGCAACCCAGATAATGTTCCTGGGACCCAGGTTCAAATCCTGCCACAGCAGAGTGTGGAATTTGAATTCAATAAATGGAAATAAGAGTTTAATGATAAGCATGAATCCAGTGTTGATTGGCAGGAAAAACCCATCTGGTTCACTAATGCCCTTTAGGGAAGGAAACTGCTGGCCTACATGTGACTCCAGATCCACAGCAATGTGGTTGATTCTTAACTGCACTCTATGCAATTAGGGATGAGCAATAAATGCACCCTCATCCTGTGAAGGAATAAAAAAGCTATAGAGAGTTTTTGGCTAAAATTACTTTGCAGTAATTTAACCTTAGTTGATATTGTAGATTCTGAATTGTAAGATTGTCTGACATTACAATTGTTTCTTGAAGGAGATCTTTCTTAGACTCCCATTTCTAGAAAGGACAAGACCAGGAGGAGAAGCTGCAATAGAGTGAAAGTCAACAACAAGAAGGCATTCTCGGTGGATTCCTACTCTTCCAAAAATATTTGTCAGACAAAACCAAAATACTTTAAATCTCCCAAAGAATAATGTTTAATAGAGGCAGTGATATAATTGTCATGTCTTTACAAATGCAATGTTGTCTGTTATAGTTAAGGCAATTGAAACCTTGAACAACTTTGGTTCAAAATCCCTCAATACTACCACAGATGTAAACGCCAGAAGCTTTAGAAATGTTGGGATCAGTGTGACTCAACAGACTGGACTCAGAAGTTGATAGGATTCGTAAGTGGGTGGGAAAGGGCTAAAAATCTACAATCATTGAGTCAGAAAAGTATTAAAGCATGGAAATAGGCCCTTTGGCCCATCAAATCCATGTCAGTCAATAAAAACCTGTGTACTCTAATTTTATTGCCTAACCCTTGATCTGTAGCTTTTGTACACTATGGCATTCCAAATGTTCATCTAAATACTTCTTAAATTGTGTAATGCTTCCCATCCGTACCACTTACTGCATAGAATATAGAATTGTACAGCACAGGAACAGGCCCTTCAGTCCATCAGGTCTGCGCCAACCATGATGTCATTCTAAACTAATCCCATCTGCCCACACATGGTCCGTATCCCTATATTCCCTGCCTATTCATCTGTCTGTTTAAATGCCTCTTAAACATTGATCATATTGAATGGTGGAGCAGACCTGAAGGGCTGAATCTTCTTCTCCTGTTTCCAAGTACTATGTTCCTGCATCCTAAGTCCCAGGAAGACCGATTTAAACTACTCGCAAATCATACCAGGATGCTATGAGATTATTCATAATGTTCAGAGATTATATTCTATTTCCAAGCTCTACTGTTTTATTAAAAATCAGTGAATATAGTAACATGCCAAAATAATTAGATGAGGATTGGAGGGAAATGAGATGTTGGAGGGAGATGAGGTGTTGAGATGAGATATGAAGGAAGCATGGTGATTCCAGAAGCAGACTGTCCCAATATAAAAAACAATGTCTGCAAACTGAAACACACTATCTGAGATTGTTTGAGATTATTTTCCTTTGCAGATTCCCCTTTTGTAAAGGTAGGTAGTGACAGGTTATGTCAGATGCTTGAGTTTGACTATGGTCAATAACAGAACAGGACCCAGAGAATGAAACTATTGCTGCTGAAATTTATTGATGACCAAGAATATTGATAAAACAGATTATGACAGATGGTACAATGAGTTGCATGCTCAATTCAACAAAATTCAATACAGTGGCTTATCTATCACACTTTATGTTGCTCTCTGAACAACTTCAAATCTTTAAGAAAAATACAATCAATTTATTTTATCCATTAATTGTTATTACTTGTTCATAATTACTTTTACCTTTGCTTCCCCTTAATGACAGTGCAGTAGAGTCTGGATTTGAACCTAGTCTTGATTTCCTTCTGTTCATTTCCTCAGTGAGGTGTTGAACTACCACGTATCAATAGGATGCTCTTGGAATGGAGATAGTCCTATATTTTCTTATGGTGGGTCATAGCATGGCTCTGCTACTGAATAGACTACATTAAATGCTATAATAACTATGTAATCCTGCCTGTTTACTGGGTGCATCATTGATTTTGAGCTGCAGGGTGAATGACTTATCTGAGATCAATAAATTAAATCAGTTCTGTATCAGTCCTAAATCTTAAATAGTGGTTTGTTATTTTACAGAATACAATACAAATTTAAGTTCAAGACTAGTTTATGATAAGGGCTGCGCTTAATTTCAATTTTCCCTGATTTTGGAATTAATTGTTTAATTTTCATGAACTGCATCCCTGATTGGCTCAACTGTTAACTTTTTGACCAACCAGTCAGAAGTTCCTGAGCATGCTTTTTCCAGTGACCAGAATATTGTTTATTGATTGAGAAATATTTTCTACTTCCTCATTACTTCCAAATTGCAGTTTTAGTTCATTTGTTCTTGGCTCAATCAATATTTGCTGAACTAAACAGAAAGTTTGTAAAGCAATACACGTGTTCCTGCATGAGCTGAGGTCACCATGAAAGTCCTATCTTCTCAACCTTGCCTGTCACCTGAGGTGTGTTGACCCTTAGGTTGAACCACCACCAGCTGTCTCTCTGATGAGAGAGAAACCCTATGAGACTATGGTGACTTTACTTTTACTTTACACATGCAAAAGTTGGACTGTGTGCTAACCAAGAAGCTGAATCACTTTCACTTGAGCTGTTTTTGGAAGCTTCTGAAGACTGGATGCCAGGAATTTTCTATGGAAAGTCTGAGTCTGGGACACTTTCTCATGCTGGTCAAAGGAAATGCTGTCAGGAAGCTCTAAAGGCTCTTCTTTGCAGTTTTGATATTGATTTCTAATCCTGAGAGAAACTCGCTCTGCATTGCTGCACCTAGCACAGCCAATAAGAATCAATGCAGCCGCCTTTGAAAGCAAGTGCACTTCAGAGGAAGAGAAAAAAACATCTCATGAAGAGGAAATCCTGAACCAGCCGCTCATCCAAAACTTAATCTTGTGAAGGACCTTGTCCGTTTTTGGTGCAGAACCTTCCAGGCTCAGATCAATCACTTACACATGCATTGGAATCCCACCAAACATCCCAGATGATAATCTATGAATGAAATAGAAATGTTTGCTTATTTTACTGGCAATGATATTTCTAGGCTTGCCTTAGATTCCAATACAGACCTTCTACAAACATTTGTCGATGAAGGATATAATTTATTGCAATTGTTGAGCAACAGCCTACTTATGCTGCTTCTCCTGTAACTAGTGCATGATTGCCAATCGGCTCTGGTAACAGTTCACTATTTCAACAACGACTCATTTCCAAGTAAACACACACTTTTATATTAAACTTTGCAATAATTGATTCTATTTGTGTAGTTTATTGTTTTTAGGGTATAGTGTCGATACATTAATCAAATGCATAGGCATGATAAAAAATCAATAATGGAAAATGCTGGAAAATATAACTCTTTCTCTCCAGTAAGAGAAAACACAACATGAGAAGTTTGCATCTAAGAGCTTACCTTGTCTGTTTCATTCATGTTATAAAAATACAACTCATAAGAATAACATGGCATGGAGTCAGTGTGAAATATCAATCTTTGCCATCTCCCTTTGCATTACGTCCACTGCTATCAGGTCTGATAATTACATACCTTTTCTGAACTTGATTCTTCTGTTTTCGCAGTTTTGAGGGAGTCTGTATCTTTCGATTAGTATTGCAAGTATTTTTGCCTATCTGCATTTTTTAAAATTCATGAAAAATGCAGAGGGTGGGAAGTTGGGATGGATGGTGTCAGCCTGGGCACAGAATGGAATTCTATTTATGCACAACAGAAAATCCTGATCCTGTTAGAAATCCCAGAGTCAGGTTATTTTAGACAACAAGGTGCAGGGCTGGATGAACACAGCAGGCCAAGCAGCATCATAGGAGCAGAGAGGCTGACGTTTCGGGCCTAGACCCTTCATCAGAAAAGGGGGAGGGGAAGGGGGTTTTGAAATAAATAGGGAGAGAGTGGGAGGCGGATAGCCCCCTTGACCTGTCCGTCCTCCCTGGACTGACCTATCCCCTTCCTAACTCCCTACCTACACTCACCTTTCCTGGCTCCATCCCCGCCTCTTCGACCTGTTTGTTTCCTCTCCACCTATCCTCTCCTCTATCCCTCTTCTATCCGCCTCCCACTCTCTCCCTATTTATTTCAAAACCCCCTTCCCCTCCCCCTTTTCTGATGAAGGGTCTAGGCCCGAAACGTCAGCCTCTCTGCTCCTATGATGCTGCTTGGCCTGCTGTGTTCATCCAGCCCTGCACCTTGTTGTCTCGGATTCTCCAGCATCTGCAGTTCCTACTATCTCTGGTCAGGTTATTTTACATGTCTTTGGTAAGCATTCCTGTTGTTTTAACAAAGGAGGTCCACACCTGAGGGATGATGGAAAGAGTTAACTGCTGCAGTGTCACTATTTTTATTCATTCATTACCAAATGGGTTGTTAACATGCCTGAACATCTCCCTCTTGTTCATGATACATTCTCTGCTTTATCTCCATCATGTGCAGCACAGCACACTACAGCAATGGACGACACTTTTTACTTAGGTGCTGAGACATAGATGTTTTTACATGAATTCCATACTTCCAGGATCCCTCCTCATAGGAGGCAAGGGACTAAATGTTGGGCAACCCATCACCCTTCTTGGCTCTATCTGGGGCTGTTTTGTACTGGAATGAGACAAAGAGAGAGATTGAGTACTATGGGAATGGCTCAGCACAGTGTCAGCCTCTAAGA
The DNA here is from genome assembly GCF_021869965.1 of Rhincodon typus. NCBI lineage: Eukaryota > Metazoa > Chordata > Chondrichthyes > Orectolobiformes > Rhincodontidae > Rhincodon > Rhincodon typus. Next base: position 79,263,500 of record NC_063334.1, on the reverse strand, counting down.
GGCCATCCCCACAAGATCTCTCCTCCCGCACCCCTGAAGAAGAAATCATGGATCCCTCAGAGGATGCAAAGATAAGATAGCACGCTGAACCCTCCACCAACTCTGACCCAAACCCCTTCACAGGTACTTTAGCTAGGTTGGGAGTAAGGAGCACCTGCTGATGAGCACATCACTGTCACTTCTCTGCAGTTGGTCAAGGCAGAAATACTCCAGGTCACTGCCACGTGAACGATTGCTAGAGACTAGGCACCAAAACATTCCAGGCAGAAAGGACTCCATGATGTTGGTAATCCATTGCTTCACTGATATGTACAAACAGACACAATGTAGCAGGTTTATCAGATGAACTGTGCCGACAGACACAAAGTTTGTAGAATCGTGCCAATGTTATTGGGACGATGTTACCTCTGACGTATGAGCATCTAGTTGCCTCCATGGTCATATGAACAAGGAACAAGAGTTCAAACCTGCTCCACCATTCAATAAAATCATGGTTAAGCTGATTTTAACCTCAATTCTACATTCCTGCTACCTCCAATAATCTTTCATCCCATTAGTAATCAAGAATCAATCTACCCTCTTCCTTAAAAATATTTAAAGATCCTGCATTTTTTTGAAGAAGGGAATTCGAAAGACTCACGTCCGTCTGAGTAAAAAAATATCCTAATCTTTGTCTTCATTGTGTGCCTCCTTATTTTTAAACAATGCCTCCCTAGTTCTAGATTCTCCCACTAAAGGGCACATTCTTTCTCCATCCACCCAGTCGTCACCTCAGGATTTTGTATGTTCCAGTTCAATCACCTTTGTCTCTTCTAAACTCTAGAAGATACAGGCCTAACCTGTCTAACCTTTCCTATTCAGGTAATTCACTCATTTCAGATATTAGTTTAGGAAGCCTTCTCTGAAACTATTCCAGCACATGAACATCTTTCTGTAAGTGTGGTGAACAGTATTTTGCACAGTTTTTCAGTTGTGCGCTCACCAATTCCCTGTATAACCATCCTATTCAACATAACATTCTATTAGCTCTCCTGATTACTTGCTGAATCTGCTTACAAACCTTACAATAATACAACTGACAAGATGATGGTTGTCATGGAAAGCCAGGTCCAGCAGTCTGCATTTCTGCTGGATTTATGCATGCACCTCCAGTTTATTCTTTCAGGCATGGCAAGGTGACATGGGGATGAGGAACCTCGACCTCATGCCCCTTCTTCGTGAGGAAACAGTCAGCAGTCAGCCGGAGGAGAAACTACATACAGGCTTTCTAGGAGTCTCCTCTCAGGATTCTCCAGAGGTGGCTGGGTCTTCAATCTACACACTACCTGCTATGGTCAGCCCTGTATGCGTTCAAGCTGAGGACACAATCAACATTTCTAGTCCCACAGATTACGAGTGATCCTCATGGGCAATCTCACCTATTTTTTTCAACTTTCTCACCAATGCCCTCATTTTTCAGGGGCTCAGAAGGTCTGGCTCTAAGAAGCAAAAATTAAACCAAAGCAAAATATTATAAGCATGACAGGGCAAACATTTTAAAAGTATTTGTAAACAAAATTTTAAAAAAAATGACAAAGAGATGTTTTCAACTCTGCGTACATCCAAGGAATAAAAAACAAACAAATCTTTGGTACTTATTCATCACATGCAACAGAAAGAGGAAACTCGGAGAATTGGGAGGATTATAACAGAGTCCCAGACTCACTGTATGATAATTCCAGGGGATAGAAAGTTGCATAGGCTTCAGTGGAAGATTGTAATTAAAACAGAAATACTCAACATTTCAGGCAGGCTTCTGGAGACACACAAGAGTTAAATTTTTAGGTTAATCACCTTATTTTTTTCATTGGCATTTGTTCTCCTCTGCCTCTGAATTTTTCTATATATACTAATTTAAGGTAGTCTAAAGCTGCAGGCATAGTAACAAAGAAATTTGTTTCATTAAGTTTCCATTTAACTCTATTCCCCTTTCACAGATGCATCATGACTTGCATTACATTTCCAGCATCTTTTGTTTTATTTTGAATTTCAGATTTCCGGAATCTACTATTTTACTTTTATAGATTATAAGGTTAGTTTCCTAGCAAACTTGGCAATAGAATACCGCTAATCCTAAAATGCAACACACATTGGAGCTTTATGTGCTCAGCTGGTTTGAGATCAAGCAGCTTTACATTTCAAGCACTGGGAAAATTGATAGCAAAAATGCATCTGCTTAGCAACACAATCAAAACAGGTGATTTAATAAACATTTCAAAAGCTACAGTGCCCACATTGAATAAAATGATGAGGTTACAGTTAACACTTTTAATTCACAGAGACCACAGATGAATACTTAATACAAAAATCATCAAATAGTGAATTGGAAACAAATGGATGAAGGCTAACACATTACTTGGAAGTTCCCTCCTGGTATTAATTCATTCAACATAAATAGATTAGAAACAGAGGGAGAAGAATTTCTGATGAATGTGTTAATAGTTGCCATTAATGATTCAGGCTACCATTTCAGGGTCAGAATATCAATAAATCAATTGACCCAGTGATGAAAGCTATTTGTATTATAGTTGACAACATTAATGAACAATCTACAAACTAATTTGTATGGAGATCAAAGCAAATTTATTGAAACATCTGAGAGAGGAAGCTGTCCTGTGAAATGATATAATTTGGAAATTGTTCTTGGTGCAAGACAGGTGTTTTAACAGTAGGTTATTAACATGCATTGGAAGAATTTTTGCCAGCTGCCCCCAGGTTTTTTTTATTGCAGTGTATGCAAATTTTGGTCATGGCGTGGAACATTTAAGATAGAAGTGAACCATAGTATGGGAAAAGTATTAGCTTTTGCACGGAGGTCTTCAGAATACTGAAACTTGGCTATTTTTGTTTCGCCTAATGAACTCATTTCTTTTGTAATTGAATTGTTTAAACACAGGCATCTATGAGAAGTGAATTTGACAGAGGGCTGAGTAGAATTGTTTTTTTAGCTGAATATTTTTGTAAACAATGTGCCTTGTTTTATGCCTGAACAATTGCCTGAATACCCAGCACCATTCGGTGTCCTGCCTTAACCAGTTGCCCAATTGCACACTGCTATTCTATGTGTGGCTGGTATGTTACTACTTTTAGAGCTGTGTATGCCAATGCACCAAGGACCCAGAAGACACCACATAACCAGCTGTCATGACGATCCCAGCAGCGCTATGCGACACTAAGGATGTGTACCTAAATTGCTTTGTAACAGTAAGTTATCAGTTTGTATGCTAAGTAAACCTGTGTGAGAGTTTCAACTAAATTGCATCCATGCTCCTCACCAATCTAATATAAGAGTAGTAATCCTGGCTTAAAGAATACACGCAGGAATGCAACATTGCGATCAGTGATGATGATTTCCAAAAAAAAACTGCAGCAAGTTGACTCAAAAACCATAGACAAAAGGCTCATTTGAAACAGTGCAGAAGTTGTATACAAGCTGGAACTTAGGAAACAAAGTAATGATCTAGCTTACTTTACTTATGAGGTGGTCAACTAGTGCCCCATGAATATAATGAGTCTGCTGCAGGGCCTTCAAGACAATATTGGATGACATTCTGGGGAAAAGGAAAAATGCATTCAAAACAAAGAAGGTTGAACTTTAGCTGAAAATAATACAGGGAAGAATGAAAAAAGACAAAAGAATCACAGCATTGCCAAGTCTCTACATGGAGTAATCTTATAGACTTGCAACAATAAATCTCCTACACTTCTTAGCATCAGGATGATGACTACTACATTTCCTAGCAATGAATTGGAAGGCCACAGTTGTCCTATCTGAATTTCAGCATTTTTGAAAAAAAGGTGGGACCTATGGCTTTTCAGATTTAGACATTGCAGAATTGAATACACAAAGAGTGAAAATAATGATAGCCATTGGAAATGCACAGAATCAACACTTCAGCCCTGTCTGAAGAAGACCAGAAATATCTTGCTAAGCTATGAAAAATGTTGACAGGTTGCTTCATGTAGAATTCACCATCTATAACTACTGTGTTACAGACAACAACCATAAAAATCAACTGGTCTGGACAACAACATCTGCAAGAATTAAGTGTAGCTACGAGTATCTGTTTCATTCACTGTGAAGCTGTCCTGCTTTCCAAGATCTTTATCCAAAAGATAAAAGGAAACTATGCTCACTATCCTCAAAAACTGCAAGAAACCTCGTTCCAAAGATGCAACTAGAAGCCTCAGTATGGTACAACAAAACCATGTGTGTCCTACTGACATCAAGAACAGGGCGTATAGCAGAGACCTGCAGAAGTTCAAACACGTACATGAGGTTAGCAGCAAGACAAATCAGGCTGAAGAGTTAGGTTGGAAGGATCTTCAAACAGAAGGCAAATAAGCATTCTAGCTTGTGAATATGATACAATGTGTGGACAAATTAGATTTTATTTACAATATTAACACTATATGCCTGAAGAAAATTGGTAAACACATGCTTAAGACAAATGTTAGAGACAGGAGATAGTGAAAACATCCTACCAGTGAAAAATCTGAAGAGTATGTACCTGCAATCATTGACACAACTAACAAGGGCAAAAATGTTTACATGTAATAGATTCTAAATACAGAAATTGCTGGAAAAACTCAGAAGGCCTGGCAGCATCTGTGGAGAGAAGGCACAGTTAATGATTCAGAGCCAGTGACCCTTCTTATGAAGGCAGGCAGAAGCTTGAACACATGCACCAGCAGGTTCAAGAACAGCTTCTTCCCTGCTGTTATTAGACTGATGAATAGACACTCTCACTTCAAAGAATGCTGATCCTGTTAATGTTGATCTTGTCTAGAGCATGTCCTGTGCAGCGTAACCTGTATGCCTTACTCTGTCCAAGTTTTTTTCATCCTATGATCTGTATGTCCTTGCTTACTCTGAGCTACCTGTACTATTCACAAACAAAGCTATCACAGTACTTAGGTTTATGGGACAATAAAATCAAAATCAATCAATCAATGAAATACAACAAAAAATGGCACATCAGATGTCCTCAGACAACTGACTAGAATGTCTCTCAGCCCTAAGTCCCAAATAATGAGGAATATCCCCGCTTAGTGAATTGAACCTTTTAGCTGTTTTAGTTGTGACACATAGCCCCAGTAGTTCACTACTAGAGGTTTTCCAAAATGCCAACGAGTGATGTAAAGACTTGAGCAAGGCACTCCCACTTCACCTTCAGTGGGAAAAAAAGAAACAGTTTTTGTTTTTGTTCCAGATTTCCAGCATCCACATTTCTTTAGTTGTTTTTTACCCATCCCTGTCAGCAATGAAAAGCAGCAATGCCAGTTCGGAATGAAACCACAAGTACTTTTCTAGTTATTTGTTCATCGGTTGTGTATGTGACTCAATAGGTCAATATTTATTGTTCAACCCTAATTGCCAAGAAAACAATTAAGAGTCAACCACATTGCTGTGGATCTAGAGTCACATATAGGCCAGACCAGCTGAGGATGGCTGATTGCCTTCCCTAAAGGACATTAGCAAGCCAGAGGAAGTTTTGTGACAACCAATAGGTGTTATATAGTCAAGTTTGTCCTTCCAGATTTTTATTGAATTCCAATTTCACCATCTGATCCCATCCTGGGACTCAAAACCATGTCCCAGAATGTTAGTCTCCAGTTCTGCTTTACTAGTGCAGTGATATTACCACTACACTGCCACTTTCCCTTTAACGTGGTGGACACAGCTAGATCAGCAATGACAGGACTACCAATCTGTGTGGAAATCGGCACTATGACCATTCACAAAATCAGCAAGTTACCAATCAACTTGTGCTGAGACTCTGCAGGTCAAAGAGATGCAAATCCATCTATTGACCTTCCCAGAAAGTACAAATGTCATGTACAGGATTAAGAGTCAGCTGGATGATATAGAACATAGTTGTATTTTGTGGCATGTATATCAGCATACATAGGTACAGAGCTATTACATATGTACTAAAATAAGATGGCATAATCAGGATATCCTGCTAAGCTTAGACCCTAGACTTCAAAACCTTTCTTGAAAGAGAGGCTCAACCAAAGTTCCGACATTAGAGGAATACACAGAAGCTTGATTCTTTTCCAAGCTGGTTGCTTTTCATGAGTACTTATTAGTTCATTTGACAAAGGAATCTCAAGAAATTACAGATTTCAGAATGCCATTTTAAAGACATTGATTCCAGAGACTACCTTTCAGTGTGTCCATCAGTCAGGATCTGAGGGATTGGCAAATACTAGATGCTAATGACCATGGATTAGGGCTGTGTACAGCTGGAGCCTGTGGATTGATGCTGTTTGGTTGAATACAACATGGAGGCCCTTTGGAGCAAGTGGTGTCCTGAATCCATCAGATACCTGATCTGGTTTCCATGTTGAGCTCTGTCAATGTCTAGTTTGTCCTGTACATTTGGTAAGATTGAAAGCTGAATATTAATGAGGCAAATGGTGCCATTAACAAGGTATTTAACAAGCAATAATTCTCCACTTATTGACAACTCACCACTGCCCAGTGAGAAACTTGCCGCACTATGTATCAGGATATATTAAAAGACAGATGAAAATACTCCCAAATTGAAGATGGGCCCCGCTGTATCGTTGTTTGATTTTCCACAATTGTCACCATAGCCCATGTCTTTATAAGATTCAGCCTAGTGACAAATGGATTGTTCCACATTCGTTTCTTTACTGCCAGGGATCGAAAGAGCAAAAGGAAAGCTCTGGGGTGAAAATGGGTCTTTGAAGGGCTGAAATCATTCCTGCCTGCCCAAAGTTGGGACCAGAGATGGGAATTAGAGTGGAGAGGCCTGGTGCATCAGTCCCAGAATGGCATTGGTGGTGCTGGTCATTTTGGAGAAGATGTTTTTGAGGCCTGAAAAGGCTGCCTGCCTCCACAAGGCAGACAATCAATCCTCATTAAGAACCTCAAGAAAGGTAAATTTAGGAAATCAATTGCATTTTGTCAGTTGGCCTCTCAAACCCAATATGGTGGGCATCAAATCAGCTGCTTGGAGAGGAAAACTGCACTGCGGTGATTCCTACTCCATTATGTTCTATTCCTGGAGACAATAGAGGGCAAAATAGCTTTCTGAATTATTTCTGTGCCTGTTCATGACATTGTACCAGCCTCATTGAGGGTCTTTGGACTTTCACTGTTCTTCACTTTACACCATTTAGAAAGTGTCTATTTTCGACTAATTGAAGTACTCCTTTGTAAGTAACACTTAATTTTGATATCTGTCTCTAATCTCCCTACTACAGATGTCCCACTGGACGGTTATCTATAGACCACACCGAGTGTAACTGAACCCATTTTGTTCCTTAGGTCTAAGCAAATTAATTCCGTTTTTGAATCTTCTGGAACATTCTCTGTTTTCAGTATTGCAGTTATTTTCTTAAAAAAATATTGCCAACCTACCCCCCATTTCCTTTGCTGTTTTTGAATACCTTGTATCCAGGAATATAATACACCGTGCATTCACATACTTGCACAGTAACCCTAATTTAGATTCATTTTCTCCCCTGCGCCGACTTTATCTATTGATTTTCTATTTCCTTTATGAATGCTATCTATCTTTCCAAGTATTATGTGAATCTTGACAGTCTTCTCTAATATTGTCTCCTGGTTCCCATCCCCCTGCAGGTTAGCTTAACTCTTGCCAACTTACCAGCAAAATGCCCTGCAAGGAATTCAGTTCAGCTCTGTTCCAATGTCATCCATCTGGTTTGGGCAGATGTCATCTTCCACAGAGTCAGTTTTCATGTTTCAGGAATCTAAAGCCCTCCCTCCTTCTACTATTATTTCAGCCACACATTCATCTGCCTTTTTTTTCCCATTTCTGTACTCACTTGCATGTGGCATTGGGAGCAATCCACAGATTACTTCATTTGTTCTGTTTGCAAATTTTCTACCTAGCCCCCCGAGTTCTGATTGCAGGACTACATTCCCCTTCCTCTCCAAGCCACTGGTACCAATGTAGACTCTGATCTCTGGCTGCTCCCCCAGAACAATACCAAAGTATCTTCCCGAAAAGAATGTCCTGCAGCCGCTCTGTGGCATCCCCGGATCAAACATTGTTGCAAAATGGGGAAATGCCTGTCACTAAATCATTGGGTAAGAGCTTTGCTTAACATTTTGCCAGCGTCGTTGTTTTCTTTGGATAAGAAAAATGTTAGTTAACAGAAGCATCGCAGAAAATACATCTCATCTCATTGAATTTTAGTATGTTAAGATGGAGATGACTGCTACATAGCACAGTTAAAGATATAATTAACCTGTGCAGCATGGACAGCAATCATGCAAATGTACACCATATGGCAAGACAGTATGAAATGCAATCATCTAATAGTAGCTCATCAAAAATGGGATACATTTTATCATGCATCATTTCAAATTAACGTAGGAATGATGGTTGTGACAAAAAAGACAGAATATTTAAATAAAGTGTAATTTTGAAAGGATTGTTGCATAATTATAATCCTAGTAGTCTTATAAACAAATTCTTGTCTGCAGAGGATTTTCTTACACTACAGTATCATTTAGGCTGATTCACCAATACCAGGGAATGTTTATCTCAGTATAATCTTAGAAAGCCCAGAATGTCATTGGAGAATCGTTTGCATAATTTTGTTAACAAGAAAGAAAGCAAATCATTTCAAAAACCAACAAGTAGTATCACAGTTAAATTTCAATTTTCAATACTATATCGGAAAAGTATCTACATCTTATAATCAGACAGATACAATGAATTGTTTTTATGTTGTTAAAACTACCACACAATTTGGTGCATATTGTGTTTATCTATACTGTCACTGTGGTATCTTAATGAAGATTTGACAAGAACATGCCTGGTAAGTAAGCTTAATATATCTGCCTTTGTATCTACCCTTGCATATGTGCCCTGTTTGAATTCCTGCTGCCCTTCTGGAAGAGTGTTGGCATCAGGCAGCTGCCCTGCTTGGTTTAGGAAGTACTGAGGAGAGGTGATGGAGAAGGGAACATTGGCGCCATGTTTTTCAGAGACAGTCTTGGAAGCCCTGATATTGAGCGTAATGTAGCAAAGAGATGTTTCTCTTTCCAGAGGACCATCTGAAGACACCCTGCCACCACACACTGCCAACCTGGTCACTATGCCCACCTCGCACCAAGGTCCTTTCCCTAATGTTCCCTCTGTTGCAAGCAACATCTACCCTCACTCGTTTACCTGACCCCCACCCTCCCACACCAGTCATCCTGTACGCTGTGTGTGCTGCCAACTCAGTCCCTCAGAATACCTCAAAACATTATCTCACACCCACAGGTGTGCCGTCCACTAACTCTGTCTTAATCATTCACCACCTTTATGTTATTGCAAGAGGCATCCTATAACTGGGCAGAGTGATGACAGATGGCTTAGGAGGTGATGGGGTTCCAGACATCCTCACTCCTACAAGGAGAGAATCCTTTCCCTCATTGGAGAAGAATGGGACCGCTTCAGCAGGGATACTGAAACGTTTAGCCCCAGAAGCCAGGTAAGTACCACTCATCAGTTCACAGCAACGCTGGCATGGAACAAGGTGTCAGCGCAGGAAACACCACATCTTATCACAGGCCACAACATTGCCAGGCCTTTCTGTTACAGGTGTACTGACCCACCATCATGCATGGGCCGAGACACGGCCTCATACCCTAGAGAACAGACAGGCAACCTACCAAGATGACAGTGCTGACTCCCCGGAGGAAGTCTGCCTCCAGCACCCTCGACTAGCCCAACAGCTGGGTGTTGGGAGTGGGTGAGTGGTCCATACCAGTGCTGAGTGTGGCCTTGGGAGGTTAAGCATTGCACAGAGAGTGTCCCACAGACGTGAGAGGAGGAAACATGCCTACTGGACTGCTGGAGACCAGGCCTCGATTGAGCCCCTGGCAGGCCAGGACCCTATGGTTTTCTCTATGAGGCACCAGTCCTCAGGACCGAAAGCAGGGCGAGAGTGAGGTGGGAAGCCTCATCCGCAAGACAGCCAGTATGCCTGTATCACAAACACCTAATGTGTTTGCGGCCAATGTTCTTTCCCTGTGAATGCACAGTGTCCAGGTGTGAAAGCAGTCCCCTTCTTCACATGTCAGTTCACTTCCCTCTCCTGAGCAGTGCACATTCTCCCTGTGCATCACCGTCTCCTTCCTAGCTGCAGATTCTGTGAACCCCATAGGCTTCACACTTCCCCAGGTCATCAGCCAAGCTGCCTACATGCACCTACATTTTACCTGTCCCTTAAACCCAACCCACCTGCTCCCTTAATTTCTGTGAATGGGGGTGCGGTACTTAAGCAACCTGACCAACCAGTGCTGACCAAGATTAGACAGACCTGCTTATACCCCTGCTAATGGTGGCTGACCTTTCTCCCCCACCTACCTTACCCCGGACTGGTTGTGTGTCTGTGCCAATTGTTACTGTAGGGCAAAGCAATGCATGCATGCTTCAGCATCTTGGTATGCACCTGGTACGACAGGCTGAGAGACCAAGGGAGCAACCAATGGTAGGAAACCCAACCCATACAATGGACTGGGTGATAACTGTACCTGACACAAGCTATACACTGCTGGTAGATGGTAACCCTGTAGACGAGTCTAGGCAAGCAGGCTGCGCTGTCAATGCATTGAAGAGATGTCAGGATGGTGGCGATAGCTCCTAGACAGTTGGGTACCAGTGCTCACATTAGAAAGATGCGTGTGGTTGGTGCTTGTTGGCCTTGGGCAAGATGGTGGTCACTCAGAGGGGTCGTGAACCGAACCTGCCAAGTACTCTGTTTTCCATGTTGGGTTTTCTAGAAGGCTAGTTAGTTTGACGAGCTTGGTAATCATAGAATCGCTACAGTGTGAAAACAGGCCCTTCGGCCCAACAAATCCACACTGACTCTCGTAGCATACCAGACCCATTCCCCTACCCTTTCCCTGTAACCCACCTAACCTACATATCCCTGAACACTATGGGCAATTTAACATGGCCAATCCACCTAACCTGCACATTTTTGGACTGTGAGAGGAAACCAGACCACTCAGGGGAAATCCACACAGACACGGGGAGAATGTGCAACTCCACACAGACTGTTGCCCTATGATGGAATCAAACCTGGGTCCCTGGTGCTGTGAGACAGCAGTGCTAACCAATGCATCACTGCTTATTAATGATGTGAGTTGGACCATCAACAAGGACCTTTATGTACAGTAATTAGTGATAGTTGGCACCTTGCTACTGACCAGTGAAGATCTCACCAAGCCATTGTGAAAAGCGTAAAAGATGGGGCAATATAATCTTGACATTGAGATGCACCCTACTGGACTTCTGTGCTGATTTTGCCACACATTCCACCCAGACTCTCATAGCCAAATAGCTCTGGAAATAAATTTGATGCTCCTCTGGTTCAGAGAATACTTAATCATTCTTGGCCTCTTGAAAAGTCTATAAGACTCCTGAATACACTAATCAACACTTTGTTCTTGACCTTGCTCCAAACTTTGGCAGCGTTAAGTGGAGCATGTTGCCTACAGGATCTTTAACGAAAAGGTGAAGGTGACCAAACAGACAGTAATAAATTGGTTAATTACTAATTATTATATAAGGCCAGAAAGATCAGGAATGTACGTCGTCAAAAGTTAACTGTAATAAGATGAGTGGCAAAGCAAAGTGTGCAGAGGACTGTGAAACTTTGCAGAGGAACATAGATACATTGAGTGAGTGGGCAAAGGTCTGGCAGATGGAATACAATGTAAATAAATGTGAAGTCATACATTTTGGTAGGAGTAATAGTAAAAAGGATTATTACTTGAATGGTAAAAAGTTGCAGCATGCTGCTATGCAGAGGGACCTGGGTGTCCTTGTGCATGAATCACAGAAGGTAGGTCTGCAGGTACAACAAGTAATTAGGAAGGCAAATGGAATTTTGTCCTTCATTGCTAAAGGGATTGAAATAAAAAGCAGAGAGGTTATGTTGCAGCTGTACAAGGTGCTGGTGAGGCCACACCTCGAGTACTGTGTGCAGTTTTGGTCTCCTTGAGAAAGGATGTACTGGCACTGGAGGGGGTGCAAAGGAGGTTCACTAGGTTGATTCTGGAGTTGAGGGGGTTGGCTAATGAGGAGAGACTGAGTAGATTGGGATTATATTCATTGGAATTCAGAAGATTGAGGGGGGATCTTATAGAAACATATAAAATTATGAAGGGAATAGATAAGATAGAAGTAGAGAGGATGTTTCCATTGGCAGGTGAAGCTAGGACAAGAGGGCATAGCCTCAAGATTAGAGGGAGCAGATTTAGGACTGAACTGCATTGGGAATTTCTTCACTCAGGGGGTTGTTAATCCATGGAACTCCTTGCCCAGTGAAGTAGTTGACGCTACTTCAGTAAATGTTTTTAAAAAAAAGGTAGATTTTTTTTGAACAATAAAGGAATTAAGGGATACGGTGAGAATGCGGGTAAGTGGATCTGAGTCCACGAAAGGATCAGCCATGATCTTACTGAATGGCGGAGCAGGCTCGAAGGGCCAGACGGCCTACTCCTGCTCCTAGTTCTTATGTTCTATAATAATCTTACAATAGCTACTATGTGTCCACATTCCAATATTACAAGTATTGCTCGTAAAAAATAATATAAGCTTTAAAAGAAGAAAGAAAAGTGCATCAATGCTATTCTGCGTAGTTTAAAATGTTCAAGACAAGGAAAGTGAAACAGTCTTGTTATTTACAGAAGTAAAGGTCTTCAAGGGAATGCGATTACAGCAGCAGAGATACTGCAGACTTTGAAAGCATTGAAGTAAGAAGAATAAATAATCATGTTAGAAAGATATGGTAGAGTCACTACCTGAAAGATTTAATATCAGAGTTTGGCCAAATAGAACACAGGATTGAATATCTTGAAGAAAACAATTTTCAAGATACCATAATGTTTAAATGTAAGTACTAGATCCCAAATTAAACAAATAAATACACTATTATTTTAATAAGATCTTATGATATTCTAAATTATCAAATCATAAACTACATCACAGGTACTTTTGAAGAAATTCTATAGTCTTATGATTACAGACAGGCCCCGGGTTGCAAAAGGATTTGGTTTTGAGTCCATTTTCAAGTCAATTTGTACACAAGTCAGAAAACAATGCAGGACAATCTAAAATAGCCATTCCTAAGTATGAGGAAATGTTTACATGTCGGATCTTTAAAATTACACTCCTGTACAGGATCATGTTTGTAATTACAAGCATTTGTAAGTTGAATGTTCATAAATCAAGGGCCCCCAGTATTCCTTCAATCTGAAAAAAAAATTAATGAGATGTTATTTAACAGAAGAGTTCAGAATCTAATGAAACTTTAGATGTTTTCATTAATAATTTCTTTAGAATAGTGGAAAATTGTGACGAAAGAACTTTGAAACCAGAATTCATAATAACCAGAAACCAAAAGAACTGTGGATGCTGCAAATTAGGAACAAAAACAAAGTTGCTGGAAAAGCTCGGCAGGTCTGGCAGCATCTGTGAAGGAGAAAACAGAGTTAACGTTTCGGGTCCGGTAACCCTTCCTCAGAACTCAGTTCTCAGATTTATTTCAGTCCAAAGGAGATCTGATTTTGGAAAGCTATTCAGATTATGCTGGAAGAAGAAACCGGGGAAATCGCTGGAAAATTCTAAGAGAAGGATAACCTGATCACAGGAGAATAACAGAACCTATGCATGTTTATACGCACTCTGAAGAGAGATATGACAAACTAATGCAAACAAAGTGGATGGTGCATATTGTGGTCAATGGTAGATAGTAAATACTGCTGTCATACCCCTCTGTATTCTGAATGTACCTGGATGCTTACATCATCCCTTTCTTGCCTTGCCTGGCTTTTTTGCACCTTGCCCCTCATTACAATGTTTCATTGTAACAGACATGAAGGCTCAGGATGTATCAATACTGAAACACTAATCTATTTTCGACATTCCCCAAAGGTTATCAGCTCAGATGTCTGAGATGTATCTGTTGGTTGGAGGATTCCTTGTAGCTTTGCTACTCAAGTGAGGACCACGTTGAAGGACGGAACAATTACGGTGCTTTCAGCTAGCCCAGCAAAGACACAAAATCCAGCAGCTGCTGTACATCCTCCAAGGAAGCAGCAGGTGAAGGTATCCCAAAGAGGAGAAGAATGACCAGACACTGCATCTACTGATCTCACTGTCATTTTCCACAGCTCTCAGAAACCCAGCAATGATGCAGTCAGCACGTGATATTCCAATGTTCTTCAGTGAGGTCTCTCATGTTAGGCAGCGCATTGGCAGTAATCTTTTCATTGTTGGCCCACATTGAATGTTTCACATATTATTTAAACAGCTAAATTGCTCTGAAATATGTGAGCATCCTGTAAGACAGCATTTAACCTGAGAGAGGCAGTGTTCTGTGCTTTGAGAGAGACTAGAAATGTAAACTTCTCATTGGATACCTTCCAGTCTGGAATAGTATTCTCACTTGGAAAGCTGACAGATAGAATGAGACTTTGTCTCCAGAGATGTGCGGAATCTGTACTCTCACTCTTGAGGTAGGTTTAAGTGTGACTGCTTTGTGCAGGGCTTCTCACAATTCCTGCCTAATGGATGCAGCCTCAGTCCTACCCACGTTAAAACTTCCCTCAGGCTGGAAGGAGAGATCGCATCCAGAGTGAGACACAGCCTGAGTGAGTGTCCAATTTGGGGTCTGAGAGGCAGCGTGGGAATTTGGTGCAGAGGGGAAGCGGTGCGTTTTGCTTGCTTATTTTTTGGCTCACAGTTTATAAGGTTATTTTTAACAGGATAAGTTGAAGCCCAGGATCAGGGGCCCAGCACAATAAAGTGATATCACAGCTAAACCAGAAGTTGATTGGTGATAGCGACTAATTTGTGTATTTATTACAGGTTACTTTCAGATTGAAGGTAAATAGGGAAAATATTTACAGGCTAAAAATTAAAAGACCAGTACAGGAATTTTTAAAAACCAAATTAAGAACTAATTAATTAAAATAGAGATGCTGCACCAGGTGATGTGTTGTAACTGCATGATGTGGGAGCAGGTGGACTCCATTGCGGTTAATAGCAACAACATCTACAGCAAGTGTTGGTTGCTTAAGGAGCTCTGGGTTTGAACACTATGACACATCAGGGATGTCGGAGAGTTTCCTGGATGCTGCGTTTCAGGAGGCAGTCACACCCGTTAGATTAACTACCTTGAATGCAGCCAGCGACAAATCAGACTCCTCAGCAGGACAGCCGGGATGGACGGAGTCTACTCTGTTGTCCTGGAAGACTTGGTTAGTCATCCCCAAGGTTACCTTGAGGGGTTGGAATGTCCGGCAGGTTCACTCTCTTTGACTTGGACTTCCACAGGCTGAAACAACACAATGGGGAAGGTAGAGGGGCTAGGCACTGCTGCAGTGTCCTGAGATGGAGCTTCTGGTGTTCCCCTTGTACTTCTTCCAATTGGCTTCTTCTGCATGTTGTCCTCTTGAGAGGAAGGGGTTCCTGGAGTGGGTTTGAAGTCCCTTGTTCCCCTCCAACCTCACTATTGATGCTGAGCATTTAAGGAGAAAATGATGGCATCCAGCTCAATTTCATATCTGGCAGACACTAAGCTTTCTGGAGCTGGATCTCCATGGTGCTAGCCAACCTGTCTATGGAGACAGCCAGACATATACATGTTGGAGCCAGCATGTGAACGTTGGTAGACTCTTCCATTCTTCAGTACAAATTACTGATTGTCTCTGACAAACCTGCAAGATGTTTCCATGCCTGTCTTTGCATTTTAACAAAATCATTAATGGCTAAGACCCTGGGATCATCCTGTACCTGGCATTCAGTAGGTACTTGGTCTCTGATAATTCCCTGAGTAACAAAGACTCGGTGTGCTCCTTTCTTGACCAGCTTTGGAGACATATCAGTCAGGTGTTCACCAGATTGTGCTGTTGAAGCTATGCTGGAATGAGGTGAAAATCTCTGAGCTGGTGGAGGTTGCAGGTGAAAACCTTGCTGGTATATCCGCTGAGGCTTAAGTGTTAGCCCTTCAGGGATGAAAATGGAGATGATGGTCTCTTTCTGCCAGGACTTTGTTGAATATTGCTCATGTCTGCATAAGAGAGACAAATATTTGTGTAAAATCTAACACAGATGAAGAATGAGTTAACATCAGACACAATGGGACGGTAGTACAATGAAGTTCTTTGGATTGATTACCCACACAGTTCTTTGGGTCCCCACATGACAGCTCATGATCTTTTGGTCAAGTCCACCATCTTCTTCTTGTTTATGACACAGAGACTAATGTCTCCCACCTCCCAACTGGTCTTTGCCTTCATAGTTCAGCTGTGAGACATTGTTTTCTTGCAAAGGGAGAAAAGGAAAGTTCAGTGTGGTGGATATATATAGCACAGGCGTTAGTGACAATGTAGGGGCAGGAGAGGTGGAGAGGAGTTCCCAGAGATGGTTGGAAGTGCATAGGATAGGTCAGATTAGGCACTGGGGAGGATGAGATGGGTGAAAGCCATTTAGTGGACATGCTTCAAACAACAGTGAGAATTGTAGTCCATGAGCCTTGGTGAGAGGTTTGTGCAGTGACAGTGTTCCAGTGGTGGCCCTGTAAATATGAGGTAGGAGGGAGAAAATGGTTAGTTTTACTGCTGTGGAGCACAGAAGATCATTCTCCCTCGTCTTGCAGTGCTAGGTATTTTTTTACTGTGGGACACTATTTCAGTCTGGGCTGGCTGGGTCTTAGAGCATGACCTCTTTTGCTGGACAGCAGGAAAGAAATGGCCTTCCTCTCCATCCTGTCTACTTTGAGGTCCCTATCCATAAAACAGGGGCTAACTTCCATTTCTAGGCCATTTCCTCAGAGAAATCATAGGCACACAGTGTAAGGACCATTTCGTGGCTTGCAGCATCTGAAGTGCTGCTCGTTGGGGTTTAACAATGGGGCCAGTGGTGTGAATATCACAAAACCCAGCAGCAGTGAGTACATCCACCTTTCCTACCACACGATTCATGAGAAGGGCACCATCCCATAATTAATGAGATAAAGGTGGAAGATTGCACAAGACTGGCCACCACCAGTCTCATTTGAAAAATCATTTTGCCCAAAACTGGAAAAATTCAACCTAGAGAACTGTAAAAGTTTAGCATGCCTTCCCTTTTTGAATGAAGTGCATCTATTTGTAAAGCCAAAATTCCAAAAAAACATTTTTAATCTTCTTACGGATTGCCCCTCTACATACAAAGAATTTTGAATATATATCTCTAGATCCCCATATTTCTTCCATTCTTCTCAAGGTTATATTATTTCGATTTTAGTGTTTTTCAAGTTGTTTCTCCCAAAGTACATCACTTCACCCTTTTCTGTCTTAAATTATATCTGTCATCTGTCTTCCAATTTCCTCATTCTACTTACAACCTCCTGAGGTCTGCTACTATTGTGCTCACTATTTATTGCGTTGTCAAGTTTTAATTGGCCTGTAAACTTTAAGCCCACATCATTTCTATAATGGATATAATACTGAACCCTACAACTTTCCCTCCATACAAAAAAAAATTTAAAGATTTTTGAGAAGATTTGTAGCTCGTGTTGTGGATGAGGTTGTAGACTTGTTCACCGAGCTGGTGTGTTTGATTGCAGACGTTTCGTCACTCTGCTAGGTAACATCGTCAGTGCGCTCTGGTAAAGCTTTGGTGTTCTGTCCTCCTTGTTATTTCTGTGCCTCGGTTTATGTGCCTGGAGGCCTGGCATTCCAACTAGAACTCCATTAACAAAACACTTTGAACTGGACCCAATATACAAATCACTGAAAAACAGAACCGGAAGTAATGTCAACCACCCCAGCAAACTGAGGCATAGAAATAACAAGTGGGACAGAACACCAACACTTCACTGGATGCGCACTGACAATGTTACCTAGCAGGGCAATGGAACGTCTGCAATCAAACACACCGGCTCGGCAAGCAAGTCTACAACCTCAAAAAAAATCTGTTTACCTCTGCTGCCTTTCTCCTATCCTTCATCTGATTTCATACCTGAGTTAGCACCACTCCTTTAATTCAGCAGTTTTCTATTTCCAATGCTAGACTATTTTTTGCTAATAGCACTATCTTGAATCATAGTACATTGAACTCTGAAATTCAATTCTGTTTTTATTTTCTCTCATCATAACTTCACTGGTACCGTTTTTATTTAATGTCTTTTCCTCATTGGAACAATAAGCTGAATTTTAAATCTTGAAAACAAGTCACAAAAATCTGGAAGAGGAATTTAACCTGCCTTGAAAATCCATTTTCAGCTTTCACACAGATGGTTAAAGGGCCAAAAAAATATTCAAGAGACACATTGCTCATTTAAGTATTAGAATGATGTTTCATCCCTCTTTTTTAATCATTCCAAGCCTTTTGGAAAGCCAGCAGGTGATAGAAAGCAAGATGGGCTGAATCCACAAGTACATGCAAAAAGCAGCAGGAGCAGGGCTGTTTCCTGCAGTCCCAACAAGCTTACCAGTAAGACCCCTCATCTCAATATCTCTGTTTCCCTGCAACATTCGGACCGGCCCCGCAATTTGATCCCCAGACGATATTGGAATCCCCCTGCATAATTGAGAACCATCATTCCTGGTCACCACCATGATGTGAAACACACTCCTACTTTCCACGTTAGAATGGAAGTTAGATTCTAACTTCCCCGCAACAACCTTCCATGACTGGAGCCATCTGTCTCACCAAGACCTCTTGTCACAGTCATTCCATCTCCTTTACTGGAGATATCTGTTGTTTTGGCATATCCTGTATGCTATTCTGCATGAAAGGTCTTTGGCCTGTCGAGTAACAAGCTAATAAAAATAAATTTGGAGGAGGTTTTGCCGTATTTAATGACACAACGTTTGTGACATCAATCCTTATGAGTTTTCCAACTGCAAAACCCAACTGTTCCATACTGCACAGGATATACCACCAGGCTAGTATCAGGCAAAAGGTACAGGAGCAAGGTTAAGAGTCAGGTGGGAAAGGCACATTTTCAGATGGGAAACCCAAATGCTTCTTGCAGGTCTTGCCAAAATTGTTCAACAAATTCTCTGTTCTTTGGCTAGCCACTCTGACAGGCTCCCGCTCTGTCTACGACACAAGCTTTGCAATAAATGAACTTTCCTCATGAATCCAGCACTCCACCACCTTCCTTCATCATCAAAGATACCCAAGACCTGGAACTCCTGGTCTAATTAAAAATAAAACTTGAGTTTAAATAGAGGAACAGAATCTCTTAAAAATATTTGTGACCAACTTGCCTCCTGGAACATTAGAGAGCATGAGTGGACAGTTCAGAGTTAGCTTAGAGTCAGGCTATAGAGGGAAATAAAAATCATAACCAAAAAAATGTAGAAATATGTTAGTGGTGAATCTTAGCATGCAACTCATGAAGCCATTTGTTATAACTACGACAAGGGAACCACAGAAATCTCGGGAAAACAGCATAAACATTTTCACTGTGCAAAATTGGGAGAAACCCTGAGAAATCAACCTCTAATAATGAGGCCAAATTTATACAATAAAGATAGATTATATTAATGGATACAGGCAGACAAACATTTTAAATGACACAAAATATGACGATGTGCATAAATAAATAATTCACTTATACATTCAGAGGTTTCCCCAATGTATGAATGCCCAACTTAGGAACGCTTGTACTTATAAACGGGATTCCTTATTATTATTAATTTTAAGGATCTCACACGTGAACCTTCACTCATACTTACACATGGATATTTTATACTGTGGTGTATTGATTTCTGTCATGCATACAAATTGACTTCATGAACGGAACCCGTTCATAACCTGGGGACTTTCTGTGTGTTTCTAAGTGTGGATTAGAAGAAAGAAAGTCAGTTAAAATCCATTAATTAGTGGAGCCAAAAAAAAATAGAATATAACTGCATATGCTCAGTAGCAGAATGTTAAATCTCTTTGTATTTTTCTGACTGCTTCATTCAACGAGAAACTGTTGTATTGACCTGGAAGTGTTCGGCAGTTGAGAAAACGTTCTGTTCTTGTTGAAACCACATAAAGAAAGCCAAAAGCATTACAGTCTCCCATGTTTAAATTGCAATCGCAGGCATCTTTGTCAACATGTCTGCCTGATGGATAGACACTGAGTAAATGAAACAGTTCACTGATTAGCTAGAGGGAGCCTTTATCGAATTTGAAGACCTAATTGTTCAATGATTGAACAACAGAATGCATCCTACAACCTGATTTAAGAGTGCCATGTAGAGAAATTTTCTTTGTTTTGCACTCAGTCAGGTGCATATTGAAGCAGAACAACTTAATCCCAATTTACTTTTGCTCTGGAAATATTAGCATGACTATAAAGTGCAATGTGCTTGGCATCAAAGAGTTATAGTGTTCATTGAGCTATCCTGTTTATAGTTTTCTTTTGGGTTAATGACTTAAAAAGATTCTCCTGTTTCACTGGTTTTGCCATAGCTTGAGGTATTGCAATTCAATCTAATCAAAGGAGACACTTGCACAAACTGTGACTGTCATTATCACCTCCTCACGGGGTTTAAACAAAAGGTTGCACAGTTTGGTAAATTAAAAATAAAATGAAATTTTCCACCTAGTACATACCTCGAAAGTAGGACTAAAAACAAAAGATAAAACTCTGCATTTTATACAGTAGCAGTTCTAACATTCGAAAGTTTTCGTTTCTGGCCTTTTACTGATTTGATATGGATAGCTTTGGGATCAAGAGTTCTCAGTCTAATTTGCCTGTCTGCCCATTTCACATCAATCTCTTCCACCTCACTGAAACTGTTCGACCCAGAGTGATCACTCCTCCTGTCTAAGTTAATATCCATTGTTTTCAATCAGAAATATTTTGCCATATGTATTCTGCATTTCTATTCAGAACTAATATTAGATTTTTTTTCAGTTGACTTTAAACATTTTTGCACAATGTAGCATGTCTAAATCACAGTTGAAAGTTCGTTGTAGATTTTGGCATGATACACTTTAATAACACATTGTGTTATTCATGAGACATTGTAGTTTTAATATCCACCACCCTGAAAAACTGGGTGAGTTTTGGTTGGCCAGGAAGTTTTTTTTTTAATTATGCTGAATCTAACCCTCCTCAAATCCATCCAATTACAGTTTCAACAGAGGCAGGATCTGTTTGACCAACCACACCAGATTCTAGCGGTGGGACCCACCTTTAAATATTTTAATGGGGCCATATGCCTAATTATTTTCCCTATTACAGTTTTAATGCTGACCAACCAGGTTTCCTGCATCTCATTGGGAACCAGCAACTGAAAGGAGATGATGACTGCTAGATGTAAATGGTAAGTATCTTCACTGCACTGTTTGTGGGCCAGCAGGAACAGGAGTCCTTGACACTGCCCCTAGAAGCTTCCTAGGTAACTTTCCAGTGGTTGCCATCTTCTTCCTCACTAATTCCGTGATCCAATGCAGATCAGTTTTTGTCCTTCATTCCCGATTTTCTCCCTGGACCCCTGCAATTTCCCACATGAGTCCTATGAGATCTTCTCTCCTGATCTTTCCAACCCTCTCCATTACTATCTCCTTGATTCCCAATCTCTCTCCCTGTCCTTGGTTTTGCAAAGAAATTCCAGAGCTTAGAGCATTCACAGCTGAAGACACAGCCACCACTTGTGCGATAAATAAAATTGGGAATGCACAAGAGGAGTGCAAAGATTTCACAGGGTTGTAGAGTTTCAAAAGGTTCAAAGATATGGAGGGGCAAGCCATGAAAATATTTAAAGATTTTAAAAAGGAGGCTTTAATGGATCTGGAGCCGTTGTCGGTCACTGTACATGTGAATGGTGGTAACAAGTTAGAATGTGAGCAGTAGAGTTTTTCCTGAGTTCAACTTTACAGAGGGTGGAAAGTAAATGGCTAGAAGACCATTAGAATACTCAACTCTTGAGGTAAGAAAAACATAATGGCAATTGGATTAAGGCAGAAATAGAGGCAGGTGGTATGATGGAAGTGGAGGTAGATATGTTACAATAAGGGCCCTCTGAACATATTAAAACGGAAATAAAATGAAGATTGAAAGAACATAGAGTCAAGAGCTCAAATCAAAGAGGATGCTGGGTTGTGATCTGTCCAGTGCAGGGGACCAATGAAGGAAATGGAGTTAGTAGTTAGTGAGCGAGAAGTTATAGATTAGAAATTAGTAGTCAGAGTTCATTGCTGTGACCGAAGACTATAGGTTTGGTCTGAATATTCAATAGTCCTCCTAGTATTCAATTGAAGGAAATCTTTGTTTTTTCAATACCCAGAGGTCAGGCAGGAAATGTGGCAAATTAAATGAAAGAAAACGTGTGGAGGCAAGTGTAAGATGTCTGTGTATCATACGTGTATGTAAGAGATAGTAAGAACTGCAGATGCTGGAGTCAGAGACAGCACAGTGTGGAGCTGGAGGAACACAGCAGGCCAGGCAGTATCAGAGGAGCAGGAAAGTTGACGTTTTGGGTCAGGACCCTTCTTCAGAAATGGGGAGGGGGAAGGGAGCTCAGAAATAAATAGAGAGAGGAGGGGTGGGGCTGGGGAAGGTAGGTGGGATGGTGATAGGTGAGTGCAGGTAGGGAGTGGTAGGGATTGGTCAGTGAGATGGGAGGGGCGGATAGGTGGGAGAGAAGATGGACAGGCTATGTCAGGTCAAGGAGGCGGGGATGAGAGGGAGGGTTGGTCATGGGATGAGGCCGTGGGTGGGGAGATTTTGAAACTGGTAAAATCCACGTTTAGGTCATTGGGCTGTAGGCTCCCGAGGCGGATCATGAGGTGCTGCTCCTCCAGTTTGTGGGTGGTGTCATTGTGGCACTGGAGGCGGCCCGGGATGGACATATCGCCCGGGGAATGGGAGGAGGAGCTGAAGTGGTTTACGACTGGAAGGTGTTGTCGTTTGTCATGAACAGAGCTCAGGTGCTCTATAAAGTGGTCTCTGAACTTCCGCTTGGTCTCACCGATGTAGAGGAGGCCACATCAGGAGCAGTGGATGCAGTAGACCACATTGATGGATGTGAAGGTGAACCCTGTCTAAT
Organism: Rhincodon typus; assembly: GCF_021869965.1. Lineage (NCBI taxonomy): Eukaryota > Metazoa > Chordata > Chondrichthyes > Orectolobiformes > Rhincodontidae > Rhincodon > Rhincodon typus. The sequence goes on along the minus strand of NC_063334.1, from coordinate 79,240,408 downwards.
GTGGAAAGTTTGTTTGGTGCCTTGAATGGAAGTGAGGAGGGAGATGTAGGAGCAGATGTAGACTTCCTGCGGTTACAGGGAAAGGTGCCGGGGTGGGTGGGGATAGTGGGGAGTGTGGAGCGGACGAGGGATTTGTGGAGAGCGCGGTCCCTACAAAAGGCAGATCGGGGTGGGGAAGGAAATATATCTTTGGTTGTGGGGTCAGATTACAGGTGACGGAAGTGGCGGAGAATGATACGTTAGATACGGAGGTTAATGGGGTGATACTTGAGGACAAGGGGGATTCTGTCTTTGTTTGTTAGGGGGAGGGGATGTGAGGGCAGAGGTGCAGGAAACCCAAGAGATGCAGTTGAGAACATTTTCGAGCACCGAAGGGGGGATGTTGCCGTCCTTGAAATAAGAGGATATCTGGGATGTGCAGGAGTGGAACGCCCCATCTTGGGAGCAATCGCAGCGGACGCAGAGGAATTGGAAGTAGGGGATCGCATTCTTGCAGGAAAGTGGGTGAGCGGAGGTGTAGCCTAGGTAGCTGTGGGAGTCGATGGGCTTGAAATAGATGTTGGTTTCGAGGCAGTCACCAGAGATGGAGATAGAGAGATCCAGGAAGGAGAGAGAGGTATCGGAAATGGTCCAGGTGAACTTGAAGGTTGGGTTGAAAGGTGTTAGTAAAGTTCTATCTATGATGTATGTAACTTCCTTTTGTCTCCTTTAAGTCTAGTTTAAAGAGGCAACTCACATTGGGTTGCAGTTCTAGGTTATCTTCATGAGCGTTGTAAATTGATGAACATTAATTTTCTGAAGGATAAGTGAGTGAAGTTCAGCTTGCTAATGCTTGTGGTTTAAGATTTGATTGAGGCAGGTAGGGTGTTCCCATGTCCTGCTTTATGTTCCTACTGTAATGTGAATCTAGGGAAAATGTTGATATTTGGACAGGTCTGGGTGTCCTTGTACACAAATCACTAAAAGCAAGGATGCAGGTGCAACAAGCAGTTAGTAAAGCAAATGGTACTTCAGCTTTTAATACAGAAGAGTTTGAAAGTAAGTTTTATTGCAGAGACTTTGGTGAGACCACAAGAGGAGTATTATATATAGTTTTGATTGCTTTACCTATGGAATAATTTACTAGCAAAAAGGTTCACTAGATTGATTGTTGGAATAAATGGATTGCCCTAATAAGATAGATTGAGTAGGTTAAGGTTATCTTCCCTGAGTTTAGAAGAATGAGAAATGATTTCTTTAAAATGCAAAGATGCTTTTATGGGGCTCAACAGATTAGATGATGAGAAAATGCTTTCCCTGGTTGTGGAATTTAAAGCATGTGATCCCTTTCTCAGAACATGGGACCAGCATTTTAGGATTAAAAAGGAGAAATTTCTTTATTCAAATGGTTTTGGAAATCTTTAACCTGATATCTATTAATGGTCAATCATGGAGCGTATTCAATTCAGACATCAAAACACTTATAGATTCTAAAGAATGTTAAGGATATCAGGACAGTACAGGAAAGGTGCAGCTTTAGAAATTCGTCATGATCTAATAGAATAGAGAAGGAGGCTTGGGGGTCAAACAGCTCACTCCTGTTCTTATTAGATAGTTTCTAATCATGTTGTTTGGAGATTTATTACGTACCTCTAGAGCACACAGGACATAAACCCAGGGCACCTCTCTTATTCGTAGGGACACTACTGCTGTGCCATGAGAGCCCATTAACTAGCTGTACCATAACCAGTTTTGAGCCTCTGTTTTTATGCTCTTATGCCCTTATATTCATTCACCATTATTCTGACCACTGCTGGAAACCTGCCTGCCTAAAGTCATTTGGGAGTCCCAGGGGTTCCCATTTTTAGTTATTAGCCTCCCTCTCCTCACCACAATTTGTAGATTTAATTCAGTTTCTATTGGCAGTTTAATGTCCCAATCGTAGTGACCCAATATACATCTGCAGGCTAGAGTGAACAGCAGTGGCATTCACATTGTTTACACTATCTGTAGCCACTTACAGCTGTGTCTGTTATTGAATATGACCCTGGGTCCACTAATGCTCCAGGGCAAGAAATTTCAGAGACCTGCGACTTGAACAGAGGCGGCATGTTCTGCATGTTCTGCACATCCTTGTCAGTATCCTCCATGTCCCACTGTATGGAGGACTATACTACAATATCATTTATCAATCAAATGCTGACTGCTCACATTCTGCTCCTCTGCACCCTTTCCACTTCACCCATCTTGGACAATCTCCTGATCCACAATGCCAATGGCCAATTCTGGTTGCCCATTTCACAACCTGCTACCTTACTACACAAATAACAAGTAGAATTTCACATCTCACATTCCAAAACAGAGAGGAGGGGGCAAAATATTTTCCATTTGATGGTTTGTTGATTAAAAAAATCCTTGCAGTATTTTTCAAAACAAGGGCTAAAAGTAAGTGACTTTGTTTTACCAATTCAGGAGAATGTTTTTTTTTGTTGCTTTGGGGGAATTAGCTTAATTTAATTTGGTTAATGTGCTAAATACAAGTGCTAGTTCCTGCGTATGTGCATGCCTTAAGGGAATGGAACTTGGTAAGTTAATTCCAACCATTCAATTAGAACCAGAAATTGTCTTTTATAGATAAATTTCATCATTGCCTTAATCTCAGAGTCAAAATGGTTGAGTTTTCCTATTTACAGCCTGTTTAAACTGGCAAATCGACAGTATTGAAAGGGCTATGGGCTTTCTGAAAACTCTGCGCCTTATTTCATTTCATGTTTTTGTTTGGCCATGTTATTTAAATCTATTTGATTTATATCTTCAAATGAATTTTAAAGTGAAATTCTCACTCCAAGTTTAGAATTCTTTCAGTTTTCACTGGTTTCTGAAGGTTGTTGAATAAAAGGTAAAAGTGCCATCATGCACTTCACGTGGAATTTCCAACCTGAGATATACATCTTGAGATAATGTTCTGCTACAGGGGACTTGAAGTAACTGAATTATTAGTACTCACCAGTGCAGAACTTAAGATTTGGCTTTTTTGCCAGAAAATAGTCAATATTACAAATGCTCACAAAGACGGGGAGGAATTTGAAGATAGATTTCTCCAGACTGCACCTTATAGGAAAACACGGGCATGGGGAATGTTGGCGAAAATAAAGAAGGAAGTCACACAAGACTGGTCCTGTCCAATAGATCAAATTCTACTTGTTATTTGTGTGGTAAGGTAGCAGGGTGTGAAATGGGCAACCAGAATTGGCCATTGGCATGTGGATCAGGAGATTGTCCAAGATGGGTGAAGTGGAAAGGATGCAGAGGAGCAGAATGTGAGCAGTCAGCATTTGATTGATAAATGATATTGTAGTATAGTCCTCCATACAGTGGTACATGGAGGATACTGACAAGCCATGGAAAGCTTCTACATGGACCTTTGACAATGTATGCAGCACAAGCCATGTCACACAATACGTTGTGAGTTTCTAAGTGTCGTAAGATTACTGATACCTTATCATTTCACCCCAAATCACTCAAGAGATTGCATATAAGTGCAAGTTGGCAAAAACTTACAGTTCAATCCGAGACAAAATCAGTTCCATGCCATTCTTCAGCTTATGGGGTCTTGAACTGTCTTTGTGATTTGTGGCTTGCAGCTGCCATAGTTAAGGTTGCCTTGATTAAGTTCTGCTTCACAGAGATGCTTGTCTTCAATCTACAATACTAATGACATGATGAAGATACTTGTGATCAGAAATTGTTTCCCACACAATTGAACAGTACATGCAGGGCAATATGATCACAGATTATTTCAGACCACACTGGTTAAGCTCTTGATAAGTGCAATTGACTTTGAAGGGTCACATAACCTAAATATTCACCCCTTCTCTGCAGCAGTGTATACCATTTACAAATGTACTGCAACAACTCAGCTGAGCTCCTTCAACAGCACATTCCAAAACTATGACCTTGACCACCTCGAAGGAAAGGACTACAAATACATGGGAACACTACCATCTGCAAGTTCCTTCAAAGCTACACATGATCCTGACTTGGAATTATATTGCCATTTTTTTGACTCACATTGAGTCAACACCTTTCAATTTCGTTCCAGTAGCAGAAATGAATGTTTAGTTAATGCTGCCTCTTGCATACAATTAAACTGTTAACATACAACTAACAGATTCTCTTCTCTCTTGATATTAAAATAGATTGAATGTACAAAGCCAAGATTTCAAAAGAAATTTAAGTACAGGATATTCTGTACAAAACATAGTATTATCATACGAGCCTTTTCTAGAAAATTTATCTTCACATGCATTTCTTTCTTAAAAACATTCTGATGGTTGATTTGCATTCACCCATTTAATTTTAGAGATTTTCTTTCCAATATTCTTTTCAAGCCAAACAGATCAATCCAGAATCTTTTCACATTCACACTTTTTACAGGGCATACATTTGCCCTTAAGCCACTTAAATAATAATGCAACTTTGCCTTAAAAAGATTACTGGCAGAGAACCTTTCACATGCACTCTTAACTGACTACTTGTATATTGTATCAGAGATAGTAGGAACTGCAGATGCTGGAGAATCCGAGACAACAAGGTGCAGGGCTGGATGAACACAGCAGGCCAAGAAGGGTCTAGGCCCAAAACATCAGCCTTTCTGCTCCTATGATTCTGCTTGGCCTGCTGTGTTCATCCAGCCCTGCATCTTGTTGTCTCTTACTTGTATATTGTGGTAGATCATCATTTTTAAGGAGAAATTGACTTGAAATTGAATGAATTGTTGACATTTTATGTGACCGTTCAATTGAACAACAAATATACTTACATTGAGGTAAATAAATTAATAAAAGATTAGAACTGGACAGAATAATACAATAAACTTCATGGTATTTGAAGTGTATAATTTTTGCTGGTTTATTGAGACCACTGGTTCAAAAGGTACTGGTTGAAACAAAGTTTGCTGTAGTATAAAACCAGCTGCATTAGAATAATAATAAAAGATGTTAGCTTGCAAAGGATTGTTAAAAACAACTAATTTCATGTTCTTTGCGACATCTGAGGTTAGAAACTTAAGAATAAAATTCTCTAGATTTCTTTTCCAATGCCTATTTGGCCGTAAAACGTTACTTACAATAGTGTAACAATGTTCTCCAGTAAAACTGGCATTTGAGATAGTTTGAGTGCCAAACCAATTTAACTAACCAAAAAACCTCCTTCACAACCGCTCTCTCTCTCATTTTTGATACAATAGTCCAAATCTTCCGATGGAAAGATAATTGTTACAACCTCATGGATTGGAGTTGCATGTTATGCCCTTCTCCTTTATTAAAAACTGTTTCTAATGTTTTCATATGATATCTGAACAGCTCTCCAAATTTTCTCTAAGATCCCAGCCTTGACAAAAGTCATCTCCTTACAGGTAAAGCAGTCAAATGTGCAGAAGGAAATGGAACTATTTTGAGCACCTTTTAAAGCAGGAAGCACATCACAGAGAGGAGAAAGAATTTTGAATTTTGCCAAAATACTGATAGGGATAATCTCCTCCAACCAGTGAAATATTTGCATTTGGAAAGTTGTCAATTTACAATCTGGCTGATCAGCTGAAATTGTAGCTAACATTTCAGAGATGACTGAAATAAAAGCAGAGCACTGCGGATGCTGGAAATCTGAATCAAACACAGAAAATGCTGGAGAAACACATCAGATCCGGGGCATCGATAAGGTTGAGAAAAAAAGTTTCTTTCTTCACAGATGCTGCCAGACCTGCTTAGTTTCTCCAGCATTGCCTGTCTTTGATTCAATGGTGACTGCATGATTCCATGGTTCACTGAGTCCACTTCTGAAAGGACTTTCAGCAGCACTATTCATGACCAGAAAGCTGAAGCTTTCATATAATTATGGAACTCAGCATTGGCAAATACCCTCCATAATCAGTGAGAATATACCCAATTAAAGGTGACACCAACTAATGCACTCATTACAGGACTAAAACTTCTGTTGATCAGTTTTTTTAATATTAATCAAAACTTTCCATTAAAGAGTGTTCCAAAAAGAATCAAGTGAACGGTTCCAGTGATGAGGAACTGCAATTACACTGATAGTTCGGAGAAGTTGGGCTGTTTCCTTTGAGCGGAGATTTTATAGGGACATTCCAAACTGTGGGGGATCTGGGCAGAGTGGACAGAATGAAACTGTTCAAATTGTTGGAGATTCAGAGGGCACAGATTTATTCGCGAAATGAGCTAATTAGCAAAAGAGGCATTGGCAACTTTAGGCAAAACTTTATCACACACTGTATGGTAAGGATCTGGAATGCACTGTCTGAGAATGTGGTGGGGGCAGGGGCATTCCAGACACAATTGGAATATTATTCGAGAAAGAATAATGTGCAGAACAGGGGGAAGGGAGAGATAGGCAGGGCAGCAGCACAAGGTAAATTGGCCATTTTGAGAGCTAGCACAGCTTTGAGTGCCAAATGGCCTTTCCTCTGCTGTAACAATTTGAGTATTCCATCTCCATCACCTTCCGCAGAATCCTCTTTGACATGTGTCATTTCAAGGATCTATCTCTTGGCTTCAGACATTTCATTGCGGAATGAGATCTTGAGTTCCATCTGATGCAGCTATTAACCATTCTTTTTGCATAGCTGGGATTTATATGTCTATTATTCTAATTTTGTCTTTTGCTGCCATAATCAGGTCTGCTAAAGATGGTTTCATCTTCCTTCACAAATTCTTTAATTATATCAATGGCTATATCCAGTATCAGGGCTATTTAAAAAAGCAACTGGTCATTCTTAAATCTTCTGTTCTTTGCATCACCATTGAATGTCTCATTTGTTCTGTAAAGACTACAAGCAATACAGAGAGATAGCTACTGAAGTAAAAGCAGCTTTGCCAAATTAATAATTCATCTAATGCTCTGGGAACGGTGGTACAAATCCCATCTCAGCAATCGGTTGAATTTAAATTTAATTAATAGATTTAGAATTGGAAGCTAGTCTCAAAATCAATAATCACAAACCTATCATAACCACTATTAATCACCAATATCCTTTAGGGAAAGAAATGTGCCATTCTTACTTCGTCTGGCCCACATGTAACTCCAGATCTACAGCAACGTGATTGACTCTTAACTGTTCTCTGAAATAGCCAGTTCCAGCCAACCAACTGAAGAAAAACAAATACTTTGTTCATAACACCCACATCTCATGAAAGAATAAAACAATTTCCCAGGGACATTTTTTAAAAAATGGAAGCCAATATCTGAATAACGGAGTTTTTTGGATGAGTGCTGAAATTGCTGGTATAATTTACCGGTCGTTATGATACCAGCAATTAAAGTACTGGTACTGATTCAGGAATCCCTGCACTGAACTTTGTAAATCCTTTTCAAATACTTTTGAAATCCGTGATACCTTCTTCTTTGGATTATTCATTGTCTTTCTCAAATCTATCACATTCTGACCATGCATGGAAACATTAGTAGATCATCTTTCTTGTAGATTTCATCCAGGGAATCGAATCTTTTCACAATTGACCTGACAGTTTCCAGCTCACACAATTTTTTTCTGGTACAAAGTTACAATGTCAAGGCCATACTTTCCCCTTTGGCTTTCCCATGGCTCTTTATGTATCTTATTCATGAATCACTCTGTATATGATCATTTCTTTAACTATCTTCTACAACTGAATGTTCAACTCGAGCCTGTCAACCCCACACTTGAAGGTGGTGTATGTAATCTTTGCCCTTCTTATATTTGCCATGAATCAAACTCTGAGAGCATTGGAGATAATCATGCCCCAACAATTTATGCTTGCTTCCTGCATTTTTTCACAATGGCCACAACCATTGTTGTGGTTCTCCGTGGGACTTCTTTCCTTGAATTCCAAACATCATTTTAGGTAACCAGTCATATTTTCCAAATTCTGTTTCAATAATCTCATTTACTTTTAAAATTCCATGGATGGTGAGCAGTGTTGGCAAGATCAGCATTTATTGCCTCTTCCTAATTGGTCTTGAGAAAATGGCAGTGAGCTGCTTTCTTAAACCATAGCAGTCTATAGATGGGTAGATACATCCACAATGCTGTTAGGGAAGAAGTTCTAGGATTTTGATACAACAGTGCAGAAATGTCAATATAGTTCAAGTCAAGATGTCATGTGTCCTGGAAGCGATGGTGTTCACACACATTTGCTGCCATTGTTTTTCTAGGTTGTAGAGAGTGTGGAATGGAAATCACTGTTGAAGGAGTTTGCAGACTGTGCTGCATCTTGTAAATAGTATACACTGCTGCTATTCTGCTTTAGTAGTCAAGGAAGTGAATGTTTAAAGTGGTAGATAGGGTACCAATCAAGTGAGCTGCTTTGGTCTGAGTTGGTGTTGGGCACTTTTGTTTCTCAAGCGGCACAAATCCAGACATGGAGAGTATTCAATCATAGTCCTGACTTGTATCTTCCAAGATGTGGATAGGCTTTTGGGAGATGGGCTACTCACTGCAGAATTCCCAGACTTGCCCAGATTTCTCAGACATATTGTAGACACAGAATTTAGATGGTTGTCCCAGATCAGCTTCTGATCAATAGTAGCCACCAAGATGTTGATGAATTCAGCAATGATCATTCATTGAACATCAAATACAGATGTTTAGATTCTCTTTTTGTAAAGGTGACCATTGCCTGACACTAGTATGATACCAATGCTACTTGTAACTTATCAGTCCATATCCTCCCATAATGATTCAGTATCTGAGGAGTTGCGAATGGTACTGAACATACTGCAATCATCGGCTACATCCCACTTCTGACTTTATGGTGCAGGAAAGATCATTGATGAAGTTGCTGGAGATCGTTGAGCTCAGGATATGAACTGGAAGAACTCATGCAGTGATATCCAGTAGTTGAAATGAGCTGAAAATGGCAACCATTTTTTGAAATACTAACTATGTCTTCAACAAGTGGAGAACTTTCCCTGATTCCCATCAACTTCAATTTCACAAAGGTTCCTTTACACCACAATTGGTCAAATTCTGTCTTGGTGTCGTAGGTTGTCACTCTTACCTCAGCCCTTGAGGTGAATATTTTAAAGCAGTGATGTACAGAAAATTAACAGCTGTGATGTGATTGCTATAATTAATTTCTATTTTAATTCTTATAACTAATGCAGTCCCATAAGCCTCCTCTTTTTGTATGCTCCATGTAATAATAGAGCTGCCAATAGTGGCACTTTAATGAACCTCAATGGGCAGTTTGCTGACACAGTTGCTCAATCTAATTTAAAGGTAGTTTGATGTAAGACAATGAGTACTGGGACTACTTGCCTGGTAGTTCTATTTTCATTTTGTATACATGACTGGAAATGTACTGAGTAAAACTCATCATGTACTGTTTTATGGGAATAATCACATTTAGAAATTAAGACTGCCAGAATTTTACTTTCCCTTGTACACGAGCCAGTGAGCCTATAGAAATGTACTGGGACCACAGCAGTCCATACAACTAAAGCAGAGTGATATTTTTGGTGCATTGTTTGGTCATCTTGTAAATATCATTTGCACAAGTTCCTTGTGTAATTTTCTGCCCTCAAATGCCCTCCACCCAACAACAATAAGGATACAGTCTCCTTAGTCCTCACATATCACCCCACCAACCTCCGAGTCCAACGCATCATCCTCCGACATTTCTGCCAACTACAATCAGACCCCACCACCAAAAAGATATTCCTTCACCATCCCGTCTGCTTTCTGCAGGGACCATTCATTCCATGACTTCTCGTGAGCTCTACATTCCCCACCAACTTCTCCATCACACCTGGTACTTTTCCCTGTGACCGCAAGAGGTGCAACACCTGCCCCTACACCTCCCCCCTCACCTCCGTCTAAGACCCCAAACAATTCTTCCAGATCTGGCAGAGATTCACCTGAACTGCATCCAACCTGATCTACTGTATCTGTTGCTCCTGATGTGGTCTCCTCTATATTGGGGAGACCAAACATAGACTTGGGGATCGGTTCACGTAGGATCTGCGCTCCTTACGCACCAACCAACCCGACCTTCCGGTTGCCATCCATTTTAATTTCTCCTCCCACTCCCCTGGCAACATGTCCATCTTTGACCTCCTCCATTGTCAGACTGAGGCCAAACGAAAACTGGAGGAACAACACCCGATATTTTGCCTTGGGAACTTACAGCCCAATGGCCTTAACATTGACTTCACCAGCTTCAAAATCCCTTCACCTCAGCCTTATCTTATGTCCAGCCCTCCCCGTCTTCCTCACTTCTCTGACCTGACCTAATCTGTTCGCCCTCTTACTCAACTTTCTGCTCCACGCTTCCCAGAGACCAAACCCAATAACCCCCTACCTGCATTCATCTATCACCATCCCACTTACCCTTCCCCCAACCCCACCCTCCTGCCTCTATTTACTTCTCTGCTCCCCTCCCACTCCCCAGTCCTGCTGAAGGGTTTCAGCCCAAAACGTTGACATTCCTGTTCCTCGGATGCTGTCTGACCTATTGTGCTTTTCCAGCTTCACATCTATTGACTCTGGCTTCCAGCATCTGCGGTCCTGACTGTTTCCAAGTCGCTGCAAACCAACACTGCAAAGTCTCTTCTAAGGATACCCAACTGGTGAAGTGAGCCATTTCACAGAGCTATTGTGTAGCACCAACAACAGTGATATTGCCCACTAACAAAGTACTTCAGTCATGCCAAAAGGACATTTTATCTATAGATAAATAACATTGTATTCGAAGTTCAGTGTTGTCATGATCCGGGGGTAAGTAGGCCTAATGTTCTAATGACTGGCTGATTGTATCAAACAACAAGTCCCTTTGGCTATTCAGAGTGTACAGAGTACTGACTGTAATTAACCAGCCAGTGCTTGCAAAGCTCAGTATATAATATCCAATATTAGAGATGATTTTATGATTGAGCAGCATTTGCTGAACAATCCTGAGTATGCTGAGAATTATACTAGTAATCATTTTCGACAATCAGTCAGGTTTTCAATATGGCTCGATTACATTGGCTGGGAGCAATACATATTTCTAAGCATAAACTATCTTCTGCAGAATAAGGGAACACTTACATACATTGGGCCTTTTTTGTTTTGAAATAAACAAAACAGCAAGGGATAATAGTTCCTTGGTGCATACTCTATGGCTACACCTCTACTGGTCAGAGTTGACTTGCCAACCAATCAATATTCTTTGTCATGCAGTATAAATTATTGTTCCCTTTGAAATTTGGTATTCATATCTCTTTTCTAATAAGTGCAGGATGAAAAATGTTTACAACCTGTACAACACTTAAGTTCTGGACTAGCATGATAAGATCACATTTCCTAATTTCCTTAGCTAAGGAGAACAGATCTGTCATTCAGAAATTGAAGATTCCTATAATAGGTTATATCTTCCTCATTAATTATTGTAACAGTCTTCCTTTTCCAATGATAAGTTTATCCACATTAGAGGATAGCATGATTAATGCTGCTATAAAGTCTGAAAAAATATAAACTGACTTTTGCTATCATATTCATTCACAGCTATACTCCAAACTGAATATTGGAATATGATTCAGTTTTTTTAGTCACAATACTAGATTACCTTATTTGACTTTAATATTAATATCCTTATTAAAGCATTGAGCTTCAATATGTAGTCTTGGGAACTGCATGATCTTTAGACAAACAATCTAGTGCTAGTTTTTTGAAGCCAAATAGAGTGAGGACCAGAAATGAACATGCCTCAAATTTCCCATCACTAGCTAGCAGCTGGTTTGCAAGCAGAGTGCTGGCCTGCTGCCAAGTCTGGGTTGAGGGGTAAAACAGTTACTCAACCACAACAGCTGGCAGCATATTAAACCAATTCATTTTCCAGCTGGCAGGCAGGTACCATACTGTGGCTGGAATACTGTCAGTTAAACAAGGTGGCCTCCCTGTAACAGTGGGGTTCTATGCTTTACTGTGCTAACTTGCCCAACCAACCCTTAACCCTGTAGACACACCAGTAATGGCTCTGCAACTGAGGCTTTTGGAAGAATTGCCACTCAATATTTTCAGTAAGGCAGCTGCCCCTTTTCTTACCTGTTATGCAGACAGTGCCTCCATTTGAGGGACACCATCACTCCCTCTCTCTTCCACCCACCGCCCCAACTTTATAGTTATTGGCAGCTTCTAACCCAGCTGATGGCGTTGCTGATATTATTGCTGCAAGGCTACCTGTTGGGCCTCTCATCTCAGGACAGTAACAGGAAAATAACGCATTGTGTGAATAATTGGCTATTTTTATACAACTCTTTATAGTGGTTATAGAGAGCTTATTCCTGACAATTTGCAGGAAACCAGGCTCACATGTCATCATGGACTTAGATCCAATCATAAACACAAAAATAAAAGCCTATTCCATTTGAGCTCAATCATTGAGAGAAGATTTATTTTCTGTTGGAATAGGTTTAGTAGTTGAAAGAATTCTTCTGCTTGTACAATCACATCTTTACAATTTTGAATGGTTAATTATGGGCAATGGGCAAAGAAGTGGCAGATGGAATTCAACCCGGAAAAGCGTGAAGTGATTCATTTTGGAAGGTCAAATTTGGGTGCAGAATACAGGGTTAATGGCAGGATTCTAGGCAGTGTGGAAGAACAGTGGAATCTTGGGGTTCATGTCCATAGATCCCTCAAAGTTGCCACCCAAGTTGATAGGGTTGTAAAGAAGGCATGTGGTGTGTTGGCTTTCATTGGCAGCAGGATTGAGTTGAAGAGCCATGAGGTTATGCTGCAGTTCTATAAAACCCTGGTTAGACCACACTTGGAATATTGTGTTCAGTTCTGGTTGCCTCATTATAGGACGGATGTGGAAACTTTAGAAAGGGTGCAGAGGACATTTACCAGGATGCTGCCTGGACTGGAGGGCAGGTCTTATGAGGAAAGGTTGACGGAGCTAGGGCTTTTCTCATTGGAGCGAAGAAGGATGAGAGGTGACTTGATAGAGGTGTACAAGATGATGAGAGGCATAGACAGAGTGGAGAACCAGAGGCTTTTTCCCAGGGTGGAAATGGCTATCACGAGGGGGCATAGTTTTAATGAGATTGGAGGAAGGTATAGGGGAGAAGTCAGAGGTAGGTTCTTTCCACAGAGAGTGATGGGTGTGTGGAATGCGCTGCCGGTAATGGTAGTGGAGGCAGATACATTAGGGACATTTAAGCGACTCTTGAATAGGCACATGGATGATAGTAAAATGAAAGGTATGCAGATTAGTTTGATCTTAGAGTGGGATAATAGGTCAGCACAACATTGTGCGCCGAAGAGCCTGTACGCTGCTGTACTGTTCTCTGTTCTATGTTCTAATCTTAATAATTCTTAATGCATATTTAACTTTCTAACAGTTCTGCACAATACATATTTGTGTTAGATATTGCAACTAATTTTTGTTAATTAAATCAACAAAATAATGAACTGGTTAGTCAAATAGTTAGTCAGATTTTAATGATGTATAAATGCTTTTGATCTATCAAACTCCTTACCAATGAGCTTATTTGATAATTTACCACATTTTATAAGAAACATATTTATTTTTTAAAAAATCACAGTTTTGGATATTGCTGGCTGATAATTCATCACTTTTATCCTGATTGGTATTGCTGCCTGAGGTGATATTGATGGGAACATGGTTTTCTATTTTTCAGGAGAGACTAGTTCCGTGGTCCGATATATTATGAACTTTCAACCAATACTTTTATATTTTAACTAGAAACAAAAAGTTGGAAAACGTGGCCACTTGAGGGTTACCTGACTTGTCTTCTGGATTGAAATCACTCCCTTATCCCAATAAGGAACAAAAAGAACATTCTAGCCAGATATTAATCAATGCCCTGATCTGAAACCAATCAAAAATTGAATTGCTACTCAATTAAATGGGTCATTCAAAAACAAACACTGACTGTCTTAAATAGTCTCAAATTGTAAAACCACAAAGAACGTTGGACTCTACGTAAATACATAAATCAGTCCTAATTTGGAAAAAGACCTTCAACTTGTAAAAACTCACATGACAATAGAGCCATGCTGTCTGCTTTTAAAATCAGCATGAAGCTGTTACAGACAGCACCACCAGAAAGTCATTGAATAGCCTGCTCATCATTTAAGCTGCAAGGTAATTAATAGCAACACTTGAAAGGATGGCTGAGGGTTCATGTCTCAACAGTCCAATGTGTGAATCTTCATGCACCCACTTACTACCCGAGAGCAGGAATAGAGGTGGGAGGAGGCCTGAAAATTCCCCACCCAGTGGTGTGTTAGTTTCAGCATGCCAATCCTGTACTTCTATTGTGTAACAGGGTGGAGAGAGAATAATAGTATCCACAATATTCTTTCTGTCTGCAGAGAGAAACGAGCTCAATCTAATATAGGCAGCTTCCAAGATGAGTAGGTATGCCACACTACAAGTCCTACTGACAATCCTACTCTGGTTGTCTATGTAATTCTTCATACACTCAGGATTAGGATAGTAAATGCTGTCTAATGGCAAATTCTAAGGTTGGTAAATATGTTTTGAGTTGTTTAAGCATGGGCTGGTTAGGTATGGTCAGTACTTTACCTGCTGTGAATGGCCAAAGAGATCTACTGTTTGATGCAGTCCATAAACTCTATAGGTCTCAACTCAGCAAAATTATTGATCACCATTCTCTGGTTCATTTCTCAGGGCAATGTCTTGAGCAATCAAAGTCATCCTGCCTGCTATAAAATGTAAACAAAGCTCAACAGCTGACTGTAAGTTATCATGTAACTGGTGCATTCTCCATAACACCTCTACCTATCAGCATTTTCCTCACTTACAGTATAAACCTTGGTGTTCATTTACTTTGGTATTCCTTGTGAAATTATTCTGTTTAGTGCAAGACAAAAAAGCTTTGACAAAATATGTTTTTTCATCAATATTGAAGTTCTAAAGTATCAAATGACTACAAACTGCTTCATGAAATTCAACCTTTATGAAGAAAGATTTTTCTTTGTTGGATTCATGATGACGCAGCTTGTGAGAATTCAGACTGTCATCCTCTGAAAAACAAGCAATGTATCTTTCTATACAGGCAAAGCAATGCAAGAAATGTCTGTCTTGATTCTATGAACCACAGACATGAAAAGTGTGAATAGGACAAGTCCTATCTTTCACGCAGGTGGAATTCCCATCTCCTACCCAACATTGACTGCACCCATTCATTTGTGTGTAGATCCTAACACTCCAACTCAAAGGACATCAAACATATAAACAATAAAAAGTAGGAGATTTAGGGGCTGATAATGTACCCTTCATTGTCCATATCACAGCAACATACAGGGTGCCATAAATTATGGGCTGCTGATGTGTGGGAGCCTTCTTGTAGCAAAAACTGAAATGCCTGTTGAGCACCAATTTAGATACCAAATATATTACAAATGGAAAGTTTAAATGATTGTTATGCTAGACGATTGTCTCTTGATTTTAGGGTAAAATGCTCAAATGATCTATTTTTAATTCTGCTGGTAACATACATGAGTGGCTTGATTGTTGAGGGCTAAATCAATCCTCAGACTGTTTTACTCGGAAAAAAGACATGTAGGATAGTCACACCTGCAGACAATGGCAAGAATTATACTATTGACTGGGGGTGGATTTTTAGTCGCTGAGTATCAAAGGGAGCTGTATGGTGAAAGGTGTGTTTTTTGGAGGCTGGATTTCAAAATAGTAGCATATAGGCATTGGTTAATTTTGTTAACAGTTTTCTTTTGAAAAAGATTAGTTAACAGAATCCTTCTGGAACAGTAACGTAATCCACTAGTTGTCAGAGAGCAGGAATTGTAAATCCCTGAGGTGTTAATGGAAATAGGATTTTACTTCTGAGTTTACCACAGGTAGAGTTAGGTCACTAACATTGTTTTCAGTTTAGATGAATCTAACATATATGTTTTTTTAAATTCAGTTCAGAAGCAAGCTTTTCAGTTCAGTTCAGAAGAAATCGGTGTTGAATTTTAAAGTCAAATTAGTTTCTCTACTAGAAAAAGGATTCAGGGCAGTTCAGAAAATAAGTTACTTCAGCAAAAGGGTAGTTTGTGAAACTTAAATCTGCAGATTATTAGAACTGAGAAAATGTAAGCACTCAGATTTATGGGAATGTTCATGTTAGCAGATTTGGAAATGACTGCTTGAATTGTCTCCATAGTCCAAGGCCAAGAAACTGTCAGGAGTCAGATGAGTCGAACCGCCTAATGAATTGAGATCTGGGCTGTAATTTCTCAGGACCTGAGTTTCTGTAATAAATACCTTTGGGATATGGATTAAAGTTTTATTTTGATGTGTTTTAAATCTTGCCAACTGTCTTTGATATTTAGATGGCCTGTTTAAAAAAAATCTTAGGTGTAAGAAATATTTGTTCTGTTTTTAAAGAAAATCTGCTGCCTTTTGTGAAAATGTTTCACTGACTAGCCATTAGATAGCTAAAGAAGAAAATAAGAAAATATAATCTATCACGTGAGGTTTCTGGGATCTAATTTGTCTAGTAATATTCACTGGGATCATAAAAAAAAGTATTAGGAATGTCTGGTTTTATAATGTTGTACTTTAAATCGTATATTTAATTCAAAGAGATAATGTTGTTGGATTGCTGTGGGAAAGCTAATTAGAATTTCCCATTTGATAAAAGGCCCTGGTGATTCATATTGCTGTGAAAATGTGCTTTGAGAGGAAAAAAGCTTACATCAATCCATTGCATCATTAACTTACAACGTTTTCTGTCGCTGAACCTGACAGAGACAGTTAGTCTGCAAAAATTAACAAGAGGGAGCAGGGACATTGAGGTAGCCAATCCTACAACCGAGGCACAGAGATTGCTGTCGGTATTATTCATCGGATAGAAAGGTGGATGGGGGCTCATGCTTATTTTGAAGAAGTCCTATGATTCATTTGGAACCTGTTTCAATCGCTGACCAGATTGCCACATTTATGTTAAGATCAACCTAGAGATGAGTAACTTTCATTTTTAAAAGTAGACAAGTTGTAAGATCCAGAGATACCTACTGAAATAATAAAGCAATAAGATTCCACAGTTTTAAACAAGCAGCAATAAACTTTGCTCGACAACATCAGGACATTAATAAAACCTATAACTGTCTATTGATAGTAAAGAACTTTTTGTAAAAGTGCTCAAGTTCATAAGAATGCAAATGAAGCTAGATGATACACCTTTCTTTGCTGAGGGGGTAAGCAGTATAAATCTCACACTCACCATGAAAATGAGTACTAGAAATAAAATTATCTAGCGAGGGAAAGAAAAAGGAAGTGGGTTAAGGAAGAATTGGGGATAGCTTTGGGCTGGTCCAGGGAGAATAAAATCTCCATTTTAAGGACAAATTTGAATGTCCATCATATTCCGTCTCTCCAGTTGTGCAGGGATCAGCATCTTAGATTATGCTATACACTGAGTGTGCTGCAAGCCATCACCCTAACGAATTCAAGCCATGAATCCTCATCTTAAAGAGGTCTATTGTCTATTCCATCATGGTCCATTGAAGGGTAGACTGCATTGAATCAATATTCAGCCTCAATTGGGGTTGTATAAAGGAGTCATCAGCCACGGTCTCAGAGGATAGCTTCTGTTTCCCAGTAGCCATACTTGTAAAACATCTTGTCATAGAGATGTAGAGTCTTAGAGTTATACAGCACAGAAACAGACCCTTCAGTCCAACCAGTCCATGCCAAACATAATTCCAAACTAAACTAGTCCCACCTACCTGCACTTGGCCCATATCCCTCCAAACCTCTCCTACTCAGCTACTTATCCAAATGTTGTAAACATTGTAATTGTGTCCACATTCACCACGTCCCCAGGAAGTGCATTCTACACCCGAACCACCCTCTGTGTAAAAAAATTGCTTCTCATGTCTTTTTCAATTCTCTCTCCTCTTACCTTAAAATTGTGCCCCCTTGTCTTGAATAGAATAGAATAGAATAAAATAGCCTTTATTCTCTTGTACACTTGAATGAGTGCAGTGAAGAGTTTGTAATGTTACCTCTCAGCGCCACCTTAGGTACAGAGTATTTTGGTACAGGTACTTTAAGTGTTGTTACAGAATTGAAATAATTAAAAAAAGACTAGCACAGGAAAACAGAGTTTAAAAAATCCAGAAGGAGCATAAAAAGTATCTTTAAAGTATTCAAGTTACAGTCCTTTTTCACTGAGGATGTGCCCACCAGGCTTCAGAACATGAGGCCATGCTGTCTCCATGCAGCAGTCTCCATTCAGTTCTCATCATCCCTCTGGTCAGCCTGGGCTCACTCTGTTCCCACTCCAGGCTCTAGTTATGACTTGTTTCTGGGACTCGGCCTGTACTCACTCTGCACCCGCTCCGGGTTCCAGCCGCGAGTCGCTTCCAGCACTCGGCCTGCACTTGCTTCTGCTCCCGCTTCGGCTGTGACTAGCATCCCCTGCTGGCCTAGTCTTGGACTCTGTTTTCATTGCCTCTAGGTAGGGTACTTTAAGAAGTTAAAAGTTGGGGGTTGGAGGCGAGAAAAACTGCAGTCAGAGGTAAAAGAAAAAAAGAGAAAGGAGAAGGAACTGCTGAGCAGAGGAGCTCCGGCTGGAACATCTTACTCTGCCACCATCTTAACTATAATCTCCCATCCTAGGGAAAAGACAACTACCATGGACTCTATCAATGATTTTATAAACTTCTATAAGTTCACCTCTCAATCTCCCATGGTCCAGTTGAAAAAAGTCCCAGCCTATCCAGCCTTTCTTGAAAACTCAAACCTTCCATACCCGGCAGCATCTTGGTAAATTTCTTCTGAACCCTCTCCAGCATAAATTATATCCTTCCTATAACTGGGCAACCAGAACTGGACACAGTGCTCCAGAAGAAGCCTTATCAATCCTTGAAACAATGCAGGAAAATAAGAGTTCGTGATGATATAGGCACAGTGGTAGCTTCCAGAGAATCTGGATCAGAATTCTGAGATCTGGTGCTGATGATTAAAGATAACCTATATACTGACAGATTGCAATTCTTTTCTATTGATGAACTCAGCTGCATTATGCTATGGCCCTCTCAATGTGGTGTGCACAGTCTACATTGCCCTGCAGCAAGGGAAAGCCAGCTGTGTTGGCAAAGCCTACTGCCCTTGGGCTGCAGTACTGATTTTGACTTGGGAAAACAAGATGAAGTGGTGTGATCTGTCAGAACTGAATCAATTACAGACTAGATTTGTGCATTGACGATTTGAGAGATCACACATCATCTCAAGCGGCTGCTTGAAAGGAGCCAGTTGCAAAGAATTTTAGTGCAGCTGATGCCTTTAAAGCCATTGGTTTTGGAATGGCCACCTATCTCTGCATGTTGTAGATTCCAGGCCAGCAGCTGGCACAATATCCTAGAACGTCCTCAACCTGCAGTGACACTATGACTCCACTCATCTGGAGGAGAGGATATTGACAGTGATGGACTCCACTCCTCCTGTACCTTGTGCATGTCCTGAGGGGACCTTCATCTGTGACTTCTTCATGTGGAGGCTGTTCATCAGGAGCTGGAGATTGCTGCTGGTCCTGAGCTTGCTGTCTCATCTGTTCCTCCTCAATTTCTCTGTGGCATGGTAATGACTTGATGATTCAAAGTTAAATTACCAACCATACAGTATCCAATTCTCTTGGAGTATAAATTATTGCTCCGTTTGAAACTTGGCCAACTGTGTTGATGAATGCACATCCGAAACTTTGATAGAGTGTCTGTTTTTTCAACAATCTATTCAGCTGATTCTGACCCTAATTTTATGTCTAACCACAATTCCCTAAATCCCTAAACAGCAGCGCTTCATCGGAGACTGCACTGATGATGTTACCCAGCAGAGTAATGAAACGTCAGTGAACTAACGAACCAGCTCAGCGAGCGAACCAACTACATCATCCACAACCCGCGCTACAAATCTGCTCAAAAACCTTCAATCCCTAAGGGTCATGTTTTACATGGAAATGGATTTGTAAATTTAAAGAGATTTTATAAATATATGTATTAGAGTCGGACAAACCAGTTGAATGGGATTTGGAAGGAAGTGGTTGGTAAAGGTTTATAGGGATTGCACTTTTGTTAATGACTGAAAATGGCAGGTGGCAAAATAGTCACACATTACGCACTCCCAACCATGTTCTTTTCTAATTGGGAAATTCAACCAGATATATGACAGCCTGATCTTCCATCTCCTGTTTTCTGCTGCTTCAGGAAATACAAAGGTGCCCGATAATGAGTTTCAAACTTCTACAAAACTAAATTACTCTATGATTGCTGGTGCATTAACCAGGAAGACTGCACTCATCTCCTTGTGCCTTCCAACCATACTTGTTTCTGCATTTGGTCCTGGAACAAAATTCTCACTAAGTGTAAGCTAATAAATATTACAGTTTGAAATTCCTCGGGACAAGATAATCCTGTGGAATTTGCTTTGGTTGACAGGTCTACTGGCAAATCTCTGCTTTGAAAGGTGTCAGAAATACTCCTTCTCCTGCAGCCACAATTAATAGAAGAGAAGGTAAAACACAGATTGGTGATACAGATTTCGAACAAAATATTGTGACAGCTTGTGATCTGGAGCTGAAAGCAAACCATTCATAGAGTCGTAGAGATGTACATCAAGGAAGCAGACCCTTTGGTCCAACTCGTCCATGCCAACCAGATATCCTATATAAATCTAGTCCCATTTGCCAGCATTTATCCCATATCCCTCTAAACCCATCCTATTCATATATCTATCCAGGTGTCTTTTAAATGTTGTAATTGTACCAGCCTCTACCACTTTCTCTGGCAGCTCATTCCATACACACACCACCCCTCTGCATGAAAAAGTGGCCCCACAGGTCCCTTTTGAATCTCTTCCCTCTCACCTTAAATCTATGCCCTCTAGTTTTAGATTCCACCAACCCAAGGAAAAGACTTTGCCTATTTACCCTATCCATGCCCTTCATGATTTTATAAACTTCTATAAGGTCACCCCTCAGCCTCCGATACTCCAGGGAAAATAGCCCCAGCCTATTCAACCTCTCCCTATAGCTCAATCCCTCCAACCCCGTAACATCCCCTTAAATCTTTTCTGAAACCTTTATAGTTTCAAAACATCCTTCCTCTAGCAGGGAGATCAGAATTCCAAAAGTGGCTGAACCAATGTCCTGTACAGCTGCAACATGACCTCACAACTCCTATTCTCAATGTACTGACCAATAAAGGCAAGCATGCCAAACGCCTTCTTTCCTATCCTATCTACCTGTGACTACACTTTCAAGGAACTATGAACCTGCACTCCAAGGTCTCTTTGTTCAGCAACACTCCCCAGGACTTTACCATTATGTGTATAAGTCCTGCCCTGATTTGCCTTTTCAAAATGCAGCACCTCACATTTATCTAAATTAAACTCTATCTGCCACTCCTCATCCTATTGGCCCATTTGATCAAAATCCCATTGTATTCTGAGTTTACCTTCTTCATTGTCCACTACACCTCCAATTTTAGTGCCATTTGCAAACTTACTAACGATACCTCCAATGTTCACATCCAAATCATTTATATAAATAATGAAAAGCAGTGGACCCAGCACCATTCCTTGTGGCACACTGCTGGTCATCAGGCCTCCAGTTTGAAAAACAACCCTTCACCATCACCCTCTGTCTTCTACCTTCGAGCCAGTTCTGTATCCAAACAGCTAGTTCTCCCTGTGTTCCATGTGATCTAACCTTGTTAACCAGTTGACCAAGAGGAACCTTGTCGAATGCCTTACTGATGTCCATATAGATCACATCCACTGCTCTGCCCTTATCAATCCACTTTTGTTACTTCTTCCAAAATCTCAATCAAGTTCGTGAGACATGATTTCCCAAGCACAAAGCTATGTTGACTATCCCTGATCAGTCCTTGCCTTTCCAAATACGTGTAAACCTTATCCCTCAGGATTCCCTCCAACAATTTGCCCATCACCAACGCCAGGCCCACCAATCTATAGTTCCCAGGGTTTTCCTTACCACCTTTCTTAAATAGTGGCACAACTTTAGCCAACCTCCAGTCTTTCAGCACCTCACCTGTGGCTATCATTGATACAAATATCTCAGCAGGGAGCCCAGAAATCACTGCCCTTGCCTCCCAAAGAGTTCTAGAGTACGCCAGATCAGGTCTCAGGGATTTATCCAAATTTATGTGTTTTAAGACTTCAGCACCTCTTCCTCTGTAATATAGGCATTTTTCAAGATGTCACTATTTATTTCCCCATATTCTATATCTTCCATATCCTTCTCCACAGTGAACACTGATGCTAAATACTTGTTTAGTATCTCCCCCACCTCCTGCAGTTTCACACATAGGCGACCTTGCTGATGTTTGAGGGGCCCTATCTTCTCCGTAGTTACCCTTTTGTCCTTAATGTATTTGTAGAATCCCTTTGGATTATCCTTAACCCAATTTGCCAAAGCTATCTCATGTCCCCTTTTTGCCTTCCTGATTTCCCTCTTGAGTATACTCCTACTGCCTATATACACTTCTTGGCATTCACTCAATCCCTGCTGTCTATACCTGACATATGCTTCCTTCTTTTTCTTGACCAAAACCTCAATTTCTCCAGTCATCCAGCATTCTCCACACCTACCACCCTTGTCCTTCACCCTAACATACTGTTCCTGTTATCTCGTGTTTGAAGGCTTCCCATTTTCCAGCTGTCCCTTTACCTGTTAGTATTCCCCCCAATCAACTTTTGAAAGTTCTTGTCTAATACCATCAAAATTGGCCTTCCTCCAATTTAGAACTTTAAGCTTTAGATCCGGTCTATCCTTTTCCATCACTATTTTAAAACTAATAGAATTACGGTCACTGGCCCCAAAGTACTCCCCCACTGACACCTCAACCACCTGCTCTGCCTTATTTCCCAAGAGTAGGTCAAGTTTTGCACCTTCTCTAGCAGGGGAGGTGATGGCCTGGTAGTATTATTGCTGGACTGTTAATCCAGAGACCGGGATAATGTTCTGGGGACCTGGGTTTGAATCCCACCACGGCAGATGGTGGAACTTGAATTCAATAAATATCTGGAATTAAGAGTCGAATAATGACCATGAATCCATTGTTGATTGTTGATTGTTTGGGGAAAAACCCACCTGGTTCACTAATGCCCTTTAGGGAAGGAAACTGCCATCCTTACCTGGTCTGGCCTACATGTGACTCCAGACCCACAGCAATGTGGTTGACTCTAACTGCCCTCTGGGCAATTAATGCTGCCTAGCCAGCGATGCCCCTCATCTCATGAATGAATAAAAAAAATCCTGAATCAGAAAACTTTCTTGCGCACACTTAACAAATTCCACCCCATCCAAGCCCTTAACGCTACAGCAGTCCTAGTCTATGTTTGGAAAAAAAAAATCCCCTACGATAACTAACCTATTATTCTCACAGACAACAGAGACCTCCTTACAAATTTGTTTCTCAATTTCTCGCTGACTACTGGGGGGTCTATAGTCCAATCCCAATAAGGTGATCATCCCTTTTTTATTTCATAGATCCACCCAACTATCTTCCCTGGATGTATTCCCAGGAGTATTGTCCCTAAGTATAGCAGTAATTTTATCTTTAATCAAAAATGCCACTCCCCCTCCTCTCTTGGTCCCCTTTCTATCCTTTAGGAGTAGCATTGCTAGTCAGGGCTAGTATAACAGCTACTGAAAGGCAGTTCAAGAATGATATGTCTACAGAGTCAGTCTGGGTTGGGGTCAGGAACAAGAAAGGAGCAGTCACTTTGTTGGGGTTTTTTTACACACCCCCTAATAGTTGCAGAGAAGTGGAGGAGCGGATTGGGAGGCAGATACTGGAAAGGTGTAGAAGTCACAGGGTTGTAGTCGTGGGTGACTTCAACTTTCCAAATATTGATTGGAAACAGAGATAGTAGGAACTGTAGATGCTGGAGAATCTGAGATAACAAGGTGTAGAGCTGGATGAACACAGCAGGCCAAGCAGCATCACAGGAGCAGGAAGGCTGACGTTTCGGGCCTAGAC
>NC_063334.1:79199887-79215989 GCF_021869965.1 Rhincodon typus | reverse complement strand
GTCTAGGCCCGAAACGTCAGCCTTCCTGCTCCTGTGATGCTGCTTGGCCTGCTGTGTTCATCCAGCTCTACACCTTGTTATCATTGATTGGAAATGTTTTAGTTGTAATAGTTTAGATGGAGCGGATTTTTTCCACTGTGTTCAGGAAGGATTCCTGACACAGCACGTAGATAGACCAACACGAGTAGAGGCCACTTTGGATTTGGTACTTGGCAATGATCCGGGCCAAGTGTTAGATCTGTTGGTAGGAGAGCATTTTGGCGGTAGCGATCATAACGCTGTTACTTTTACAATAGGGAAGGGATAGGTACATTTAGCAGGGTAAGGTTTATAATTGGGGGAAGGATAATTACAATTCTGTTAGGCAAGAACTGGGTAACATAAAATGGGAACAGATGCTGTCAGGGAAGAGCACTATTGAAATGTGGAATTATTTAAGGAATGCATACTGCGTGTGCTCGATATGTTTGTCCCTAGCAGGCAGGGAAGATGCGGTCGAGTGAGGGAGCCTTGGTTCTCAAGAGAGGTCAAATGACTGGTTAAGAGGAAGACGGAGGCTTATATAAAGTTCAGGAAACAAGGAACAGAAAAGGCTTTAGAGGGATACAAGTTATCCAGGAAGGAGCTGAAGAAAGGGCTCAGGAGAGCTATAAGGGGGTATGAGAAAACCTTGGCGGATAGGATCAAGGAAAACTCCAAGGCTTTTTACACATACGTGAGGAATAAAAGAATGACCAGAGAAAGGGTAGGGCCGAACAAGGATTCGAAAGGGAATTTGTGCGCAGAGCCTAAAGAGATAGGAGGGGTCCTTAATGAATGCATTTCTTCAGTATTCACAACTGAAGGGGACCTAGTTGTAGAGGGGGACAGTGTGAAACAGGCAGGCAGGCTAGAGGAGGTCGATATTAGTAAGTAAGATGTACTAGGAATTTTGAGGAACTTGAAGATAGATAAGTCCCCTGGGCCTGATGGGATTTATCCAAGGATTCTATGGGAAGCAAGGGAAGAGATCGCAGGGCCTTTCGCGATGATCTTTTCATCCTCACTATCCACGGCTATAGTGCTGGAAGATTGGAGAGAGGCAAACATCATTCCCTTGTTCAAAAAAGGGAATAGGGATAACCCCAGAAATTACAGGCCAGTTAGTCTTACTTCAGGAAAATTATTGGAAAGGGCTCTGAGAGATAGGATTTATGATCACTTGGAAAGGCACAGTTTGATTCGTGATAGTCAGCATGGATTTGTGAGGGGTAGATCATGCCTCACAAACCTTATTGAATTCTTTGACGAGGTGACCAAACACGTGGATGAAGGTGGAGCAGTGGGTGTGGTATACATGGATTTAAGTAAGGCGTTTGATAAGGTTCCCCATGGTAGGCTCATGCAGAAGGTAAGGAGGCATGGGATAGGGGGAAATGTGGCAGATTGGATTCAGTATTGGCTGACCCTTAGAAGACAAAGGGTGGTAGTGGACGGAAAATATTCAACATGGTGCTCAGTTACGAGTGGTGTACCACAAGGACCTGTTCTGGATCTTCTTCTGTTTGTGATTTTTGTCAATGATTTGGATTGAAGGAGTGGAAGGATGGATTGGTAAATTCGTGGAAGATACAAAGATGGGTTGAATTGTGAATAGTGCAGAGGGCTGTTCTAGGTTACAAAGGGACATTGACAGGATGCGGAGCTGGGCTGAGAAGTGCAGATGGAGTTTAACCCTGAAAAGTGTGAGGTGATTCATTTTGGAAGGAGAAACTTGAAAGCAGAATACAGGGTTAACGGAAAGATTCTTGGCAGTGTGGAGGAACAGAGGAATCTTGGGGTTCATGTCCACATTTCCCTGAAAGCTGCCACCCAGGTAGATAGAGTTGTTAAGAAGTCATATGGTGTGTTAGCTTTCATTAATAGAGGGATTGAGTTTAAGGGCCGTGAAGTTATGCTCTAGCTATACAAAAGCCTGGTTCAGCCACATCTGGAGTATTGTGTCCAGTTCTGGTCACCTCATTACAGGAAAGATGTGGAAGCGTTGGAAAAGGTGCAGAGGAGATTTACCAGGATGTTGCCTGGAATGGAGGGAAGGTCATACGAGGAAAGGTTAAGAGAGCTAGGGCTTTTCTCTTTAGAATGACGAAGGCTGAAAGGTGACTTGATAGAGGTGTACAAAATGATCAGAGGTATAGATAGAATGGACAGCCAGAGACTTTTTCCTGGGGTGGAGGTAGCTATTACGAGGGGGCATAGTTTTAAAGTGAATGGAGGTAGATATAGGGGAGACGTCAGAGGTAGGTTTTTTACTCAGAGAGTGGTAGGGACGTGGAATACGTTGCCGGAGAGGGTAGTGGAGTCGGCCTCATTAGGGGTATTTAAGCGGCTATTAGATAGGCATATGGATGATAGCATAAGGTAGGGGTGGAGGTCACATAGACCTTAGGATTAGGGTAAAAGTTTGGCACAACATCATGGGCCGAAGGGCCTGTACTGTGCTGTACTGTTCTATGTTCTATACTATCTATACCCTGGAATATTAAGCTGCCAGTCCTGTCCATCCCTGAGCCACGTCTCTGTCATTGCTGTGATATCCCAGTTCCATGTACCCAACCATGCCCTGAGGTGATCTGCCTTCCCTGTTGGGCCTCTTGCATTGAAATAAATTCAGTTTAATTTATCAGTCCTACCTCATTCTCTGCTTTGTTCCTGCCTGCCCTGACTGTTTGACTTACTCCTTTTCCCAACTGTATCAGTTTCAGAGTACTCCCTTTCCTCACTATCTCACTGGGTCGCACCATCTCCACCCCTTCCTTATAGTTTAAATTCTCCTGAGCAGCTCTAGTACTTCTCCCTGCAAATATGCTAGTCCCCATCCAATTCAGGTGCAATCCGTCCTTCTTGCATCGGTCACTTCTATCCCAAAAGAGATTCTAATGATCCAAAAATGTGAATCCTTCTCCCCTGCACCAAACCTTTAGCCACACATTCATCTGCTCTATCCTCCTATTCCTACCCTGACTAGCTCGTGGCACCAGGGGTAATCCAGGTATTAATACCCTTGAGGACCTCCTTTTTAAATTCCTGCCTAACTTCCTACATTCTCTCCTCAGAATATCATCCTTATCTCTTTCTATGTTGTTAGTTCCAATATATACAACAACCTCCTGCTGGTCCCTCTTGCCTTTGAAAATATTCTGCACCCTGTCTGAGGTATCCTAGATCTGATGTCTCGCTATCAGCCACAGAGACGTCTGTCTGTGCCTCAGACTAGACAGTCCCCTATCACAATCCACCACTTGGAACCTGGGGTAAGCCTTTTTACATTGGAGCCAATCTTGGTACCAGAAACCTGACTGTCAGTTCCACATCCCCCTGAGAGTCCATCACCCCCTACATTTTCCAAAGCAGCATACTTGTTTGAGATGGGGATAGCCACAGGAGACTTCTGCACCACTTGCCTCCCTCTCCTACCTTTTGTGGAGGTCACCCATCTATCTGACTGTATCTTCAGTTTATCCCCCTTCCTACAACTGACATCCATCACACCCCTAGCTCCTGTAAATTGCTCACCGCCTCCAACTGCTGCTCCAACTGGTCCATGTTTTCTGATAGAATTCGCGACCAAACACACTTCATGCAGACATAATCATCAGTAACATGGAAACTCTCCCTAATTGCCCACATCCAACTGGAAGAGCACATCACTCTACTAAAGGCCATCTTTACACCTTAACAATCTACAGACCCAGAAAATAGCACAGGCCTACTGCTCTGAGAACACTGCTGCAGGCTAACTTAGTAACTATGTTTTATATTTTTATAGTTTAATCAGGCCTTCTCCTGCTCCCCTCTTCTATGTTTCTATGATTTGGAGATGCTGTTGCTGGATGGGGGTGGGCAATGTCAAGATTCATGATGTCTGCCTTGGAATTACTAGTTTTCCAGAGAAAAGCTGGTCATAAACAAAGTCAGCCACAAACATACAGGGTGTGTAACTTTTGACAAGAGTACATTGAGTGAAGTAGGTAGAAGTTGATTCTGTGGGCAGAATCTTGTGCTCCCAGAATTGGCAATGTAGATGCTGGAAAGGGTACTTATGTAGGGAAGGTTATGGTGTACCAGATCGCTGCTGCCTTATTGGAATTAGATTTGGGTTGCCTAGGTCAACAGTCAACATTTTGCCCTTCTGCCAGTTGAGATGCTTATTAAGTTATCACAGCATAGACATCGAGCAAGGGCCGATTACTCTCGACTGCCCTTGCATTTGATCCTTTGCCCCAATTTGACTGTGAATCCTATCCCTGGGAAGCCTCCAATACCATAAATCATTTACCTTGCTCATGGGTATTTGGATTTTGTTTCTTAGAGAGGTACTTGCTCTCCATGCAACAGCCATGGCCTCCTACATTGTGCTCCTGAACACAGCTTACAATCAAATAAAGAGGGTTGATTTGGCTGCCTTTTTTGTTTATAAACTCATACGTTGACCACAACAAAGATTTTTGAATTCTTTTTTAGCGCACGAATATATGGTCCATATTTGGATTCAACTCACCACATGCTTCTTCATCTACCTTTGAAGAAACCAGGGGAGCTCATGTAAAAGGTGCAATTAGATTAATTTTAATGTCCAAAATATTGCTGGGTTTTGGATCTGGTGCTTTGCAAATATTTGAAACATTTCTAACACAAACCCAACCTGCCTTGGACCTGCACATTTTCAGTTTTGATGAAGTTGGATCAAAGGGGAGGTAAACCCTTCCCAGGACACCTCATTTTGTGCACTAGTCACTGAGATTAAATGTATGTGCAGCAGGCAGTAAAGAAGGTAAACTCTATATTGGTCTTCATGATGAAATAAGTTGAATACAAGGACAAGGATATCCTGCTACAATTATACAGGGCATTGGTGAAGCCATGCCTGGAATATTGTGTGCAGTCTTCATCTCCTTATCTGAGGAAGGATTTTTTGACTAAAGAGGGAATGCAGTGAAGGTTTACCAAATTGATTTGTGGGATGGCAGGACTGATATATGAGGAGAGATTGCCTTGGTTAGGATTGTATTAACTGGACTTTAGAAGAATGAGGGGAATGTCATAGAAACCCACAAAATTCTAACAGGGCTGGACAGGTTAGATGCAGGAAGGATGAGTCTGTGGAATTCATTACCACAGACAGTGGTTGAGGCCAAAACATTATGTGTTTTCAAGAAGGAGGTCAATATAGCTTTTGTAGCTAAAGAGAATAAGGGATGTGGAGGGAGGATGGGATTAGAATTTTGAGTTTGATGATTAGCTGTGATCATAATGGTAGGTCGAGCAGGCTCAAAGAGTCAGATGATCTTCTCCTGCTCCTCTCTTTTATGTTCCTCTGATGTCGAGGTGACAGTGTGGATTGGGGTGGACAAAGCCAAAAGTCACATGACACCATTATAGTCCAACAGGTTTATTTGAAATCACAAGCCTTCAAAGCGCTGCCCCTTCATCAGATGAAATGAAGACAGCACCCAGGCACAGACTTTGTAACCGAAAGATCAAAAGATCATACAAATGGTGTGAGTAGCGCGTCAATAGGCTGAATAATAAGCCTCTCCAGGTGATCAAGAGTGTCAAACCATGTGAGTAAAGTGTCAACAGCTGAATAGCAAGTGAAGGGATAACCTATAATCTGATTAATTGAGGCAGAGAGATAATTACAAAAGAACTAAAAATAAGGTGCTGCTGGAGATAAACCAAATGGCTGGAATAACATGATAGGTATAAGAGTCACATGACCAGGGTCTAACCAAAGTAACAAATAATCCAAAACTGTATAAACAAATTGAGGGAGAGAGATCATAACAAGTTACCAAGATGATCGTATCAAACAGGACAGTAAGGAAGATTTTACAGACTAGTATGGTGGGGTTACATATAACGCGACATGAACCCAAGATTACGGTTGAGGCCGTCTTCATGGGTACAGAACTTGGCTATCAGTTTCCGCTCATGATTCTGCGTTGTGTATCTTGAAGGCCGCCTTGGAGGACGTTTATCTGAAGATCAGAGGCTGAATGTCCTTCACCATTAACATGTTCCCCTACTGAGAGGGAGCATTCCTGTCTGGCGATTGTTGTGCGGAGTCCATTCATCTGTTGTCTTAGCAACTAACACCTTTAATATTCACTCTCTCTACCACTGTTGCACAATGGAAGCAGTGTGTAAAATCTACAAGATTCATTGCAACAAATCACCGAAGTTCCTTAGAGAGTATCTTTCGAACCCAGAACCTAGAAAGACAAAGACAACAGCTACATGGGAACACCACCCGCTGTAAATTTCCCTCTAAGCCAGCTGCCCTCCCAGAACTATATCACTGTTCCTTCACTGTTGCTGGGTCAAAACCCTGAAACTGCTCAGTAGGTGTACCTACACCACATAGATTGCATCAAAAAGACAGCTCCCCATAACCTTCTCAATGGGATGCCCATGGCCTATGAATGAACAATAAAAGAAGTGAATAATAAACAGTGTGAGAACGTAAAGAAAAGTGGATGTAATTACTAAGCAATTTATTAGGGCATCAGATAACAGTAGAATGTAAATTATGATATGTCATTTTCTTTAATTAAGAGAAATTTAAAAATTTTTTTAATGATAAAAGTTATATTCTTCAGTTGCATTGTGTTGTGTTTTTTTAAAAGTTTCTGAGTTTTGTTATTTATATGACCTATTAAGTGACTCATGAATGTAATTGTTTTTGTGATGGATTGTTTGCACAATGAGTCATTAATTGACTCATATTTGAAGAAATGTTTATGGGATATTTATGTGGTTATAATTGCAATGAAACAGCAGAAGGTCTGGTAAATGGATTATGCAAAGTCTCATACAGTGAGCTTATTACACTGACAGAGACAGTTGCTTGTAGCTTTGTGGCTTTGCATCCTCATCGGTGCTACAATCAAACCATTGATCCTGGAGATCCATGCCCTTTCTGACATATTCATGTTTTAACTTTAGCAGGAGTATCCCAAAAAGGCCAAAAAACTCAGCTGGGTCCTGATGAAGGGTGTAAATGTGAAACGTCAACTTTCCTGCTCCTCTGATGCTACCTAATGTGCTGTATTCCTCCAGCTCCACACCGTATTAACTGGTTCTAAAATCTCTTGCTTTCTGGTCTAAGTCCTACTCGTCTATTAATTTTGTCTTTGATGAGCTTGATTGGCTTCTGTATGTTTAAAATCTTCAATATAATACTTTAACCGTCATCCTTAAGTTCGTTCAATTTCTCTTGGCCCTTCGCCAAGCCTTCAGTCCCCTGGATTTTTCCATTCTTCTGCAATAGCCTCTTGCATATCCCTCTCTACCTTTGTCTCACACTGCAAGACATCTCTATAGTTATTTATGTCAATGTTCTGAAATTCCATCCTTAAAATCCTTCACATCTTCACTTCCTTCTTTTCCTTTAAGAGTTTCTGTAAATCACACACTTCTCAATATCCCCTTCTTTTGCTTGACATCCAACTTTTGCACAGCCATAACGTCAGGAAGAATCTTGAGATTTTTAAAAATATTATGCAAATGCTCATTTTTGTTCTTACCCCTCATCAAATTGTTTGACATTAACAGAGATTTTGAACGCAGCAATGTGTCCCTATGAATAAATTCAGTGACTCAATGAGAAAATAATTTGAAGAGTGAAGGAATTTTAGGTTTCTTTTGTCCTAAAATTTGGCCAGGTGTGCATTTAGCATTAAATTTAACTTTAGTATTAATTTGTAGTTTATTTCTGTCATATTGAATGGTACGCAAGCTGCCTTCAAGTGCCAGCTGCATACACTTATTAAATGGCTATACAAGAATCAAATATTTGGAGCAGGAGTAGGCTATTAAGCCCCTTATGCCTATTATTCAATAAGGTCACAATTGATTTGATTGTGACCTTAACTCCAAGCCTGGATTTGATTCAAGGAGCCCTAACAAAACTAATTTCAATGTGAACTGGTGGGAAACTCTCTGCTGCTTGGGTCATGTCCAGCATCCCTTAAAAAGGCAGCAGACAGCAGAAAAGGCAGCCTCCATGATACCTTCACAGCCATCTTGAAGGATTTCCTGTCCATTTTGTAGGGTGAGCCTGCTTGGCCCCTCTGAGATTTAATTTTAAACATATGCTTGCTACGGTAGCAGCATCCAAGTGTCCCTGAGATAGTAGGAACTGCAGATGCTGGAAAATCTGAGATAACAAGGCTCAACGCTTAGCCAAACTCGTCCTCACCCTCAACAACTTCTCTTTCAATTCCTCCCACTTCCTACAGACAAAGGGGGTGGCCATGGGTACCTGCATGGGCCCAAGCTATGCCTGCCTCTTTGTAGGTTACGTGGAACAATCCCTCTTCTGTACCTACACTGGCCCTAAACCCGACCTCTTCCTCCGTTACATTGATGACTGTATCGGCACCACCTTGTGCTCCCACGAGGAGCTCGAACAGTTCATCCACTTCACCAACACCTTCCACCCCAACCTTAAGTTCACCTGGACCATCTCTGATACCTCTCTCACCTTCCCGGACCTCTCTGTCTCCATCTCGGGCAACCACCTAGAAACCAATATCCATTTCAAGCCCAACGACTCCCACAGCTACATAGAATACACCTCCTCCCACCCACCTTTCTGCAAAAATGCCATCCCCTATTCCCAATTCCTTCGCCTCCGCCGCATCTGCTCCCAGGATGAGGCATTCCACTCCCATACATCTCAGATGTCCTCGTTTTTCAAGGACCGCAACTTCCCCCCCTCAGTGGTCGAGAACACCCTCGACCGTGTCACCCACATTTCCCGCAACTCATCCCTCACACCCCATCCCCGCAATAGCAACCAAAAAAGAATCCCCCTCATCCTCACGTACCACCCCACCAACCTCCGGATCCAACGCATCATCCTCCGACACTTCCACCATCTGCAATCTGACCCCACCACCAAAGACATTTTTCCCTCCCCACCCTTGTTTCCGGAGGGACCACTCTCTCCGTGACTCCCTTGTCCGCTCCACACTCCCCTCCAGCCCCACCACACCTGGCACTTTTCCCTGCAACTGCAGGAAGTGCTACACCTGCCCCCACACCTCCTCCCTCACCCCGATCCCAGGCCCCAAGAAGACTTTCCACATCAAGCAGATGTTCACCTGCACATCTGCCAATGTGGTATACTGCATCCGCTGTACCCGTTGTGGCCTCCTCTACATCGGGGAAACCAAGCCGAGGCTTGGGGACTGCTTTGCAGAACACCTACGCTTGGTTCGCAATAAACAACTGCACCTCCCAGTCGCAAACCATTTCAACTCCCCCTCCCATTCCTCAGATGACATGTCCATCCTGGGCCTCCTGCAGTGCCACAACAATGCCACCCGAAGGTTGCAAGGACAGCAACTCATATTCTGCTTGGGAACCCTGCAGCCCAATGGTATCAATGTGGATTTCACAAGCTTCAAAATCTCCCCTCCCCCTACCGCATCCCAAAACCAGCCCAGCTCGTCCCTGCCTCCCTAACCTGTTCTTCCTCCCACCTATCCCCTCCTCCCACCTCAAGCCACAACCCCATCTCCTACCTACTAACCTCATCCCACCCCCTTGACCTGTCCGTCCTCCCTGGACTGACCTATCCCATCCCTAACTCCCCACCTACACTCACCTTTACTGGCTCCATCCCCACCTCTTTGACCTGTCTGTTTCCTCTCCATCATTCCTCATTATCTCCATTCTGTGCAGTCACAAACCTGTCTACTTTTACACACAGGTTTCCATTGCTAAGTTAGCCAACTGTTACAACAATTGACACATATTCAGGCAACCACATTTAATTTATTGAGAGATAACTTCCACTGACAGGCAACTGTTGCTAAAATTAGACATTTTGAAAAAGCAGGATACTACAGATAAAAGCCAAATACAATGGAGGTGATGGCCTAGTGGACTGTTAATCTAGAGACAAAAACAGAAGTTGCTGGAAAAGCTCAGCAGGTCTGGCAGCATCTGTGAAGAAAAAAAATCCGAGGTAACGTTTCGGTTCCGGTGACTCTTCCTCAGAACTGATGGTTTATGTGCAGAAAATAGGGAGGAGGATGTGGTAGGGAGTAAACAATAGATAGAACCCAAAGAGTAGTTGGACAGACAAAGGAGTTGCTAACGATCAGGCTGGGAGGGTGAATAGCTGTTAATGGGGACTGTTAGTGACTAACAACAGGTCATGTGTAATGGCAGGCTATGTGATAACAAGGCCTGGTGTGTGGGGTAGGGGTCTAGGACATGGGAGAGTTCAGGCCCTAAAATTATTGAACTCAATATTGAGTACGGAGGGCTGCAGGGGCCTCAAGTGGAAAATAAGGTGTTGTTCTCCCAGCTTATTGAGCTTCGCTGGAGCAATGCAGCAAGCCAGCAACAGAGATGTTGACCAGGGAACAGGGCGGTGCGTTAACGTGGCAGACAACTGGAAGCTCAGGGTGTTTTTTTGCAGGTAGAGCGTAGATGCTCTGCGAAGCGGTCACTCAGTCTACACTTCATTTCCCCAGTGTAGAGGAGACCACATTGTGAGCAGCGAATGCAGTAGACTAGATTGTGGGAAGTGCAGGTGAAGTGTTGCTTCACCTGGAAGGGGTGTTTGGGCCCTTGGATACTGGGGAGGGAGGAGGTAAATGGGCAGGTGTTGCACCTTCGCCGGTTACAGGGGAAGGTGCCATAGGGCTGTGGGGGTGTG
The DNA here is from genome assembly GCF_021869965.1 of Rhincodon typus. Taxonomy (NCBI): domain Eukaryota; kingdom Metazoa; phylum Chordata; class Chondrichthyes; order Orectolobiformes; family Rhincodontidae; genus Rhincodon; species Rhincodon typus. The sequence goes on along the minus strand of NC_063334.1, from coordinate 79,205,272 downwards.
TTGGGGGTGAAGGAAGTGTGGACCAGGGTGTCCCGGAGGGAACGGTCCCTGCAGAAGGCGAACAAGGGAGGAGACAGGAATTTGTGTTTAGTGGTGGCATCCAGCTGGAGGTGGCAGAAATGGTGTCTGACGATCTTCTGGATGTGGATGTTGGTGAGATGGTAGATAAGGACAAGGGGAACCCTATTGCTGTCGTGGGAGGGAAGAGAAGGGGTGAGGGTGGAAGTGCTGGAGATGAGTTGGACCTGGTTGAGGGCCCTGTCGACAACAGTGCTTGGGAATCCTCAGTTGAGGAAGAAGGTGTACATTTCAGAGGTTCCCTTATCGAAGTTGGCCTCATCTGAACATAAACAATGGAGACGGAGGAACTGGGAGAATGGAATGGAGTCTTTTCAGGAAGCAGGGTGCGGGGATGTATAGTCCAGGTAGCTGTGGGAGTCGGTGAGTTTATAATAGATATTTGTGGCCAGTCTATCCCCAGAAATAGAAACAGAGTTGTCGAGGAAGGGAAGGGAGGAGTCAGACATAGACCAGGTGAAAGTGAGGGCAGGGTGGAAATTGGAAGCAAAATTGATGAACCTTTCCAATTCTGGACGAGAGAGGGAAGCAGCACCGGTGATATCATTGATATATTGGAGAAGGAGTTGTTGGTGGGGGCCAGAATAGGACTGGAAAAAGAAATGTTCCACATACCCCATGAAGAGACAGGATGACTGGGGCCCAGCAGGTACCCATGGCCACCCCTCTGACCTGAAGAAAATGAGAGGAGTTAAAAGAGAATTTGTTGAGGGTGAGGACGAACCCAGCAAAGCGGAGTAGGATGGTGGTGGGTGGGGACAGTTCAGGTCTTTGCTCCAGAAAGAAGTGGAGAGCCCTAAGACCCTCCTGGTGGGGAATGGGCGTATAAAGGGATTGCATGCCCATGATAAAGAGGAGGCGGCTGGAGCCTGCAAACTGGAAATTTTGAAACTGGCTTAAGGCTTCAGAGGAATCATGGATGTACATGGGCAGGGATTGGACCAGGGGGGAGAAGGCTGAGTCAAGGTAGAAAGAAACAAGTTCTGTGGGGCACGAGCAGGCTGATACAATGGGTCTGCCTGGACAGTCCTGTTGGTGGATTTTTGGAAGGAGGTAGAAACGAGCTGTGTAGGGCTGGGGGGCTATTAGCTTGGAGGCAGTGCATGGGAATCACTGGATGCAATGAGATCAGTTACCATAGTGGATACAATGGTCTGATGAGCCATGGTCCAAGGGAAGGGAGGAGGAGGTATCTGAGAGTTGGCGCTCAGCCTCTGCAAAATAGAGGTCAGTACGCCAGACTACAACAGCACCATCCTTATCGGCAGGCTTAACAACAAAGTCAGGGTTAGATCTAAGTGCACAGAGTGTAGTCAGTTCACAGGGAGATAGATTGGATTTGGTGAGGGGAGCAGAGAAATTGAGGTGATCAATATCAAGACAACAGTTCTCAATGAACAGATTGAGTGCAGGTAAAAGGCCAGAGGGAGGCGTCCAGGTGGAGGGAGAGTGTTGGAATTGGGCAAAGGGGTCTGTGGGATGGGGAGAGGACCCACGTTCAAATCCAGCCATTGCAGATGGTGGAATTTAAATTCAATAAAAAGGAAAAATCTGGAATTAAGAGCCTACTGATGACCATAAAATCAATGTCAATTGTTAGAAAAACTCATCTGGTTCACTAATGTCCTTCAGGGAAGGAAACTGCCATCCTTACCTGGTTTGGCCTACATTTGACTCCAGAACCACAGCAATGTGGTTGACTCTCTATTGCCCTCTGAAATGGCCGAGCGAGCCATTCAGTTGTACCAATTGCTATGAAGTCTCAAAGAAATGAAACAGGATGGATTACCTGGCATCGAGCTAGGAATAGAAAAGGCAAAAGCAGAAACAGCTCTGTCGATCCTGCAAAGTCCTCCTTATTAACATCTGGGGGCTAGTGCCAAAATTGGGAGACCTGTGTCACAAACTAGTCAAGCAATGGCCTGACATAGTCATACTCGCAGAATCATACTTTACAGAAAATGTCCCAGACACCACCAGCATCCCTGGATATGTCCTGTCTCACCAGCAGGACAGACGCAGCAGAGGTGGCGGAGCAGTGGTATACAGTCGGGAGGGTGTTGTTCTGGGAGTCCTCAACATTGACTCCGGATCCCATGAAGTCTCATGGCTTCAGGTTAAACATGGGCAAGAAAAACTCCTGCTAATTTCCATGTACCGTCCTACCTCAGATGCTGTATTGGTACTCCTCCATGTTGAACAACACTTAGAGGAATCTCTGAGAATGACAAAGGTGCAAAATATACTCTGGATGGGGGATTTCAATGTCCACCACCAAGGGTGGCTCAGCAGCAGTACTACTGATTGAGCTGGCCGGGTCCTAAAGGACATAGCCATTAGACTGGGTCTATGACATGTGGTGAGGGAACAAACAAGAGGGAAAAACATACTTGAACTAATCCTTACCAATCTGCCAGCTGCAGTAGCATCTGTCCATGACAGTATCGGTAAGTGCGACCATCGCACAGTCCTTGTGGCGATGAAGTCCCGCCTTCACACTAAGAATAACTTCCATCGTGTTGTGTGGTACTATCACTGTGCTAAATGGGACAGACTTTGCAGAGATCTAACAACTCAAGACTGGGCATCCATGAGGCGCTGTGGGCCATCAACAGCAACAGAATTATATTCCAACACAACCTGTAACCTCATGGCCCAGCATATCCCCCACTCAACCGTTACCATCAAGCCAGGGCATCAACACTAATTTAATGAAGAGTGCAGGAGGGCATGCCAGGAGCAGCACCAGGCATACCTGAAAATGAAGTATTAACCTGGTGAAGCCATCAAACAGGACTACTTGCACGCCAGACAGTGAAAGCAGCAAGTGATAGACAGAGATAAGTGATCCCACAACAAATGGATCAGATCTAAGCGCTGCAATCCTGCCACATCCAGTTGTGAATGGTGGTGGACAATTAAAGAACTCAGTGGAGCAGATGGCTCCAAAAATATCCCCATCCTCAATGATGGAAGAGCCCAGCACATCAGTGCATAAGATAAAGCTGAAGAATTCTTAGCAATCTTCAGCCACAAGTGAATGATCCATCTCAGCCTCCTCCAGTGGTCCCCAGCATTAAAGATACCAGTCTTCAACTAATTCGATTCACTCCACGTGATATCAAGAAATGGTTAGAGACACTGGATACTGCAAAGGCTATAGGCCCTGACAACATTCTGGCCGTAGTACTGAAGACTTGTGCTCCAGAACTTGCCACTCCCCTAGCCAAGCTGTTCCAGTGCAGTTACAACACTGGTATCTACCCGACAATGTGGAAAATTGCCCAAGTATGTCGTGTACACAAAAAGCAGGACAAATCCAACTCGGCCAATTACCGCCCCATCAGTCTACTCTCGATCATCAGTAAAGTGATGGAAGGTGTCATCAACAGTGCTATCAAGCAGCACCTGCTCAGCAATAACCTGCTCAGTGACGCCCAGTTTGGGTTCTGCCAGGGCCACTCAGCTCCTGACCTCATTACAGCCTTGGTTCAAATATGGACAAAAGAGCTGAATTCCAGAGGTGAGGTGAGACTGACAGCTCTTGATATCAAGGCCACATTTGACCAAGAGTGGCAGCAAGGAGCCTTAGCACAACTGGAATCAGTGGGTATTGGGGGCAAACTCTCCAGTGGTTAATGTCATGTCTGACATTTAAGAAGATAGTCGTGGTTGTTGGGCGTCAGTCGTCTCAGTGCTAGGTCATCTCTGCAGGAGTTCCTCAGGGTAGTGACCTCAGCCCAACCATCTTAAGCTGCTTCATCAATGATCTTCCATCCATCGTAAGGTCAGAAGCAGGGTTGCTCACCGATGATTGCACAATGTTCAACAACATTCGTGACTCCTCAGATACTGAAGCAGTTCTTGTTCAAATGTAACAAGATCTGGACAGTATTCAGGCTTGGGTTGACAAGTGGCTAATACCATCACCAATAAGAGACAATCTAGTCACCGCCCCTTGACATTCAAGGGTGTTACCATCACTGAATCTCCCACTATCAACATTTTGGGATTATCATTGACTAGAAACTCAACTGGACTCACCACATAAACACAGTGACTACAAGAGCAGGTCAGAGGTGAGGAAAACTGCAGTGTGTAACTCCTCAAAGTCTGTCCACATTTACAAGCACAAGTCAGGAGTGCGATGGAATACTTCCCACTTGCTTGGATGGGTGCAGCTGTAACAACTCGCAAGAAGCTTAATACCATCCAAGACAAAGTAGCCTGCTTGACAGGCATTACATCTACAAGCATTCACTTCCTTCACCACTGATGCTCAGTAGCAGCAGCGTGTACTATCTACAAGATACACTGCAGAAATTTGCCAAAGATCCTCAGACAGCACCTTCCAAACCCACGACCACTTACATCTAGAAGAACAAGGGCAGCAGATATATGGGAACACCAGCACCTCCAAGTTCTCCTCCAAATCACTCACCATCCTGACTTGGAAATATATCACTGTTCCCTCACTATCGCTGGGTCAAAATCCTGGAATTTCCTCCATAAAAGCATTGTGGGTCAACCCACAGCAGGTAGACTGCAACAATTCAAGAAAACAGCTCGCCACTAACTTCTCAAGGGTAACTAGGGACGGGCAATAAATGCTGGTCAGCCACTGACACCCACATCCCAAAAAATAAATAAATTTTAAAAATGCTCAGCAGGTCATGTAGCATCTGTGAGGATAAAAATGACATTAATATTTGTTAAGGAGAAAGAAACAAGGATAGGGGATAAGGGAGGTGGGGCAACTTTTCAACATCTAAGGTGTGTAAATTGTTCATTTTTAAGATATAGCATTCAAGCAAGCACCCACTAAGTTGCATCATTAATGTAATTCCATTAACTTCTTCCTGCAGCACCTCCAGGACCTTCAGGATTGAACAATGATGGCTATGCTCCCACTGCCTTGTTGCTGGCCTCAGTGAATAGGGGCCCTCTCTCTCCGGTCCACATCCAATTCTGCTTCTGAGAACCATTGTCACTCTTCCTTTATTCAGAATCTCCTCTTCATTTCAAGTATCTGCTGTATCCAGACAGATTTTAAGCTGGCTGACTTTAATTGGTGACTCATTCAGAGATAGTAAGAACTGCCGATGCTGGAGTCAGAGATAACACAGTGTGGAGCTGGAGAAACGCAGCAGGCCAGGCAGCATGAGAGGAGCAGGAAAGCTGATGTTTCGGGTCAGGACCCTTCTTTAGAAATTTCTGGAGAAGGATCCCGACCTGAAACATCAGCTTTTCTGTTCCTCTGATGCTGCCTGGCCTGCTGCGTTTCTCCAGCTCCACACTGTGTTATCT
>NC_063334.1:79145293-79199787 GCF_021869965.1 Rhincodon typus | reverse complement strand
ATGCTGCCTGGCCTGCTGCGTTTCTCCAGCTCCACACTGTGTTATCTCTGATTTTAAGTGGTGCTGGTTTTGCAATGTACTTGGGTACCCTGCTTAGCTGTGCAGCCACTCAACAGCAAATTTAATTCTAGGCTGCATGCTACAATCTTTTAAATGAGGAGGCAGCACAATGTTAACATGATGTTTGCATCAAAAAGAACCAACACAGGCACATCTTTTGATCTTCTCATCTACTTAACAGCTCTGTCCAGTTTTGCAGTTTTGGAAAGAAAACACTACATGAACCATAAAGAATGAAATAATTTGGAAAAATACTCAAGGTGGCTTTAATGATTTTGCATTCCCTCAATGGTCAGAAAAGCTTGAAGATTCTGCTGAACTCCACATCTGAATTAATCAAATACACTGGTGATGAACATTACTTTGTAAAATTGCTTCTTAAGAGTTCATAATTGACAATTTATTTTGAGTCCTAAACCATATCAAGGTAATCCCCAGTGGAGAAATTTGAAGAGATTGTATTTGTACTAGGCTTGCGATATGAATAGGAATATGGAATCCTATTGAAAGTATACATAATGGAAAAAGCAAAATATTAAGATGATGATGAAAATTTGAAATACCAAGTCAAGCATGTGTTTGTGTAAAGGAAGTTGAGAGCAGGTGAAGAACGAGTTAACTGAAATATTATGCGTGCTGTTTGAGTCTTTTAAACAGGATATGAGATGCATGGATAGTTCTTGGTAATTAAACAAAATTATATTCCAATGTTCATGGGATTCCATCCGATTTCAGCTTTAGCCCTGGGACCATTACAATGGCCATTGTTCAGCTTGTTGCTTGCAACAGTTGGTGGTAATAAATCTTTTAACAATATGTTTCTCTCTGAGTCTACATTACACAAGTTTATTCCCATTGGGTTGAAATTATTCTGATGACTTTATAATAGAGCATTATTGTTTTTGCATCAATTTTTCTTCAGTTGTTATTTTGTCAAGTTTTAAAATAGATGGATTAAAAGGGAAAGAGGGACACCAAACAACATGATTTCAGCCCATATTTAATATTACACAGCATAGGTGGTTTATGCCCAACACAAATAAAAGTCTTATTCAAAGCAAACAATCACCTGAACATAATAACTGTGTCAATGAAATAGCTAAATGTTTTAAACGTCTTTTAAGTCTCAAAGAGCAACAATACTTTCTCAGAGCTGGAGGATAAGGTTAGCAAAATAAAAAAGACATGGTAAGTTTTTAGTGTAGCTGGGAATGAGAAAGGTACAGGAATATAAGAAATATTTTGGGGTCATTCTTTCTCTGCTCCTGCCAACCTTTGGATAAAATGAAGTCCTTTCCAATTCCCAGTGAGAACTTGATGTTAGAATCCAATCAACATCTTTTTTGTCACTCACTGCTTCCCCACACTCTCCCCCACATGTTCTTCACTAATAATGGGCAAAATGGCAACAGTTTATTGTGCTTGGTGTTGCCAACACTGTCTTGTTGCAATCTTTTATGTTTTTATCACATGACGTCCAGTTACTAACTCCCCCATTCAGTCACACAGCCTTCTGTTCACCTCTTGTATTATAACAACAAGTAATAATGTTTGAAGAGAGAAATAAACTTTCTTTTATGTCCTCTGGTTTTTCTTCTTGGTTGCTCACCCAAGCAATGTTTGGGAGATTTATTTTTGATTTCTGGAGATGCTGGGGTAATTCTGGGCTATTGACAACCCTGTTAGCATTACTTAATAAATTTTCACACAAAGCCATTTAAATGCTAAAACGACTTGGAAAATTTTAATGACCTGCTAAGCTATCTTGCTCTTCACCTAATTAATTTACCAGGAGAAACATCACCTAACAGGAAGAAACAAAACCTTCCTTCTGGCCTTTACACCTCCATAGTGGGATTTAAAAATTAGAATGGCATGGCTAAAGGCTTTCCAACTGGTGGTGCAGTAATTTCTGGTCACTTACCACCTTTGAAGAAAGCCCTCAGATTTTAAGAGCTGCAGAATGGCTTCATGCAGAATCAGATCTGCTGAAGTTCCCAAACTCCCAATTGATGTGCTGTCTACAAGCAATATGATTAGTGCTGACAGCCCACCTCCTGCATGTTAATGAACCTAACTATGAAAATCAATGCTTCTCCTTCCCTACTGTGTGCCAACATTTAATCTCTATGAAAATGCCTACCTATCTAATGACCTTGATGGTATCAGTGAAAAAGGGCTGAATTTTGAATTTTTTGCACATTCAATATCTATAATTGTAGAAATAGCCATTTACTTCAAAGTTACATAGAATGTCCTCTCTCTCATGGTGGGGGATGAAACGAAATCTGCAAGCTTTAACAAAAACAAAGTTGCTGGAACAGCTCAGCAGGTCTGGCAGCATCTGTGAAGGAGAAAACAGAGTTAACGTTTCCCATCCGGTGACCCTCTGCAAGCTTTAGTTCATCTCAATTTCACCCATTTATACATTACTTGCATACCTATTAATCATTCTGTCATTAATACTTCATGACTGCAATAAAGGAAATGAAGAAATCATATTTTTGAATTTATACTTCAGTTGGTGAGCTCTTTTTATGTTTCTTCATGGGATATGGGCATCACTGGCTAGGTCAGTATTTATTGCCCATCCCTAACTGCCCAGAAGGCAATTGACAGTCAACCACATATAGGCCAGACAAGGTAATGACAGCAGTTTCCTTCCCTAAAGAACACTAGTGAACCAAATGGACTTTTCCTGACAACTGGCAATGATTTCATGATCATCATTAGATTCTTAATTCGATATTTTTATTGAATTCAAACTTCACCATCTGCCATGGTGAGATTCGAACCCAGCTTCCCAAAACATTAACTGGGTCTATAGATTAATAGACCAGCAATCATCTGGGTATTAAAGTTGGCAAAAGTTGGTTGAATAAGAAATCTGAGTAAGAAATTGATTTAACAAAATGTGTATTTAATTTTTTATGTCATTAAATCTAATTTCAATTTACCAAACAGGGATCTTTTAAATACTTAAAAAGTACTGAAAAATATAGATAAGTTTCTTGAGAACTGTGGCTTGGCAATTAAAGTTAATATTTCATATTAAGATTTATCGAAGATATTGAATATTAATGGTTAAGAGCTCGGTCACAGTGACAGCATTGGCAGCGGCAGGTATGCCCAGCAGCGCGGACTCGAGCAGGCCCAGCAGCACGGACTCGAGCAGGCCCAGCAACGCGGACTCGAGTAGGCCCAGCAACGCGGACTCGAGTAGGCCCAGCAACGCGGACTCGAGTAGGCCCAGCAGCGTGGACTCGAGTAGGCCCAGCAGCGTGGACTCATGGCAGCAGCCTCGGAGGTGAGCTTGGGTTCTCAGTGGCTTCTGCATCATTGAGGCAGTCCTAGCGCTGACTCATGGCTATTCGTCGGAGGCGAGTTTGGATTCCCGGCAGTGTCTTCGTCCAGCACAGATTCATGGAGGCATCAGCAGAAGTGAGTTTAGACCCAGCGGGCTTATGGTGGCGTTGAGTTTGGTTTGGTGCAATACTCAGTGGCATCAGTGGCATCTGCATTGGCGAGGTCCAGTGAGGACTCATAGTGGCGAGGGTGTTACAGGAGGTGAGATTGTCCCGAACAGTGGTGATTTTTGTTCCAGTAGTGTTGCTGCGAAGGGGACTCATGCTGGCCACTGGGTCTATGGCCCACAACAGAGCACTTAATTAGAAGGACTTATATTCCTTTATATTCCATGTTTCGATTTATTTCTTTGTGTTTTAAGATGGCACCGGAGAGTGGCGACACTGTACAACACTTTTCACTGTATTTTGTAACACAATACATGTGACAATAAATAAATCAAATCAAATCAAATTAATCAGACATTTTACCTCTACAGTATATGATGTAATATACTTCAAATTCCATTCCAATGAAAAATGCTTGTGATATTAACATTTTTCACTGCAACATAAATATAGCCCTTCATGCATATACTAGAGATTGCCCAAGCATGCAAGACTTTTGCTTTAAGGAGCAGCATCATGAAGAAGTGTTTTGACTCCTCTATTCCCTGCTGATGAATACACAATGCTGCGATTCAAATTGGATCATTATTTTAGAAAATGATGCACAACTCTTACGCTTCTTTTCCTTCATCAATGCAAAAAAAAATCACATTAGATTTGGAAAAATATTGCTTTGTTAAAGGAGTAATAGTAAATCCCAAGCAACAGATTGCTGCTATATGCACAAAAGTACAATAAAGATCCATCATTTATCATTCATGGAAAATAAACAATAAAAGGCACAAGTGGAATTAACCTTAATCTGATGAACTATACAATAAAAATGATATCAGAGAAAACACAAGAAACTCTTTCAAGTTTCGTTGAACTGAAAGTATGAAAAGAAACAAGTTATTGCCCTTTGTTTTGTATATAGGCTGCCATGTCAGTAAATAGATGTGTGACCAAATCATTGCAATCTAGAATTGTATAAAACATTAAAAATTCTATATGGAGAAAAATGCTGAAGCATGCACTAAATTATACATAAAAGCTGCAAATGATGTACCTAGTTATCATAGAATAAAATGAAGATACTTCTGTTATGACTGATTGGAGGGTCCTTGATAATTAAGTTGCCTTTCTGCAATCTTGATGTGTATCACATTTACTAAAAACATTTGTGAAAAGATGCTTCAGAACATTCCAGAAAGTATTATCCCAGCTGAAGTAATTTAACGCACATATTCTGCATTTCGTGGAAGTGAGGAAAATCTGGTTTCAGCAACAGGTTTTGAAGGCTGTGAAATATCTTATCCAGTTAGTTAGTTATATGCACGAATTTTGTTACCTCCGTTAGTAAGATTCTCAGTGTGGAGTTAGAAGGGCCTATGTTTAAACTTCCTTGCAAGCCAAAGAGAACATAATCAAGCAAAGTGCTGTATTTAGGATAGATGTTAAATGTTAAAACCAGAGCACCATGTACTTTTTTCAGATGAGTGTAAAAAAAAACCTATGCTGTATATGAAGAAGGACAGGGCGAGTTCTCCTCGTGCCTTCATCATGACCCATTTGCCAAACAATGCCACTAAACAATAACCGGTTATTGTTCACATTTTTGTGGACTATCGGGTGTTAGTCATTTACAAAACAATGGTGAGGAAGCTTAAAAAACATAATTGACCATAACATAATTACAGACAACTATAGTTATTGATGACGGAGGGTGTCATCAAATCAAACAGCATTTGCTTAGCAATAACTCATTCATTAACGCTCAAGGGCAATTTTTTCCTGACCTTTAGTTAAAACATGGACAAAAGAGCTGAATTCCAAAGATGAGGTGAGAGTAACAGTCCTTGACATCAAGATTGCATCGACTGAGTGTGGCATCAAGGAGCCCTAGCAAAACTTGAATCAATGGGTATTGGGGGCAAAATTTCCACTGGTTGGAGTCATACTTATCATATAGAAAGATGGGTGTGATTGTTGGAGGTCAGTTATCTCAGCTCCAGGACATCTCTGCAGGAGTTCCTCAGGGTAGTGTCTGAGACCCAACCATCCTTAGGTACTTCATCAATGAAATTCCCTCCAGCTGAAGCAGTCCATATCCAAATGCAGCAAGATCTTGAGGTGACACGTAACAAGTGATATTGCATCACACAAGTACCAAATAATGACCGTCAGAGTGAAGTATTGGCTGGGATTTCATAAAGATCATATCATCACTTAAATTGTGCTGAAACTGAGCATAACTCTTGCTTTCTTTCTTTTAGCTCTTGCCCAGCCAATTGTAGTTAAAATTCTAAGTGCCAGCAGCTTAATGGAAAAACATGTGATGTATTAGCAGGTAAGATTTTCATTGGTGAAATATGCCATCAGCTGACAATCTTGCATCCACATACAGCCTATTAAAATTTCGTCTTGGCAAACTAGGAGGCTGTGCATCTCTGCCAGACATTGCACTGATTGAGAATGTGAGAGTCATTGGAGAGATGACATCTGCTAAAGCAGGTCAGCAATGCCTAACTGCACGTTCTCCTCCAGGCTCTCAGGGGCAGGGAAGTGCCACTTTTTTGGCAAGATGGCATAAGCAGAGCTTCCAACCAGATCAATTCGGCCAGGATTTGGGTGTGGCAGAGGAGATGAGCAACTGGAGGGTCACCTGCTTGTTTGGATTTATCAGCTGATCCTCATGTTCAGACAAATCCTCTTCACCTGAAGAGGGTCGATTTTCCTTCCACTCTTCACCTTGCAACCTCTGTCTGTGTTGCAGAGCCAGCTTTTGCAGTGCATAGCAGACTACGATTACTCATGACATTCATGGGGTTCCTCCATGTGTACAATTCACTATCAGTCAATTAAAAAAAAACACTAAGGCTAGTGGAATTTTAGCCTTTAAAACTATATAGTTGTAATAAAAAGGGGAGAACATTTTGCTGCAGCAGTAGCACTTTAAGTAATGTGTTTAGTTTTGGACACCACATCTCAAATATAATTTACCCTGTAGATTCACCAGAATGTTATTAGGATTCCCAAATGGTTGGTTTATGAGGAGAGATTTTATAAATTGTGCTTATGTTCCCTGGAATATCAAAGGCAAATGGGTGATCTGATTGATGCATTTAGGGCTTTGAAAATAATTCTTGCAGTAAAGTGAAACTTTTGCCATGGTTGGGAAATCCAGGACAAGAGGTAGATAACGTCAAAAACAGAGCCAGACCATTTAAGAGAATAGTTAGGAAACACTTCTCCAAGCAAAGGAGGATAGAAATATGAATCAATGTCGCACAGATAGCAGTGCATGTTTGTTCAAGTAATAGTTTCAAATTTGGGATTGATAGTTTGTTTTTATACAGGTAAACATATTAACTGATGAGGAGACAGTGCAGCTAAGTAGAAATAGAATACAGATTAGCCATGATATCATTGAATGGCAGTGGAATAGGTATGAGGGGCTGAATGGCCTATTTCTATTCCTATCATTCCAGGATATTTTTCAATTAAGACTAGCTTTATGCTTACAATGTCTTCAACAACTGTTTCTTACTTATTGAATCATATAGAGCTTGGATATAATAATTATTGTAATAACATTCACAAATTCATTATAAAATAATTGCATTTTATCAGAGCCAGACTATTTACATACTATATGCTCGGAGAGTTAAAAAGATGCAGAATTAATCTGAATTTGAACCGTTCGTAGTTGTTGATGCCTGTGCAGAAGTTTATAAACCTGTTATTGGTTACATCTCAAATAGTCTATCATTGACACACTTGGTTACAAGGAATAAGACATACCTTCAGGAGTCAACTGAGAAATAAATGAGAATTGCTAAACAATATTCAGTAAGTTTAGTTTCCATAAACTGATATATTAAAAAAATTCTTAAGGAAATCTTCTTAATTAAATTGGTCAGCAAAGATACCAAACAGGAATATTTATTATGGTTTCATAAAAATACAGGTTATGGTGTGCAATCCGATGATATCAACTCAATTTTACGCTTGGAATTCTTGGTGCATTCCAGTCAGTTGATTACAAAATTATGGCAACAGTTCTAATGCAAATCTTCAGGTGTTGGTAAGACACATTGAGAATTCAGGTGTGACTTCCATGATTTTCCAAATATTCACTTTAATTTCTATTCCTATTTCTAAGATTACAATAGCAACATCAGTAACAATAACGTTTACAGTTACTTCCCTGGGAAAACATCCCTAAGCTTTTACAGAATGACAATCAAACACAAGTTGATACTGAGCCAAGGAAGGAGAGATTAGAAGATTTTGAGGAAGGACTTAGATGACATCTGAGGTGTGGATTTGAACACAAAAGTAAGAATTTTAATTTGGGATGGATGTGAGATCATGAACCATTGTACATTATTCCTTGAAAGTGGCATCACAGGTAGACAGGGTGGTGAAGAAGGCGTTTGGCACGCTTGCCTTCATTGGTCAGAGCATTGAGTACAGGAATCACTGGAAAAGCTCAACAGGTCTGGCAACATCTGTGGAGAGAAATCAGATGTTTCAGATCCAGTGACCCTTCCTCAGAACTGATGGTAGATAGGAAAATGTTGGATTTTTTGCAAAAGATAAGGTGGGGGGGAGGGGGTAAGGAGTAAGTGATAGGTGGAAATAGAGCCCAAGTAGAGAGAAGTACAGGTGGACAGACAAAGGAATGGATAATGATTAGCCAAGGAAAATAAATAGCTACGAATGGGCACTATTAGTGGCTAAAAATGGGTTGTGTGTAACAGCAGACCATGTGATTAAAAGGGTTGTGTGTAATAGCAGACCATGTAGTAACAAGACCTATGTGTGGTGGTTGGGTAAGGAAATGGGAGAAAGTGCCTGAGGCCCTAAGATTGTTGAACTCAATATTGAGTCCAGAAGGCTGTAGTGGAAAATGAAGTGCTGTTCTTTCAGCTTGCGCTGACCTTCACTGGAACACCACAAGCAAGCCTGAGAAAGAGGTGTTGGCCAGGGAACAAAGTGTTAGAACATAGAACATAGAACAGTACAGCACAGTACAGGCCCTTTGGCCCACGATGTTGTGCCGACCTATTATCCCACTCTAAGATCAAACTACCCTGCATACCCTACATTTTACTATCATCCATGTGCCTATCCAAGAGTTGCTTAAATGTCCCTAATGTATCTGACTTCACTACTACTACCGGCAGCGCATTCCATGCGCCCATTACTCTCTGTGTAAAGAACCTACCTCTGACATCTCCCCTATACTTTCCTCCAATCACCTTAAAATTATGCCTCCTCGTAATAGTCATTTCCGCCCTGGGAAAAAGCCTCTGGCTCTCCACTCTATCTATGCCTCTCATCATCTTGTAAACCTCTATCAAGTCACCTCTCATCCTTCTTCACTCCAATGAGAAAAGCCCTAGCTCCCTCAACCTTTCCTCATAAGACCTGCCCTCCAATCCATGCAGCATCCTGGTAAATCTCCTCTGCACCCTCTCTAAAGCTTCCACATCCTTCCGAAAATGAGGCGACCAGAACTGAACACAATATTCCAAGCGTGGTCGAACCAGAGTTTTATAGAGCTGCAGCAAAACCTCAGGGCTCTTAAACTCAATTCCCCTGCCAATGAAAGCCAACACACCATACGTCTTCTTTACAACCCTTTCAACTTGGGTTGCAACTTTGAGGGATCTATGGACATGGACCCCAAGATCCCTCCGTCCCTCCACACTGCCAAGAATCCTGCCATTAACCCTGTATTCTGCATTCAAATTTGACCTTCCAAAATGAATCACTTCACACTTTTCTGGATTGAATTCCATCTGCCACTTCTTTGCCCAGCTCTGCATCCTGTCAATGTTCCATTGCAACCTACAACAGCCCTCCACGCTGTCCACAACTCCAACAACTTTCATGTCATTGGCAAACTTACTAACCCACCCTTCCACTTCCTCATCCAAGTAATTTATAAAGATCACAAAGAGCAGAGGTCCCAGAACAGATCCCTGCGGAACACCACTGGTCACCGAGCTCCAGGCTGAATACTTTCCATCTACTCCCACCCTCTGTCTTCTATTGGACAGCCAGTTTTGTATCCAGACAGTCGAATTTCCCTGAATCCCATGCCTCCTTACTTTCTGAATGAGCCTACCATGGGGAACGTTATCAAATGCCTTGCTAAAATCCATATACACCACATCCACAGCTCTACCCCTTCATCGATGTGTTTTGTCACATCCTCAAAGAATTCAAATAAGGCTTGTGAGGCATGACCTGCCCCTCACAAAGCCATGCTGGCTATTTCTAATCAAACTGTGCTTTTCCAAATAATCCTAAATACTATCTCTCAGAATCCTCTCCAATAATTTGCCCACTACAGAAGTAAGACTGACCAGTCCGTAATTCCCAGGATTATCTCTATTCCCTTTCTTGAACAATGGAATAACATTTGCCATTCTCCAATCTTCTGGCACTGCTCCAGTGGACAGTGAGGATGCAAAGATCATTGCCAAAGGTGCAGCAATCTCTTCCCTCACTTCCCGTAGTAACCTTGGTCATATCCCATCTGGGCCAGGGGACTTATCTATCCTCATGTTTTTCAAAATTTCTAGCACATCCTCCTTCCTATCAACAACCTGTTCAAGCATATCAGCCTGTTTCACGCTGTCCTCACAAACGTCATGGTTCCTCTCACTGGTGAATACTGAAGCAAAGTATTCATTAAGGACATCCCCTACCTCCTCCGACTCCAGGCACAAGTTCCCTCCACTATCCCTGATTGGCCCTACCCTCAATCTGGCCATCCTCTTGTTCCTCACATAAGTATAGAATGCCTTGGGGTTTTCCTTAATCCTACCCGCCAAGGCTTTTTCATACCCCATTCTGGCTCTCCTAAGTCCATTCTTCATTTCCTTCCTGGCTACCTTGTAATCCACTAGAACTCTGTTCGATCCTTGCTTCCTCAACCTTAAGTAAGCTTCCTTCTTTCTCTTGGCTAGATGTTCCACATGTCTTGTTATCCAAGGTTCCTTCACTTTACCATACCTTCCTTGCCTCAGTGGGACAAACCTATACAGCACTCGTAGCAAGTGCTCCCTAAATAACCTCCACATTTCTGTCATGCATTTCCCTGAGAACATCTGTTCCCCAATTTATGCTCCGCAGTTCTTGCCTAATAACATTGTAATTCCCTATCCCACAATTAAATATTTTCCCATACCGTCTGCTCCTATCCCTCTCCATGACTATTGTAAAGGTTAGGGACGGTGATGGCCTTGTGGTATTATCGTTGGACTGTTAATCCAGAGACACAGATAATGTTCTAGGGATCCAGGTTCGAATCCCACCATGGCAGATGGTAGAATTTGAATTCAATAAAATATCTGAAAATAAGAATCTAATGGTGACCATAAATCCATTGTCGATTGTCAGGAAAAGTCCATCTGGTTCACGAAGGAAAGAAACTGCCATCCTTACCTGGTCTGGCCTACATGTGATTCCAGACCCACACCAATGTGGTTGACTCTAAAATGCCCTCTGGGCAATTAGAGATGGGCAATAAATGCTGCCTGGTCAGTGACATCCCCATCCCATTAGTGAATAAAAAAACTTGTGATCACTATCACCGAAATGCCCTCCCACCGAGAGATCAGACACCTGGCCTGGTTCATTGCCTAGCACTAAATCCAATATGGCCTCCCCTCTAGTCGGCCTATCTACATATTGAGTCAGAAATCCTTTCTGGACACACCTGACAAAATCTGCTCCATCCAAACTATTTGCATTAGGGAGTTCCAGTCGATATTAGGGAAGTTGAAGTCACCAATGACAACAACCCTATTATTTCTGCATCTTTCCAAAATCTGCTCCTAATCTGTTCCTCAATGTCTCTGTTGCAATTGGGGGTGTTTATAGAAAACTCCCAAACTGTTTTGTTGAAGTGTCAGGCAACTGGAAGCTCAGGGTCCTCTTTTGCAGACAGAATGTAAATGTTCTGTGTAGGTGTTCCAGCATCCACAGTTCTTTTGGTTTTTATTGAATACAGGTGTTGGGAAGTCATGTAACAGCTGTTCAAGACATTGGTAAAGCCACATTTGGAATACTGTGTACAATTCTGATAGCCCTGCTATAAGAAAGATGCATTAAACTAGAAAGGGTGCAGAAAAGGATTTACAGAGATGCTACCGAGATTGGAAGTCTTGAGTTATATGTAGAGGTTGATAGGCTGGGACTTTTTCCTTGCGTGTATTGAGTTTTATAAAATCAAAAGAACTTGAGGGGCAACTTTTCACACAGAGGGTACTGCATATATGGAATGATCTGCCAGCAGAAATCATAGAGGTGGATACAATTACAACATTTAAAAAAACAGGTACATGGATAGGAAAGGTTTATAGGGGTATGGACGAAATGCAGGCAAATGGGACTAGTTCAATCTGCTCCTATGATGCTGCTTGGCCTGCTGTGTTCATCCAGCCCTGCACCTTGTTGTCTCGGATTCTCCAGCATCTGCAGTTCCTACTATCTCTCACCATGATGAGTTGGGCTGAAGGGCCTGTTTCTGTGCTGTATGTCTCTAGCACCCCAGATTAATAAATACATGGTTGGTGGACATAAACAACTGTGTTCCACATGCCTGATTTCCCAATATTGATTTTCAGTATGTGACATTTGTTGCATAAGGTAATTGTTCTGAAGGGGCTGATGTTCATAATGCATTTGCTGTACCCATTCAAATACGATCACAAAGGCTGTGGGAAGAGACAAAGACTTTTATTCTAACTTTTAAAAGAACCATATATATCTGTACCAGTTCCTCAAGATCCTACTGATTATGCCTGAGCAAATGTGCTTATTACTATCAAGCAAGCAACCTTCTTATTATCTGAGAACAGTGCCTCTTTTATTGATAAGGGCTGCTCTGCCATTCGATCATGGCTGTTATTTTTCTGAACCCCATTCTCCTGCAATCCTTGATCTCCTTACTAATCAAGAACCTATCTAACTCTGTCTTAAATACACTCAATAATTTGGCCACCCTGTGGCAATGAGTTTCACAGATTAACTACCCTCTCGCTGAAGAAATTCCTCCTCATCTCAGTTCAAAAGGGCCATCCCTTCACCCTAAGGCTGTGCGCTCGGGTCTTAGTCTCTCCTGCTACTGGAAACATCATCTCCACATCCGCTCTATCTAGGCTCCTCAGTATTCTGTAAGTTTCAAACAAAATCCCCCATCATCCTTCTACAGAGCACAGAACCAGGGTCCTCAACCGCTCCTCAAATGGCAAGCCCTTCATCTCCAGGATCATTCTCGTAAACCTCCTCTGGAACCCTCCAAAGCTAGCAGACCCTTCCTTCAATATAGAGCCTAAAATTGCTCACTATGTTCTAAATGCAGTCTGACTAGAGCATTCGACAGCCTCAGCAGTACATTTCTGCTGTTGTTTCAGCCATCTCGCAATGAATGCTAAAATAGCATTGGCTTTTCTAACTGCCAACTGAACCTGCATGTTAACCTTAAGAGAATCCTGAACTAGGACTCCAAAGTCATCAAGGAAAATAGCACATGGTGCCAACATGAGATTGACCCTCACCATGATGAGGAGAAATCAAAAGACCCAAGGAAGAAAAATGTTCAAGCAAATAAATTTACCACTAAAGGAGAACTACTGTAGCCCAGCAGCAGAAATGTGACTACCAATAGACAAGAGACAGCAGCCACTGTGGAATAGGCAAACAAGCATGCTGAGCTTGACAAAGGAAAACCTTCATCTAAAAGCTGTTACAACATTCTTGCTCAAGTATGTGGGCGAGGCAAAGAGAGAAAAGGCAGCTACATTGAAGAAAAGAGATGTCTTAGATATAAGACATTTTATAAGGAGCAACAAAAGTCTCCAGAAGGACTGGTTACAACAGAGCAGTAATTACCATTGTTGACAGCAATTGGAGCTGTGTTTCTGCGTTGCTGTGAGAAGTCTTACATATCCTTAGGCATTTGTGTGTGGGAGATGTAAAATTAGCCAAATTGGAGATAGGACTGTACCCATCATCTGCCTGCCACCTCTGATGTTTTTTTTTCACAATGGTGGAGTTGCCATGTGTCTCATGTATCTAGAGGGCAAACTGAGCCCCTTAAGTGGCCAGTTGGTGGTCTCATACTGTTGCAGCTGGAGTATTACCAACATTGGGAAGTGTCAATGCCATGTTATGTTTTAACAGGTTGTGGGGATGGTGAGGGGAGTAGGGGTTGTCCCTCCTATTTTGGAACCCTTTGCTCAATGGATGACCCTTCATGATAGCTCCCATGCTACCAGAGCTCCAAAGCCCCTTGATTTAAGTTGACAAACCTAAACTGCCCTCCAATACAAAATGGCAGGCCCCACTGAAGTCCTGGACCTACTTTGAAGTTCCCATCTATGGCGACTTTCTCTTTAAGACTGCCTGCCGGATAAGAGTATATAGGCAGCGATCAAAAGGGTGACCACTCGACAATTTAAGAGAAGTGGGCAATGCACAATTTTCCCAGAATCTATTTTGTGCACTAATTGGTTTTCCATTTTGGTGTCGGACATTTTTCCTTAGGGCGAGTGCAGCCAGAGTCACAGATGAGTCAGCTGTACAAAAGGGAAGGAAGAAGAGTGGAAGAGCAACAGTGGTAAGGGATTCCATAGTCAGAAGTTCAGACAGGCATTTCTGAGGCAGTAAATGTGCTTCCAGGTGACTGAGTAAGAACATGACAAATAAAATATAATATGGGAAATTGTGAGATTATCCATTTTAGTAGGAGGCATAGATATTTCTTAAATGGTAAGAGGTTAGCTCATGTAAATGCACAAAGAGACCTTGATATCCTTGTCAATATGTCATTGTAGATTGATAGGCAGATGCAGCAAGCAATGGAAAGTTAGCTTTAATTGTAAGAGAATTTGAATACAGGGTAGCAAAATGTTTGAATCAGTTATATAAGAGATTCTTTAAACAGTACCTGAGGTATTGTGAGACAACAAGGTGCAGAGCTGGATGAACACAGCAGGCCAAGCAGCATCGTAGGAGCAGAAAGGCTGACGTTTCGGGCCTAGACCCTTCATCAGAAATGGGGGAGGGGAAGGGGGTTCTGAAATAAATAGGGAGAGAGGGGGAGGCGGATAGAAGATGGATAGAGGAGAGGATAGGTGGAGAGGAAACAAACAGGTCGGAGAGGCGGGGATGGAGCCAGTAAAGGTGAGTGTAGGTGGGGAGTTAGGGAGGGGATGGGTCAGTCCAGGGAGGACGGACAGGTCAAGGGGGCGGGATGAGGTTAGTAGGTAGGAGATGGGGGTGAGGCTTGAGGTGGGAGAATCAATTTCAAATCAGTTCTGTCATTGCCTTCTATGCTCTATATTTGTCATAATTGATAAGGAAATAAGGAATATTAAATTCTCTTCAACCTACATGCATAACATCAGTTAGAAAATAATTTCAATGCAGCCACTGGAATGAAAGTTACAAGCTAATTTTCTATTCTTTGAGACACCTGATAATGACATTATGATGTATGTTTTAATACATTGCTCATTTTACTTTGGGTACTTAAAAGGCGTCACCATCTGTGACATGGATAGCACATTGAAGACAGTAAAGAGATATTGAATCAAACCAAATGACCAGCCAGCCTATGGCTGTTTAATTTTCATACAATGATGCCTCAGATATTGAAGAGAGATTGAAATGGCATATTTAATATAGAATAATCATTTCAAAATCAAGTTCAAATATAACCTCGCTTTCTCATTACTCCATTATCAATGCAACATGAACATCATTTTATTTCAAGTCTGTTTTTATCTTGTGCTATACCAATCCTTATCATAGATTTAATTTTAAAAATTCAAGCTGTTTACAGAGGCAGTGTTCACTGTCATTATTTTCATCTCTTGGTTGCATGAATTCACGTTGTCAATTTAGACTCTGACCAGTACTGATGATCAGCAGTGAAATGATTGTACATCCTTAGACAATCAGAGTGTTCATTTAACCCTGGTTGCATACAGCTGGTTGACAATCATTGTAAACTATGGTAGAGATGTGTATCCTTGAATTGAACTAAATTGAGGTAAAACATGAAGCAAATCCCCACAGCAAGAAAGTATAATCTATTTTCAGCTCTTTTCTGAAAAATAACTGATGAATACAGGGTAGAAATCATTGTTACAGATACTAGGAGACCAATAATTATTTCACTATTTTATTGGAGGCACTAGCCATAAAAATCTGTGGAATGGCACATTTTGTGTAAGTGCTGAGGTGCATCTGCCGCAGAACTCTTTCTGACTGCCAAAGTACTCAGGGTGAAGAGGGTGGACCACTGATGATGAAGACTATTTTCAGACTAAAGACTCTTAGCAAGAAGGTAAACTTATAGGGCTGAAATTGTTTTGCAGGGGAAAAGAACATTGTGAAAGACCTGATAGATTTCATTTCTTAGATACTTAAATTCCTGGAAGGGTCTGAAATCATAATTATAAGATGATTTCTTAATTTGGACTGAGAGAAGCAATTGAAAGGACAAACAAACAGAACACAAGATGTACATGAGGTTGTGGATTAGAATGCATGGATATGCATAAACAAATCCCATTGAAAGCAATTAATCATGTATTCATTTTCTGAGAGTTGTGATAAGTCGATAATGCAAGGATAGGTATTGACAAACTCTCTATGGAGCACAATAGTTTTAATGTTGGTCAGACCTTGAAAGTGTCATTTATTTAATATAAGTAGTAAAGAATGAATATTAGATTGACATTCTGGAACTTTGGTACAAGTTATGTTCCTAGAGGTTTGCCTGTTTATAGTGACTTTTCTTGACAAGTTGAGCATCATTGGTGGAGACTGTGTTGTGCAAAATCTTGTGCTGTCTCTGCCCCGTAGTGTGTTTGGTGGTGGGGAGCACTTAATCTGACAGAATGCTGCATTCACTCCAATTTTCTGTGACAGAAAGGCTGGGACGGCCAATTGATTTCCAATTAAGGGCCTCTTTCTGCTACTGCTGGTGTCAA
Organism: Rhincodon typus; assembly: GCF_021869965.1. NCBI lineage: Eukaryota > Metazoa > Chordata > Chondrichthyes > Orectolobiformes > Rhincodontidae > Rhincodon > Rhincodon typus. Next base: position 79,183,250 of record NC_063334.1, on the reverse strand, counting down.
CATAGCAGTAGGTGGAGGGCTCACATCATAGAACACAAGATAACCAACCCTAAGGTGTTTGCTTGTGGCCCCTGGGGGTGGGAAGGTGTGGTGGGTGAGGTCAGGGGCTACCTCAGCCAAAGGCACGTGATGTCTGAGAAGGGATTTGGTGCCCGGTATTTGGAAGGTGGGAGAGGGGGCACTGAAAATCATTCTCCTGCCTCCTGCTCTTACTGCTGACAATCCTCAGCCATGACCCAGACCCCGTAATCCTACAACACCACCAGTCAATCCTCACAATGTGCCTCTCCTCAATCTAGGCCTTGGACGTGTGTGGTAATTGTTGTGCAAGGGTTTTAAGACCATGGAGCATTCTTACATCAGTGTCACTGAGCTTTTTCCAACAGGACACAAGTAGCACTGTGTCACTGACGTCAGATAGATCAAAGGTTGAAGATCGGTAGAGTTCAGGGAACAGTCTCCCCTACATTTGTATATAGTATTTACATGCAATTAATAGAGTGCTACAGAAGTTTCAGCCCAAAAACAGTTCTTGAGCTTGCTTTCTCCCCGATGAATCTGTTTTGAACCCAAACTCTCAGATGTGGCGGTAAAACCACAGAACAAAAGAATACTCTCCTCTTTGGTGGCCCTGCTCCTGAAAAAGGAAGACTTTCCAGTTTTCAATTAGCTGGTAGCTCTTAGTAGGCAAAGCCTTCACCCTCAGGATCCTTGAACGTGGGGAAGGAGAATTGCTGGGTTGGAAAGTGTCTGAATGGGACCAAAAATGGTGGGTCTTCCCTGAGAAAAGCACAGGGACTGTCATATTTTTGTGTTATTGTTAAGTTTCACAGATTAAATAGCACAATTCAGTGTTCTTGAAAATCTCATGTAGTTTTATTGAACAACTGAGACCAAGACTTGAAGTTAGAGATAATTATGCATGCAGTCACCTTCTAGTTTGCTTCTGCTGAACTGTATTTGGTGTCATCCTGGTCCTTGGTTCACTAGCCTATCCTCAAATAAAGCAACATAGTTCTTAAAGCAATAACATTGCATTCCTATTTTCACCATAAGATTCCATACATTGAGAATGAAAATATGTATACATTAAGATAGTCAAAAACTATTCGCACAAAAACAAGAATTGTAAATGTTAAGAGTCTAAGAGCCTGTATAACAATAGCTGTTTGACATTTTCTTCTAGATCTTGTGATAATACAGCTTTTCAGAGGTTTAAATTTCATAATTTAGTGTATTTTGACGTGTGGGTGTGTTGAAGCCTTGAGTGTTGTTAATGTTCTGATTGTTGTCCTAGTGGTCTTCTACACCTCAATTATCTGAGCATATTGTTATGTCTCAATGTCACTTCATTCAGTGTTGTTACTTTGTAGGATCTAGGCTCACTGTATTCTTTGGATATCTGTATGGATCACGCTGTTTCCTATGTAGGATATAAAACTCTGATCTTCTGTCCTACTCACAGATCAGTGCCTGCATGTTAGTCATGTATCACCTTCATTCTCTCATGATTTTTGAGAAGTTTACCCTGTAGCTCTGAGAATATGGACGGGGGATGGATTGACAGGGTTGTTCTAAATTGTCTTCTAAATATGATTTCCGCTAGAGGCTGTAAGCCCTAAACTAGAGACGTAGTTTTAGGTGTAATGTATCAATTTGAAGATTTTTTTTCATTATCCAACATTTTATAATGAAAGAACAAGGTGCAGGGCTGGATGAACACAGCAGGCCAAGCAGCATCATAGGAGCAGAAAGGCTGACGTTTCGGGCCTAGACCCTTCATCAGAAAAGGGGGAGGGGAAGGGGGTTCTGAAATAAATAGGGAGAGAGTGGGAGGCGGATAGAAGATGGATAGAGGAGAGGATAGGTGGAGAGGAAACAAACAGGTCGAAGAGGCGGGGATGGGGCCAGTAAAGGTGAGTGTAGGTGGGGAGTTAGGGAGGGGATGGGTCAGTCCAGGGAGGACTGACAGGTCAAGGGGGCGGGATGAGGTTAGTCGGTAGGAGATGGGGGTGCGGCTTGAGGTGGGAGGAGGGGATAGGTGGGAGGAAGAACAGGTTAGGGAGGCGGGGACGAGCTGGACTGGTTTTGGGATGCGGTAGGGGGAGGGGGCATTTTGAAGCTTGTGAAATCCACATTGATACCATTGGGCTGCAGGGTTATAATGAGAGCTTTGACAGTGAGAACCAGTCATTCAGTGAGACCACTGGATTTGAGATAAGGCAATGAAGCTGTCATATGGTTGATGTCCCATTTGGCATACACGTCTCTAAAAGGTTTGCCTGCATATTGTGGCCATTATCAAGTATGATATCTTCGGGGGCACCACACAGACTGAATATCGTACTGATTGGCCCAGATATTTCAATCAGGGTCAGAAAACTTCTTCCTGATCAGATGAAAAATTACCACTTTCCTGTAGGTGTCTTCTGCACTGATGTTTCCTGGCCAATGTCTGTCTCTTATAAAAGTGTCCAGGAGTCCACAAATCCAACATCATAGAAGTCTTTGAAAAAACCATGACTCCTTCTGTAATTCAGTGTGCAGTTTTCCGAGATGTAATTATCTAGTGGTGTAACCAGGCACTTTGACAGTGCCCATGAAAGGGTAAGTATGAAGGGTAAGTGTGAAGTTAGGGTGGCAGTTGGTTGAGGGGTTAAAGTGTGGGTTGAGTGAGGGCTTTAGTCTACCAGGTGAGTGAGAGACAGGCAGGTGTGATGGATGTTGTGCCAGATGGGTGAGGTTAGTAGGATGCCAAGCAGTTGGTGTACAGGTTGGATTAGTGAGGTGTGTAAGGTGCCAGGTGGGTGAGCTGGATAGGGTGCCAGTTTGCTTGGTAAATTAATGGGTATTTAAGGTAAGTTGAGGTTGGTGCAGGAGTGGGGTTCACCAGTGGGATGGGAGGAGAATGGTGCATGTAGTGTTAGATCTGACAAACAGAAAGGCATTATTGGCTCCAGGAAGGTACGACTGTGGGGCAGGTGTGGGGAGAGAGTCAGATCATGTCAGGGCTGTTGGGCCATCAGGCAGGAGGAGTTATTTGGTTTAGTAGGGAGAAGTAGGCTGGCAGGGGTGTCGATGTTGGATCCAGGGAGAGAGGGGAGATGTCAGGCAAACAGTGAAGGTTGGCGTCAGGCTGAGGATGTGTTTCAGGACTGGAAGAGTTGTGCTGAGTTAAATTGGTGTGTTTGGGGATCGAGAGAGGGGTGTTCTTCTTAACTTAAGAGTGGTTATCAGGGGCCCATGAGGTGTAAGGAGTTGCAGGGGGATGTAGATGACAGAATAAGGAAGTCAGTTCAATAGTTTCCCAGGAGTTAGTGTAGGTTTTCAGCCCTCATTGCAGCAGAGGGCTGTGGAGGCCAAGTTGTAGAGGGTTTTTAGAACAGAGGTACTTGATTGGTAAGGGGATCAAAGGTTACAGGGAGAAGGCTGGACAATAGGGTTGAGAAACATAACAGCCATGACAAATGGTGGAGCAGACTCAATGGGCCATATGACTTAATTCTGCTGCTATGTCTTATGGTCATTAGACCAGCTTTTATTTTCAGATTTATTGAATTTTACCATCTGCCATATGGGATTTGAATTCATGTCCTCAGAACATGGGGCTCTGTATTATTAGCCCAGTGACATTACCACCGTGATACTATCTCCCATCTATTCTCAAGGTTAGTGTTTTGGTTATAAATTATTAACTGTAGCCAATTAGAATTATCAAATCTTAATGCTTACACATCCTCTTGAGACTTGCGAAGGTTATTTTTGTTACTGGGATATATTTATTTACAATTTCCAGGTAAACCCTCAGTGTGTTTTCGCACTGGGAAGTGCTTTTGGCTTTATTTTCTTCCATAAAAGAAAATCCCTCAGTCTGGTCAGTGTAGCATTCAAACAATCCATAGGTTCGCCAGAAAAAGGCTTATTTTAAATCTCCACCTTGTGTAGTGTCCTGAGATACTGGTGTTTCTTGTGCTCGGTCACTAAGAATACTACTTGAGTTGCTTCTACAACTGCATTTCATGCAACCAAGTTAAAATGCCAGGATTGACACCCATCATAAGCTTTATGTTTATTGAGAATCTGGGAGCAGAATAAGCATTGAAAAAAACAAGTTTCAAGACAATTTCTGCCGTGGAAATCTAACAAAGACTTTTAATGGATACCAATGTCAGTATATTTGTGAATGTGTGCTCCTTTAAATAACATTTGCCATTGTAATTTTGAAGCTGATCCACTATGGTTTACACAGCAGATTTAGCAATGGCTAGGACATCTGTTTTTAAGTGTTAAAGTTGCATTGGGATTAATGATGTGACAAAACCCCGATCTATATAAATCAATGAGACTTCTGCTAGCTTCGAAGAGCACACCTCAGCTGTTTAAGAGTTCCCTGGAGTTAAGATGGTTACAAGTAGGAAGTGAGAATGCACAGGGCTGAAATTGAGGAGCTGCTCTGTTTCTCCAGACACAAGTTAAACTGATAAATGTGGTCTTCTTCTTTTGGCTATTGTGATGGACTGAAATTGATCAGTTTTTAAAATTCATTCACAGGATGAGGGCATCACCAGCTAGGCCAGCATTTATTACCCATCCCTAATTGCCGAGAGGCCTGGAGTCACATGTGGACTTCACAAGCTTCAAAAATGTGGACTTCACCAGCTTCAAAATCTCCCCTCCCCCGACCACATCCCAAAACCAGCCCAGCTCGTCCCCACCTCCCTAACCATTCCTCCCACCTCAAGCCCCAACCCCATCTCCTACCCACTAACCTCATCCCGCCTCCTTGACCTGTCCGTCCTCCCTGGACTGACCTATCCCCTCCCTACCTCCCCACCTACACTCCCCTTTACTGGCTCCAACCCCGCCTCTTTGACATGTCTGTCTCCTCTCCACCTATCTTCTCCTTTATCCATCTTCTATCCGCCTCTCCCTCTCTCCCTATTTATTTCAGAATCCTCTTCCCCTCCCCCATTTCTGAAGAAGGGTCTTGACCCGAAATGTCAGCTTTCCTGCTCCTCTGATGCTGCTTGGCCTGCTGTGTTCATCCAGCTCTACACCTTGTTATCTCAGATTCTCCAGCATCAGCAGTTCCTACTATCTCTCCCCAGAGCATTACTTGGGTCTCTGGATTAACAATGCAGTGATAATACCACCAGGCCTTTGCCTTCCCTATTATAAGATAAAAATTAAGGCCACAATGATTTTCCAATTACTTTTGCAGATGGGTAGGGTTTTAGTTGGTTCAAGGTGTTTTAAAAAGTATTTTTTTGGAAAAGTATGATGATTTTTAGGTGTGCTCAGTTGATGAAAGGAGCACATTATAACAATTGTGGAAGAGATGAGATTCGTGTCTATCTGCACAATAAAAGAATTGAGAAACTATATAATTTAGTATATATAAGCAACTTAACAACAAAAGATGAGAAATCACTAAAGAATCAGAAAGGAAAGTATTGTCTCTGGGCAGCATTAAAATAGGATATCACATGGTGATGGAACCGTAATTATGACTATGAGCTCTTCACATTGTTCAGTTCAATCAGTGTGAGCAGGGACCATAATAATCATAAAAGAGGGTTATCAGTAACTCACTGACAGGTGTTTAGAATTCATGGAGACCTGGGTGAAGCTCATCAGCAAATATGGATGTCTTAAAACACATAAAGATGAATAAATCCCCAGGATCTGATCAAGTGTATCCCAGGAAGCTAGGGAAGAGATTTCTGGGCCCCTTGCTGAGATATTTGTATCATCAATAGCCACAGGTGAGGTGCCAGAAGACTGGAATTTGGCTATTTGATCAGTTTAGGATATCCTGTCGGCATGGAGGAGTTGGACTGAAGGATCTTTTTCCATGCAGCGTAAGTCTGTGACTCCTCGACTCTAAATATAGAAATGATCTGGTCAAGTCTTCTCTACCCTAGAGTTAGCAATCCACTCTGATTAGACCTTAACCTGAGCCAGCAACAAGATCTCTAATAGCCTTGTACTACTCAGGCTTCTAAATGTTTCATCATCCTGGATCAAGAAAAGGCTTTGACAGAACATCATACACCTACATGATGGATATGCTGTACAAAATGGGCTTTGGAAAGGGTGTCCACAATCGGATCTAATTGCTCTGTGTAAATATCAGTGATGCAGTTTCAGTCAATGGATGGGAACCAGAACGCTTTGCAATGAATCTGGAATCAGGCAGATCTGTCCGCTCTCCTCTGTTTTGTTAGTGTGCTCTATCAAATATTGTTCTGAGTCCATCAGGGAGAATGTGGGCTTACAAAGGGTAACAATCAAAGGCATTGCAAGCACTCAGGTCAAGTCTCCCTGTGCATGTACAAAAACACCATCTTCTGTTCAGATTACTGAATGTTTGCAGGCAGATGATCACTTTAAATTGGCTTTGAGATCCAAAGTAGATTGCAACAAGAAGGCGCCGTGTTCATTGAGAACTGAGCTGACTGCTCCTTTATTCCCTTCATCATATGGTCTAACTGTCTAAATGTCCTCGGGATATGTTTCAGAGAAATCAGGAATTATGCCAAAAACTGGAAAAAGTACCATGGTGAAGCAAGAGATGAAGATGTAGGAACAACGTTCCCCCTCCATTGTGAGTTGGTATGATGACATTTCATATTGTATGGATTGGATTTCCCAAGGAATGTCAATCTCACACAGAGTGCCACTCTCCCCCTTCTATTTTATGAAAGGAGGGAGAAGGGATTCCACTCAGAGCTCGCTTAGAAAGCAGGAATGAAGTTTTCATTCTGACAGTTCTTGCATGGCATGGAACTGTCAGGGAAGGGCAAACCATGACCCCTTTTCACAGCAGCCACTGCCATATTTTCTCAATTCTTGTGGGATGACGGCATTGCTGGCTGCAGCTATTCTCATCCTTAGTTGTCCTTGAGAAGGTCGTGGTGACCTGAACTGCTCCAGTCCATGTGCTGTAGGTATTCCCACAATGTTATTAGGGGAGGAATTCCAGGATTTTGACCCAGTAACAGTGAAGGATTGATAATATATTTCCAAGTCAGGCTGGTGAATGGCTTGGAACGGAACTTGCAGGTGGTGGTGTTTGCATGTATTTGCTGCTGCCGTCCTTCTAAATGGAAGTGGTCGTAGGTTTGGAAGGTGTTAATTTCTGCAGTCCATCCCATAGATGGTACATACTGCTGCCGTGGAGTGTCGGTAGTGGAGGAAGTGAATGTTTGTGCTGTGGTGCGAATTAAGTGGCTGCTTTCACCTGGATAGTGTCAATCTTCTTGAGTTGTCAAGTGGGGAGTGTTCCATCATACTCCTGCTTGTGCCTTATATGGGTGTACAGGCTTTGGGGAGTCAGGAGGTGAGGATTGTACTGCAAGATTCCGGGGCTCTCACCTACTCCTGTAGCCATTGTAATTCAGCAAATGTGTCTTGTTCTGGCATATTGAAAATATGTAGTCCATAAAGGTCGATGGTAATATAGTTTAAGTTTAATCAAAAAAGGTAGGTAGAAATTATGGCTACTTTTGGGACAGATTAGAAACAATAAAAAATTCTCTGGTTCTGAACATTCATCATCTGGTATTCAAGCTAATGAACCTATATTTAGACTGTCTTTCCATATTACTTGTCAATTAAAATAAATTATATGCTACATAGACAGTACAGCACAGGAGCAGGCCCTTCGGCCCACCACATCTGCACAGACCATGATGTCATTCTAAATTAATCTCATCTAACTGCACATGGTCTGTATCCCTCTATTCCCTGTCTGTTCATATGTCCCGCTAAATGCCTCTTAAACGTTGCTATCATATCTGCTTCGACCACATCCCCTCGGCAGCATGTTCCAGGCATCTAACCACCCTCTGTGTGAACAATGTGCCTTGCACATCTACTTTAAACTTTCCCCCTTTCACCTTAAATCTATACCCCCTAGTATTTGACATTTCCATCCTTAGGAAAAGACTCCGACAATCCATCCTCTCCATATCTCTCATAATTTTATGTATTTCAATCAGATCGCACCCCCCCCACACCCCACTCCCCCCACCACCCGCCTCCCCCCACCCCCCCACCCCCTCAGCCTCCAATGTTCTAGCAAAAAACTATCTATGTTTGTCCAAACTTTCCATAATAGCAAATACACTCCAATCCATGCAACATTCTGGTAAACCTCTTTTGCACCCCCTCCAAAGCCTCCACATCCTCTTTATAGTGCAGCAACCAGAACTGCACCTAATACTCCAAATGTGGCCAAATGCAGTTTTACACATACTTAATCTTACAAGTTAGCATTCTCGCAAAACCAGACCGATGATATATGATGTACTGAAGTCAGTTTTGAGTTGCAGAAGTCTAAGGATGCTGAAGCCACCAGTCAACATTGTGAAGTCATGGGATGTATGCAATAAAACAAGAAAATGCTGGAGAAATTCTGGTAGTATCTACACAGAGACAAGCAGTGTTGATGTTTCAGGTATAATATGACTCTTCTTCTGAATTTACACAATATTTTGCTTCTATTAGACTACTTACAATGCTCATTTAAGTTCGAATTTTTATCTGAATGCTTTGACCTCCCAACAATGTCGCAGAAGCATGGGGATAGGAGTCCAGATGTTCAGTCCTTCTTTAGAATGTGTATGCTAGTGAATACGATTCTCACGTTGTGCATTGAGCCGTTCTGGATGCTACATCATTGTGTTTGGCAACACTGTTGTGCAAATGATTTATTGGAATCCTGCAATTCTCTGTTATGGTTGACAAGCTACAGTAGTACGTTTTCAAAATCTGACATAATGAATTATTTGAATTCACTTCCCCACCATTGAGATTAAATATTATGATCCTTTATTTAGCAAAGAAAAACAGTGTTACTTGAAAACTACTACCACAGTTCTTTGATGGACGAATTCAAAAGGCTGAATCTTACGTATTTTTTGGCAAGTTTTAAGTTGCGTTGGGTCTTATGAAGGGATTTCTGCCACAAGGCCTAGTAAGCTCCCCTGCTGTATCTGACCAAACTCTCTTCATTAACTACCTACACCACCCCTATGGCATCTGTCACATCGGATTCCAGTTCCATCTTATCATGCCCTATTTTGAGAATATCTCACCACTCAGTGGGTATCCACTGATAAATCAACATCCCTTGTGGCCACAGCATCGTTAAAAAGGCTGCTGTGCACTCAGCTGAGCATTGGCATCCGGAAGCTGTCCTGCTTGATCACAGACAGAACCTGAAGTTGTCGGTGATACTTCAACAGGACCTGGAGCTGCTGCTGGATAAGGAGGTGCAAAACCGGGCTGCGTCCCTCCCGGAGCACCAGTAGAGAAAACCATGGCGTTAGACCCTCACAGCCACATCCAAGGTCACCACCCAGGTCAGTGCTGTCTCTACCATCCAGAGGAATGGCCAGAAATATTATAAGAAGGTCGATGACTCTCCCAACTGTGTCATGATAAGTCCTACACCTGCTATCTGCTTCTTCATACTCACTCTATCTCTGCAACTACACCCAACTTCTGCCAAGGTTCAGCGCTGCCTCTCTGGTCATTGTCTGCACTAGCTTTCCTCAAAGTATGCTCACCCACCTCTGAGCCTCTAACACTGGATGCCTTCTGCACTACCCCTTCACTACCTGTAAACAACTCACCAATATTCAACTAGATGCATCAGGACTAACAAACACTCTTCTCACTCAATCCCTCTCTTTCTGTCATTCCAGGAGAAGACAACCCATAACAGGGCAGAGAAAGCCCATCTGGAAGGAGGGATGCTGAACGTTAGGCTCCTCACTCCATATATGGAGAGAATCCTGGCTCTTGCAGGAAAAGATTAGAACCACTCCTGTAGGGGTATCAAGACAGCCATGTCCCATCAGCCAAGTAAGTGCCAATCTTTATTCCACTGCACCTCTTACCTAGTATTCTAAAAGTAACGTAATCAACCTGTACTATACTCAGTGTTATGACCAATGGAGGCAAGCATGCCAAACACCTTCTTCACCACCCTGTCTACCTGTGACTCCACTTTCAAGGAACTATGCACTGCGTCCCTAGGTCTCTCTGTTAAGCAATACTCCCCAGGTCCCTACCATTAACTGGTAAGTCCTGCCCTGATTTACAGTCATATCTGCATTGAACAACTTGAGATAAACAGCAACAATGCAAAAATATGGAAACCCCTCTCTGTACACTCAAGTGAATTCAAGAATGCAACAAAAAGTTTAGAGGTCAAATATTAGCCAGACGTATTAAATCTCCAAATGGCCTGTATGTACTGCATGATATCTTAAATACATTGAAGATGGTGACGGGAACTGATATGTCATCATGCTGTTTAGCACCATGTTGCACTGAGTCAGGTCAGCACATAATGAGGAACTTAAAATGGAAATCATGTTAGGCTGTGAAGTACCTGACAATGGATGCCGTGTGCTTTAATTCCTGTCAATATTAGCTTTTGTCTTTGGATGTTATTGGTTCAGCTTCCAGAAATGCCATGCAAGATTAGCATTCAGCCCTGCGAATTGGCAGTGATGTCTCTAGGGTCCAGTAATGGAGGGAGGGAGACTTGTAACAATGTCATCAATCTAGCCTGATCCAGAACAGTTCACAGCTTCAAAAGACATGCTTTCCTGTCTTCAAGTGTCTCTGTCCTGTGAAGGTCCTAGACCCATCCTTCAGTTTTCTTCCATCATTAGAAATTTTATGCTTCTATAAATAACCCATTGTGAGTTTGATATACATCATACTATTGAACTTCTTTTGGAATCAAGACTTCTTCAGCAAGCAACCTTGCTGGATGGTATTATGAAGTGAGATTTTTGGAAAAGTGAGTCTGGTTAAAATGTATACTAGTCCAGATTGCATGATCCTGAGTTCAATTCAACAAATCTAGCAGTGACTATGGCAACTAACAGATGATTGTTAAAGCTCAACTGGTTCATTAATGGGCTTCACTGAAGAAAAGCGATCATCCTGCCTTCTGACTTCAATCAGATTCTGAATACATTCTGAAATGGTCCAGCAATCCACATAATTGGGAATATTGCCTAAAATATATTGGTGCCTTTGTTCTGTACTGTGCAATGTGGAATATTCTGAGGAGTGATGAAAAGCAGTTTGCATTTCTTATTAAATAGCGAATCCTCTTCATGCTTGTAATAAAATTATTATACATGGCAGATGTAAATGGATAGCCAGCTCCTTATTGATTGAACAAACGATTTGTTGCAGCAAGTGATTTGTTTTCTCACCAATGTGCTTAGAAATTGGAACCCTCTTTACCTCCAGGACTTTTAATTCAAAATTATAGTGCCCAGAAAACAAGTCACATGTCAACGCAATCAGTGTAAGAAATGCCACAGGGTCACATCCCATGACAAATCACTTGACCTGTTAATTGAATGTCACATATATTCTGGTGACCATAAAGCTCAGTTTGAGACAGGTCATTTACGGTAAGTCAGTTATCTGGCTGCTTCACTAAATTATATTAAAGAATATAAGGTTCATAAGTAATATCCAGTCAGTATTCTTTCCCAAAGAATAATGTCAATTATTATTTTGTTAATATGTAGTATGCCTGAAATAAAGCTCCATGTTTGCATTGACCCTTCTTTAATTCTGTTTTCAATTATTCAGAGCCAAATATTTACAGGGATTTACTTTGTAGGTTTGTATGTGCTGCAAGGTGATAAAGAATAATAAATGTATTGTACGTTCACTACTGTTTAAGGAGAATGTTGATAGTGATGCATTGCAGAAAAAAATTCATTTTTATTTTTAAATTATGAACAACTATGTATATCTAGATAGTCACAAACAACAAATTAGCACATTACTTCATTGTATGCTGTACAAATGTGGTACTATCAGCAATTTGAACATAAACTCCTGATTTTTAACATTCATGTTTTTCATTATTATTTTGATTTTCAGACATATTTTGCCTGTTACTTAGTGTAAAATGTAAGCCAGATAGCCAACATTTGAATTTATTTCAATTTACTTTTCGTATTATGGAGATGGGGTTTGTGTGAAGGTTCCTGTATAGTACGATATAATCAATGACTGAGGCTATGCCTCTGATTTCAGTTAGATTTATTAGAAGCATAATTAACAAAATAATTACTGTTGCCGGAAACAAGTCCACAAAGTTGGCTGTAGTTAACAGATTGCTTTTTCTTTAGGCTCTACAAATGTCCCCATCCTCAATAACGGAAGGGCCCAACACATCAGTGTAAAAGATAATGCTGAAGCATTCGCAGTAATCTTCAGCCAGAAATGCTGAGTGGATGATCCATCTTTGCCCCATCCAGTGGTTGCCAGCCTTACAGACACCAGTCTTCAGCCAGTTCGATTCATTCAGTCCAATATCAAGAAACGGTTAAAGGCACTGGATGCTGAAAAGGCTATGGATCCTGACAACATTCTGACAATTATACCGAAGACTTGCAGTCCAGAAGTTGCTATATCCCTAGCTAAGCTCTTCCAGCACAGTTACAACACTGGCATTTACGTGACGTTGTTGAAAATTGCCCAGGTATGTCTTGTAAACAAAAAGCCGGGTCAGTCCAACCTGGCAAATTACCGCCCATCAGTCTACTCTTAAACATCAATGAAGTGATGGAAGGTGTCATCAACAGTGCTATCAAGCAGCACCTGCTCAGCAATAACCTGCTCAGTGACACCCAGTTTGGCCACTCAGTTCTTAACCTCATTACAGCCTTGGTTCAAACATGGAAAAAAGAGCTGAATTCCAGAGGTGAGGTGAGAGTGACAGCGCTTGATATCAAAGTCACATTCATCTGAATGTGGTATCAAGGAGCCCTGGCAAAACTGAAATCACTGGGAATCCAGGGCAAACCCTCTGGTAGTTGAAGTCATACCTGACACATAGGAAGATGGTTGAGGTTGTTAGAGGTCAGTCATCTCAGTTCCAAAACATCTCGCAGGAGTTCCAAGGTAGTGTCCTCGGCTCAACCACCTTAAGCTGCTTCATCAATGACCTTCTCTCCATCATAAGGTCAGAAGTGGGGATGTTCGCCGATGATTGCACAATGTTCAGCACCATTCGTGACTCCTCAGACACTGAAGCTGTCCGTGTTCAAATGCAACAAAATCTGGATAACATCCAGGGTTAGGGTGATGAGAGGGTAGTACGGTGGCTCAGTGGTTAGCACTGCTGCCTCACAGTGTCAGGGACCCAGATTCGATTCCATCCTTGGGTGACTGGCTGTGTGGAGTTTGCACATTCTACCTGTGTCCACGTGAGTTTCTTCCAGGTGTTCTGGCTTCCTCCCACATTCCAAAGATGTGCGGGTTAGATGGATTGGCCATGCTAAATTGCCCATAGTGTCCAGGGACGTGCAGGCTAGGAAGATTAGTAATGGGAAATGCAGAGTTACAGGGTTAGGATAGGTGGGTGAGTCTGGGTGGGATGCCCTTCGGAGGGTCAGTGCGGACTGAATGGGCTAAAAGTCCTGCTTCCGCATTGTAGGGATTCTTTGTTTCAATGCGGTAAGTAACATTCACACTGCACAAATGTCAGGCAATGATCATCTCCAATAAAAGACAATCTAACCACCATGCCTTGACATTCAAAGTGTGTTAGCCTCTCAGGATCCCCCACTATCAATGGGTTTACCATTGACGAGAAACTCAACTGGAATCACTATATCATCAATATAGTGGCAATAAGAACAGGACAGAGACCTCTTACAGACATGGAAAGAAGGTATGCCATTACTGAGATAGGCCTTCCTGTGGGGATTTTGGTCTGTGAGAAATTCTGTGACTATAATTCATAGCTCCAACTAACAAGATCAAAACTGACCATAAGCCTTTGATAATTTTAGTAAATATGAAAGAGCTTGCAAAGATACCTCACAGAAAACAAATGTTTTGATTGCAACAGATGGGGTATGACACGATCGCAAATATATACAGGTGAAGTACCAGATTACTGCTGATGCCCAATCAAAGAGCCACATCAAAAGCCAAGCATGGAGGAAAAAAATTTGTTCAAGAAGTTAAGGCTTTCCAGGCCCAAATCGTTACTATTTTCCAGCTACAGTGAAGAAATCGCAGGAATTTTATGAAGTTTAGTTATGTGATGAGGAATGTGCACAAATCTACACATTTTGCTGGAAAGGCTAGTTGGAGTAGTTCAATCATGCAGCGGTTTTTAAATAGCATTGTCTCAAAAGTATTAACAATGACATTTTTGTCGACAATGAGTGATTGGTGATCCCATGAGCTGTCTACCAGGACACACTGAACAAGACCCACTGGAGCATCTGAGTATTTCTAAGTGCCAGGCCATGGCACAAATATTGGTATAGTAGAAAAACAACATCTTTTGCCCTCCTCTCTTTCAACTAGACTTTGATATTAATTACTTTGACTTCGAGGAGATGGTTTTTATCATTTTAATTAACTATTATTCCCAATGGATTTAAGTCCAGAAGTTCAATTAATGCACGTCATGATAACTTTTCTTGAAACAATGTTCTCCACATATGGAATCCTGGACATAATCATCTCCAACTATAGGTCATAATTTGCCAGTGAGTGTTTCCCATTTCTTTGCAGCATCATATGGATTTGTCTATGTTACAAACTCAACAAAGTATCCTCATGTCAATGCTGAAGCCAATGAAGTGTTATGAATATTGAAATGAAATTCTGAGAGAGTAATCTAGCCCTCCTTGAACACTGTTCCATTCTGCACGAGGCATGAGCACTGAGTGTCATACTTACGGATCATAAATAGGTACATTAGAAAAGGCAATAATATAAGACAAATCAGTCCTGGACTTTCAGACAGGGAGAGGACTTACAATCTACACACACCGGTGAAAGAATTCCATATGCTTCAGGACCTGCAGTGCAAGGGCACTGTGCAGGTACCATTCCTGCAGCAAGATCATTCCTTGTCTGCCCACAAAATGCACCATTCAGAGGAATAGGAGTGTTTTGATTCAGGGAGAAGCTGATGGCCTATATATTCAGAACCACAGGAGAAAATTTCAGCAATACGGCCAAAGGTGGCTGGGCCAAGGGCTGAGCTTCCTCAGCGAAGCAGTTTGCTTTGCACCTATTCTCACAATTAAACTCCTTACACAGTCAAGCCCACCCTACAGACCTGCCCTGTAAACGATATGTACGTCAGGGAGATGGAGTGGTGGAACATAGTGGACATTGTGTATATAGGCCATGCGGATAAAGCTTTGTGGGGAGCTGTGAAGTACATGGTTAATGCATCTTTAATCTTGGAATAGCTACTAAACATTTGGGAAAGGCACCATCTCATGATAATGTTTGCTCCCATGGAACTGGAGCCTGAGTCTGTAAGGTTCCAAATAACATCACTTCTCTTAGCATCATCTGCATCTAGTTATGTTTAATAAAACCTGTTGCTTTTAACTCACAAGAATTTAGATTTTACATTACTGAAAATGCCTAATTTTGCCAAGGCTAACCAAGATTAACAGCAGCAAGCATTCTAGGTTTGGAAATAATCAGCTAAGAAGAGACACTCTCAGCTATGAAGAGCTGGGTAGGTTGGCATTGTTTATTTACAGCACAGGAGGCTGAAGGGAAACCTGATTGAGGTGTACAAACGTTTGAGGAGCATAGACAGGGTAAATAGGAAGAGCCTTTTCCCCTGAGTAGAGGGGTTAATAACCAGGAAGCACAGTTTGAAGTTAAAGAGTTGAAAATTTAGAGGAGGTTTAAAATTTTGTTTTCACCCAGAGGGTGGTTGGTGTCTGGGGGAACAAGTTGTGTAAAAGAGTGGTTGAAGCACCAAACCTCACAACATTTAAGAAGCATTTAAATAAGTACTTGAAATGCCATCGTATACAAGGTAACTGGACACGTACTGGAAAATGGAATTAGAAAAGAAACATGTTTGCTGATTAAAGCAGACACGATGGGCTGAAGGGCCTTTTTCCATGCTGTAAAATCTCTATGTCTCTGTGAAATATATTGCTGTTTCTTCACTGCTGTTGGCCTAACATCACAGAACTTCCTCCCCCACAGCATTGTGGGTGTACCTACACCAAACAGATTGGCGTCGCTCAAGAAGACAGCTCACCATCATCTTCTGAAAGGCAGTTAGGGATGAGCAATAAGTATTAGCCTCACCAGGAACACCACATTCCCTGAATGAATAAGCAAAAAAGCAAAATAATAGCAAAATAATTCATGGTTCTAGCCATGAATCTGGAGGCACGTGATTGAGTAGCCAACATTCAACCTTCCTTTCAATGGGTTTGAAAGTGGAGATATTACTTTGAATCATGGTTGCAAGAAGGATTGCTTCTTGTATCATTTCAATTCACTATGATACTCCTTAATTCTACATTTCACTTAGTGTAAAAGCAGGATTGAGACTTCAGTTGGCTGTTGCCATACAATAGCTGTTCAGCTGTAAATGACTATTCAGCAAACAGCACAGTTGGACATCTGATTGCCAGATTACTCAAATTCTGCAGAGACAGGTAATCAAAGCCATTAGCTAGTTAATATTGTCTGTAAATATAAAGGTTGGTGTTGCTAATCAAGCTATGCAGACTAATAATCACTCAAGGATGTTTTGATTTGTACAATCTCGCAATAACATGAAGTGATATGACATGAGTAATTTTTAGGAATTTGATCCTAATGGTTAATCAGAGCTTTATGTGTAGTTGTACCATCAGGACTGATTATTTATGTCTTGTAGATTCCAGATGTTCAACATAATTATGCTATCTTCAACAAATATTGGAGCAATTGAAGCAACATATTGTTATTTTGGTATACTGTAGCGCAGCAATGTGCCATTCTGAATAAATATGTAAACATGCATGACAGTATTGTTTTTAAATCATTTTTGGAATAATACAATGATAAAATATAGCCTTTGAAGTTAGACTCCCCACAAACACCAGCCATTTGCTATCACAAGGCATCTTCATTTACAGCTGCAGATGCAGAAACCAGTCGATATGCACAAACAAACTTGCAAACACCATGCCCTCTTCACATCACTCTAAATGACTGTCTTTTCTTTTAGAAATATATTAACAGCTGGTACAATTTTAGCATCAATACACACAATGTGAAGATTTGAACCATTCCTAGGTTGCAAAGAATTTACCAGGTGCCTTTTTGAAACAGAAAATCAAAAAGTCAAAAGAACTAGGGACTGCCTGCTATTTGCAATCAAAAAAAGACTTTGGAAGAAAGGCTTTTAAGAAAGAGATAAAAGATTGTTTATGACCTTGTCCATAGATAAATAGTTCTGGAAGTGACCTAGTACTGAAGGTTGCCTAGCAACAGTCTCTGGACTTTTGGTTTCTGTTTTGTCATAGACTCAAGAATTGTGGAAAGACTGGCAAGGAAGCAATGCTCGCTCTGTCTCTGCCTCACCCCTCTCTCTGCCCCCTTCTCTCTCTCTACCCTCTTCTGTCTCTCTCTCTCTCCCCCGGTAAGTAGCAACATTACCCTTAAAAATGTTGAAGATATACCTCAGTGAATGTTTCTATCAGAATCAGTGAAATCTCAATAAATCTGATCTCCTCATGGTCTTGGAAAGACAAACTGTTAACTCATTTGTAAGACCTTTATCTAACTGACCTGCTACCTGGACTGAGATTTTCCATCAAGCTGGAACTGGCAGCAACTTGATCACATCAACAGGAAACCATAGGGTATGTGTGAGGTCGATTCATTCTATCCTTTTAGCTTGGACATTAATCAACAGAACTTTTCCCTATTTTTCCTCTCATAATTGCTCTGCAGATGTGCTGTCTCATTCTGTCTGTGAATGATTGGGTGTGTATTTGGAATAAAGGGAATATAGTTTAATGCAGCATAGGAGCTATGTTGATTACCAGTTTAGCTACATATTAAAGCATAACTTTGTTTCAAGTGAACAAGTTAGTTTTGAGCTTACTGAAGAAATGTGGTGAAAGCCTCATTTTTTTTCTAGACAGAAGTAATAAAGAGAAACAAATTGACTATTGCAGTGACAAAGTAAAATATTCACACTTTTAGAACAACTTGTAAAGTAGTGGCACTTGATTTCCAGTGAATGGCTCTCATCAGTCAAACAAAACAATTAACCAACAAGTGCAAATATTTGTGAAAAAATAAATGCCTGCACAAACAAGTCCTAAAGAGTGACAACATTTGACAAATTTCAGAAAGGTTAATGCATGAAATCCCTTTTCATCCCATTTAAGTTTATTTCAATAGGTAGCTTAGTGCTAACAAACTCAAAAGCCATTAATATAGTTATGATTTGGAAATCAAATGGACCGACACCAAAGGAGGTGTTATTATTGTATTCCTACCTTACTTTAATGCTGCAATAATGTTCCAAATGGGAGCTCTCTACATCTTCAACTACTGATGGAGGTGAAGATATAGGTGCAAAGGAGAAAGAAACAAACATAATACATGCCTCAAGTCCTTAACACCCTAACTGCATCAGTTTACAGTAGTTTATGAGTGAAAGCTAGCCTCAAAGTGTTAATCCAGCATTTAGTTTCTAGCAGTTGCCAACAAATTTTAAAAGTGTTAAGGATTTACTTAAGGAATATGTTAGTTATTGTCTACGTTTATTTTTCTTTTAATGTTTGTTTTCCTTAATCCCTTTTTCATTCCAATCACATTAATTGTGCATTAATGACAGCTTGTGCACCATTATTTGGCTGTGAGGTTAAAAAGTGCATGTAGATAGTAAAAGCAGCCTGTAGTGTAAATTGTCCAGTGGCAAAACCGCTGTGTACAACCAGTAGGAGGCCCACTTATTGCTTTCTAAAACAGATGGTATGACATTTTCAGCAACTCCTGGAAGTCAACCTGATGGTGAGAGGTGTGAAGGAAGCTTTTAAAGTGGATTGCTGCTGAGACAGTTTTCCCTTAATTTAGGCTTTAGTTGTGTCGTTTATGAATTACAATTGCCTGTTTAGCTTTGGATCATCCCACCCACAATATGTTGGATTTGGCATCAAGAAAAGTTAGAAAAAAAAGAGGCATTCATCATGCCACTTCACTGGAGATCATTTCCAAAATGAACAATAAACAAATATCCGTATAACTGATTTTGCTAAAACTGTACCTTGCCTGGAATGCTTTTTGGAAAACATTAAATTTTATCTAATCTTATTTAACCATCCCTAATACTTCACATATACAATACATAGTTCCTTTACTTTCATTGATAACATTCAGTTATCTTAACTGCAATATAATCATATGCTGCATGAGTTAAATAAGATTGGCAAAGTGAATCAATGTTTGATTGTTGTTTTATTGTTTAAGCTCACAAAGTCAGTAAACTTGAGGCATAGAAATTATGTCATTTCTGCGTTACTAATGTTACTGTAATGTAATGATAAATGTTATGAAGTTGGATAGTTGGATGTGACTCTGCTTCATCCACCACATTGGCAAAAACCTAAAAATCAGCATTCAGTGCAGATGTTTGAATATCTGAAAGGAAAAGTAGCTTAGAAACACTGAGGGATTTGCTGGTCTTTCATTGTCGTTCCAGTGGGATATAAGGGGAATCAATCAAATTGGTACCACCAGTGAATACTGTTTCTGAGATTTTCTGGCATGCCGTGTAAAAGGCAGAGCTTTCACTCAGCCTTATAGGACAGACTTCGGACAGTTCCAACACACTGTTAATCTGAGAAATCCTAGCCTAATTCCTGAGTAACTATTCAATTGACTGCTAACTCTCAACTTAATTCCCCAATCCGCCACTCTCCCACTCCTCCCCAACTCCATGTCACTTACTGTCTCACCTGCCATCCTAGCTCCTCGCCCAGCCACCTGTCACCCTGCCCCCTCACTTATCTACTACCTTAACTTTGCACCTACCTGCCACTGGAACCCCCTTAATGACCTGACACCCTACCTCCTTACCCACTTGTCACCCTACACACTCAACAACCTGCTAAAACTCTAAGCCCTCATCCATTTGCCATCCTAAGCCCCCACCCTTCTGTCAGCTATACCCTCACCCACACATCTACCACTGTACTGCTTCATCCACTTATGACTCCAACCCCTAACTCACCTGCCATTAAAGCAACCACGCTGATATTAATGGCATATTCATGTTAATCCTTACATCAATAAAAACAATCAAAAATGTTATACAGTCTAAAATTATTCTCAAACATTACCATTGAAAACACAAAAAGTACATAAAATACTTCTGTTGATTGTTTATGCTTGTAGCATAATTGAATTATTGCTTAAAACTATAGCATTAAAACTTGAAATCTAAAAAACATTAGACCTCAACAAGGTTCTGAGACTTTCAGAACTTGTGAATGTAACACAAAATCACATGGAGCAATGTAAAATACTAGTTTTCATGCTCCATACTCCATTGTTGGACATTAACTGTTATCTTACACAATTGATGAATATGACTCTAGGAAATCTTCAATTTTCTGCAGTACGTTGATGTATTGGGTAAAAACTTCTGTGGGTTGTCTAATTATCAAAACAATTTTCCATGCTAGATATAGTCTAGGGATTTATGACCTTCCCAACGCTCAGCTGCTCTGATTCTATTTGACTGTTTCTGCTTCTTAGATTACCAGATCAGTCTGGTTGAATTTAACGATTGAATGATCTGGAAAGCACTGCTCATCCATTTCAGCATTTACAATTTAACAAGTAAGAGAAGTCTAGATTTTCACAATCAGTCCATCCCTGAAATTCAAAGATCAACCAGTATCAAAAGCTATGTAAATTCACCCATAAATTGGAATCTGTGTGAATTAAAAATACAAAAAAAAAATGAATGAATGAATCAAAGAGAGCCAGAAACAGTTGTTGAGCGAAGTTTAATTCTCTACCCTCAAGTGGGTGCGGAGGCATACAATAGTAACAAATTATAGAACCCAACATCTATTGAAATGCCCCAATGATGTCTGAGGTGGGAGGGGTCAAGGAAAGCTTTCCCTTCCAAAAGCTATCTAAGTTCCTTAAATGGATTTACTGAAGAAGGGTCCCGACCCGAAACGTCAGTTTTCCTGCTCCTCTGATGCTGCCTGGCCTGCTGTGTTCATCCAGTTCCACACTGTGTTATCTCAGAGTTCCTTAAATGATCATTTAAGCACTACTTAAAAGGCCTCAATCTGTCACTGCAGGTGTTCAACCAAGGGTAATTGGTTGAATTACCCATCTGTCAACTATACCTTTGTATATCTATGCATAGGTATACCTTTACCTGTGTGGTCAAAACCCCAAGTAAACCCTGCTGAGTCTCCCTGTGATCTGGTGATTGGGGTGGTTATCCTTCTCAGGAACCTTGTGATCAACAGAGGGACAAGATGGCAGCAAGTGTGGGACTTCAGGAGGATGACCTTCTGTCTTTTGTAACTTTGCCCCCTCAGCTGAACATCCCACTCTCCTGGCCTTCAGCAGGACTCCAGTAATGATTAGAGATAACAAGGTAACAACGCTCATTTTCTGAAGAAGGGTCTAGGCCCGAAAAATCAGCCTTCCTGCTCCTCTGATGCTGCTTGGCCTGCTGTGTTCATCCAGCTCCACACCTTGTTATCCCCTTCTCCAGTAATGATTGTCAGCTTTGGGCCTCCTGCAGTAAAGCCAGTGATGACCATTCTTCGTGGCACTGAAGGCACGGGAGAGCTGCCGGCCTCTATTTCATCAGCAACCTTTGGGGGTGGGCCAACTGTCCTACAACAGAAATTGAACTGGTGAAGGATGGGCCATGTCTGACAAACCTGGTTCGACTTTATGAAAATGTCACTGAGGAGGTGACGGGCAGCCAGCACAATCCAGTTCCTAAGCCAATGAATTTCTCCAGGACACCAGAGGGTAAGTTTTGGTTTGCAGCCCCAGAACATAAAGGAGCAACACCATGTAGCGCAGAATGTAGGGAAGAATTTAATGCCTACAATGCAGCCCACCTAAATTATCTTGTATTTAAATTAATCATTGTTCATCTATCCTTGTATAATTCACCCTGTAACTTTGCTAGCATTTAAAAAAAACAGAATATCCTTGTTCTTTCTCTCAACTAACTTTTAAAAGATAACAAAGAATTCAACAGAAATTGTCAGTCCCAATTTTAACAACCTTGTGCTCAGTGGGCTTGGGATATGTGAAGATGAAAGTGTTTGCAGTGACTTGTTGGCCTCACACTATTCTAACAGGTTTGTCATGGCCACTTGTAAAAACCATTGCAGAAGAGGGTCCCAATCATAGTTAAATTAAGATTCTGCAGATGTGGTTCTGAACCTGACTATCTTTTAACTCTGGATAATCATGTTCACTAATCATGACAGCCTTGTCATAGCGATTCTGTTTGATGGTACAAGAGCCCTACAAGAAAGCCAGTAAGATAGTTTTTTCTTTTAAAATGGGTTTCTCTGAGGACTAGGAAAAGTTGGACTGGCTGAAATATTAAAGGAGGTTTTAGCTGAGGGTCCAGCCTTTGTTTACTCATTGGATCGATGTTATGTGGATGCTGAGTTAAGCCTTTAATCAGGCCTGGTATATCTACACTTCAGTCACAACATGATGTCGGACTCTTCTTCTATCACCTTCACCCCTGCAACCATTTCTTTGGACAAGAGTTCTCTCCCCTTCCCACAAACCCCTTCACCTGCCTCCAACGCTCTCCTTCTCCCTCAACCCCTCTCTCTGGTCTTTTACCTGTACTCAACTTGTTCATTAAGAACTGTTGAGATGACAATGGTTGCCTCAGTTTCTCTGCCCTGCACCCACCTATTCCAACCTATCTCCCCCTAAACTGACTGCACTCCATGCTCTCAGATTCAATCCTGACTTTGTAATTAAGCCTGCCGACATGATGGTGGTGTTGTTGCCTGATGTATTGCCCTCTATATTGCAGAAGCTGAGCACCAGTTTTCAGACACTTCCTCCCATCTCCCCCGGACCATGACCCCACCATGGAACACCAGGTTATTGTGTCCACAACTGTCAATAATCTCATTTCATCCAGTGATCTGATCTCTCCCCCACTGCCTCCAGGCTCATAGTCTTGCAACTCCATGCAGCAAGTTTGTATCTCCTTCCCAAAATCCATAAACAGGACTGCCTGGGCAGACCAATAGTTTATGCCTGCTCTGCCCCACCGAATTTATCCCTGCCTACCTCAACTTGATTCTTTTCTCCCTTTGCTACTTATATCGACAATTTCTCTGGCGCTTTACATCAGTTTCATAATTTCCAGTTTGCAGGCCCCAGCCGCCTCCTCTTTGCCATGGATGTGCAATCCCTTTACCAGAATGGCCTTAGGACTTTCCACTTCTTCCTGGTAAAAAGGCCTGAACCATCCCTATCACCACCACCCCCCTCTGCCTGACTGAGCTTGTCCTCACCCTGAATGACTTCTCCTTTAATTCCTCTCACTTTCTTCAGGTCAAAGATGTGGCCTTGGGCACCTGCATGGGCCCCAGTTGTACCTGTCTCTTTGTGGGGTACGTGGACATTTATTGTTCCAGTCCTATTCCAGCCCTGTTCAAAACTCTTTCTCTGGTATATTGATGATATTATTGGTGCTGCTTCCCTCTCTTGTCTGGAATTGGAAAAATTTATCAGTTTTGCTTCCAATTTCTATCCCGCTCTCACCTTCAACTGGTCCATCTCTAATTCCTCCCTTCCCTTCTTCAACATCTCTGTTTCCATTTCAGGGGATAGGACGGCCACCAATATCCGCTACAAATCAACCAACACCCACAGTTACCTCGACTATACATCCTCACACCCTGCTTCCCGTAAAGAACCTGTTCCATTCTCTTAGTTTCTTCGTCTCTGTCGCATCTGTTCCGATGATGTCAGTTTGACAAGGTGGCCTCCAAAATGTTCACCATCTCCTCAACTGAGGATTTCCCACTACCATAGGCCCTCAGCTATGTCTGACCCATCTCCCGTATTCAGCCCTCAGCCCCTCTTTTCTCTCCCACAATAAAAATAGGGATGCCTTGTCCTTTCCTAGCATCCCACCAGCATCCACATACAAAGGATAATTTCTGCCATCTCTACTGGGATGCCACCACCAGACACATTTGTGGGCATTGTTCCCTTTGGGACACGCTGGTTCACTCCTTCTCCACTCCCAACATCTCCTCACACCCCTACAGTACCTTCCCTTGCAATGGTAGAAGGTGTAATTTGTGCCAATTTACTTCCTCCCTCACTAACCATGGCCCCAAACACACCTTCCAGGTGAAGCTGCTATTTACCTGCACTAGTTAACTGTATTCACAGCTCACAATATGGTCTCCTCTACATTGGGAAGATGAAGCACAGACTGGACGACTGCTTTGCAGAACACCTATGGTCTGTCTGCAAAAAAAAAAGATCCAGAGCTTCCGATTGCCTGTCATTTCAATATATCACCATGTTCCCTGGCCAACTTCTCTGTCTCAGGCTTGCTACAGTGCTCCAGCAACCTCATGGCCCAGCATACCCCTCGTTCAACTGTTATTATCAAGCTAGGGGATCAACGTTGGGTTCAATGGAGAGTACAGGAGGACATGCTAGGAACAGAACCACACGTAGCTAAAAATGAAGTGTCAACCTGGTAAAGCCATCAAACGGGACTATTTGCATGCCAAACAGCATAAGCATCAAGTGATAGACAGAACTGAGGGACCCCATAACCAGCATTTCAGATCTACACTCTGCAGACCTGCCACATCCAGTTGTGAATGGTGGTGGACAATTAAACAACTCAGCAGAGGAGGACGCTGCTCAATATCTCCATCCTCAGTGTTGGAACAGCCCAGCACATCAGTATAAAAGATATGGCTGAAGTGTTTGCAACAATCTTCAGCCAGAAGTGCTGTGTGAATGATCCATATCAGCCTCCTCCAGTAGTCCCCAGCATTACAGATACCAGTCTTTAGCCAATTTGATTCACTCCCTGTGATATCAAGAAATGTTTGGTGGCCCTGAATACTGCAAAGGCTACAGGCACCAACAATATTCCAGCAATAACACTGAAGGCTTGTGCTCCTGAACTTTCCACAGGATGAGCCCAGCCATTCCTGCACAGCTACAACACTGACATCTACCAAACAACATGGAAAATTGCCCAGGTATGTCCTGTAAACGAAAACCAGGACAAGTTCAATTTGTCCAATTACTGCCCCATTAGGCTATTCTCGATCATCAGTGAAACGATGGATGGTGGCATCAACAGCAATAGCCTGCTCAGTGATGTCCAGTTTGGTTCCATCAGGGTCAGTCAGCTTCTGACCTCATTACAGCATTGGTTCAAACATGGATAAAAGGGCTGAATTCCAGAGAAGAGGTGAAAGTGACTGTCTCATTTGACCAAGAGTGGTCTCAAGAAGCGGGGATGTTTGCTGATGATTGCACAATGCTCAGCACCATTCACAACTTCTCGGATACTGAATCAGTCTGTGTTCAAATGCAACAAGATCTGAACAATATCCAGGGTTGGGTTGAGAAGTGGCAAGAAATATTTGCACCATACAAATGTCAGGCAATTACCATCTCCAATAAGAGTCAAGTTAACCACCTCCCCTTAACATTCAATAGTTTTACCATCACTGAATCATATCAACATCCAGAAGCTCAACTGGACTTGCCATATCAGCACAGAGACTATCAAAACAGGTCAGAGGTAAGGAATACTACAGGGAGTAACTCACCTTCTGACTCCCCAAAGCTTGTATACCATCTACAAGGCACAAGTCAGGAGTGTGATGGAATACTTTCCACTTGCCAGGATGGGTGCAGCTCCAAAAACTCTCAAGAAGTTTGATGCCATCCGGGACAAAGCAGCCCACTTGCTTAGCACCACATCTACAGTAACAGCAGTATCTACTAATTACAAGATGCACTGCAGAAGTTCACCAAAGATCCTTAGACAGCACCTTCCAAACCCACAACCACTTCCTTCTAGAAGGACAAGGACAATAGATATATGGGAACAGCACCACCTGCAAGTTCCCCTCCAAGCCACTCACCACCCTGACTTGGAAATATGTCACCACTTCTTCACTATTGCAGGATCAAAATCCTGGAATTCCCTCTCCAAGGGCATTGTGGGTCTACCTACAGCACATGGACCGCAGCGGTTCAAGAAGACATCTCACCACCACCTTCTCAAGAGCAACTAGGGCTGGGCAAATAACACTGGTCAACTAGCGACACCCACTATCCCTCAAGTGAATAAAAAGAAGTCACACATTCATCATCCCTGTCCGAATAAGTGCAATAATTCCTTCCAAAAATATTGATGTTTCAAATTCATTTGATGCCATCCTGAGAAGAATCAACCCATTTCATTAGGTTGTATTGAAAGTCATGACCAACCAGTCAAATAATTGGGAAGAGAAGGAAAAGAAGTCATCACATTCTGACAAAAATGGGTAAGAATTAAAAGCAATGGATTGTTTCAAACACAATAAACATACTGTCAAAAGCTACCAGCTTCAGTAACATGATGACATATCTGTCATATCAAAAAAAAAGAGACATGTAAATTTAAAACCTTTGCTGAGTTCTATGGTATGATAAAGTGATATAAACCAACCCAAAATTACTGATCAGTGTATCAGTCATGAAATAAAACTAAAGGGAAAGAATTCATTAAAATCAAATATCTGTTAAATAAATTGTAATATATTTTAAAATACAACATAAATTCAAAGAAAATGAGACTCATAATATGGGCCATGTATAAAATAAACAGCTTTTGCCTCATGCTCTGAAGCATTTCTTACCACCATATTTAACTGTGGTGCTAACCACCTAGCGCTGGAAAGAAAGGATGAGATTTTCAATGCCAATAATGTTTGAAGATGAATTGATTTCCTTTAGAGCTACACTTCAGACAAAACAATGAAGAAAGACTGCAGAGTTCCGCAACTTCAAATCGTAAGAAATAAAAGTAGGAGTAGGGCCTTCATCCCCCTCCAGCCTGCTGCATCTTTCAATGGTAGCAAACTTGATCTAACTGTGAACTCAATTCCAGTTTCCCATCTGCTCTTCATAAGCCAGACTCATTCCTCGATCAAAAATCTGTCTAATTCATTTATTTAATGTCCTAACCTCTACTTCTTCCTAGGGGAGGGAATTCCACTGTCTAATGCCTCTTGTGGTTCCTTGTTCCATGTCTTCATCTTAAATGACGACTTATTATTCTAAAACTATGCCCATTAGTTCTACACTCACCCACAGGGAAGCATCCTCTCAACTTCCATTTTGCCAAAAAACTCAGAATCTTATGATGAAGGTGTATCATATCTTATTTGGACTAAACTATACATAATAGTCCAGGTATGGTCCCTCTATAATAACAAATGTTTGTGAGATTTGAATCCAATATTGTGTACTGAAAGGTACTCCTGATCAGACAAGACTCAGGTTTCTTTGTTAACTGTTTCTGCATGCACACGTGGGTAGATATAGATATCAAAAGATGGCATACAGCTCAAACTTTATTACAAAAACAAAGGTTTTACTATTTCTACTGATAAGAAGGTTCCAATCAACTATTTCTAAGGATAATAATTTCCAGTCAAAAAGCTAGACATTTGCTCACCCATTTCTCTATCCAACAGTGTTCACATAGTCTACAATCCAGATTAGTACACATGACTATTGTGCAAATGTATCCAAATTAATACACATGATTGGATTATCCAATCATATCATAACATTTCATATCTTCTGGCTGTAAGTACATCTTCTAACTATAGATACATATTTGTGATTACCAAAACACCTGTATTGTCCCTTTTACAGTATCACCAGGCCTTGAATATTGAGGCTAAAGTCCCTGTCCTCACCTTATTACATTCTCAGCTATTAGGTCTATGAATGACACAGGTTCTGGATTCATCACTGAGTTCATTGCTCTGTAACCAAAGCAATTTCCATGAATTTTTAGTGAAATAAAGTCTGATGTGAAGAGAGGGTGCAAATGCATGAGCAAGAATGATGGTCATTCATCCTGGTGTTCCAGCAAATTCCAGACATTGCCCTTACTATCAATTTGTCACAGTGAGATAATGAAAGATGTGGTTTGTGAACATGGCTGCTTTTATTAAATGCCTTTGCTTCTCATTGTAATGATGCATGTTTAACATTACCTAGGTGGAAGCTTGTGATGCATCATCACATTTTCTGAAAAGTCAGATTTCACTTTACATCACAAGTCTTTTGCACAGGTCGATTATCAGACTGAAGTAAACATTTCAACAACAACTTAGCACACAAATGAAGAATTTTAACAGCGTGTGCAAGGTTGACAATAGTACTGCTTTTATGATTTTTGTGCGTGCAGTTTAATGCTGTTTTGGAGCTATATTATCAATAGTTCTTTCATCATTGAACAAACAAAGTAAATAATTGTCAAAATCATGGAGTTCTAATGAGTGTTGGCAGCAGAAACATTACATTTTATCAGAGAATGGAAGAACAGTTTTGTGCTGCACTTTTCTACCCAGAACAATATTACACCTGGAGGCAGCAATTACAGCTCATTTTGTACTTTTAGACACAACTGGATAGTGACCAGTTAGGAAACTGTCTGCTAAGTTCCCATCAAAGGGAAGTAGTTACTTGTAAAAGCTTCTTGTTAATGCGGTCATCACTAGAGAGGATTGTACAGTTTCACCAGAATGGTACTCATACAAATAATCATGTGATTTACATAGTTTAAATGTCACAGTCACCCTTTCGATCCTCTGATACCTTGGATCATTCATTCCATGGATATATGGGCTAAACATTTCCCAAGTACAAACAGGTTGGGGTTGGTGATGGTGGGGGAATTGGAAAGATTGCATGGAGAGGTATCCAACATGTCTTCGCCACATTCCATTTGTCCATGGGATGGATTGGTTGCCATGTTAGAACCCTCACTGGCTGAGGCAGAAAGCCAATTGAAGTCATTAAGAAGATAATTCAGTGAGATTTTCCTCATAGATTTCCTATGAGTCAATGAGTCTCACTCTGTGAATTTGACCGGCAGCTTAAAGGAGGTGAGGGGACCTAGGAAGGCACTACTTCAGTGAAAATGACAAGCCAAGAAGGATTTGATCAATCACATTGAGCAGCTCCATCCATGACTAAGCAAGACACTTGTGTTGAAAGTAGTCCTTCTGTCAGTAGATAACCAGCTGTCTTGAAGTGTTTGAGCATATGCCCTACAGAATGTTATAGTTCTCAAGGTAGTCCTCTGCTGGCATCTTCATCATTTACAAAATCAGTGTTGCTTCACTGAAAGCTTATGTAGGTGAGTAACTGCAGATGTGATAGATAAAAAAGGGTTGATGTGAGTTGGCACAAGGGCAATGGAGTTCGGATGACCTCAAGTTTAGAGGGTCTAAGGTGTGAACGCAGACAGAAGTTAGTAATTAATTCTAGAGGTGATATTTTTCTTTGGGATGGCTGTTGCATAAAAAGAAAGTTAATAATTTGCATGAAGCCATATGCTCACCTCCTTATGATATTAGACTCATGGAATTTCACATGTTATATGAGTGAGGTTTGAAAATCTACCGGGCACATGATAATGGTTCTCCCAGAACCATCCAGAAATTGTCTCCAAATGCTAACATTCTGCATGTAACTTCTTAAATAATTCTTAGTTCTTCTTCTTGATGCAAAGGATCAAGGGACTTGGACATATAAATGGGTTCTACTTCTGCAATTAAGGAATCCACAACAGAACCATGTCATCTTCTACAATTAAGCTTAAAACGAGCCATCAAGTCAGGTGTTGCTATGCCAGTGATTGTCCAGTTGACTGCAGCCTTGAATTATTTTTATGGATTGTGGAGAACGTTCATCATGCCTCAAATTGAAAAGGCTACTTTGCAAACTCTTAAATATTAGCATAAGCTGTTGGTTATAAGCCACCGGAGTGCACGTCGATCTGAATTCCCGCTCTGTGAGACTCTGTGACTTTGTGAGGTCCAAATTCTAGAAATCAGCAACTGAAAGAGGCTCACAATTCCCTTATATGGTTTTCTGTGCTCGGCTGTCTGTCGTGCACATTTCTCCATTAAACCATCAGCAAAAAGATACAGTTGGAAGAAAGAAACTGAAGGTAGACATGAGTCACTAGGTTTCCCAATCCTTCATTATACAACCTGTCAAGGGGTAGCACTCAGATGCCCTGTGTTGATTACATGCATAGTGTTCTTGCTTTAAACCTTACAAAACAGTAGAACTATAATTTTTGCAGCAGCAGCAGTGGGAGCGGTGACGGTGAGGACCGGGGGCTGCCGGGAGGTAAGTTTCCCAGTTAAAAACTTACCTCGCGCAATCAGGGGCCTCCATTTTTTGCAGCAGCAGCAGCAGCGGGAGCGGTGAGAGCGAGGACCAGGGGGCTGCCGGGAGGTATGTTCTTCATTTCGGCAGCGGAGCTGAGTGGGAGCGGTCGAATTGCGCTCTCGGAAGGTGAGTGAACTGATATATTTGGGCAATGGCTATGTGGGCTGATGTCCCTGACTCCAACACTTGCAAGAAGTGTGTCCAGCTGCAGCTCTTGTTAAACCGTATGACGGCCCTGGAGCTGCGGATGGACTCACTTTGGAGCATCCACGATGCTGAGGAAGTCGTGGATAGCACATTCAGCAAATTGGTCACACCGCAGATTAGGATTGCTGAGGGAGAAAGGGAATGGGTGACCAAAAGACAGAAAAAAAGCAGGAAGGTAGTGCATGTGTCCTCTGCGGTCATCTTCCTCCAAAACAGGTATACAGTTTTGGATACTTTTGGGGGAGATGGCTCACCAGGGGAAGGCAGCAGTAGCCAGGTTCGTGGCACTGTGCCTGGCTCTGCTGTACGGAAGGGCAGGAAAAAGAGTGGAAGGGCTATAGTCATAGGGGATTCGATTGTAAGGGGAGTAGATAGGTGGTTCTGTGGTCGAAAACGAGATTCCCGAATGGTATGTTGCCTCCCAGGTGCACGGGTCAAGGATGTCTCAGATCAACTGCAGGACATTCTGAAGGGGGAGGGTGAACAGCCAGCTGTCGTGGTGCATATAGGCACTAATGATATAGGTTAAAAATGGCATGAGGTCCTACAAGCAGAATTTAGGGAGTTAGGAGCCAAGTTAAAAAGTAGGACCTCAGAGGTAGTAATCTCAGGATTGCTACCAGTGCCACGTGCTAGTCAGAGTAGAAATGAAAGAATAGGCAGGATAAATGAGTGGCTTGAGAGATGGTGCAGGAGGGAGGGGTTCAGATTTTTGGGATATTAGGACCAGTTCTGGGGGAGGTGGGACTATTACAATTCGGACGGTCTACACCTGGGCAGGACTGGAACCAATGTCCTAGGGGCTGCTTTTGCTAACGCTGTTGGGGATGGTTTAAATTAATGTGGCAGGGGGATGGGAACCAAATGAGGAGGTTAGTGGACAGTAAGGAGGTAGTAACTAAAGCCTGTAAGGAACTAGATAATGAAGTCAGTGTGACTAAGGGGAAGAGTAGGCAGAGAGCAGATGATGAACACAAAGGGACAGGTGGTCTGAGGTGCATTTGTTTTAATGCGAGAAGTGTAGTAGGTAAGGCAGATGAAATTAGGGCTTGGATTAGTACCTGGGGGTATGATGTTATTGCTATTACTGAGACTTGGTTGAGGGAAGGGCAAGATTGGCAACTAAATATCCCAGGATATAGATGCTTCAGGTGGGATAGAAAGGAAGTTAAGTGGGGTGGAGGAGTTGCATTACTGGTCAAAGAGGATATCACAGCTGTGCTGATGAAGGGCACTATGGAGGACTCAAACAGTGAGGCAATATGGGCAGAGCTCAGAAATAGGAAGGGTGTGGTAACAATGTTGGGGCTGTACTACAGGCCTCCCAACAGCGAGCATGAGATAGAGGTACAAATATGTAGACAGATTATGGAAAGATGTAGGACCAACATGGTGGTGGTGATGGGAGATTTTAATTTTCCTAACAATGACTGGGATTCACGTAGTGTTAGGGGTTTAGATGGAGCAGAATTTGTAAGGAGCATCCAGGAGGGTTTTCTAGAGCAGTATGGAAATAGTCCAACTCGGGAAGGGGCCATACTGGACCTGGTGTTGGGGAATGAGCCTGACTAGGTTGTTGAAGTTTCAGTAGGGGATTTTTTTGGGAATAGTGATCACAATTCCGTAAGTTTTAGAATACTGATGGACAAAGATGAGAGTGGTCCTAAAGGAAGAGTCCTGAATTGGGGGAAGGCCAACTATGGCAAAATTCGGCAGGAGCTGGGGAATGTGGATTGGAAGCAGCTGTTTGAGGGTAAATCCATATTTGATATGTGGGAGGCTTTTAAAGAGAGGTTGATTAGAGTGCAGGACAGACATGTCCCTGTGAAAATGAGGGATAGAAAGGGAAGATTAGGGAAACATGGATGACAGGTGAAATTGTGAGACTATCAAAGAGGAAAAAGGAAGCATACATAAGGTCTAGGAGACTGAAAAAAGACAAAGCTTTGGAAGAATATCGGGAAAGTAGGACCAATCTGAAATGAGGAATTAAGAGGGCTAAAAGGGGTCACAAAATATCTTTAGCAAACAGGGTTAAGGAAAATCCCAAAGCCTTTTATTCATAAGGAGCAAGAGGGTAACTAGAGAAAGGGTTGGCCCACTCAAGGACAAAGGAGCGAAGTTATGCATGGAGTCAGAGAACATGAGTGAGATTCTTAATGAGTACTTTGCGTTGGTATTCTGAGGAGAGGGACATGACGGATGTTGAGTTTAGGGATAGATGTTTGATTACTCTAGGTCAAGTCAGCATAAAGAGGGGGGAAGTGTTGGGTATTCTAAAAGGCATTAGGGTGGACAAGTCCCCAGGTCCGGATGGGATCTATCCCTGGTTACTGAGGGAAGCAAGAGAGGAAATAGCTGGGGCCTTAACAGATATCTTTGCAGCATCCTTGAGCATGGGTGAGGTCGCGGAGGACTGGAGAATTGCTAATGTTGTCCCTTTATTTAAGAAGGGTAGCAAGGATAATCCAGGTAATTATAGACCAGTGAGCCTGACGTCAGTGGTGGGGAAGCTGCTGGAGAAGACACTGAGGGACATGATCTATTTACATTTGGAAGAAAATGGGCTTATTAGTGATAGGCAGCATGGTTTTGTGCAGGGAAGGTCATGTCTTACCAACTTGATAGAATTCTTTGAGGAAGTGACAAAGTCGATAGATGAGGGAAGGGCTGTGGATGTCATATTCATGGACTTCAGTAAGGAGTTTGATAAGGTTCCCCATGGTAGGCTGATGGAGAAAGTGAAGTCGCATGGGGTCCAGGGCGTACTAGCTAGATGGATAGAGAACTGGCTGGGCAACAGGAGACAGAGAGTTGTAGTGGAAGGGAGTTTCTCAAAATGGAGAACTGTGACCAGTGGTGTTCCACAGGGATCTGTATTGGGACCACTGTTGTTTGTGATATACATAAATGATCTGAAGGAAAGTATAGATGGTCTGATTAGCAAGTTTGCAGATGACACTAAGATTGGTGGAGTAGCAGATAGTGAAGGGGACTGTCGGAGAATGCAGCAGAATATAGGTAGATTGGAGAGTTGGGTGGAGAAATGGCAGATGGAGTTCAATCCAGGCAAATGCGAGGTGATGCATTTTGGAAGATCCAATTCAAGAGCGAACTATAAATGGAAAAGCCCTGGGGAAAATTGATGCACAGAGAGATCTGGGTGTTCAGGTCCATTGTACCCTGAAGGTGGCAACGCAGGTCGATAGAGTGGTCAAGAAGGCATACGGCATGCTTTCATCCATCAGACAGGGTATTGATTACAAGAGTTGGCAGGTCATGATACAGTTGTATAGGACTTTGGTTCGACCACATTTGGAATACTGCGTACAGTTCTGGTCGCCACATTACCAAAAGGATATGGATGCTTTGGAGAGGGTGCAGAGGAGGTGCACCAGGATGTTGCCTGGTATGGAGGGCGCTAGCTATGAAGAGAAGTTGAGTAGATTAGGATTATTTACATTAGAAAGATGGAGGTTGAGGTTGGACCTGATTGAGGTCTACAAAATCATGAGTGGTATAGACAGGGTGGATAGCAAGAAGGTTTTTCCCAGAGTGGGGGACTCAATTACTAGGGGTCATGATTTCAAGGTGAGAGGGGAAAAGTTTAAAGGAGATATGCGTGGAAAGTTCTTTACACAGAGGGTGGTGGGTGCCTGGAACGCGTTGCCAGCGGAGGTGGTAGAGGTGGGCACGATAGCATCATTTAAGATGTATCTCGATAGATACATGAATGGGCAGGGAACAGAGAGATACAGATCCTTGGAAAATAGGCGACAGGTTTAGATAGAGGATCTGGATCGGTGCAGGCTTGGAGGGCTGAAGGGCCTGTTCCTGTGCTGTAATTTTCTTTGTTCTTTGTTCTATAAAGTGTGTCAGAGATAGAAAGAACTGCCGATGCTGGAGTCAGAGATAACACAGTGTGGAGCTGGAGGAACACAGCAGGCCAGGCAGCATCAGAAGAGCAGGGAAGCTGACATTTTGTGTTGGGACCCTTCTTCAGAAATGGGGGAGGCGGAAGGGAGCTGTGAAATAAATAGAGAGAGGAGGTGTGGGGCTGGGGAAGGTAGGTGGGATAGTGATAGGTGAGTGCAGGTAGGGAGTGGTGGGGATTGGTCGGTGAGGTGGGAAGGGTGGATAGGTGGGAGAGAAGATGGACAGGTTGTGTCAGGTCAAGGAGGTGGGGATGAGAGGGAGGGTTGGTCATGGGATGAGGCTGGGGGTGGGGAGATTTTGAAACTAGTAAAGTCTACATTGAGATCATTGGGTTGTAGGCTCCCAAGGAGGAATATGAGGTGCTGCTCCTCCAGTTTCTGGGTGGCTTCATTGTGACACTGAACATTTAACTGTTCAGGTGGATGTAAAAGATCCCACTTATTCAAAGAAGAACAATGACGACACCCCTGATGGCCTGGCCAATGTTTACCATCAGTCGTCAACACATACAAAAATCAGGTTATCTGGTCATTATCACATTGCTATTTGTGGGAGTTTGCTGTATACAAATTATAACCATATTTCCTACAGATTACGACAACATACATCAAAATAACGTGTCAACTATAAAGCACTTTGAAATATCTAATAATTGTCAAAAGCAATTATAAATGTAAATTAAAGCAAAAATAAAAACAGACAATACTAGAGAAGCTCAACATGTTTGGCAGCACCTGTGAAGAGAGGAACAGAGTTAACATTTTGAATTCAAAGACTTTTCTTCACAACATTTGTCATCTCATTGGCCAACATGTTCAAATCAATTCCTGTGGAAATTATAACATTGGGAAGGTTTTGTTTCCTGTGAGCTTTAGAATGGGCATTTAGTTTTTTTTTCCTTATTATTGTATCATTGTTGTTGTGTTGTACCTAACTCAATGAAAATCTATTAAGTTAGCCACAATTATAGCTTTCATCTGTCTCCTGTTCTGTGATAAAGTCAATAGGTCCACATTGGATTTCACATTATGGACTGTTTTTCTTTAATGCATAAGCATAGACGTGTGCTTCAACGGTTTGTCTTTATGGATGAAATTAGATATTTACTCCACTTTAGTTCACTCAATAAAAATGTACTCATAGATTTTTTTAATAACCTTGCATCTGTCAAATGCTTTCACTGCAGTTTGATTCTAATGACAGTCATGATCAGTATTTATTTGCTTAAGAGCCATGAAATGTTGGGTATTCTCTCAGATGGGTCTTTTGACATTAATGGTTGCAATAGATATTTGCATATTGCATTTTTACAAGAATTGCATATGAAGTTGAAAGGCACTGATTGGTAGGACACAAATTGACCTGGTTGTGCTTTTTTAGACACAATCCTGTCCCCAACCTATGCCAATCCCTTTCGTATCAGCCACCCCACTCCTGCTCTCCTCCAGTGAAACACAGTCTAGCCACTCAAACCCCTCAATATAGCTCACCTTGGCATTTAAATTTAAACTCCCTTACTAACACTTTAACAATTTAATCTCCATCAGTAAAATGGACAGCTGAATAAAACTACCCCAGAGTACTAAAAGAAACTGCAATGGCCTCCACCACAATACCAAGTCACTCTGCCTGAACAGTATCTCACAGTAGCACTAAATATCAGCATTAAATCTGGTACTAAATCCCCCAAGAATCTCTCAGCTTTAGTTTCCCCAGTAAACATCTCTACTGCACCACGGCACTAATACCCTTCGAATGAAGAGTATCACAGTGTTAAAGCCCATCCTAGAAGGACTTGTGGTGCACAGGTGACCTCCCTGGATGAGCCAGAAGATCCAGGTTCAAGACCCTCCTTGGGCTGACAGATTGATTGTTATTGTCTGTGCAGCTAAACTGAATCCGTACCTCACCAAGTGGCAGATTTGTGGACACAATCCTTTTTAACCTGTGGGGATTTCTCTGATGATGTCGAAGAGAGTTACTTACTGGTTTATCTAGAAGAGACTCTTGCTTTGAACAAGAGGTAGTTCATTGTTTATTTGTAGCTAGTTACTTGTTGCAGCTTACATTGTCATCATACCCATTGTTACAGATTCAATGATTCAATGAGATCCTGACCTGTTCAGTTTACAAATCCATATGACATTTTCATAGAGGGTAGTAATGGTTTAAGGGTATGTGGTGGATGAAAGACTGTTGTCTTTGATTCTCTTGCTGATAGTCTGAGGTCTGTATGTCCTTTCAAACTGGAGGAACTATAATCTCTCAGATTTCTGGGAGAGGTTTTGAAGTCCTAAGGAGGCAGTAAAATCCGTCACAGTTGGAATGGCACAGGAAGGGTAACTTAAATCAAACAAGCAGGAAGAGGCAGAAGAATCACCAAGTGGGATAGGGTCATATAGGACCAGTAAAACCATGAGAGGTGGGTTAGTTCAGGAAGTGTTACTTAAATTAAGCTGGGATGAAGACAGGCCAGCAGACAGAAAGAGTCAGGACAGAACCCAAAGGAATT
Organism: Rhincodon typus; assembly: GCF_021869965.1. Classification (NCBI taxonomy): domain Eukaryota; kingdom Metazoa; phylum Chordata; class Chondrichthyes; order Orectolobiformes; family Rhincodontidae; genus Rhincodon; species Rhincodon typus. The sequence continues at coordinate 79,146,274 of NC_063334.1, read as the reverse complement.
AAAAGGGCCAGACTTGGACCAGCGGATTATAAAAGAACTCAAAGAAAGGATCAAAGAAAGTGACAAAAGAATGGCAGGACAGATCTGAAAATGTGGCTTATAGATATGGTAAACTAAACGAAGGCCTGGAGGAGTTTTCAAACAGTACATTGACCACTTTGCTTGAACATATTCAGTAACAGACCTCCAAAGTAAACAAAGCAAAAATAAACTTATGATCCATCAATCTGGGTGTCAATTTGGGATTTGACTTGTCCAGTATTGTTATCAGCTGGTAGCATAACACTGGTAGCATCTTGTATGGCACATATGGCAGAAAGTGCCTTTCAATGATTGGTTTTAACAATGCCAGCAGTGAAGGAAATAATTCCATCTGAAATTCATTGTTTACAGCATGTGCATCATCTTTCATAGACAGAAGGATGCCAATGTAAAAATATAAAATACTTACCATGTATCATATTGTCCAGTTTTATTTTAATTTGGAAATCATTAAAATTACTCCACACCTCCCCCACAATTTGAGAGTAGCTTGTAAAATGCCTGACATTTTATGATTGCACCATTGAGAACTTACAATAATGCAAACTGATTGACTGTCAAGTGAGTGAAGTAATCATCACTATAAAAACTTAATTTACATCAGAGTCAATTGCCCAGTTGCTACAACATGGAATGCAGTGGTGTTAATGAGATGTCTTCAACATCAGTCCTTCATTATTAAGAAAATGTGGAAGCTGTCCCTCTCATTAACTTATTCATTATAGACAACACAAAGAAGGCTAAATTAGATAGCCCCTGAAACAGGATGTGGGGATCACATTATGCAGTGTGTGATTCACCTGCATTTTTTGAAAAGGGTACAGATAGCAAACAAACTCGGTGCTGCCTGCTAATTATAATTAGTGTAGTGTATAGTTTGATGTTAGTTAAGTTTGAGTTAGTATAGCTAGTTTTAAGATAACAAGGTGTAGAGCTGGA
>NC_063334.1:79141367-79144893 GCF_021869965.1 Rhincodon typus | reverse complement strand
TTCCTGCTCCTCTGATGCTGCTTGGCCTGCTGTGTCCATCCAGCTCCACACCTTGTTATCTCAGATTCTCCAGCATCTGCAGTTCCTACTATCTCTGATAGCTAGTTTTAAAGCTAGTTCGCCTTACGATTATAGGTGCATGATATATATTCTTATTAATATCATTTTTGGTGTTTACATTTTGAAATAGTGGCTTTTTGATGTTGGTTACTTTTGTGAAGCATTTTTTGTAAAATGTCGGAGAACAGTAAAGTAAGTCCACAAGAATTTAGGATAAACGAGCTTCTTTAAATTCAGTTCAGTTCTGAAAACATTGATATCGCACTTAGAAACTAAATAGTTTCTAAGTTTACTGTTTTTCTCACTATAAAATACACGTGACAATAAAAATCATTCATTCATCTTAATTCTGTAGTCTTTTATTTAACTGACTCCTGACAGTTTCCTTGTGGAGACAATTCAATGAGTCCTTTCTGTATCTAACAGCATAAATGTTTCAGAAATTTGAGTGCCCACAGTATCTTAGTTCTCATCACCAGTGGATTTCTAACCAAACTTTTCTAGTTTGGAGGTTAGAAACTAAATAGTTTCTAAGTTTCTCTAAGCTTAGTTTCTCTCCCAGATGAAATGTTCAGGACAGTTCAGGGAATAGCTATGTAGGTAGAAGCATTTAGTTTATGACACCTCCAAACTAGAAAAGTTTGGTTAGAAATCCACTGGTGATGAGAACTAAGATACTGTGGGCACTCAAATTTCTGAAACATTTATGCTGTTAGATACAGAAAGGACTCATTGAATTGTCTCCACAAGGAAACTGTCAGGAGTCAGTTAAATAAAAGACTACAGAATTAAGATGAATGAATGATTTTTATTGTCACGTGTATTTTATAGTGAGAAAAACAGTAAAATACAGTGATAAGCTTCTTCAATGTCACCATGCTCCACCATCATTTTGAATAATCTTAAGTTTGAGAAAAAAAACAGGAAGGTATAGCTTAAAGAGAGTCCATCAGTCCTGAGCCAGCTCATCATCAATGGCACCTGCACTGCCATCCTACCTCCACTGCCTCGCCGCCATCTGCATCCGACCTAACCACCGTTGAAGTCATCACCATCAGGCACCATTTTTCGCTGCTAGGTCAATTTTCCTCCTTCCACGCCTTGACCCCACCTGTACCGTCCCATCTCTCACCACTGGGCTCACCTTGTCGATGTCACTGTGATGCCCTTCCACCACCGCTTCGCCAGTGCCAGACAAAACCAATGACGAAGTTGCTGATCCTCAGGTGCCATCTTTCAACACTGGGCCTACCTTGGCGATGTCACCTCCACCGATGTAGCAGGCACCAATTCTGATGCCAGGTCCGGTGCTCACCCTGGAAAAGTAAGTAAGGGGTCCCTCCAGTCTGATCTGGGGAGTAATTCGTCTAGACTTGAGTCTCTGTACTGAATAGTGTTGGGAAATAGGTTGAACTTTGTTTTGCTGCATGTTTTGACATGTGTCTTTTTTATTTTGCTTCCTTTTCTCACTTTTCCTTTCGTGTAATAAACTTTTCTTTTGTAAATAAATAAGATCTGCAGCTCCATGTACATCTATCTCAGTGATTAACCACCACAATAAGTAGATAACAATTTTGCTAATGCATAGACAATCAATCAAATGCATAGCTTTTCACACATACAGTCTCAATCTCAAAAAAAATGTGACCAATGAAGCCAGATTTCATTCTGATCACTGACTTGTCCAGGAGTACCATCAGCTGGGATTGTAACAACGGTATTTAAACACAGACTGCACCTCTGTCAAGGTCCTTTCTAGCAGCAGCTTGGGTTGAAGGTGGCTGAAAAAGAATTAATAATCTGCAGGAATGTACAGAAAAGGGGGAACAGGAGGTAGAACGAGAGAGCTGAGTTCTCAGCTTTTCAGATGTCATGCTGGAGGCCTTGGTGTAGGTGATGGTATTCCCGTGTATGTGCCTGGTGCTGTTCCCAGCCACTAGGCATGAATGAACTACGGCTGTAGTAGGGTGAAGAGATCAAAAGGTGTCAACTCCCCAGAAGCTGAGGTTCAGGTCAGTTCTGCTTCAAATGATTATGTTTTAACCCTTGAAGATATCCAGGGTTGACATACCAGTGTGTGTAACAGAAGTTTGATTCAATGCTTTTCAAATGTCTGCTCTCCCAAGCTTACAGTTTCCTATTTTCAATTTAGTTTATATGCCTCCTTGAAATCACACCCAGGCTTGATTTATAACATATAGAACGGAGAAGAGCTAGCTAACACAGGTAATCAAACACTGTACAATCAAACATTACATAGAAGAGGAAATTGATAGAAACATAATAAGCCTTTCGTCCCTTTGAGACTTCTCCACCATTCAATATGATCAAAGCTGATCATTCAACTCAGTACCCTGTTCCGGATTTTGCCCCATACCCTTTGATCCCTTTGCTCCTAAGAAATTTTATCTATCTCCTTGAAAACGTTCAATATCTTGGCTTCAACTGCTTTCTGTAGCAGAGAATTCCACAGGCTCACCCATCTCTGGACAAAGAAATTTCTCCATCTTTGTCCAAAATTACCTACCCTGTTTCCTTAGCCTCCTGGTTCTGGACTCCCCAGTTATTGGGGACATCCTTCTTGCATTTACCTGTATAGACCTGTTAGAATATTTTGGGTATCTATGAGATCCAACCTCATTCTTCAAAACTTCAGTGAAAATAGTCCTAACCGATCCAAGATAACAAGGTATAGAGCTGGATGAACACAGCAGGCCAAGTAGCATCAGAGGAGCAGGAAAGTTGATGTTTCGGGTCTGGACTCTTCTTCAGAAATGGGGGAGGGGAAGGGGGTTCTGAAATAAATAAGGAGAGAGGGGGAGGCGGATGGAAGATGGATAAAGGAGCAGATAGATGGAGAGGAGACAAACAGGTCAAAGAGGCGGGATGGAGCCAGTAAAGGTGAGTGTAGGTGGGGAGTTCAGGTGGGGATAGGCCAATCCGGGGAGGATGGACAGGTCAAGGGGGTGGGATGAGGTTAGTAGGTAGGAGGTGGGGGTGGGGCTTGAGGTGGGAGGAGTGGATAGGTGGGAGGACAGGTTAGGGAGGCGGGGACGAGCTGGGCTGGTTTTGGGACGTGGTCAGGGGAGGGGAGATTTTGAAGCTTGTGAAGTCCACATTGATACCATTAGGCTGCAGGGTTCCCAAGCGAAATATGAGATGCTGTTCCTGCAACCTTCAGATGGCATCGTTGTGGCACTGGAGGAGGCCCAGGATGGACATGTAGTCCAAGGAGTGGGAGGGGGAGTTGAAATGGTTCACGACTGGGAGGTGCAGTCGTTTGTTGCGAGCTGAGCGTAGGTGTTCCACAAAGCCTTCTCCAAGCCTCCGCTTGGTTTCCCCGATGTAGAGGAGGCCACATCCAGAACAGTGGATACAGTATACCACATTAGCAGATGTGCAGGTGAACATTGGCTTGACGTGGAAGGTCTTCTTGGGGACTGGGATGGGGGTGAGGGGGGAGGTG
>NC_063334.1:79126858-79141267 GCF_021869965.1 Rhincodon typus | reverse complement strand
CAGGTGTAGCACTTCCTGTGGTTGCAGGGAAAAGTGCCGGGGGGGGTGGGGCTGGAGGGGAGTGTGGAGCAGACAAGGGAGTCACGGAGAGAGTGGTCCCTCCGGAAGGCAGATAAGGGTGGGGAGGGAAAAGTGTCTTTGGTGGTGAGGTCGGATTGCAGATGGCGGAAGTGTCCGAGGATGATGCGTTGGATCCGGAGGTTGGTGGGGTGGTACGTGAGGACGAGGGGGATTTTGTTTTGGTTGTTATTGCGTGGAGCGGGTGTGAGGGATGAGTTGCGGGAAATGCGAGAGACACGGTTGAGGACGTTTTCTACCACTGTGGAGGGGAAGTTGCGGTCCTTGAAAAACGAGGACATCTGGGATGTCTGGGAGTGGAATGCGTCATCTCGGGAGCAGATGTGGCAGAGGCGAAGGAATTGGGAATAGGGGATGGCATTTTTACAGGAAGGTGGGTGAGAGGAGGTGTATTCTAGGTAGCTGTGGGAGTCGGTAGGCTTGAAATGGATATCGGTTTCCAGGGGGATGCCAGAGATGGAGACAGAGAGGTCCAGGAAGGTGAGAGAGGTATCAGAGATGGTCCAGGTGAACTTAAGGTTGGGGTGGAAGGTGTTAGTGAAGTGGATGAACTGTTTGAGCTCCTTGTGGGAGCACAAGGTGGTGCCGATATAGTCATCGATGTAACGGGAGAAGAGATGGGGGATAGGGCCAGTGTAGCTTCGGAAGAGGGATTGTTCCATGTATCCTACAAAGAGGCAGGCATAGCTTTGGCCCATGCAGGTACCCATGGCCACCCCCTTTGTCTGTAGGAAGTGGGAGGAATTAAAGGGGAAGTTGTTAAGGGTGAGGACGAGTTCAGCTAAGCGGATAACCTCTCCTTTCATACAACAGTCCTGTCATCCCAGGACTCAGTCTGATACTGATGAATGATGGACAGAAGAAAAGCTCAGAGATTTTCACACAGAAAAACTCAGTACACTGACAGTCCTGTCAGTATCCCTGCAGTCACTGGCAACGACAATGGAGAAATCCAAACCCAACTTGGCACAGGGCTTTGCACAGAGCTGAGAGCTCACCCTGTTTAACATGGAAGTGGTGAACAACTCCATGAAAATACTCGCAGATCTGAAGTTGCAGCAATTGATAGCCATTTCTCCATTTCCATTGCAGTACAAACAGAAGCCACGCAACATCTGGGTGCTGTAGTGGAAGCTCAGACCTCGGCCAAGATAAATAATTAGCATGATGTGATCATTCTAGATGCCAATATTGAGAAGTGTACCTGCAGTGTCATCTGTTTACCATCAACCCTGCCCATTCTGTTGGCAAAGACCTATGCTCCACCTCCATCTGCTTCTCTCTGTTATAAACAAGAAAATGAAGTCCTGTCTCTTGACATACAGAGTTCCAATTACTTTCTTAAAGCAGCAATGGGTGACAAACTATGAGATGTTAACTATGTCACCTGTTCCAGCCTGCAAGAATCCCAATATGAAGAAGTTGTGGATCGCAGTCACCTATACTGTCACTGGCAGTTCCATCTTTGCATAGCTCCCAGACGTTAGGTCTGGTCTGAATAGATAGCAGAGCACAATGAACACTATCTTTGTAAACTGCAGAGCCATCCTCCTTTTCCCTCTTCATGCAGCTTCTTGCTGTATCTGCACCATCTCCTTTCCATGTTACTGCCCTAAGGGGACAGCTAGTGGAATTTCTAAAACTGGGACCAAGTGGTGTTCCCAGAGTGATTGCAGTAGCAATCAATACCTTTCCCATATGTAGCACCACTTCCAGCAGATTTCGTCAACTGTAAGCAACACCTCCAAAATGCAATATTTCCAAAAATATTAGAGCCAGTGGCCAAAAAAGGCAACAAACCTGCAAATTAGAAGATGATGCCATTAAATTGCACCACTGCATATTTAAGAGAGGGAATTCACTGGAAAAGGAGAGCCTAAAATTGCAGCACTAGCATCAAGTCGGCTTTGGATACAGGTTAATGCCATGATTTCCTTATTCTGTATATTCCCAGTGCATTTTCGTTGTCTTCAATAATATCCTCACTAGTTAATTTTGCATCAGAATGGAACAGAAACAACACACAGATCATTCTATTGCTAAAACTATTCAAATAATTGCATTGAATTTTGTGACCATGGAAAAAATGAGGAAGCTTGGAGTACAAAGAAAATATAGAACTTATTTCATGCAAAAGCTAGTGATTTTAAACAATAAATCACAGTAACCCAATGACTGGGCAATATAAATGACTTAAAGAACCTCTAAGGTGTGTTTCTGGAGAGACAGGAGTAATTGAAAGGTACAATGAGGTGGTGTGGTTATGTTGATGTGAATTTAATTTGTCTAATACCCTACTTTTATTTATAAGACTTTTTGATGTTCTCTAATCTACCTGGCAATTTTGAGAAGAAAGGATGTATGTCAGAGCTCCTATCATGAAGGGATTATCTAGGCAGATATCAAGGAGAACCTCCAATGGTGTTCATCAAGATGTTTGCTAGCAGATTCATTCCACCCTGTCAACCAGGGATACGATGTAGCAATCATGTGAAAACAATTACTAAGGAAAATATTCATAAACTTCCACTACGTGCATTCTCAAAAAGAGAACACAGTGGCCTAATTGCAGCATACAGAACTTTGAAGAGCCATAGAATATGACGTATAAGTCACTCATTTTTTTTCCTGGTTTTGCTTCTTACTCTCTAAATTAGTTTGCTTACTGTATTCAAAATCCTTCCCAGTTTAATTCCTTAAAAATAAAACATAGATATAAAATTAGATCTGTATTCAAAAACCAAAATGTTCAGACTGTCAAAGATGTAAGTATGCAAATGCAGATCAAGCATAAATATTAAATTATCCAATATCATTGTGTTTATTATTAATAGTTCTATTGAGTGAACATATAAATCCAATTGTGAAGAATTATGACTTTTTTTATTGGCATTGAAACAAAATCAGTGCAGGACCAATCAAGAAAATTTGCATTCAAAACTGCAATGATTCTTTTGTACTAATTTTAGTACAATGTAAGCCACATTTCTCTATTTACTATTTTTGTTTGAAATGAGCACTTCACGCACCAGATTTTGTGGAAGTTGGCATTTATTATAGTTAGGCATCTGCCCTCAATTGCAATATCAAACAATTGTGTTTGTATTAAATATTCAAACAGGACTCTGATTAAAATAGTAATGCTTAATCCATTAAAATATTAGCAACTTTTTAAAATATTACTTTCATAGTGGTACTTTTTCCAACTGTAACTGTAGGCATGAGAATTTTTTCTTTACAGTACAGAAATACCATGTCAACTAAGGTTATATGGATAATCAAAATGATTTTAAAAAGCACCAAAGTAAATGAGGTTGCTTTGATAGATTATGAACTTGTAAGACAGGAGCAGAATTTAGCCATGCAGACCTTGAGCCATTCAACAAGATCATGGCAGATCTGATTACTCCACATTCCTGCCTACTTTGGAAAAACTTTCAGTCCTTTGTTTATCTGATAGATTGCTGTTTTTATATGTGAAGCTGTACAAATCCAATATGGTTACATCTAGCCTGTATTTGTTTGAAATGTTTACAATTGTACTCATACACTTTCTTGCAGATGAAGTTCTATACAGAGGAGTGTGAGGTGATGCACTTTGGTACAAAGAACGTGAGAAGGTAATAGAAAATGAAGGGTATTATTCTAAATGATGTGCAGGAGCAGAGAGACCTGGGTTTATGCACATAAGTCATTGAAGGTACCAGAACAGGAAAACTATTAATAAAGCATTTAATATTCTACATTAACAGGGGCTTAGAGTACAAGGGCAGGGAGCTTATGCTGAGCTTACATAGGACACTGGTTAGAGTTCAGCTGGAGTATTGTATACACGTCTTGGTGTCGTACTTTAGGAAGGATGTTCTTGCATTGGAGAGAGTGCAGAAGAGATTTACAAGTATAGTTCTTTGGATTAAAAACTTCAGTTATGAGGGTAGATTGGAGAACTTGGTTCTGTTCCTCTTGAAGAAGAGAAGGCTGAGGAAAAATTTGGTAGAAGTTTTCAAAATCATGAGGAGTCTGCACAGAATAAATTGGGAGAAATTGTCCCCACACAGAAAAAGATCGTGAACTAAATGACACTGTTATAACGTGTTTTCAAAAGAAGCAAATGTGAGGTGAGGAAAAACCTTTTCTCAAAGTGAGCGGTCCGAATTTGGAATGTATTGTCTAGAGTGTGGGGTGGGGCACATAAAACTGAGGCATTCAAGAGGGCATTGATTGTTTATTTAAATGGAAACAATATTTAGGATTGTAGAGTGTGCAGTGACTGTATAAAATATTGGTTAGGCTACAACAAGAACATTATGTGCATTTCTGGAAGTACATTATAGGAGGGATTGATTTCACTGGAGATTGTGCGGAAGAAATTTACCAGGATGATGTGTGGGCTGGGGAGTTTCAATTATTAAGAGAAGTTGGATAGACTGGGGTTGGTTTCGTTAGAGCAGCAGAAATTGAAAGTGAGCATGATTGAGATGTATGAAATTATGAGTCACATAGATAGGGTAGACAGGAAAAACCTTTTCCCCTTGATGGAGGAATCATTAGCTGGGGGCACAGATGTAAGGTAAGGGCAGAAGATTTAAAGGAAGAAATGAAAGAAAAGAAGATTTAGAAATGTTTTCACCCAGAGGGTGGTGGGAACTGCCTGTGAGGGCGGTAGAGGCAGAAACCCTCATAACATTCAAAAAGTATTTAAATGTGCACTTGTGACGCCAAGGCATACAAGGATATGGGCCAAGTGCTGGACAATGGGGTTGGAATGATTTGATGATTGATTCTGACCAGTATTGGTGTGATGCACTGACAGGCCTTTTTCAATGCTGTAGACCTCTATAACTCTATGGTAAAGACCAAAGAATGACAAATTGCTCAGAAAGTTAATGCAGATACAAAGGGCTGAATGGCCTTCCTCTGCATTGTAACAATTCTGTGATTCTGAGTAACTGGATAGTGATTCGGATGGGTGAGAGATTCCCTGGTAATGATTAGTGAAATGCCAAAGTGGAAATTCCGCCTGCTCTGGTGTTCACACCAGCACCTGATCATATATCAAGCAAAGAGGATCGATGCTCATTGTAAATGCTACAGACATAAACATAAAGATTATTGGATTAAAAATAAGCAGCATGTGACATTGACAATGCACTTTCACATAAAGGACTCTGAAGAGTTGAATGACTGATTATATGGCTTCTGGACAGAAACTGACCCATATGAGCCCAGGTGCTTTAACTACCCTTCAAGACTTCAATAGATGAGATTTAAAATGAGTTGCTAGACTTGATGGCCATGCAGATGTGTTTCAAATAAAGTCATTCAAAAGAATAACCATTCCTGGAATATTGATGGCCTATCAAACATTTCCCAGTTGTGCGCTAATTACATTTACTTAACTCATTGTCTGGACAATGGAATATATCAATTGCCATCTCTGCTTATTAGCAGAGATTGAGTAGACAGGGACTATACTTATTGGAATTTAGAAGAATGAGGGGGATCTTAAAGAAACATATTAAATTACAAAGGGAATAGATAAGATAGAAGCAGGGAGGTTGTTTCCACTGGTAGATGAAATTAAAACTAGGGGTCATAGCCTCAAATTAAGGGAGGCTGGATTTAGGACTGAGCTGAGGAGGAATTTTTTCTCCCAAGGGGTTGTAACTTTGTGGAATTCCCTGCCAGTGAAGCAGTTGATGCTACATTGTTGAATGTTTTTCAGGCAAAGATAGATTTTTGAACAATAAAGGAATTGAAGGTTATGATGAACAAGTGAATAAATGGAGCTGAGCCCATGAAAAAGGTCAGCCATGATCTTATTGAATGGACGAGCAGGCACGAGGGGTCAGATGGCCTTCTCCTGTCCCTATTTCTTATGTTCTTATGTTAAAAAGGCACAGAAAGTGGCTTATTCGTTTTACCTGCAAGATTACATTTCTTCAGTGCAGGAGATTAACCACACATTTATCTGAAACTGCCAGGGAATTCTTACTTGCATTGATGTCAATAAATGAAGAAAAAATCCTTTCCATCTGCAACATTTCAGCGACCATCTAAAAGGTTGTGAAATAAAGTAACCTGTTTCTGTTTTCTTTATTTTGGTAAGCTAAATACATGGTCCATCTTTAGAAACAACTTTCTTGTTGTGAGTGCGTATGTGTTTAGGGAGGTTATTTTTGTTTATTCAGTTACCAGAAGGTATGGTGCACCACCTTATTGAACTGCTGTGCAGTTCATGTAGTGTAGGTGCACCTACAGTGGCATAAAGAAGGGAGGTCCAGGAATTTCAGCCAGTGACGGTGAAGGAATGGTGATAAAGTTTCAAGTCAGAAAGGTGTGTAACTTTTTGCAGATGGTACACCCTGCTTCAACTGCATGGCAGTGAGGGAGAAAGTGAATCTTTAGCCTCGTAGATGAAGGACCAATGAAATGACTTGTTTAGTCCTGGATGTTGTCAAGTTTCTTGAATGTTGATAGAGCTGCTCCCATCCAGGCAAGTGGAGAGTATTCCATCACACTCCTAACTTGTGCTTCATTGTTGGCGGCAGTCTTGAGGTCTTCTCAAGCTCTCCACGTGTGGTTTGTGGACTGTAATTGCTTTGCTGTCATTGTTATGATTTGGAGACTCCTTGAGGAATTCCTGAAGTGTTGCCCTGCAGAAGTAAGTCATTTTGCTTCTCAAACCTGCTCAGGCATTTAACCTCGTGGCTGCTTGTTTTATGTTTCAAATTCCAGACTCCCATCTACGTTTAATTCTCTTGTTAGCTAGAATCTGTCCACTTCTATTGTAAAATGCTCCATGACCCTGATTGCGTTGCCTTCTGTGGCAAATAGGACATGAGAACACAATGACAAACATACACAAACGGACACATTTAAATTAAATTATGGGTTGCATCCAGGATAAAATAAGGTGATAGAAAATGCAATTTAAAATCCTTTTGATGTCCTTGAGATGTAAGGTTTTAATCTAAAATCGTTGTTATTTAATTAGTGTTTTGGATCATCAGTAGCAACAATTATTTTTCAGTAACCCTGTGGGTTCACACTGTTCTGAGGTTGCATTTTCTTTTGTTTTGTTGCCGGTGATTTTGCTTTTCCAAGGCTTAGGGAGAGACCATCCCCTATCCTTTATTTCTGCATCCTTATTTTGTTACCCTCTCTCTCTCTGTGCAACAAACAGCTTCTTGAAACACAAGTTTATTTGTATATTTCAATGTCTGACTTCAATGTCTCCGAGCTTGATAGTTGGAGGTGATGGTTTCATCTCCAATATGTCACATCCTCATTAAGGTGTAAAATGAAAATAGGAGATGAGGATGTTTTTAAATTTCCCTCAGGGAGGGATTGACTGTCTTCCTTTCCCTTGAAGAAAATGTTAATTTTATGTCTACTGTCTGTTGTCTAATTCAAGTTGAAACCTGATTGCTCATGGTCAGATGGTACCTGTGGCCATTTTAAGTCATGGTGTTGGTTCCTTTTCTAAATTATTTTGGACCATGTGGGTCCCAAGAGTTAAACTGGATAATGAAATTCCAAAGAACATTTGTCCATATTTATCATCATGACAATGCTTACAGTCATTGGGTAAAATTTGTGGATTAGTTCAGTTGGCTGAAGAGCGATGCCAAAGGCATGGTTTCAATTCTCTTTTAGGGTCGCACGGTGGCTCAATGGTTAACACTGCTGTCTCACAGCACCTGGGACCCGGGTTCGATTCCAGCCTTGGACACCTGTAAGGAGTTTGCACGTTCTCTCCATGTCTGTGTGGGTTTCTTCCTGGTGCTCTGGTTTCCTCCACATTCCAAAGATGTGCAGGTTAGCTGGATTGGCCATGCTAAATTGATCATAGTGTCCAGGGATGTGAAGACTAGATTGGGGAGAGTTACTTAAAGGGATGACAGTGGATAGGAAATGGCAGACATTCAAGGAATGCATGGGAGAACTGTAACAACTATTTATTCCTGTCTGGCACAAAAGCGAAACGGGTAAGAGGGCCAATCCATGGCCTTACAAAGGAAATTAGAGATAGTATCCAATCTAAGGAAAAAGCATACAGATTGGCCAAGAAAAATGATATGCTTGAGGATTGGGAGCAGTTTAGAATTCAGCAAAGAAGGACGAATGGATTGATGAAGAAGGGGAAAATATAATACGAAAGTAAGCTTGCAGGGAACATAAAGACTGACACTAAGAGATTCTATAGGTACTTGAAGAAAAAGAGATTGGTGAAGACAAGTGTAGGTCCCATACAGACAGAAATGGGGAAATGTATAATAGGGGACAAAGAAATGGCTGAGCAACTGAATACATATTTTGGTTCTGTCTTTACAAAAGAGGACACAATTCAGATACTAGAAATGTTGGAGAATGCAACATTTAGTGAGAGGGAAGAATTGAGGGTGATCAATATTAGTAGAGAAATGGTGCTGGGAAAATTGATAGGATTGAAGGTGCATAACTCCCCAGGGCCTGGTAATCTACATCCCAGAGTACTCAAGGAAGTGGCTCTAGAAATAATGGCTGCATTGGTGGTCATCTTCCAGAATTCTAGAGACTCTGGAACAGTCCCTGCAGATTGAAGGGTGGCTAAAGTCACTCCAATATTCAAAAAGGGAGGTAGAGAGAAAACAGCGAATAATAGAATAGTAAGCCTAACATTGGTAGTGGGAATTATTCTCAAATCCATTATCAAGGGCTTTCTCGCACAGCATTTAGAAAGCAGTGGCAGGATCAGACAGGTCTATGGATCTATGAAGGGGAAATCATGCTTGACAAATCTGTTGGAATTCTATGAGTGGGCAAATCAATGGCAGATGCTGTATAATTTGAATAAATGTGAGGTTATTCACTTTGGAAGCAAAAACAAGAAGGCAGGTTACTACCTGTTTGGCTGTAAATTGGCAGAGGGGAGTGTGCACCAGTCGCTGAAGGTAAGCATGCAGGTGCAGCAGGCAGTAAAGAAGGCAAACAGTATGTTGGCCTTCATTGCGAGAGGTTTGGAGAACAGGAGCAGGGATGTCTTATTGCAGTTATACAGGGCCTTGGTGAGGCCACACCTAGAATATTGTGTGCAGTTTTGGCCTCCTTTTCTGAGGAAGGATACTCTTGTTCTCGAGGGAAAGCAGCAAAGGTTTACCAGGCTAATTTCGGGGATGGAGGGACTGACATATGAGGAGAGATTGACTAGGTTAGGATTGTTTTCACTGGAGTTCAGACAAATGAGGGGGAATCTCACAGAGAGTTATAAAATTCTAACAGGACTAGACGGGGAAGACATAGGGAAGATATTCCTGATGGTGAGTGTGTCCAGAACCAGGGGTCACAGTCTGAAGATTCAGGGTAGACCATTTAGGATGGAGATGAGGAGACATTTCTTCACCCAAAGAGTGGTGAGCCTGTGGAATTCATTACCACAGGAAATAGTTGATGCCAAAACATTGAATGTATTCAAAAGGCAGCTAGATATAGCACTTGGGGTGAATGGGGTCAAAGGTTATGGGGAGAAAGTAGGATTAAGCTATTGAGTTGGATGATCAGCCATGGTCGTGATGAATGGCAGAGCAGTCTCGAAGGGCCGAATGGCCTCCTCCTGCTTGTATCCTCTATGTTTCCATGTTTCTATATTTCTAATGTGAGTAGTGTACTCACTTTTCCTACATTGACCCAGCTGTGCCTGTGGATCCCAAAGTTGCTAATCTTTCTGCAGTCTTTGGCCATGCTTTCTTCATCAGGCAGGAAGGTCTCCTGATTCCATCCATGGGGAAAGAGCACCTTCAGCCATTCCCAGACACCTGGAGGGCAAACTGCACTATTGCTGAACTGTGGGTCTATGTGAAGTTTGCCTTGAGAGATTTGTCAGCTGAGTGTAGAGGTTAAGAAGGGTCCAGACCCGAAACATCAGCTTTCCTGCTCCTCTGATGCTACCTGGCCTGCTGTGTTTATCCAGCTCTACACCTTGTTATCTCAGATTCTCCAGCATTGGCAGTTCCTGCTATCTCTGTAGAGGTTAAGGTGATGCTCCTGGAGTCAATAACAGAGAGGAAGGTTGAAGTCATTGTGATGATCCTGGATTCAGTGGTGGAGAGGACGGCTAAGGTCAGGATAATAGTCGGAATGTATGTTTGAGTGATTAGAAATGGTGCTCGGACCTCCGAACCCAATAGCTGATGAAGGGTTTGAAGATCTTCTGCCAGCCTGAAACAGTTATGTCATTTATAATTACAAATATGTGCTCTAAGATCCTTTTAAGAACTCCATTTGAAGAAAGACCTTGTTTATCATGCACCAGTTCAGCTGTGTTTAGGAAACACTGTCTACACACAGCCTAACTCTAGGTTGCTAAACTGATGAGCACAGGCTGTGCACAAAGAGATAACTTTGTTGAAAATGGCTAACCAAATGTGGAAATGGCATGAACTGCTGCTAGCTGTCAGCTATTACCCCTCCTTCCTAACTGCTTGACTGCTCCCACTCTCACAATCCCAATGTCCCAGTCATTCTCTCTCTCAGTCATCCTTCTATTCACAATAGCCTAGAAACCCTGCTCTCTTCGCCATGTTCTCTCCTGGACTGACTGCTTCCCATCAGATCTTCCTGCTTTTCCTCGTCACTTGCCCCAATTCAGACAAAGTTTTTATTAAGGATCATTGCCAATGATGCAATATCTGAAATTCGAGCTCTCTTTGTCAGTGATCTCATCTTGGGATTACCTAACGTTGCTGTATTTTACCTATCCAGTCAGGTGCCTGGTATACTCCTGTGCCTAGTTCATGCTGATCATGATCAAATTTCTAGGCATTGGTGTCTTCAAATCATTTTTATACAAAATAATATTTATAATTTATTATTATAAATAATTGCTATAACTATCAGTGATTTTTATTGTTGTTTTAATTTTCTATTTACAAACAAAATTTTGCATGCCTTCCTAATCCTTTATATAATCTACACTGGAATAGTCTTTATAAAGTACCTTCTGTTCCTTCCAAAAAAAAAATTTGCTTTAATGATATGATTCTGACAGTCACTTGCAATCATATTTACTGCGCACAGCTTTATGCATACAGAATGTATGAAACAAAGTAATTACAGTATCTCAAAACACTGGAGACAATAAAATGCAGAAAATACTATAAGGTTACAATTAATTGTTACTGTAGGCAAAACTGAATGGAATTTTTTATCATTCACTTTAATCTGCATAGAAATAGTACAGAAGTTTTGAGACACACAACTTGGAAATATAATAAATTGTCAATGTTTATCGGCCCTCCTGGAAATGTTTATGGCTTATTCTTTCTAAATCAAATAGTGGAAAATATGAATATGTTCAGCAACTGTCATTGCTGATTTGGCTCCCTAAATGCAAGAACAATAGTAGTGGTATCATTAAAGCTTTATAGAAATCCCTATGGGAGCTATCTACTACCTTCTGTCTTTTGGCTAGCTGCCAAATGGAAGCACGGTCTGGTGTGAAACATAAAATAGTGTTCCAGTTTGACAGTAAAGGCACATCTCCTCAGATAATGAAGCTAACTACCAATTTCTAAGTGAAGTAGTGCCTGTGTTCAGGCTCTTTTGCATGTTGTAGTTGAGCTTGTGGTCCTATGGTATTTGTTGTGACGGATTCTTATTAATATGACAGAAAGCACTCCTTTCAAGAGTCATGCAGAGAAACTACAATCCCTGGATGTGCTCACCAAGCATTAGCAACTAAGCAACAAGTCTCAGCATACAATTTTAGAACCATCTCTTTGAAACATTTGAAGTAATTTTAATAAAAAAGTATGTGTGGGTTTGGTTCCGGGAAGGTTGTTAAAGTAAACAGAAATGTCAGTGCATCTGGAAGCAGACTCCACCGGTGTGTATCAATGTATGTGTGTTACATCCTCTGGAGGTAGCTCTCTGCTGATATTATTTAAAAGAGGCACTTTTGACAAGATTTCAATGCGGATTCAAGTTCAACATAATGGGGCCTAGTTTCTCAGGCTTCCTAAAACCTGTCATTAAAAAGAAAAGGAGAGGACTGAACAGCAATTCATGCACTTCATTCCAGTCTAGGCATGTGGCATCAATAAGTGCTCAATCTTTTGGCTCCTCATGCATCTTACCAAGGTAAGGTTCTGTTGAGAGTATCTAATTACTGCTCTTTAGAGGCACCAAGACCAGGATGGGTGATGTTATGCTATGTTTGCCTTGGATGCAGGACTTGATGATATCGACAGGAGCTTTCTGTTGTGTAGAGACCTCAGGTCGTCAGAAGTGAGAGGGGAGTAAAGACAGAAGCAGCTGAAGGTTGGTCTTCCTGAGTAATGGGGTGTATGGAGAGGGGCTCAGTGTGCTTGACTTCTGAAAAGAACAGTGTTTTCAGAGGGATAATTGTCTAGATTGCTGATGGCAGACATCTGTGGCTTTCTAGAAGAAGATTAGCTCTCTGCGGATTGGCGGCCATGCATGACCAGTGTCTGTTAAAGTTGCCATCACCCTCAATGTTCTACCTTTGTTTCTTTCTGGCTGTCCTGGCTGCCGGCATATTATGGTAATATGCATACCAGGTAAATCACTGGTAGATTGCTTGGCAGAACTATCAATCATGCCATCTTTGGCTCATGACACTAATGTAGGTGGTTCTTGATGAATGCTAAATGAAATTACTTGCTCATATGTGGAAATCACTGCCTTTCTCTTCGCCCACCCAATCCTTTAAAAAGAGCAGTACTCACAAGGCATATATGCCCGTGTATTAGATTACCATGGAGCTACCACAAAGCTATTTAAGGCAGTCTAAAGCTTTCAGATCTCTGTGAACATTGATGGAGACTTGAAGAGTGACTGTTGATATTCAAAGCATATGCCCATCAAAGTTGGTTGAAGATTTCCATGCTGAACCCTACCAATGAATTCCAAAAGTTGACAACAATAGTCGTGTGGCCACTAAATTTTATTAAACAAGAGATTAGTATGCTCAAGATGTGCTTCAGCTGACTGTATAGATCTGGTAATGTCCCAGCAAAGGTCCTCAGAGTGTTTATGATCTGCTGGACTCCAAACACCATTGCCTTGGCTCTGAAGTTTGGATCTGCAGGAGGAACTAGGCACCATTGGCTTATCAGGGCTTGTGGTACAATCCAAAAAAAAGAAACGGAAGAAGAAAAGATAAATGAATATTTGAGCAGAAAGTGCAGATGGCACCTTTACAATAGCACCAACTGCTTACATCACTGTCCAGTTTGCTAGGGAATCCTGGTTTAGTTACCATTGAACAGTTCTTACAACCAAATCCGATGCCTAATCAACTACCACCCACAGCTTCAATCTCACTTCACAAATCAGTTTTGTAATCAACCATCCACCAGCTATCCATTCCTTCATTGTTCCTATCTATACATTTATCAGTCAACAATTGAAATGACATGCAGGCACCATGAACAGAAAGCATGGGAAAGTGATGCAAAGTAATAAGTTTTATATAATTCTACTAAAGAGTAGAAACTTCACAATGTAATTCTTACGTTTAGATGAACTCTCCTGTGCAACTGCAATTTTACTCTTTCTTATTCCTTCTGTACCTGAATAGAGCTTGAGCAGAGTTGTATCCTTTCACATGGACTCTCTACATCTCCCTATTCATTTGTGGATTGTGACTCATCAAGTAAGATCTCAGCTAAATCATTAACCTGCTCTGCC
This sequence comes from Rhincodon typus, assembly GCF_021869965.1. NCBI lineage: Eukaryota > Metazoa > Chordata > Chondrichthyes > Orectolobiformes > Rhincodontidae > Rhincodon > Rhincodon typus. The sequence goes on along the minus strand of NC_063334.1, from coordinate 79,127,497 downwards.
GTATCTTGGTTAGCTTTTTTTAAATTTATGTATTCATTTACTTTTAAATGTATCAAGTAATTTAACTACTTAATTGGTACTTATAATTGCATGGCCAAGATTAAACTACAGCCCTAGAATCATAGAATCCCTACAGTGTGGAAACAGGCCCTTCAGCCCAAACTGACCCTCAGAGCATCCCACCCAGACCCATTCCCCTATAACCCACCTAATCTACACCTCCCTGAACACTATGGGCAATTTAGCATGGCCTATCCACCTAACCTGAACATTTTTGGATTGTGGTAGGAAACCAGAGCACCCGGAGGAAACCCACACAGACACGGGGAGAATGTACAAACTCCACATGGACAGTCGCCCAAGGGTGGAATCGAACCCAGGTCCCTAGTGCTGTGAGGCAGCAGTGCTAACCACTGAGCCACCGTGCCGCTAGTTTAGTGGAAAAACAAAACCTTAAACCTCAGATAACAAGATGTAGAGCTGGATGAACACAGCAGGCCAAGCAGCATCAGAGGAGCAGGAAGGCTGACGTTTTGGGCCTAGACCCTTCGTCTGGAGAGAACTGGCCTGGAACTCCTCAACATTGACTCCAGACCCCATGAAGTCTCATAACTTCAGGTTAAACATGGGCAAGGAAAC
>NC_063334.1:79088791-79126458 GCF_021869965.1 Rhincodon typus | reverse complement strand
AAACGTCAGCCTTCCTGCTCCTCTGATGCTGCTTGGCCTGCTGTGTTCATTCAGCTCTACACCTTGTTATCTCAGATTCTCCAGCATCTGCAGTTCCTACTATACCTTAAACCTCAATTACTCACCTGCTCTCTCAATGGATACCTCTGTGCTTCGGGCCTTGCTGTCTCTCTGGGACCACTCCTTGCTTTGCAAAATACCAGAATAACACCTTTTCCGTAACTCAACAAGTTGAGTTAAATAAGCACTCTTGAGCACTAGGACAATCACCATGGAAGAACTCAGTTCCTTCAAAGAATCTTCCTTTGGCAATTCCATGGACTATTGTTGATCACACAAAAATTCTAGAGGTGAGAGGAAATGCATTTGGTAATGTCAAATTGTGGCTCAGTGGTTCAATTACATCAGTCATATTTCATTAGTTGCAATGGCAGCAACTTATAGTTATATGGCAACTTTAAAGTCATGAAATATCCCTAAGTGTTTGACTGGCTCATTGTAAAACAAAGCATGATACTTAGACACATAGGAAATGCGAGGTCAGAGTACTAAAAGTGCAGTCAAGAGGTACATTTTAAGGAGTATCTTGAAGGAGGAAAATGAAGTAGAGAGACAGAGCGATATAATCAAATGTGAGGGAGATGGAGGATTAGGATTTGCTGCAAGTTAAGATTCAGGAAACAGACGTTTCAATGGCCTCAGGCATATAGGGAGTGGAATGTGACAGATAGCTAGGAAGAGTCAAGTCAAGAGGTTAAAAAGGCATGGATGAGAGTTTTAGAAGTAGGTGGGCTGAGACCGGATAAAGTCAAATAATTTAACTTAGTGTTAATAGACATGCTTAGAAATGGAGTGAATGAGTTTAAAAGCCCATCTCAGAATCAATTGTGACCATGAGGTTATGAACAAACTGGCTAAATCTCAGACTGCTGCCATTGAGAAAATAGGGTTTGGAGTGAGGAGTGAATATAATGGCTTCAATCTTCCCAATATTTGCTTGACTGAGTCTTTTATGAGATCTGGTGCAAAGATCCTTTTTAATCCTGACACCAGGTAGCTGACAAATTGGCCTCTCTATTACTGATGGTCAGTGACATTGATATAGCTACAAGATTTAGACTGTTGACTTACTCAGTGACTTCTAATTATATTTTCTTTGTATCAACAGCAGGTTTTTCTTCTCTGTCTATCTCTCGCTGTTTGCTATCCCACCAGTACATCAAGACAGACAATAAAAGCTAAGTGCAGTCTTCAGTTGATCTGGGTTTGCTTTGTGCAATTACTGTCTCTACATAAAAGCTCCCAACTTCTACAATTACCATCTTCTAATTTTTATAATTTATTCATGGGATATGGGCATCACTGGCTGGGCCAGGATGTATTGCTCAACCGTAATTGTCCTTGAGAAGGTGTGGGTGAGCAGCTTTATTGAACTGCTACAGTCCATTTCAATATTGTAATTAAGATCACACCCACACAGCAAACTTTACTCTTGGGAAGACACGGACCAAGGTCATCAATAGAGAGCATACATTTTGTTTTCTGCCCCCATCACACACATTTCAAGTTGGTCATAGAGACTGCAATTACTGTTTTGTCAGACCATCTTAAATGATTCAGTGAGACTAAACCTTTCCCTTGTGATCATGTTTTGAAGCTTCAAAATTTTCACACCTCCTCGCTGAGAATTGTAAGAGTCAGGCTGATGTGGAGTGGGGGTTGAAGGTGAACTATGAAACCAAAGCCAGTTGGGGGAAGAGCACAATGTTTATAACTCAGTCACAGCTCCACAGCAACAATTTGACTGAACTGAATGGATCAATTAGAACTTGTATTGAGTTAACTGCAATGAGATTTACATCTAACAGGGTCAGCTGATGTGAGCTGAGGTAAACTTCACCAAGCTAGATACAAACAGTTGTTCTGGCAGCTTCCTCTCGATGAGGAATCCAAACTGTTAAACACGTTCACACTGCTCTCTGGATAATTTTGGTTTAAATACTAGCCCTTTGCTATTACATCTGCACGCAATATTTTCCAACAGTTGATATCCAACATATTAGAAGATATGGGAGATGTCCTATGCCACATGGATAACATTTATGGGTCCACTAAAACCCAACATGATGATCAAGTAATGAGAGTTTTAACAAAATTGCAGGATGTTGGGTTGACACTCAAGGACAAATGTGCATTTTCAAAGTCAAAGATTAAGTTTTTCAGTCATGTTGTTCAGGGAACAGGAATCACAGCAGACCTGCAGAAGACAGAAGCCATTGGAATGTTTCTAACACCAAAGAACATTATTGAACTCCACTAGCTCACAGGAGTGGTAAATAGGGTCAGCAAATTCTTATGCACTTAGCCCTCGTTAATGAACCTCACAGATAGCTTTTGAATCATAGACATGGTCACTGCCTGATTTCCTTGCACTTTATGACCCTGTTCTTCCAACTATGAGAGCAGTATCACGTATCATTTGTAAGTTTGGGACCAGTCTTATTTTAGACCCAACACACTGGGATAAGATGTCCATTACTTTTCCAATGCTCTTACTGGCATAAATTGAAAAAGAGATGCTTGCAGTTAGTTGGGCTTGTAAGAAATTCTCTGAACATGTCTTAAGACTACTTGTCAAAATTGAAATTGATCAAAAGTTGATGATAAGCTTGTTAAACAAAGAGGGTGTGTGACATGGGTTATGGTGATATTTGTGGCAGAATCAGACTACTTGGCTGCTAAGACTTATTTCAACATGACAAGCTTCATCCTTCAGAAAGTCCAGTAGGGGCATCTGGGCATTTCAAAGTGCCAGGCCAGGAGCTAGCAATCACTGTGACAGACTAGGCTTTTTCATTCCCTCGATCGTGCAGTCTCCAATTTTATGCTTTTGACAAGTGTGTTTCGCATTAGGAAGTGGCGAGTTGCCAATTAAGCAGGATTATTGCTTATTAAATGCCTAGCTAATGGACCAACTCACCTCATTAAAATCAAGCTTTCCATCTTACCAAACACACTGATCAAGATAGACATTCATAAAACTCAACACAGAAACCAGGGCGAGTACCTGTTGGATTCAGTTCACTGTTTACTCTGAAGGACCTCACCATTGCTTTTGATTAAACTGAATCTCTGTTCTATCTCAGGTTATCAGTACTGCCATATTGAGGTCCTCTTTAGTGCAGGCACACAGGTAGGTTGCATGTCATATTTGTCAATAGAGATCTGTCTGGGGGTGGGGAGATATCTTGCTATTAGGCACACTGAGACGTCAATTTAATAATGCCTACAGCTTGTGTCAGCTGCCTGTGTGGGACACAACACATTTATTCAACCATGTGGCAATGTCAGAAGGTGGTAGGGGCTGGTCCTCAGTCTAGTCAGGGGGTGTGTTGCCGACAGTCAGGGATCCCAAGTTGTGACAGTGCAATCAAGATCTGCATCAACAGTTCACAAGTACATGAAGAAAAGTTTAAGAAATCAAGGCCGTCATGTCCTTAATCACTCACTATTTGTCAGGCTTCCCAAATAAGTCACAGGAATATCCTGAAGCTCAGGTATATGATGAAGAATGTGTGCGGATCCACATGTTCTGCCTGGGGGGGGTCTGGCCGGATTATGTCCCATGTAGGCCAATCTTGCAGAACTATTGTAAACAGCACAGTCACATTGGGTTGAAACTTACATTTTTTTGGTTAAGTGCCAGTGTTGTTCAGTTTTTTGGAGCTGTCCTTAATTAGCAACTCATGACAAACTCATCTCATTGCCTGGCTAAAGATATAGAAGTTGCAATGAGTTGTTCGTGACATCAGGATAGGCCTTGAGGGACATCTCACATAATTCTGCTAAAAATCTTGCTGTACTCCACATCATTTTGGCTCCAAAAAGACTCAGCTAATTACTACCATTAGTGATCTTTGGTCTTTTGGTCTACAATGAGTGGTTTTTGGTCCCATGAGTCCTCAGCAGGGATATCCTTCAGAAAGTCCAGTAGGGGCATCTGGGCATTTCAAAGTGCCAGGCCAGGAGCTAGCAATCACTGTGACAGACTAGGCTTTTTCATTCCCTCGATCGTGCAGTCTCCAATTGCACCACCCATTCTACTCAAAGGCAGGATCATAAAAAACTCCTCTGCCTGCATGATTTCTCGACAGACAATGGTAACACCTTATGCAAAACACAACACAGTAAAAACCGAAAGATCTGTGAATGCTGTAAATCAGGAACAAAAACAAAGTTGCTGGAAAAGCTCAACAGGTCTGACAGCATCTGTGAAGGTAAAAACAGAGTTAACGTTTTGGGTCTGGTGACCCTTTCTCAGAACTAAGGTAACACCTTATGCATTGATCTCTTCAAGTTTAAAGGGGTGATTTTCCTCAAATTGGTGATGTATTATTCCTGATGGATTTAGGATAAGAAGCACAATAAACCCACTTTAGAGGCTGTGATAAGCTCTTTGAAGATCATATTTTCCACACATGGAATCCTGGAACCAGTCATCTCCAATTGACCATAATTTGCCAAGTGTTTATAATCCTTTGTAAATTCATTGGATTTGTCCACATTGTAAGTTCACTGAGCTATCCTCAAGTCATCGGTAAAGCCACAAAAAGAGTTCAGGCCATAAAAAATACACCTGAGAAAGAATAAAGACTTTCATTAAGTCAAAATAAACTTCCACTGCTCTGAACAGCTTTGCCTTATGCCAGATTTAATAGCCAGGAGGCTTTGAACCCACCCTTCCTCCCTTTCCCGGGCACAAGCTTGAAGTGCCACATTGCAGGACCATGAACATGTACCACAGTAAAAGCAATATTATAGGGTACACCAAGCCTGCACCTTTATACAGAGTCATAGACCTCATATCCTAATCTTATAAGAAGAGAGTGCTTAGGTATGGCTCAGGGACCAGCAATGTGAGGACACAGTGACTGGGACTGACGCTAAACTTTGTTTGTACACCAAATGGCATCATTGAAGCAAGAGGAGTGCTTTGATTTTGCTAAGAAAGGAGCTGATAGCTGGATGCCCGACAAAACTCTAATCCTTCGGAGAATATGGAGACAACAAAGCCTTAATAACTAAACAAGAGCTGAGAACCCTCAGAGAAGTTTGCCATGCACCAATCTTGAAAGGACCATCATGCATTTCCAGGGAGATTGGTGAAATCACCTCACAGGCATTTACATTCCTTGTAATCCATAGAGACTTTTGTTTTTTTATTGTAAAAAAGCTAATGAGGGTAAAGACTTAGGGAGGGAATGTGGAATAAAGGGTTACTTATAAATTTACTCTAACAGTACCTCCTGAGCATACATGAATGGGGTGGGTGACATAAAATCACACGGAACTGGAGCCTGAGTTTGTAAATTTCAGCAGCATGTCCTATCCGAATATGTCATGTAACCAGTTTTCATTAACAATGGTGTTCTTGTTCACTCAGAAGAGTGTAGCAATCACATTATTATAATCAATGAGTTTTTCACTATTCCCAGAATCAAATAAATGTCCTCAGTAAATAACTCACCTTTATCCCTTCCACCCGAACATTAATGAATACCGCTCACGCCTGGACATCAAACAGTTTTTCTGCCGCCTCCGCCTCGGCGGTTATTTCTTTAATCGTGAGCCTAACCCTCCCTCTACTGACCCCTCTTCCCGCCTCCAACACACCCCCTCCTCCTGGACACCACCCCAAGGCCTCCTTCCCTCCCTCGACCTCTTGATCTCCAACTGCCATGAGACATCAATCGCCTCAACCTCTCCACCCCTCTCACCTACTCCAACCTCTCCCCCGCAGAACATGCAGCCCTCCGCTCCCTCCGCTCCAACCCCAAACTCACCATAAAACCCGCGGACAAGGGAGGCGCAGTTGTAGTATGGCTCACTGACCTCTACATCGCCGAGGCCAGGCGCCAACTCTCTGACACTTCCTCCTACCTCCCCCTTGATCATGACCCCACCCCTGACCACCAAAACATCAGCTCCCAGACCATCAATAACCTCATCACCTCAGGTAACCTCCCACCCACAGCCTCCAACATCATCGTTCCCCAAACCCGCACGGCCCGTTTCTATCTCCTTCCCAAAATCCACAAACCCGACTGCCCTGGTCGACCTATTGTCTCCGCCTGCTCCTGCCCGACCGAACTTATCTCCACTTATCTCGACTCCATTTTCTCCTCCTGGTCCAGGAACTCCCAACCTACGTCTGTGACACCACCCACACCCTCCACCTCCTCCAAAACTCCCGATTCCCTTGTCCTCAACACCTCATCTTCACCATGGACGTCCAGTCCCTATATACTTGCATTCCCCTTGCAGATGGCCTAAAAGCCCTCCGCTTCTTCCTCTCCTGCAGGCCCGACCAGTCCCCCTCCACTGACACCCTTATCCACTTAACCGAACTTGTCCTCACCCTTAACAACTTCTCCTTCAACTCCTCCTACTTCCTACAGACAAAGGGGTAGCCATGGGTACCGACATAGGCCCAAGCTATGCCTGCCTCTTCGTAGGATACGTGAAACAATCCCTCTTCTGAAGCTACACTGGCCCCATCCCCCACCCCTTCCTCCATTATATTGATGACTGTATCGGTGTTGCCCCATGCTCCCACGAGGAGCTCGAACAGTTCATCTATTTTACTAACACTTTCCACCCCAACCTTAAGTTCACCTGGACCATCTCTGATACCTCGCTCTCCTTCCTGGACCTCTCTGTCTCCATCTTTGGTAACCACCTGGAAACTGATATCTATTTCAAGCCCACCGACTCCCACAGCCACCTAGAATACACCTCCTCTCACCCACCTTCCTGCAAAAATGCCATCCCCTATTCCCAATTCCTTCACCTCCGCCGCATCTGCTCCCGAAATGAAGCATTCCACTCCTGGACATCCCAGATGTCCCCATTTTTCAAGGACTGCAATTTCCCCTCCACAGTGTTCGAAAAAGTCCTCAACCTCATCTCTCGCGTTTCCCGCAGCTCAGCCCTCACACCTCACCCCCGCAATAACAAAAAAGACAGAATTCCCCTCGTCCTCTTGTATCACCCCATCAACCTCTGGATTCAATGCATCATTCTCCGCCACTTCCGCCACCTGCAATCTGACCCCACTACCAAGGATATATTTCCCTCCCCACCCTTATCTGCCTTCCGGAGGGACCGCTCTCTCCATGACTCCCTCATCCGCTCCACACTCCCCACTAGCCCCACCACCCCAGGCACTTTTCCCTGCAACAGCAGGAAGTGCTGCACCTGCCCCTACACCTCCCCCCTCACCCCCATCCCAGGCCCCAAGAAAACCTTCCACATTAAACAGATGTTCACCTGCACATCTGCTAATGTGGTATACTGTATCCGCTATTCCCATTGTGGCCTCCTCTACATCAGGGAAACCAAGCGAAGGTTTGGAGAAGGCTTTGTGGAAAACCTACGCTCGGTTCATGTCAAACGACAACACCACCCAGTCGCGAACCAGTTCAACTCCCCCTCCCACTCCTTGGATGACATGTCCTCCTCCAGTGCCACAATGATGCCACCCAAAGGCTGGAGGAACAGCACCTCATATTCCACTTGGGAACCCTGCATCTCAATGGTCTGAATGTGGACTTCAAAAGCTTCAAAATCTCCCCACCCCCGCTCTCATCCAAGACCAGCCCATCTCATCCCCGCCTCCTTGACTTGTCCATCTTTTCTCCCACCTATCTGCTCCTCCCACCTCACTGACCAACCCCCACCCCTACTTCGTACCTACTAGCCTCATCCCTGCCTCCTTGACCTGTCCGTCTTTCCTCCCACCTACCCGCCCCTTCCTCCTCAATGACCAACCCCCATCTCAACTCCCTGCCTACACTCACCTTTACTGGCTTCATCCCTGCCTCCTTGACCTGTCCGTCTTCTCTCCACCTATCTGCTCCTTTATCCACCTTCTATCATCGCCTCCCCCTCTCTTGATTTATTTCAGAGCCCCCTTCCCCTCCCCCATTTCTGAAGAAGGGTCCAGACCCGAAACCTCAGCTTTCCTACTCCTCTGATACTGCCTGACCTGTTGTGTTCATCCAGCTCCACACCTTGTTATCTCAGACTCCAGCATCAGCAGTTCGTACTATCTCCAAATAAATGTTTTGTTTGTTTTGCATTCAATCTGCTTGTTCCTGGGAGGAAGATTGGGTGCATGACCAAAAGGCTGCTCTTTTATATATGTTAAGACACCAAATTATTATGCAGTGATATCCATTTATTTCATCCATTAATTCTAATGGGCTGAATAAATTTTATCTTGTTGTCATGCAAAATGAGTGATGAAGAAAATTTGATACTAGTTGAACCTTGAGAGGATATTTGATTTGTATCGACTGGTCATAGGTGCTGACAACAGATGGAATTCAGCTTCTGGCATTGGTTAATGAGATTGAATTTAACTGTGCTACTAAACATCGCCTAGTCCCTTACTAATGCTAATGTATGTACTTATGGGTTTCTTCCATAGAATGTGAATGGCTTCAAGTAATAGATTCATTTACAGTTCTCTAATTTGCTTCTCTGCAGGAATCCTTAACATGAACAATACTTATTTTTTTAATTTAATGTGAATAAAAATCTTTATAACTTTGAATTAGGAGGCACTGCAACTCATCACAGATTCAACTGAACAAACTAGTCCTGATCGTAACTTGTGATCAAGCACAATGCAGGGTTGAAATATGAAAGGAAAATGTGAAAACTTAGAACTGAAGAACATTTGGAAACCTAATCATGTCTTTTAATCTTTCTTTTGTATGTTTGCTACTCACAACCTTGCCTGCCAAGCATAAAAAACCTGTAATACATTACTGTAGATGAACTGAGAGCAGGCAGGTCCGGTGGTAGAGTAGGCAAGAGACTGTGATGGGGCTCCAGGTATTGGAGAAAGGAACGGTGGCAATGAGAATCTGAGAGCACTTAGTGTGGGTTTAATGTTTGAGGTGAAGGGAGGCCGTTTGGTCAGATACTGGCTGGGGTGAATATGATGAGGGAAGTGGACTATAAATGGGAGTCATATGTATATGATCAGAGCATAGGGAACAAAAATGGTTGATGGGCTGGGGAGACTGTTGTAGGTAGGGGGATGTGTGTCTGTGGGGAGGTAAGTCAATGTAGTGGTTTAGCGGAATATAATCTCGGAGGGGCAGTTTGCTCAGATGAGGATTGGGAGATGTTTCCTGGATTCCTGGTTCAACCTGGAAGAAATATTGCCTTTTCCTGTGACCCTCAAACACCTCCCACCGAGATCCTGCTTGACTCGGTTTACCTGCCAGTGTGCCAATGCCAAGGAAACCATGGACTATGGTTATAAATAAAACTATCATATTGTTAAAATGATGACACATAGACAGGTTAAACAGTTAAAATGATTGGCCTGTTTTCTGACAGCAGATTGGATGCCTGCCCTCATCTCACTTCCATTAAACTTCAAAGGAAGCAGGTCAAGTTCCTGTTTCAAACTTTTAATTTTATAAGCTCCTGCTCAAGATAAAGTTTTGAGGCATTAACATTTTCCCAGTTCTAGATTTTGGTCAGGCAGTCTTCAAAGAAATGATATCGTGATATAGAACAGCAAACTGGTTAAAATTGTGGTCTTCAAAGGAAACATTTGCCAAAAAAAATGGGACTAGCATTTAACTTTCAGGGGTAAAATCATTAATTACTGACTAAAACTGCCGCCTCACAGCGCCAGGGACCTGAGTTCAATTCCAGCCTCGGGTCACTGTCTGTGTGGAGTTTGCACATTCTCCCCGTGTCTGCGCAGGTTTCCTTCAGGTGCGCCAGTTCCCTCCCACAGTCCAATGATGTGCAGATTAGGTGGATTGGCCATGCTAAATCGTCCATTTTGTCCAGGGAAGTGTAGGTTAAGTGGTTTAGCCATGGAAAGTACAGGGTTACAGGGATAGGTTGGGGGTTTGAGTCTGGATGGGATACGCTTGGGAGAGTTGATGTGGACTTGCTGGGCCGAATGGCCTGTTTCCACACTGTAGGGGTTCTATAATTCTATGAAAAGGAATGGGTGATATCATAAAACTAAAGGAAAGAGTGCACAGAAGTGCAAAGAATAGTGTAGATCCAGGAAACTGGGTAAAAGAATAAAGAATATAATATACTTAAAACGATAGACAGGGTAGATACTGGTAAGATGTTTCCCTGTTTGGGGAGTCTAAGGCCAGATGGTACAATTTAATAATAATGGGGATTTCTTTTAGGTCTGAGGTGAGGAGAAATTCTTTTTACTCAGAGTCATACGTCATAGAGTCATAGAGCTATACAGCATGGAAACAGACCTTTGGTCCAACTTGTCCATGCCGACCAGATATGCTCAATTAATCTAGTCCCTTTGGTCAGCATTTGGCTCTCTAAACTCTTCCTATTCATATACCCACGCAGAAGCCTTTTAAATGTTGTAATTGTACCAGCCTCCACCAATTCCTGGGATTCCGAGCTTTTGGAATTCTCTACCACAGAGAGCCATGGAGGCTCAGTCTTTGTCTATTTTTAGGTAAAGAATGATCGATTTCTGATTATCAGTGGCATACAGGGTAATGGGTATGATTGGATAAGAGGCACTGAAGTAATCAGTCAGCCATGATTGTATCAAATGGCTAGGCAGGCTTGCTGAATGGGCTGAATGGCATTCTCCTATTCCTGTGAACCTAACTATAAATGAAAACAGTTACTGTATTAGGAGCTGCAAAAAGGGATTATGAAAAGAAACTTGCAAAATATGAGTTAGCACAAAATGGTTTTACAATTTCATTAGATTTTACATTTTTAAGAAAAGGTTGGTTAAAGATAAAACGTGACCTCTCAAATAAAGCACAGCAAATTTATTGCTGTCCCTTCAAGGTCAACATCTGATTCTTGTACAACATTGATGGGAGCACCCACCACCTGCAAGTTCCCCTCTAAGCTATGCACCATTCTGAATCACTGTTCCTTCAGTGTCACTGGGTCAAATTCCTAGAACTGCTTTCCTAACAGCATTGTTGATGCACTCACACCAAATGGATTGCAGTGGTCAAGAAGGCAGCTCATCACCACCTTTTCAAGGACAACTAGGGATGAGCAATAAATGCTGGCCCCACTAGGAATGTCCACACCCCTTAGGTGAAATAAAAAATAAGAAAGTAATTTTGTCCTCTGAAGAGTTGGCAAAAAAAATTGTCTTTTAACCCTGTCCTGGCTGTAGACCATAGATGCCCATGAGATTCATTATGTTCTGATGTTATATTTGCCTCCATTGTATGTGCAATACCAGGATCTGAGTTGGTGGTTAAAAATATGAGGTGAAGTGATGGGGTCTCTTCATTGATGTGCTCTATCTTCCTGAACAGGCAGTAATTCTTGGATTTCTGATAGCTGGAACAGATAAGGGGATGTTGGTATGTGGGAAAGATGAGGATTGGGAATTTGCGTTGTGCAACAGGAGGCCTATGGTGATACCATCAGTAACTTGCTCATCACATCAGGCATTGGGATGAACATGTGTTGTGAGTTGAGGAATAACATAATACAGGAACATACCTTTATCTTCAATATCCTCAGCAATGTGGAGTAGGAGATTTGTAGAAATTAGGGATAATGGACACGAGCACATAATGGAAATAGATGTCTTGTAGTGGCCTATAAGGGGATATGCTGGTCTCAACTATTCACGATATTTGTTTACAACCAAGGAAATTTAAAAAATCAGGAAATCATACATTCAAGTTTGCCGATGGCACAAAGACTAGTGGTATGGTAAATAATGTGGATAGGAGCGAAATAATTACAAAGATATATTGACAAATTGAATCTGTAGGCAAAACTGTGATAGATGGATTTTTATTTAACTCAGTGTTGGATCATTCATTTGGAACAAGAAGAGACATGGAGATATGTTTAAGATAGTGAAAAGCAGAGAACAGTAAAAGTCCAAAAGATTCAGAGGCCCATGTACAGATCACTAAAGTATTGTGGTTAAGTAGAAAAATTGACAAAAAGGCAAATGGAATGTCATCTTTTATATCTATAGACTATCCTGTACAGGGAATACATTTAGCTGGCTGCATACAAATCCCTGGTCAGAACACATTTACAGTGCTGTGTCTTCCTTCATTTGTTCATGGGATAAGGATGTTGCTGAAAGGCCATTAGGCATTGCATATCTCTACTTACCCTTATGAAGTGGTGGTGTGGCACCTTCTGGAATTGCTTCAGTCCATTTTCTGTAAGTTCAACTAAATGTGATCAGGGAGGTACATTTCCTGACATTTGCCCCAGAGTTGGCAGACAAGGGAAATAAGCATCCTGCTTTGTGGACACAGTCCCGTATGTCCTGCTGAATGGTGTGATTTGATGTAGGATTTCCTCTTCCCCCAGTACCAACAATGGAGGCCATGGCACCATATCATTCCAGCACAGTCCAAGATTGCCACCTGGGCTGAAGCACTCTCAGCCATCTGAAGGAATACCCAACAATGTAGGAAGAAGGTCAATGCCCTTCTCTAATCCACCAGGGTAAGTTCCACTATCTTCTCTCCAAAATTCAAACACAATCTATCTCTGCTACTGTACTTACCTCCCATCAAAACTCATGCTGTACAAGTATCACTACTGTTTACAATACCTTTCCCACATGCTCTCATCCATCCCAACTCCACAAACCCTGTTTGCCTTCTGCTTATTCACTCATTTAGAAAGCTTTCCCACCTACACCTGCAGTAATAATTGTGCCACCCACTATCATCTCCTATAATATCTCAGTCCATGAGGAAAACAGTTCGCAATTCGACAGAAGGAGTCAAGGATGGTGATGTGTTGCCTGACATTCAATTCCTCAACCCTTGCAAGGAGAAAATCCTGACTGTGATTGACCTGAGCAGGACTTGGACTGGTATTGGAGGCAGTCCTTGACATATAGTGAAGCAGTGAAATTCTAATTAAAGGTTAGCCCCCTTAACTTGACTGAGGCCTGATAATAATTATGACAAACTTTCTAGCTTTGAATCTGTACTGAATGAGTTGAGTTCATGTCAATTTTGCCCAAAGTCAAGTTTGTTTGGTGAATTTGGTTAGATGGGAGACAGAATATTAATCAAGTGAGTTGGGCTGTTAATAAAACATTTAAGAAGCACTAACAACAACCAATTCGCATCTCACTGCTGCCTCCTGAGAATCTTGTCAGGCCACTACTGAAAAGCATAAAGGCTGGAACAAGATGATCTCAATGTTGAGATTGTCCTTACCAAACTTGTCACCCAATTTGCCATCTCACCATGACCAACTCTTTTTGACCCCTGTGAGATTTCACCCATATGTCTGCTCCCTTTATGGCAGAGGTCAAGGGTTGAAAGACAATTTGAAGAAGACTTGACAAATTGCTGTATGTGAACTTACGGATCATGTGGAAGAGTGAATATTTAAAAGATACAGATAAAGCAAGCTGCATTGTTCTGGATGGTTTTTCAGTGTGTTTGAGGTTCACTAAATCAGACAAGTGGGCAATATTCTATTGTACTTCTTACAATGTGCCTTGTAGGTGGTGGATGTGCTTTTGAAAGTCAGTAGGCAGGTTAATCATTGCAGAATTTCCAGCATCTCACTTGCTCTTGCAGCCACAGTTTTTATTTGGCTGGTTCAGCACAGCTTCCAGTCAATGATAACGTCCAGGATGTTGATCATGAGGATACAACAATGATAATGTTACTGAATGTCAATGAAGATGGTTAGCTTCTCCCTTGTTACATTAGAATAAAGGAATAAGGAGTAGAAATAGGCTATTTGGCCCTTTGAGACAGCTCTGCTCATCACTAATAAAATCATGCCTGATCTCATTGTTGCCTGAACTCCATTTCTCTGTCTGCCTCCAATAGCCCCATAATCCCTTGCTTATCAAAAATTTTATCTAACTCTGCCTTGAGTAATTTCAATGACACAATGTCCACTATCTTCTGGGGAAAGAATTTTACAGATAAACAATGCTTTGAGGGAGAAAAAAAAATTCCTAATCTCCATTTTAAAAAGGAGTCCTCTTATTTTTAACCTACATTCCCTGCTTATTTTTATGCAGAAGTGGAAATATTCTCCAGTATCTACCTTATCACTCAGTAGTATCTTATCTACCTTAATTAGAGCACCTCTAATTCTTCTAAATTCATTGGCTACAGGTCCTTTCCTCATAGAATAATCCCCACATCCCAGGAATGGGTTAAATGAACCTTGCCTGAACTGCTTCTGATACGAAAACCTTCTTTCAAAATAAGGAGACCAAAAATGTGTAGATATTCCTGTCATTACCAGAATTTGTCTGTATTGATTATTACCTGCCATTATCTATGAAGCCTGGATATTGTCGATATTTTGATGCAAGTGGACATGGGTTGCTTCAGTATCTACCATACTATTGCCCTAGCAGTTTCAGAGTCAATATTTCTGTGCTCAGCTTTTTCTTGATATCATCTGGTAGGATGAGTTGAATTGGATGTGAGAGAGGGAATGTTAAGAGGAGGCTGAGGCAAATGATCTGCTGGGCCCTCCTGTCTGCAAATGCTGGGGTTTGTCATTATTGAGGATGTGATGTATGTGGAGTGTTCTCTTGTGTTTAGTTTCTAAGTGCCACCACCATTCACGGATATGACAGACCTTGGAGCTTTGATCTGATCCACTAGTTGTGGAATCACTTAACTAATTGCAAAGCACGTTCCCACCACTCTTTTGAATGCATTTGGACTTGTGTTGTGGCTTCACTTGGTTGCAATAGGTGATTTTTCAATGCAATTTTTGTTTTTGCTATTTGTTTGTAACAGTTTTGCTGAAATCCAGTCTGTGGATTAATTGTTTTATCAATTTGAAAAATGTGCTTGTTCCAAGTCTAATCTGGGAATCAATGATTCAGTATATGGAGTTTGACAAATTCTGGTGGAACAGATGGCTTCTACTTGATGGACAAGACAAGAACTAGGAGTGCATAATTAAAAATAACGGAGCAATTTGTGATATTGATAAGAGACTTATTGGCCTTTTGACCTCATAATGTGAAATGAATTCCAAACCAGTTTATCGGGAAGATGTGGTTAAAACTATGACACCTTGCAGGCTCAGTTGTTGATTGAGAATTTAGGTTGCAAGATGTGAGATAGTGATTTCCACGATGACAAAACACAGACCATATCAAAACGTCAGAGACGACAATGATTTTAGAGACAATAATGATACCAATACCAAATGTGGAGAGCTACTGCCCTAATGGATCAGGAAATATCATGGGATATAGACACTCTACCTCAGAAGAGGCTGACCTGGTCAGTCATTTGAAACGTACCGAATACTCATTTGACACGCTGGCCCCCAAGAGCAATGTGCAGTTGTGTGGGATTGCCAACTACCAATATCTGGACTTTGGGATAAGATAAATAAATTAACTTGTCTAAGATTTTGGGGAAATGTAAGGATATCCACTTTAGTAGGTAAAAGAGTTCTCCTTTCTTTTAACAAGTCACTGAAATACTGGGATACTTTCTTTTCCAAAACTACACCGTGGAGGTCACATGGCTTAAGCTTGTTGCTTGGGTTTATTTATTGGACATCACATACCTGAGTTTACAGCTGGCAGAACTTCTTTTTTGTTTTGGATATTGTTTGGAGTTCAGTTGGAGCACAGCCTATTGAGAGGCAGAAGCTACCAAACTCAAACTTTACCTTCGTCAGTCAAGGCTTTTGAGGATCCAATGTGATAACCGAAACTCTGATCCTGTCATTCCCTTGAAAAGCCTCTGAAATGGACTTTCTCAATGTTTCCTGAATGAAATATGTATGCGAAGGACTCAGTGACAACTGCCTATGTTGGGTGACACCTGATCATGTGTGCCAGACACTGACTGAATACCGTTTTGAATAATTCATATGTAAGCATTTTTGCCTTCAACAACTCACCATGATTTGGCTAAAGAGTTTTTTTTTTCAAAAATAATCTCTTCAGAGAAAGTACTTTAATTGGTATATGGTTAGGTTTTTGGTTGTGTTAATATTTATACCTTTGTGATTCAAAGTGTGTATTAATCCAACTTGTCTTTTTGGTGATTAAGTCTTGTTTTATAATAAATCAATAGATTTCTTGTTAATTAAAGAAACTTGGATGCTTTTTTTTCTTATTCAATGCAATTGGCCATATTAGTCACAGATAAAGTGCTTAAATGTTTATTGTGACAAGTGGAGTAATGGGCCTATATAGAGACAGTGTATTCCCCCTACCTAGGTCATAACAATCTCGAGAGTAAGATCCTCCAGAATTTGGGAAATAACAGTGGAGGGGAGCAACTCTGTTCCTTCATTTTTAGGTGTGCTTGCTTCTTTGCTTGCTCTTCTACTCAGTGAACAAAGGTTCATGGTTTGATAGTAATGGGTGAGATAGAGATAATCCTAGGCATGAGTTTAGAGATTGTGGTTGAATATAGTGTTGCTGATGGCCCCACAGTGCATCTTGGATGTTTCGTTTTCAACCATCTCTTCTGAATTTATCCCATTTATCACTGTGTATTACTACACGGCAAGGTGGAGAGCATACTCAGTGTGAAGATGAGGCTTTGCTCAACAAGGACTGTGCAGTGATCATTTCTAAGTATACTGACGTGGACAGATACATCTACAACAGGTTGGTTAGTGAGGGAAACATCAACTGAATATTTCCTCTTGTTGTTTCTCATACCACTTTTTGCAGAAAGCGTCCCACAAATACACCCATTTGGTCAATAATGATGGAAATTAACCACGCAGGGTGATAAACATAAAAGTCTCAACCCAGAATATATTTTTTGTCTCTATCTTCAGGGTTCTGTCCAAATAATGTACAACAAAGGAATACTGATTCATCAGTGAGAGAGGAGTGTAGATGATAATCAGGAGAATGACATGAAAGATGAGTTGAAGACAGGGCAGATCTTATTAAATGGTGGGACACACTTGAGGGGACAAATATCTTGCTCCTGCTCCTATTTCTTATCTTCTTATCAAGTACTTTATCAGGTCCTTGCTAAAAACTCAGTACACCACAGCAACATTCTTAATTAACTCCTCAAAAAACTCAATCAAATTTCACATTCATCATCTTTCGTTAACAAATCCATATTGACTATCCTTGATTAAACTGCAGATACATTCTATCCTTCGGAATACTTTCCAACAACTTCTCCACCATTGAAGTTAGATTGACTAGCCTATAATGACCTGGTCTGTCCCGTGCTCACTTATTTAATTACAAGGTAACATCAACAGCTCTCCAGTTTTCTGGCACCCCATTTGTGGCCAGAGAGGTTTTGAAAATTGCTTCCATGGCCTCTGATATCTCTATCCTTGACTCCCTCAGCAGCTTGGGATATATCTCATCCACTCTTATGGCTGCTAAATCCATTAGTATCTTCTCTCTGTCTAAGTTAATTTCTTATAATATTTCACAGTTTTCCACCCTGGAGTTTATACCTATGTCATCCTTTCCGTTATGAAGATGGATACAAAGTATTCATTGAGGATTATGCCCATGTTTTATAGGTTCCACACACAGATCATTCCTATGGTCCCTAACGGATCCGACTCTTTTCCTAGTTATTCTCTTGCTCTTTATATATTTTAAAAATTCCCCTTTGGGTTTTCCTTTATTCCACTTTATCAATACTTTCTCATGCACTCTCTTTACTTACTTAAATTTCCTTTTGCATTCTCCCATAAACTACTGCTTGAAGGATTCTGACATATTGAGTCCTCAGTATCTGCCTTAAGTTTCTCCTTTTTTAATCCTAACCTTTATGTCTCTTGACATCCAGATTTCTCTGGTCTGGTTCCCACTCTTTGTTTTTACAAGAGGATATTTGCCCTGTACTCTCTCCATTTCCTTCTTGAATGCCTCCCAGCGCCCCGACAGGAGTGGCACAGTGTCTCAGAGGTTAGCACTGCTACCTCACAGCACCTGGGTTTGATTCCACTCTTGGGCGACTGTCTGTCTGGAGTTTGTACATTCTTCCCTTGTTTGCGTGGGTTTCCTCCAGGTGCTCCAGTTTCCTCCCACAGCCCAAAGATGTGCAGGCTAGGTGGGTTGGCCATGCTAAATTGCCCACAGTGCCCAGGGATGATCAGGCTAGGTGGATTAACCATGGGAAATGCAGGATTACAGGGATATGGTGGGGGGTGGGTCTGGGTGGGATGCTCTTCAGAGGGTCAGTGTGGGCTTGATTGGCCAAATGGCCTGCTTCCACACTGTGGGGATTCCATTCTATCTGCAACTAGCTGTTCCCAGTCCACTTTGGCCATTCATATATTCGCAAAATAAACATAATTAGCAAAATTTCCCCACTTCGAACACATATTCCTGGCCTATATTAATACTTTTCCATAATTATCCTGTGGGTGGTGACGGAAAGGTTTGAGACATTAACTGCAGGGTATGATTCTGTGAGGATGAGCATGACAGGCATTGTGGGATAACTCTGCCAATGTTAGTACCAACCCCAGATGTTAATGAGGAGCATTTGGGGATCATCTGGTCTGAATTTGCCTTTGTTGTCTTCAGTGGGAAGGTTAATGGTGGGTAGTCCATCCAGTTATCTTCCTTTCAATTTTTCTGCAATGGCTTAATACAACTGCAGGGCTTACTAAGCCATTCCAGATGGAACTTAATGGTGTGCATCTGTAGTCACATGTATACAGAGAAGATAAGGAATGACAATTTTCTTTCCTAACACAAGGAACCAGATGAGTTTTTTTTTTATGATAATTGATGGTTTATGGTCATCATTACCGAGGCTAGCTTTTTTTATTTGAGGTTTTTATTTAATTGAATTTAAATTCAACCACTTACTGTATTGGGATTTGAACACACAGTTCTAGAATTTTAATCCAGGTTTTTGATTAATATGTCTAGTAACAATGCCAGTAGCTCCTTTTCCTGTAATCTATGTACACTTTTAAGGACTGCATGATAGAATACTGTGGCCTTTGGAGATTATGCAGCAGATTCTTTGGAAGGTTACCCTGATTTTAACGGTTTGATTACGAGATTAGATAAACCAGACCTGTGTTCTCTGATTGTTAAAATGTTAAGGGATGATTTTTCTCGTGGTTGTGTAGGCTTTTGAAAAGAGTGAACAGAGAGAAATTTGTCCACTTGTGAGATAATCTGGGACAAAGGGACATTACATTAGTATTAGAAAGAGATAATTTAGGAGGGAAGTTAAGAAACACTTCTTCAAGCAAAGAACATTAGAACTATGAACTTGTCTCCCGCAAACATCAGTAGATGTTAGCTAATAATGCTAATTATTTTAACTTTAATTTTTTTGCCAATCAGTTATTTGAACTAAGGAATATGGAATTAAGGAACTAAGGTTATTTACAAAAGAACCAGAGGTGAAATGAGGGAGAACACTTTTACACAATAAAATTCAGAATGTGCTATCTGATAGGGTGATGGAAATGGATTCAAATAGCCACCTTCAAAAGATAAATAGTACAGAGAAAAAAATATAGTGTATATGGGGAACGTTAAGGAAAGTGGACGAATCACAATGGCTTTTGGAAGAGTTGTTACAAGCATGATAGGCTGAATTATCCTTCTCTGTATTTTATAATTCCACAATTTTAAGACATTCTGATTGTTGAAGGTATATGCTGTGATTGTTATGTGCTTATTACCAGATTGTGTCATATTCATAATTTTGACTAGAAGCCTATAACTTGTACTTTGCAGTGTTTGGTGTAAGGCCAGTAGTGTCATGAATAATCTATTTTCATCCCTTGTGCTCTATTTTTAACTGAATTGAGTTTTAACATAAAGCCCACAGAAAATTAAGCTGCCATCAGAGGAAGGGCAAGATTTCTCATTCCTATCACTCTTGCAATATATCGTTCAACCTTTACAAACGATAAGAAACAAAACACAGGTGACTTTTAAGGAAATTAGTGTCATATATTGGATATCCGTACAAAAGATGAAAAGTCAGTCTTTCGGAACAGGAATGTTGTCTGCCACAGAATGGTGAAAAATGACAGGAGACGTGTAACTAAAGTTAATAAACACAAATGGTTTTCCTGTGGTTACCCTGAACCTGTACTGTGATTTCTGTATTTACTGTGGCCCCACAGCATCCTAGCAGCAGCATCAGTATCCTGTCATTAATATGAAAGGTAAACTTAATGAAGCATGAGTGGCATCAGTTCAATGTGTCGTCCAGCTTACTGCTGTAGAAATAAACTGGTCTCATAGGTGGACTTTTTATATTTTATTTTCCTGCACTCTGCAAAAATAGCTGAAATACCGGTAACTTTCTTTATGTATTCCCAATGGCCTTGAATTTCCTATAGATTACAAAACTTCATTTCCACAATTTATTATATAATAAAACAAATATTTGTTTTCTATTTCCCCTTCCTACATTTGATTTGTCATTTTTGTTGGTAGCTTAGTTGATGTAATGCTCACCAGAAACATATTCCCTTTGGTAAATTTACTTGCCCTGCTTTGATGCATCTCTTTCACATAACATCCAATTCTTCAGCATAAAAAGGAGGGAGCAATGATTTGCTCGGGAGGTTTTGTGGTTCAATAATTGGTATCCCTGCCTCTGATCTAGAAGTGCCAGGTTCAAGTTCCAGCCCAGGTGTTCTGTTTGTAATGTGGCTGAACAGGTTGAGCTTTGTAAATGCTTCTAAGAAGTACTAATGGTAGGTGTTAAGAGCAGGAGAAATGGAAAGAAATTAGATCCTCTACCATCTCTATCCATAGCTCCAACTACAGCCTGCAAGCTGAAGTGCCTATTCCCCAGTAACTCAGACTCCTCAGAAAACAGTTGGCATGGTTGGTGTGGAATGCATTCAGTCCTTGCTTGGAATGAAGGGTTAATTATACCTTTACTTAATGAATAGATTCTGAAGGTGTATGTCACAGTGACATCAGATCGCATGAAATAAAGCCTGAAGATGTTATTAACTGCTTATGTTTATTAAAATCTGTTAAGGTCCACTCAGAAGAATGTAGATTGCATATTACATGTGGTTGCAGTGATCAGACTAAGGAATCAAAGACAAGCATCATGGAGTGCCTGAAGTGAAAACCAGAAATAGCGTCATGTGCTCAGAAGATGAGACCTGCCCAGTGTTCCAATGGGAAGATAAGCTCAAAGGCAACAAAAAAAACGAGTGATGGTCACCAAAGTCAGAGAGGAAGAACCCATGCAAAAGCTGAAGAAGAGATAGAGACTGGCCATAGGAAGAAAAATTGTAAGCAACAAGAAAATTAATCAGCCACAGTGAGCAAAACATTACAATAATGCATAAGTACTCGCAGGAATGGGAAAAAAAAATGAGCACTCAGAAAAATCACCAGCTATAATCACAGGAAACAAAACAGGAAGCAAACCACAAGAACTCAGCTCAGCCAGATTTACAGAATGTCACAAGTGCCAACAGAGAGGTCATGTCACAGCTGCAACACAACTCAAAAAGCTTAAGCACGGAACACTGCAGTTTGTGAGTCTCCCAACATTAGATGACACAGAGGAGCAGAATGAATTCTTCCTTAGGGATGTGGCCAGACCATTAATTGCACAGATGAGCAAGACAAATTCTGGCATGCAGTAATTATGATTAGTGGCAAGAAAACTAAGTTTAAATTGTACAGTGGGGCAGGTGTATCCATCGCCATGCCTACAGATTCAGGCTCCAGTTCGCTGTAATGGGAGGGAGATCACAGAAAGCCTGTATGTCATTTCTAATCAATATATTTCTTTATTGAGAACATATACCTGTGCAATTTCAAACATGAAAATGAAACAAAGACCTGTGGATATTGGAAATCTGAAAGTTCTGATGAAGGGTCAACGGACTTAAAACGTTAACTCTGTTTGTCTCTCTACAAATACTGCCAGGCCTGCTGAATTTCGTCAGCACTTCTTGGTTTTGTTCCAACACTTTTCTTTATTTAGCTCATACTGAGGTTGACTCCCAGAGCTTTGAAGTAGTCTCTGCCACAGAACCTCACTCAACCTTAAGTCTACTCTCGGGTGGTGGGAATGAGTTTGCATAGTAATAATGTCACCAGACCTGAGGCATAGATTAAAGCTGTGGGTCCTGTTTTCGAATGGCAACTGGTAGAATTTAAATTCAATTAATTAAATCAGGCTACAATCAATAAAATCATCTCAGCAATTGTGACCATGAAACTACTACTGATTGTCATAAAAATCCCATCTTGTTCATTAATGCCTTTTAGGGAAGGAAATTTGCAATCCCTTTCCCATATGTGACTCCAGGCTCATAGCAATATGGCTGATTCTTAACTACCTACTGAAATGGCCTAGCAAGCCACTCAGTGAAAGGACAATTAGGGATGGGCAATAAATGATAGTCTTATTGGCAATGCCCACATCCCTTAAAAGAAGAAAAAAACATAACTTCCCTCAAACAGAGGCTTCTGACGGCAGAAAAGGAAATGTTCTAAAACTGAAGACAATCAGCCACAAGATGGTATTCTGAATCTTTGGTTACTCTTTCCAGACTAGACGGCAAAGGATGAAGCTACTAGTCCAGTCATGCTGTTAATTTAATGGGCACAGAGGTCGTTTCAGTTTGTCAAGGCTCACTTGTCTCTTTTGAGGAGAATGATTCCTTCATTAAAGAAGGTAACAAGAAGCAGTGAAGTTGTCTACTTATTTCAAGGAAACTACCAAGGAAATGCAACAATAGCAATTGCAAGCATAGTTATATAAAGGAATTCCTCCCTGTATAGAAGTCTGTACTACCAGAGGGAAGCAAGAACAAGATCTCTTATTAGTTCAATCACACATGCAAACAAGTGAAGCTTCAAAATATGACACAGCCTGAAAATTAACCATAACATCTGGAATCGCTCAGATCACGAAGTCAGAAAGAAGTCTTCAATCATGCAAGAAAGAGACCTCGCAGCTCCAACACAGATTCATGAAAATTTAAACTTTAAGGAGAGTGGAGGATGCTCACCCGAATTGGTAGAATGTTTGGCAAGCACAGAACCAGCTCATTAGAGGTAGTTCAATAACTAAAAGCAGTTCATAAAAAGTGATTCAGGAAAGGATATGTTTAAGTCCAAATTGGACCATGCCAATAGACAATGTTCTGAAATTATTGAGCAGTATACATGGCACCAGGAGTATGCACATTTATCTCATCAGTCTGATAATGAGTGTACACCCAAGAATCTTTTAAAGCTCAATAAGTAGGAGATCCAACTGTAGAGATTCAAAAGTTGCAAAATGCCTTGGTGGACCTTAGAGTCACACATAAGATAAGTTTTAACAGCTCAAAGATAAAAAAGGATTGAAGCAGTCTAATGGTCTCAAAGTGATTGTTGACCTAAAAGCTATCAGCGTTCGCACAACAGAAGAAAGCTTTGAAGTTAAAGAAAAGGTTGTGGTGGATTTCCAAACTTCCAGTGCAGGTAACTGATGTTTTCATGCAAGTGACACAGCAAAAGAGGTACATTAATGCAGGAAAAAAAATCTTTCAGGGAAATAATTAGCATTCCAAGATTATTGTGAATGATCTGAGGAAAACCTTTTCGTACAATTCGTGAGTGGTGATCTCTCTCTTGAGAGAGAGAACAAAAGTCTTCATTTAACTTTGCAGAAGAGAATCATCAAGAGGTAAGTTGTTGTTAATGCTGAAGATCACCTGCAGAATAAGAATGATCTTTTGAAAGCAAACATATTCTATACATCACCCAAGAGAGCTGAAAATGCTATTGGAGAGTAATGGCTCAAGCAAAAGGAAATTGTGAGGTTTTAGGGAATGGGGGGCATGGGGAGAGGGAGTGCAGGGTGGAACTTGGTTAATAATGGTATTATAAATTAAATTGGGGGCCATGTGAAGTAAAGTTAATTATAACTTTATTTGAAGAATACCTACTGAACAAATGAAAAAGGAGCTATATCACAGTAATATCAGGTCACATGGAACTGAAGCCTGCATTGTAGGATTCCAGAAGATGTCATACCTTTACATGCTTTGTAAATATTAGTATTCAATTAAGCTTTTTAATGATCATTCCCAAGATGTATTATTACTACATGGTGTTCCAAATGGGGTAAAGTTGAGGTTTCTCTTCTCGCCCTAGTCATGGTGAGGACCCAGGAGACGTAGGTTGGACCTGCTTTTGGGCAGAGGACTCAAGAAGGAGAATGGTTTACTCATGAAATGTTAATCTGTCCTTTCTCTTTGTGGACCTTGACTGATATTTTTAGAATTTACTGCTATGTTTCAATGATTCCCAGCACTTCCCTATTATTGCCTACCTCCTTCTATTGTTCCAGTCTATGTTCTGCAGCTAAGTGTGCTACAAGCCAGTTCTCTGGTTAAGTATTTGTATGTCACTTGCCTATTATCAGATTGTTATAAACAACGGAAAAGAGTTATACAGTTATACTTCTTGGCTCACTAACCAGTATTTCTTCCATCAATAGTGTTATGTAACAATAAACCTAAATGGAATTACTCATTGTTAAATTTAAATATTTAGAGTTTCACTTTTATGCTGTCTCCAAATTTTACCTTGTTAATTGACGTAATGGTTATGTTCCCAAAACACAGAAATGGCCTTAGGATCAAAATTTTTCCTTTTAACAGTTCAAGCTAATGTATTCATTCTGGCCTGAATTTTATCAGCCCTCTGGGATGATGTTGGATATCAGGGGAATCCGTTAGGATGGCAAGGGATCTTTCTGCCATGATGCCATCTTGCCAGTGGGGATAGGGTGACAGAGTATCCTCCCTACCAGAGGTCAGTCAAGCTACTTAAGTGGAAAATTGATGGTTTTTCCCCATCCCTGCTGGCATTCTTGGTGGGAGGTAAGAGCTTATCCACAAAGGGAAGCTAACAAGCGAAGCCAGGTGACCTTATAGTTGACTTGGGGTGCAGTGCCTGGTGGGCGGCTATGGCCATCTCTACAGTAAAGTGCCCAGTCCTCATCAATACCAAACTCAACCACAGTGAGGGCTGCCTGACCGACTGACTCTGACACATGTTCCAAAACCACACTTATTGGATTTTGATGCCACCATCCTTTCACTAGGTCCTCTTGTTCCAACTGCCATTCAGCATTCAGCATTCAGCATTCACCATTACATTGTTCCCAGTGGTGTTCTAGAGGCTTTCGAACTGGATTGCTGGCAGCTTCTCAGGGAATGATGTTGGATGGATGACCTTAATAGGGACTGCCAGTCCAGCAACAGCTAATTAATTTACTGCAATGAAAAAATACACCTCCATGTCCTGAAGGCTGAAGAAATGGAGTGACACTACCTGTTCCACATCTGCCCCACCCCACCCCATTCCTAAGTTTAGGGTCTCTCACTATGAAAACAAACTTCAGCCCTATCTTTTTGTGCTTCACGTGCACAAGTGCGTCTTTTGTTTTCACTGATATTATCTTATTTTTAACCACAATCATAATTTAGATTGAAGCAGTAGAAATGAAGCTCATAATTTGCTTTAAATAAATTATAAGCATTGACACTAATGATTCTTAAAGCTGACATTTCCAACTCAGTCCATTTTACAATTTCCCTAATCCAATACCGATATTAAAGAATTCCTCCAGGGAGCTACGAAGTTATGATTATTATAAGAAGGATTCCAACAATACAGATAACACAAAAATCGCCTAGGGCCATGAACTCTGAGTACATTAGAACAGTCTACAACACTGACAATTCAACTGCAAAGCATGCTTTACATGGATTTGCATAGGATATATGGTAAAGAAACAGGTCATTTCACCCAGCTATTGCATGTTATAATGCAATATAATTATTCTTCAGGAGGGCTATTAACCAGGAATAATATTCAGATCAGAAATTATGGAACGGTACAAAAATGACCCTTATGCTTAATACCCTGAAGAATCTTTTGAGGTTGTCAATATTGCCAATGTACTTGGACTGCCCTGCTTGGCAACAAGAAATTTCAGGCTTGCAATCCAAATATTATATGACAAATACAAGTAAAGCAGTTATTGTGAAAGCTTTCAGAATACACAAAAATTATGCATCATGCAAAAGAGTAGTCTTTCAAAGATTGCATAGGAACCACGTGACAAATCTCCTCAGTTGCAGCTCAAGAACCCCAATGCAGTAATTTTCTTACTTTTGTTCATTCTTCCTTTCATTGTACGTGAACTTTATTGATAAGGACAATATTTATTGTCAATTTCTAATTGCCCAAGAGGGTGGTGATGAGTCACCTTCTACAACTACTGCAACCCATCTAAACTGCTGTCAGGAAGGCAGCTCCTAACTTTGATTCAGTAAAGGTGAAGGTATAGTTATATCGAGGTGATCTATGGCTTGGATGGAAACTTGCAGGTGATCCTGGAACCAAATGTCTGCTGACTTTATCCTCCCAGATGATAGGTGTCACATGTCTAGGAGATGCTGTTGAAAAGTCCTTGGTGAATAGTTGCAGTGCATCTTGTGCATGACATACAACGCTGCCACTGTGCTTTGGCTGTGGAGAGAGTAAATTATTAAACTGATGGATGGATGGTTGGTCAAGTAAGCTGCTTTGTCCTGCATTCTATCAAGTATTAATGGGGCTGCTGGCAAATGATGAATATTCTATCACTCTTCTAAATTGTGCCTTGTAGATTATGGACATGCTTTGGGAAGTCAAGACATGACAACTTATGACAGAGTTTCCAGCTTCTGCCCTATTCCTGCAGCCGTTGTATTTTATATCACTAGTCCAGTTAGATTTCAGGTTAATGGCAATGCGCAGAGTTTTGGTAGTGGGCGATTCCACAGTGGTAATGCCATGGTATGTCAAGGAGAGGTTATTGGATTCTCTACTGTTGGTGATTACCATTATCTGCCAATTGCCTCACTTGCTGCTGATCAGCCCAAGTCCGAATGTTGTCCAGGTCTTGTTTCATGCAAGCAGACTGCTTCAGCATCTAAGAGTTATGAATGATCCTAAATGTCATGAACACTGAGCACCAGCCAATATCTCCAGTTTTGATATTGTGCTTGATGGGGTCGATTGGTGTAGGATGGAAGGGTGTTGGAGATGGTGGCTAGAAGGTGGATGTGTTTTTTTGACAGAACAACTGAAGGTATTTTGGTCTACTCTTGAGGAACCCCTAAGACAATGCTATAATAAGAACTCTTACAATTAACTTACTTTCTGTGAGGTACAACTCTGACCAATGGAGTTTTCCTCCTGATACACATTTACTAGAGTTCCTTAACACCATACTGGGTCAAATATTGTCTTAATATCATGGGCAGAAGCTAGTTCTGAAGCACAAGTTCTCAGTACTTTAGCCAGGATATCATCAGATATCATCATTCTATAGTTTTTGCTGTATTTAATATCTCCTGCCATTTCTTGCAATCAGATGAAGTGAATTAAATTCAGGGATAGAGTAAGGGAATGAGTCTGGATGGGGTGCTCTTCATAGGGTTGATGTGGATTCAAAAGGGCACATGGCCTACTTCCACACTGCAAGGAGTCTATGATTCTATGAATTGGTTGAACTAACATTATGTTGGTGAAGAGCTTAGAAGGAGACTAAGATTGTTCATTCATTTGTCACTTCTGACTGAAGGTAGTTGCAATGTCTTGTGCTTAATTTGTACTAATTAGATAATCGAAGCATTACTTTATACTCTAAAGATAAAATATTCATCTTATTATTTAATATTAATAATACTATAAATCATAATAAACTGTAACTTATGCTTTTGTGTATGTATTGGTCAGAAATTGAGGTTTAATATGGGAATATGTTATTTGATCTCTTAAATTTGATTGAAGGAAGCACAGGAATGGAATGCTGTACTTCAGTAATTGTTAGTGTATGGAATTATGGAAGGGGGTGAATAATTAGAAATGTGTTAAACACAGCCACACACTTAAAGACATTACATTGATATTAATATTTTCACATGATGGGCATGAGAGGGTCATGGGCTGATTAACGTTTTTAATGAGGAACACATCTCCAAGCACCACATGTATACTTTTTGATGGATACCAGCAGCTGTTTTGAATGGTGGTATCCTTCGCCTGAGTTTGAAAAAAGGCTCACCTTTTAACAGCAGGTTGCATGGCAAGTTAAAGAGGGCAGATACTTCACTATCATGTCTAATTTTGCTTTCTGTGGTGCAGTTGAAATAGGAGGAAGCTCAAGTGCAACGTAAAAGGCAGCAAAGACTGGTTGGGCCAAATGGCCTGTTTCTGTGCTGTATATCCTGTGTAAAGTATATCCAGGCACATAGTGTCTGAGGAATGGTAAAACTGGCAGTGTCTGATAGGTTTCGTCGGGAGCATTCCACGTTTGAAATTAAAGAAGGTTTGTAGTAAAATGCTGAAATGATTCATTTTTGAGAAAGCACCGCTTTGTATCTTTCAGGGATCAGTGTGCCCGTACAGTATTCAAATAAATATATAGGTATAAGGATTAGCAGGAAAACTACACAGGAAACAACTAGATATAGCAGTCAGATGTAATTTCTCAGGAGAAAGGAGTTTAGCTGTAAAATAGCAGCTTTGAATGAAATGATTAAAGGCATCTACTCGGGTAAGCCAATATTAAAGAGAATATTTGAAGGAACAAAAGAAAATTAACAGACATCACCAGAAATAAGAAAGTTTATATTAAAAACATCATTAATGGAGCAGTATCTGATCGAAGCAAAAGTGGGAATGAAGTGATGAAGTGCTTTGCTTTGAAATTATCTTGTAGCAGAAAGCTAGGTACCTTTAGAGGCAACCAGTTATGACAACTTGTTATTGAGCAATGAATCTAAAAAAAAGTTTATGGCCTTAGAGAATGAAATATAGAAATTTATAAGACTAGACAGAAATATCAAGAAATTGATCAAGCTATGACTTCATGGTGAGAATGTAGCTGTGATTGAGCCAGCCCCTGCTTTATTTACGTTGGCCAGCAAATTTGCATCCCAGTGAAACTCATCAGAGTATGAAAGCTTGTAAAATTGCTCATAAATTACTAAACAACAAATAAAGAAAAACAGGCATTGCAGGATTACCTCAAAACTCCAAAATAGGGAATACAAAGTAGCGTTTTCTATTTATGGTATTTTCTATTAAACAATATGCTATTTCTTTTCATACACAGTGCTCTCAGTGCTCGTTAGTCTATGATGTTCTCTGATGTAAAGTGTTTCTAGTATACATAATTCTCTGATAAATTTATATCAGTCTCTGGAACTAGTTGTTGTCTCATATACTTCCAATGTCCGAGAAAGGACTGGCGTTACTAAGGGATGCAGATAGACTAGGCGAATGGGCAAAACTGCAGTAGATGGACTTCAATGTAAGCAAGTGTAAGGTTATCCATTTTGAACTGAAAAAGGATAGATCAGGGTACTTCCTACATGGTATGAAGTTTAACTACTGTGGAGGTTAAAAGAAATTTGGGATTTCAGTTGCCTAGATCTTTAAAATATCATGACCAGATGCAGAAAATAATTGGGAAGGCTAATGAAATGCTGTTCTTTATAGCTAGAGCACAGGAGTATAAGGACATGGAAGTTAATCTGTGCTATACAAAACCCCGGTTAGACCCCATTTGAAGTTCTGTGAGCAGATCTAGTTACCACACCTTAGCGGGTTTGGAGGGAGTTTAACATTCATTTACAAGAATGATACCTGGACTTTCAGGGGTTAAGTTATGAGAAGAGATTATACAAATTAGGCCTGTTTTCTCTAGAATTTAGAAGGGTGATGGATGATTTAATCAAAGTCTTCAAGATACTAACAGAAAAAGACATGGTAGGTAAAGATAAACTATTTCCACTGGTTGGAAATTCTAGAACTAGGGGGCATAGTCTGAGAATTAAGGCCAGACCATTCAGGAGAGATGTTAGAAGCACTTCCACACACAAAGGACACCAGAGGTTTGGAACTCTCTTCTACCAACGGTAGTTGATGCTAGATTTGTCGTTATTTTAAAATCTGACAAAGATAAATTTTTATTAAGCAAAGGTATTAAGTGAAATGGACCAAAGGCGAGTGAATGGAGTTAAATTACAGATCAGTAATGATCTCATTAAATAGTGGAACAAGGTTGAGGAGCTGATTGGCCTACTCCTGATCTTACGTTCCTATGGTGTTCACTAATAAAATTAAGAATTGTCAGCAGGATTTTATCAAAGTAACAACACTGTCTTCATAAATATTTGGAAACTCCAGCTGGGTACATAAATTTCATATATTAGTGCCAGGTTGCATCTTAATCTGAGTTTCATTGCCTCCTTTGGATATCTGAGGGCTTTCTCACATCTTGCAGCCTTCCTAAAAAGCACAAAAAAGTAGACGTTGAAGATAATGAGGTAGATTCAGCCGTTAAAGATTCTGGATGAGATTTTCTACTCTTTGAAGGTGGTGAGGGAGTTGACAAGAAGGGAAAACAATTGACCCAATGAGATCTGAAGAGTAATTTATGAAAGTTCTGATCAAGAAGGTCTAGGGGAAACATTAATATTTGTTACCTTTAAGGTCTTAAATGGCCAATAATGGTTTCTTAAGAGCATCGCATCATCACCTCTCCTATCACCTGTAGACCAGGACGGAATTGTGGCCTTTGATTTCCTGACATTGAAATTGGGGTCACCTTCCTGCTTCCCTGGGAATATGTGGGAAATCAAAGGCAAAGTTGTGAAGCAAGTGGGTGGTCTTTGAAAGTCACCTCTTTGCTCTTGCCTCTGACCCCCAATGTTATTTCCCGGCAACTCCACCTTGTAGGAAGCCTACCATGTCAAGGAACGGAGTTCAGTCCCAAGGTGATGGGTTATGGATATGTGGAACAGTCACTCTTCCTCTGTAACACTGGCACCATTCCCCACCTCTTCCTCCGTTACACTGATGAATATATCGGCACTGCCTTGTGCTCCCATGAGGAGCTTGAACAGTTCATCAACTTTACTAACACCTTTCACCCCCAACCTCAAATTCCTCTGGACTATCTCCGACACCTCCCTCCC
This sequence comes from Rhincodon typus, assembly GCF_021869965.1. Lineage (NCBI taxonomy): Eukaryota > Metazoa > Chordata > Chondrichthyes > Orectolobiformes > Rhincodontidae > Rhincodon > Rhincodon typus. The sequence goes on along the minus strand of NC_063334.1, from coordinate 79,095,423 downwards.
CATCCTGGACCTCTCTGTCTCCATCTCTGGTGACCGTCTCAGCACTGATATCTATTTCAAACCCACTGACTCCCATAGCTACCTTGACTCACCTCCTCTCATCTACCCTCCTGCAAGAATATGACCCCTTACTCCCAATTCTTCCACCTCTGCCGCTTCTGCTTCCGAGATAGGGCATTCCACTTCCCAGACATACCAGATGTCCTCCTATTTCAAAATAGCTTTAAAATCTCCCCACCCCCGGACTCATTTCATCTCCAACCCTCCCTCTCATCCCCGCTTCCTTGACCTGACATAACCTGTCCATCTTCTCTCCCACCTATCCGCTCCTCCCACCTCACTGACCGATCCCCACCACTCCCTACCTGCACTCACCTATCACCATCCCACCTATATTCCCCAGCCCCACCCCTCCTCTCTCTATTTATTTCTGAGCCCCCTTCCCCCTCCCCATTTCTGAAGAAGGGTCCCAACCTGAAATGTCAACTTTCCTGCTCCTCTTATGCTGCCTGGCCTGCTGTGTTCCTCCACTCTGCACTGTCTTGTCTCTGAAACCGAAGCATTGATTGCTTTCAAGAAGGAATTAGATATGGCACTTAGGGCTAAGAGGATCAGAGAGTATGTGGAGAAAGTGAGGACAGGGCACTGAGTTGGATTGTCAGGCTCAAAGGGCTGAATGGTCTACTCCTGCTCCTGTTTCTATTTTCTAAGTTAAGAATGCACTTAGAGTTGGATTGCATGCCCTAATCATGGAAATGAATAAGTAGCACATAAACTAAATGCTACCTGTACCTTTGAACAGGTACATAGTAATTGTAACCACTCCTTGCTAAATGTTGGAGGTCCTTACCAAAAGGTCTTTAAAATCTGAGGAACCAATAAAGTGGCACTGCAGAAAACATCTGTTATGCCAAGCTAGATCAATTCTGAAATGGATCAGAAGTGACTTAAATATTGATTGATGTTGTAATTTTCCAAACAATTGGAAACAGCAGAAGGCTGAAAGGCCTTAGATACACATCGCAACCAGCTCAGACCATAAAACCAGAAGACATAGGAGAAGAAGCATAACATGCAGCCCATCCAGTCTGTTACACTAATCAAGCAGATCATCGTTCATGTCTCAATTCCACTGACCTGGCCTTTCCCCATAATACTTGATTCTCTTGCTGGTTAGAAACCTCTCTATCTGAAATATGAAATATACTTAATGACTCAGCCTTGATGGCCTTCTGCAGTAAAGAATTCCAAAAATTCTCTACCTTCTGAGAGAGGAAGTTCTTCCTCAACTTTGTCTTAAATGGCTGGCTCTTTATTCTGAGACTATGCCCCCAGTCCTAGCCTCTCACACAAGAGGAAATAACCTCTTTATGTCAGTTCTGTCAAACTTCCAAAGAATCTTGCATATTTCAATTATGTTCAACTCATTCTCCTAAACTCTAATGAATGTACTGATTTAATCTACTCAAATTCTCCTCATTTGAGCTGATTTACTTTATTGTAGTCACATGTACCTAATTACAGTGAACATCTTTGTTTTATAACCGGTACAGGTAGATCATAGCAAACAGGGATTTGCAGATCATAGGGTGCCTAGGCAGAGTGAGGCATACAGGGTTATGGCTGCACAGACAGTTCACAAAGCAAGATCAACATTAACAAGATCAACAATTATTTGAAGTTAGAGAGGTCCATTCATCAGTCTAATAACGGCAGGGAAGAAGTTGTTCTTGAACCTGTTGGTGCGTGTGTTCAAGCTTCTGTATCTTCTGCCTGATGGAAGAAGACAATTCCTCCACACCCAGTATCAGCCTAGTCAATCTTCTCAGGAGAGCTTCCAATGCTAGGTAAGGGGCCCAAAACTGTTCATACTATTCTAGGTTTGGTCTAACTGATGCCTTCTATAATTTTAGCAAGACTTCCTCATTTTTAAACTCACTCCCTTTGAAATAAAGGCCAGCATTCTGAAATAACTCTACAGACATCGGCATCCCAACACCAAGTCACCCTTAGCTAACAAGGTGTAGAGCTGGATGAACACAGCAGGCCAAGCAGCATCAGAGGAGCAGGAAAGCTGACGTTTCGGGCCTAGACCCTTCTTCAGAAATGGGGGAGGGGAAGGGGAAGGGGAAGGGGAAGGGGGTCACGCTTTATTTCTACGTGAAATGTTCTTGACATTGGTTCAGCTCCTTCAGAGGAGCTCTCAGACTGACACAATGTCTGAAACTCCTGTTTATATCTGTCTGCCAAGGCGCCCTGATTGGACTAGATTAACAGCCCCAATCAGGGCACTCATATTCTATGAGATCCACCTGGCTGACCTCATTATAATCATTACAATTCCATTCCAGAAACAGATTTAACATTCAAGACTCATTGACTGTGCTTCAGGACTAGGATCACTGGGCTCGAAGCATTAATTCTGCTTTCTCTCCACAGATGCTGCTGGACCTGCTGAGTTTTTCCATCAATTTCTGTTTTTGGTACAAAACATAATATTGTTATATGATGAAGCAGGTTTTCCTTTACTTAACATATGGAAAAAATATTCCTTTTAAAAGTGCAAATTGCAGATTTTTGAAATATTATTGTCTCTGAAATTCAGAAGGTGAATAAATCTAGCATTTTATTTTGTTCATAGAGTGACTTTAAAAAGTGAGTTTGTAGGAATTGTTCATATTGTATGCCAAGCAAATAATTGCTGCTGCTTATTGTCTGCCTAGGAATTGGATACGAAAAAGAGCCATTCAACAAAGCACGTTTTTTAAATAAAACATTTTCAGGGACCTGAACAGAAAAACACAAACATCCTTACAGTGACTGCATTTTCCAAAGAAATTAAACTATGATTTAATGAGTGTAAATTAGGCTTCAAAAATTTCACTGTAGAGATTCTTGCAATTTAAATTAAATGCCACTCTTCACATCAAAAACCTTTTTCATGTTCCTAATTTTACAGTATAGGACTGAAGATTATATTTTGTGACCTGTAATGTACATGAAGCATGCTTAAATGATGAAATAATACACCTCATTCAGTCAGTGATTTTTCATCGCTTGGCACACAACAGGGATTGTACATGTGATTTGAAATAAACAATAAATTGCGACTCTAGCAGTATTTCATACCCAAGAGCTTTTTATTTAAGGACCTAAATTGGATTTTGAAGAGCAAAGCCTTTTTCACTAATTGCCACTGACTATGTTCCTTGGCGTAACATATCTACCTGCTGCAGTAGCTCAATAAATAGACAATCAGATTAATTGGATAAATCCTGAGCTTGGTAAAATGACATGGTTTCAGCCTACATTTTAGGCAATGGATGACTTTTCACTAAGCTTTATTCACTTCAAGTGTAGTGCAACATGGCTTTGCATCAGTGATATTATTGATGTATTTAGATTTATATATCTCAAGACATTATATTAATTAAAGGTTTTTTAATGGGACACTATTACCCACACATGAAGTGCATTCTTCTGCCATATAATTAGAAACAATAAAAGAGTTACAACCACTTTATTCTAATAAATGTGCAGAAGTACAGAATTTCAATTGAATTGGGGTAAATATATCTTAAGTATGCATGCTGTACGAACAACCTTTAGTTATATACACTAAGATGAACTAAACATTTAAATACCTATGCCTCACCACTCACTTCACCTTTAACGGCCATATATATGAACAGATCAACAGGGCACCCATGGGATCACCTATCTACTGACTAATAGCTGAAGTGGTGATGCAGAGACTTGAAAGCATGGCCCATCCGCTAATCCAACCAAAACTATGGATACGCTACATGGACGACACCTTCGTCATTATTAAACGGACCAAACTAGAGGAGACACACGAACCAATAAGCAGCACCCTCACTGGGATCAGATTCACCAGAGAGGGGGAGAAGAACAGACAGCTCCCATTCCTGGACGTTATGGTGGAACACAGGACCAGTGGGGAATTCCTAACAAAGGTACACAGGAAAGCCACACACACACTGACCATGTACTGAACTTCAACAGCAACCACCTTAACACACACAAACAAAGTTGTGTGAGAACATAATTTAAACGGGCGACAACGCACTGCAGCAGCACAGAACTACACCAAAAAGAAGAAGAGTACCTCTTCCAAGTATTCAAAGACAATGGATACCCGAAAAACTGGGACAGAAGATGCCTTTTACATGAACAACACCAGGAATGATACTACTCGCCCCAATACACTGATCACACTACCTTACATCAGGAACACATCTGAACTGACCACAAGACTCCTACGACCACTGAGCATCAGAGTAGCACACAAACCTACATCAACCCTACGTCAACTGCTCACCCGGACCAAAGACCCACTACCCACTATAGACAGGGCCAATATGCAAGATTCCCTGAAAAAACTGCGACAAACACTACACTGGACAAAAACAGGAAAGAAATTAACCACAAGGGTACATGAACACCAACTAGAAACAAAAAGACATGACCAATACTCACTCATGTCTATCCACATGGATAAGGAAAACCACCAATTCAATTGGGACAATACCAGGATCCTGGGACAGGCAAAGCAGAGACAAGCACTGGAATTCTTAGAGGCCTGGTTCTCCACTAAGAAAGCCATCAATAAACACAAAGAGCTAGACCCCATACACACTCCATTGCGAAGGAAAACCGGAAGTGAGGTAATCCAACTCAATGGACACCAGAGTTTAAATACCAGGCGGGAAAGCACAGTAGCGCTTCATCAGAGGCTGCACTGATGACGTTACCCAGTAGGGTAACGAAACATCTGCGGAACAACGAACCAGCTCGGCGAGCCAACCAACCACAACATTGTGATGTTTCATTCTACACTAAGAAGTTAGGTGAGGTGGGGTTGGTATCGCATACAGTTAGGTCGGCACCCAATAGAAAATCACAGACAAGTCGTGAGATCATGTCAGAGCCACAACAGCTGGCAAAATGTACCCTTATTTTCCATCCTGTTTCATAAATACTTAAATAAAGAGGTGGTTCTATTACAGCTCCTTTATTTTCTCTTGAAAAATTAGCCCCAGATGATGAATTCTGGTTTGCCCAACACACCTTTTAGCAAAGTCATGGCCTTTAGTGCAGCAATTGATGATGTTGATTTTCTATCACTAAATATTTTATACAAATACTCTTCAAAATAGTAAATGTCAAAAAGATTCAATAGGAATAATGATCCCTGACCTCTACTGGGCATTGTGCCTGAATATATTGACCAACCCACAGCTGCATGCTTCATTCCTCCTGCAACTGACCTACATTTCCCAGGTAGCATATGGCACAGTAATAGGAGGTATAAAATCAAAGGTTATGAAAGGAGTAGGTGGTGTGGTATTGATTCCTTACTTGACAAAAGCACATAAAATAAATGTTGTTTTAAGGTTATCTTCCTGAGAATACAGTTAAACAATATTTTCAAAACAAAGTGACAAATATAGTCTTCATGAAAAAGATTTCAGTTAGAAATGCATTTGTAAAGTTTAGTTCATTACTACATAAGACCATAAAATGTACCAGCAGAAGTAAGCTATTCAGCCATTCGAGTCTACTCCACCATTCAATGAGATCATGGAGGATCTTATAATCCTCAATTCCCCATTCCTGCCTTTTCCCCATAAGCCGTAATTCCCTTACTAATTAAAAATCTGTGTATCTCAGCTTTGAATATACGCAATGACCCAGTTAATGGCAAGATGGCAGCAGGGTAAGTCACTCTATTTGGAGCTCCACTCTGCCAGCCAGTTCCCTTTCTCTGTCTTTCTTTATCCTTCCTTTTTTCCCTCCTTTCTTCTCTCTGCCTCTGTAGTAATTCTAATTCCCCACCCCATCCCTTTTAATTACCTACCTAAAGAGTTGGGAAGGAGCTGGGTTGCGACCGGGAACCACCTGGTGGGAGCTAAACGCGTGGGTTGTGTCCTGCAGCAACGGCGGATCGAGGCAGTGAGACTGGGGCAGTGAGACTGGGGCAGTGAGAACAGCGGTGGTGAGACTGGGCCGGTGAGACAGCGGTGGTGAGACCGGGGCAGTGAGACCGGGGCAGTGAGACAGTGGCAGTGAGACCGGGGCAGTGAGACCGCGGCAGTGAGACCAGTGCAGTGAGACAGCGGCGGTGAGACTGGGACAGTGAGACAGCGGCGGTGAGACCGGGGCGGTGAGACAGTGGCGGTGAGACCGGGACAGTGAGACCGGGGCGGTGAGACAAGGGGAAGTGAGACCGGGGCAGTGAGACAGCGGCAGTGAGACCAGGCCAGTGAGACAGCAGCGGTGAGACCGGGGCAGTGAGACCGGGTCGGTGAGACAGCGGCGGTGAGACCGGGACAGTGAGACAGTGGCAGTGAGACCGGGGCAGTGAGACAGCGGCGGTGAGACTGGGACAGTGAGACAGCGGCGGTGAGACCGGGGCAGTGAGACAGCGGCGGTGAGACTGGGACGGTGAGACAGCGGTGGTGAGACAGTGGCAGTGAGACAGCGGCGGTGAGACTGGCGCGGTGAGACAGCGGCGGTGAGATTGGGCCGTTGAGACAGCGGTGGTGACACTGGGGCAGTGAGACCGGGGCAGTGAGACAGTGGCGGTGAGACCGGGGCAGTGAGACAGC
>NC_063334.1:79088436-79088781 GCF_021869965.1 Rhincodon typus | reverse complement strand
CAGTGAGACCGGGGCAGTGAGACAGCGGCAGTGAGACCGGGGCAGTGAGACAGCAGCGGTGAGACCGGGGCAGTGAGACAGCGGCGGTGGGACTGGGGCAGTGAGACAGCGGTGGTGAGACTGGGGCAGTGAGACTGCGGTGGTGAGACCAGGGCAGTGAGACTGGGGCAGTGAGACAGCGGTGGTGAGACTGGGGCAGTGAGACCGGGGCAGTGAGACAGTGGCAGTGAGACTGGGGCAGTGAGACAGCGGCGGTGAGACTGGGGCAGTGAGACAGCGGTGGTGAGACCGGGGCAGTGAGACCGGGGCAGTGAGACAGTGGCAGTGAGACCGGGGCAGTGAGAC
>NC_063334.1:79067415-79088036 GCF_021869965.1 Rhincodon typus | reverse complement strand
GAGACCGGGGCAGTGAGACCGGGGCAGTGAGACAGCGGCAGTGAGACCGGGGCAGTGAGACAGCAGCGGTGAGACCGGGGCAGTGAGACAGCGGCGGTGGGACTGGGGCAGTGAGACAGCGGTGGTGAGACCGGGGCAGTGAGACCGGGGCAGTGAGACAATGGCAGTGAAACCAGGACAGTGACACTGGGGCAGTGAGACCGGGGCAGTGAGACAGCGGTGGTGAGACTGGCAGTGAGATTGGGACAGTGAGACCGGGACAGTGAGACCGGGGCAGTGAGACCAGGACAGTGAGACCAGGGCAGTGAGACCGGGGCAGTGAGACCGGGACGGTGAAACAGCGGCGGTGAGGCATCGGCAGTGAGACCGGGACAGTGAGACCGGGGCAGTGAGACCGGGACAGTGAGACTGTGGCGGTGAGACCAAGCCAGTGAGACAGCCTCACATGGGACACTGGCTGGGGTGTAGTATGGGCTGGAAAGCCTTGAGAGGGACTGTGGTGGAGGCATGGTAAGGGCGGGAAAGCCCGGAGTGGGCCTGCAGCAGTGGAAAGGAAACGTAGTCTCTCTTAAGTTATGTTTTTTTCTTACCTTATTCTAAGTTAATGTGGATAGCACCATGTATGAATGGTGAAGGTACACACTTTTCACTGTACTTTTACATTGAATACATGTGACAATAAATGATTCAATTCAATTCAATTGAAATCTCTACAGCCCTCTGCAGTAATGAATTCTACGGAATATGAAATCAATATTTGTGGGTACTTACAATTTTACCCTGCAATATTTCTGTCATTTTGTCAAGATATGAAGTCACTCTCCATCAACATGTTAAGAGTTGACAGATGAGCATGGATTCTCAATAAATCATAGACCTTGACCCTGACATCCCATGTCACCTGAAACCACCAGCCAACCAGAGGTAGGCAACTTCTGGGCTCTAAAGTCTGCCAGTCAAAGCCTACTCATTGGACGATCCAGCAATGAGAAAGTAAATACTTTATGTACGTTTTTCTCAGGGTGGCCATTGTGGGGAATGGGGTTTCAGGAGGGTTAAAAGTAAAGGGAGTGGAAATCTTTCAGAGGACTTAAAAGGGTACGAAGGGGCAACTTTTCCATGCAGAGGGTGGTGTGTGTATGGAATGAGCTGCTGGAGGAAGTGGTGGAGGCTGGTACAATTACAACATTTAAAAGGCATCTGGGTGAGTACATGAATAGGAAAGATTTAGAGGGATATGGCCAAATTCTGACAAGTGAGACTGGATTAATTTAGGATCTCTGGTCAGCATGGACGAGTTGGACCAAAGGGTCTGTTTCCATGCTATACATCTCTACGACTCTGTGACACCCCTCTGCTCCCCGACTATGCCTCTGTTTCTCTGAAGATTGTTCTCACACCACACCCATCAGGATAATCACTCTAATTTCCTGGTCAGGAAACTAGTCATATTCCTTGCCCACAAGAGAGGCAGGCATTCAGGCAGGTGGTGAGATGAAGCCTTTAAGTAGCCATTAATTGATAATGTCAAGGCTTTAATTGGTAACAGGTCAGAAAGGTCTCTCATAGACCTTCTCACCCAGAATTTAATTAGTCAGGTAGCAAGCAGGGGATAGTTCTTCACAAGGTCCAACTCGCCCCATTATTTCCCTTCCGCAACAGCTCTCTCATCATTCAACCAGCATGTGTGACCTCTTAAAGGCCAAACAACTCTGTTTTCTCTTGCCATTCAACTCATATATATGGTATTCATATGGTAATGCATCTCATTTACAAATACTCATGCAAACACAAACACATTTGGTTTTTATTATTCATTAATGGGATGAGGGCATCACTGACTAGGCAGCATTTATTGCCGATCCCTAATTGCCCACAAGGCAGTTCAGAATCAACCACATTGCTGTGGGTCTGGAGTCACATGTAGGCCAGACATTAGAGGACATTAGTGAACCAGATGGGTTTTTCCAACAATGGACAATGGATTTATGGTCATCATTAGATTCTTAATTCCAGATTTTTTTTATTGAATTCAAATTCCACCATCTGCCATTGTGGGATTTGAACCTGGGTCCCCAGAACATTATCTGGGTCTCTGGATTAACAGTCCAGTGATAACACCACTAGGCCATCGCCTCGCCTTAATCTTGAAGAATAGGGAACAGTTGGATGATATATTTTGTAATGCAGAAGCACTTTGGAGAAACTCAGAAATGAAAATTAATTGCTATTTGTGTTTTCTTTTTACAACTGGTGAATCTCACTTTCTATCAAACAGTTCACCAGATAACTGGGAGCACAATTATCAACATTTGAAGACAAAGATAATTATTTAAGTTTGTGTTTTTTTCCCAACTTGGAGCCAACGTATGTCAATAAACATGGGGATGATGTGTAAATGGGACTTGCTGAAAGTTGGGAAATGGATATTTTGGATGATTTCAAGTTTGCAAGGTAGAGATAGATGGGCGTCCTTTTCATGAATCACAACAAGTCAGTAAGCTGGTACAGCAAGTCAAAGGTTAATAGAGGATTATCTTATGAGGGAGGGTTACAGGTCAGGCTTAAAAACATTAGAGTTTAGAAGAATTAGACAAAATCTTATTTAAAGATATAAGATTCTGAGAGGGCTTGACAGAGTAAATGCTGAAAACCTATTTCGTATCAGGGGCAATTCTAGAACAAGCGGGGATAAGACCATAAGACCACAGGTGTAGGAGCTGAATTAGGTTATTCAACCTGATTCTGCTCCATTGTTCAGTCATGGCTGGTATGTTTCTCAACCGCATTCTCCTGCCTTCTCCTAATAACCTTTGATCCCCTTACTAATCAAGAATCTGTCTATCTCTGTCTTAAATAAACTCAATAATTTGGCCTCTACAGCCTTCTGTGACATTGAATTCCACCGATTCACTACTCTCTGGCTGAAGAAATTCATCCTCATTTCAATTCTAAAGGATCATCCATTCACTCTGAGGCTATGCCGTTGGTCCTAGTCTCTCCTACTAGGGGAAACATCATCTCCTTAATATGCCATCTCCCATTTAAGATGGGGAGGTGGGTGAGTTTCTTCTCGGATAGCATTATTAGTATTTAGAATTCTCTCTCACAGCAAGCAATGGAGGTTAGGTCATTGAATGTGTTCAAGACTGAGTTTGACAGATTTTTGAATGACAAGAGAGTCAAGGATTATGAAGGATAAGCAGGGAAGTAGAAGCAAGACCACAATCAGAGCAGCCATGATCTTATTGCCTTCATTGGTCAGAACATTGAATTTAGGAGTTGAGTTGGGATGTCATGTTGTCACTGTACAGGACGTTGGTGAGGCCACTTTTAGAATATTACAAACCATTCTGGTTGCCCTTCTATAGGAAGGATGTTGTTAAACTTGAGAGGGTGCAGAAATGATTTACAAGGATGTTGCTGGGACTGGAGAGTTTGAGCTATGGGGACACGGTGAATAAGCTGGGTATTTTTTTCCCTGGAGTGTCAGAGGCTGAGAGTTGACCTTATAGAGGTTTATAAAATCACAGGTGGTATGGATAGGGTGAAAAGCCAAAGTCTTTTTTCCTGGGGTTTGGGAGTCCAAACCTGGAGGACATAGGTTTAATGTGAGAGAGGAAAGATTTACATAGGACATGAGAGGTAACTTTTTCATGCAGAAGGTGGTGTGTGTACTGAACGAGGTGGTGGAGGCAGGTACAGTTAGAACGTTTAAAAGACAACTCGATGACTATATGAGTAGGAAGGGTTTAGAGGGATATGGACTTAATGCTGGCAAATGGGACTAGTTCGAATTAGGATGTCTAGTTGGCACAGACAAATTGGACTGAACAGTCTATTTCCATGCTGTATGGGTTAATGAGAGAAGAGATCAAATAGTCTATTCCTTCTGCATTTTTATGTTCTTTATAATTTCTGCAGAGCTGCAAAATGTGAACATTTTTTTTTAATAAACATTCCGTTGTCTAAACTCATAATAATTGAGTAGCCTAATGAAGTATTTTTTTGCAATTACTTGTTGTAAATTCAAAGTATGAACTGTTGGAAATTTGCCACTACTTTCCTTCCTGTAGCCAGTATTTTGAAGCTAAAATCACACATTTGTGTAATGGGGCTGTTGATGTATTCATGCGTATTGCATTATTTTGTCAAAGATAATTTACATAATAACACGAAGTATAATTTACATAAGTGAAAATGATTCAATAGAACAGATAGAAGTAATTAATTTGATCTGCCTTTTGAGTGAGGAAAAACTGAATGTCACTGTTCTTGCACTGACTGAAGGAATTTATGACAGGTGTTCAAAAATCGCTATATGTGACTTAATTGGAAGAATCTCTCAAAGGTACAGACTTAGCCACTAGTGGCTCAGTTGGTGGTTTTGCAGTCAAAATGCATAATTTAGTTTTGTATGTCTGGAGTGTATTCTATTAAAGGGGTTGGTCAAGATGGCCAATAGAATTAATGTGGCAAAACTGAAAATACCTTTGTTCAGAAGAAACTGTTTAAGCCGAGCCAATCATAAAATTTCATTCAACATCCACGAACTTGAAAGAGTCTGATAGCTCCAGTTGAGCTCCCATTTGGCTTAGTTTAATTTTTTGCCAGCGTTGTCAACTTTATTTTGAAAGTGTAAGATTGCATTTACTGAACAATTAAGTTTGGGCATGTTTTCATCTGGATGAGAGACTAATTATATAATGTTCCTATCCCATTTCACACCTAATTCAATTCACCTATCAGCCCTAATCTCAATGATCTTCATCAGTTCCCAGTATGATTGTAAAAATCTCATCCTTGTTTTGAAATCATAGTCTTATCCCTATATAACCTCTGTAATCACAACCCTCTGAAATTTCTGTGCTCCTTCAATTCCGACATTTTTCACATCCCCGATTTCATTATACCATGATTGGCAGTCATACATCCGATTGCCTAAGTATCTTGCTCTGGAATTTCCTCCCTGAACCTTTTCTTCTATCTATCTCTTTCCTCTTTTAAAATGCTCCTTAAAACTTATGTCTTCTGGCTTAATATTTCATCTGTGGCTTTGTCTCAAATATTTTTTGATTACACTCTAATTCGGAACATTCTGCTTGTTAAAAATGTTATAAAATGGTTGGTTTGTTTTGTCATAAAGTTTGATGGCTTAAAATTATGTTGAGGGATATTCTAATCATTTTACTATGTTTGCCTTGGAAATCGCCAAAGGCTTTGACAGGTTCATCATCATGTAATTCTAAACAAGTTATAATTATTTAATGCCTCACCAAATCTACATTTATGTCAAACTAGTTTCATCATAAATCAGAATCTGTAACGTTGATAGTTTATTCACTGACATTTTTTCTCCCAATAATACAAGTACCAGTCAAAATTTTAACATTTTATGTGTTTCTCCTTAATTGGATTTTATTCACTCATCAAACTTCATGTATCACTTGCCTTCGATATTCACAGTACAATGGCTGAACTCAACATCTTCATTTCATGCAGTGGCACTGATGGCAACCTTCCAGTCCTTCATGGACAGCTTCTTGATCTGACTTACTATCATTACCACAGTGCTAGATATTTTTCATAGCTGTAATTTCGTAATTGTGCTTCATCTACTGTCATAGATTTTCTGCTAACTCTAAATGCAAATGGAATTTCCACATTTCCTTCATTGCAAAACTTGCTCACGGAAGTCCTGATTCATCTTGTGCACCATCTACCTTTCCAGGAAAAAGACTTTTCAAATAAGTGAACAGTGACCTGAAATTCAACACCTTGTCTCCGGCAAACTGCTTAGATATGTCTTCAGGTGGCAGTAGCTTGGCAGCCTGATTTAAAAAGTCTCCTTAGGTACTACAATCACTTCTACCATCCACTTTGTGTCAATATCTGAGTCTGCTTTTCTTTTTATTCCTTTTCTTTTTTTTCTCTTTTCTCATTTTTTTTCTTTTGTGTCTCTTTTATTTTACTTACCTCTTGTTGAAGATCCTGGTCACGGCGATGGCATTGGCAGGTGTGAGTGAGCCCAACGCAGGCTCATGGCAGCGGTTTTGGAGGTGAGTTTGGATTCCCAGCAGCTTCTGCAAAAAACGAGGTGGTACTGGCACTGACTCATGGCGGTGGGCCTGCAACGGGCTTATGGCAGTGGCAGAATCAAGTTTGGGCCAGTGTGGTACCCGGCAGCATTGGCGTCTGCATTGGCAAGGTCCAGCAAGGACTCAGTGTGGTGAGTGTGTCGGTGGAGGTGAGATGGCACCAAAGACTGGCGACTTTTGTTCCAATGGTAGCAGTGGCACAGCAAAGGGACTCATGCCTGGCCACCAGGCCCATGGCCCCCGGGCAGTGCCCTTAACAAGAAGGACTGTACAGTTGAACACTTCTTCTTTATCTCTTTAGTTTTCTGCCTTTATATGTTTTGGGTTAATTTTCTGTGTTTTAAGATAGTGCCGGAGAGTTGCAACACTACACAACATGTTTCACTGTATTTTGTAACAATACACATGAGGAAATAAATAAATCAAATCAAAATGAAAAAGGTGAGCTTCCTGGTGAACAGCAGGAAATCAGTAGTCCATTGGATGTATTCACAGGAAAGCCAGGAATACCTCATCTCAGTTATTATTAATATCTGGAATGGATAGGTTGTCTCATGAGGAAACATTGAACAGGCTAGGCTTGTATCTGTTGGAATCTTGAACAGAACGTATTATTTAAAATTAAAGAGTTGCCCACCTAGAGAAATGTACAAAATGGTAATCCTGTGCCAGGAAGTCCACATTACTTTGAGGAGCAGGTGAATTGAGGAGCCTGAGACAGGAAGTTATCATCATATAGAAAAGTGGATAAGATCTTCGGACAGTGATCATTGCCTGGAGGAGCAGAATTGAAAAGAGCCTCAGTCAGAAAGTCATAGACAGGGCAAGATTCATTGGAGCTGATTGGAATTTGCTCTTGCTGGTGAGTCTTTGCCAAGTGGATAAGAGGATTCCTGCTCTTAAGTTTTAACATTGTATCCAAACTGATGGGAAGTTAATCAATTCCTAAAAAGAAAGATAAATATGTAAATAATATGAGGAAATAATTAATAAAAATTCACCAATGATGACAGAATAGATGATGTGTCAAAGCTACAGCATGTTTGAGTTCCTGGATACCATTGTGATCCCCGACAATCATGTCTACAGCAAATCGTTCAGGGAGTTTTCACACAGAAATTATGACCTGAAGCCTGAACTGCAGACACGGCGAGGCATCAGGGAGGGAAAAGTTTACCCATATTCTTTGTATCAGGAGGCAGTCATAGAAAATATTGAAACTAAGAGTGGGAGTTGGCCATTCAGCCCTTTAAGGTTGCTCTGCTATTCAATACGCTCATAGCTGACCCTTTATCTCAATATAGCATTCCCACTTTCTTCCCATTACCCCGATGCCTTCAAAATCTTTTTTAAATTATCTATCTCTTTCTTAAATATATTCAGTGACTTGACCTCCACAGTATCCTGCAACACAGACTTCCAAGGGTTCACTACCCTTTAAATGAAGAAATGTTTCCTCATCTCAGTACTAAATGGTCTACCCCATAACCTGAGACTATGTCCCTGGTTCTAGACTCCCCAACCAGGGAAAAAAAAATCATCCCTGCATCTAGTCTAACCTGCACTGTTCGAATTTTATATGTTTCAATTACATCCCCCTCACCCTTCTAAACTCTTGTGAACACATGCCCAATCCAACTAATCTGTCCTCATAAGACTGTCTGTATCAGTCTAATGAACTTCTGCAATCCCTCTTTGTATCCTTTCTTAAACGGGGGACTAATACAGATCACAAAACTCCAAGTGTGGTCTCACCAAGGCTCAGTATAGCTGCAGTAAGACATTCCTGCTTCTGAACTCAAATCCTCTTGCAATGAAGGCCAATATATCATTTGCCTTCCTAATTGTTTGCTGCATCTGCCCCTACTTTGACAGGTGTAGAAGGACATCCAGATCTCTTTGTACATCTACACTTCCCAATATATCACCATTTAATTAATATTATTCCTTCCTTTTTTCACACCAAAGTGTATAACTTCATTATTACCAAGTGTTTGACCTCTCACTGAACTTATCCAGATTACTTTGAAACCTCCTTGAATCCTTTTCATAATTCACAGTCCTACTCCAGTTTTGCATTGTCAGCAAATTTGGAAATGTTGCTTTTGGTTCCTTCATCAACGTGATTTATATATATCGCGAATAGTTGGGGTTCAAGCATGGATCCTTGTGGTATCCCAATGGTCACTGCCTGCCACTCAGAAAAAGAGCCACCCATTCCCACTCTGTTTCCTGTCAAGGATGATATTTGTGCAATATTTGGAGATAAACTTGGTTCAGAAGATGAGGATGTGGAATCAGTTGGCACGGGGATGAGGAACAGTAGGGAAAATAAGTCACTGGTTGGCTTGGTCTGCTGGCCCTAAAACAATAACAGCTATGTGGGACAAAGTCGACAAGAAGAAATATTAAGTTCTTGTGATAAAAGAATGACGATAATAACGGCTGACTTTAATTTACATTTAAGCTACAAAAATCGTATGTCTGAATAAAGTGTTCAGAGAATGCTTTCAGGAGAATTTCTCAGAACAGCATGTTTTGGATCCTCCTTGAGAGCAGGTTACATTCGACTTGGCATTGTGCAAAATGACAGGACTAATTAATTAATGATCTCGGAGTAAAAGCACTCCTAGGTAGGACTGACAATAACATGATTGAATTGTACATTCAATCTGAAAGAGAGAAGATTGGGTCTAAGGCTATTTTAAACCTAAGTAAGGGAAATTGCAGGGCTCAAAAGCTGAGCTAATTAACCGGCTAGGGGTTAGATTAATAGAGATGCTGCGGCAGATGTTTAAAGAGATATTTCAGAATACACAGAATAGTGAAAAGATACCTTTTCACACAGCAAGCAGTTACAATATGAAATACAGGAACTGTACAAAGGCTGGCTCAATTGAGGCATTCAAGAGGGTATGTGCTGTCACTTAAATAGAAACAATTTGCAGGGTTATAGAGAGTAGGCCGGAGATTGGCATTAAATTAAAATGTTACATGGTGGGCTGAATGGCCTCCATCAGCACCATAACAATTTTGTGAATACTAAACAAGTTCAATCTTACTATAAAGAAAAATTCTAAAGAGAGAACCCACCCATCCATAGTTAGCTAAAATAGTTAAAACTTAAAGAAAAGCATATAACTGGGCAAAGATAATCAGACGATCGGTCAGAATGACTAAAAGATTAATCAGGATCAAAAGATTAGAGCAGAGTAAAAGCAGATTATGACTGAAATGGAGAACAACTGCTGAACTCCAAAGTGCAGAGGGATTTGGATGTTCTGGTGCATGAGTCACAAAAATTGGTATACCAGTACATAATCAAGAAGACTAATGGAATGCCATCCTGTATGATGAGGAGAATTGAACAAGTAATTAAGAATGTTATACTTGAGTTATAAGGGGAAGCGGTGAGACCACTTGTTGAAAAAACTGCCAGTTTTGGTCCCTGTATTTAAGGAAGAATGTAAATGCATTGCGCGTGGTTCAGAGTTGTTCAGAGACTTATACCTGAAATGGGTGGGTTGTCTACGAAGATACGTTGTCCAGGTTGGATTGTTTCTGCTGGAGTTTAGAAGGATGAGGAGTGATGGATTGAAGTGCACAAGATCCTGAATAATCTTGACAAGGTGAAGATGTAATGGACCTTTGCACTTATGGATCAGTCTGGCACTGTTGTAAAGTTAAAACTAAATTAGGCACTAAATCAAGGTGACTTCATTATCTCTTACCTGGAGGGAAAAGGTTACATGCCACAGTTTCAAAGCAGGGAAGCCTCTAGTGTCATGGTTAATAATTATCTCTTGGTTGCATCACTAAATTAGATTATTTATGTGACCTTGCTGCATACAATTTGGCTGCTACATTTCCTTCTTTTACAACAGGGACTCAACTTTAAGTTTGCTTTGTTGAATATGGGGCCCGTCAACTCCATATTTGCACAGACTATTTTATGAAATAATACAAACAGCACAAGTTCAAACCCTATATTAATTGAGGGGCCCTACCCTATCCCTTTGTTCTATACCGATATGCAGGTAGAGTTCTAAATGCGTACTTTGACACAAGTAGGATTCTAATTGAATACTTTGTATTGGTGTTCACAGTTGAGAGGGATGATGTGGGTATAGAAATTAGGGTGAAGGACAATGATATCATTAAAGAAATTAGCATGTAAAGAGTGGAGGTTCTGAGTGGTCTGACAGGCTTAAAAGTACATAATTCTCCAGTGCTGAATGAAATGTATCCCAGGCTGTAGAGGAAGGCAAGGGAGGAAATAACAAGGGGACTGGCAATATTTGTCAACTCCTCTCTGGCCATAAGAGAGATGCCAGAGGACTGGAAGACAGCCAATATGAAACTGTTACCCAAGAAGGGAGGAAGGGGTAAACCAGGGAACTGCAGGCCACACAGTCTAACCTCAGTAGTGGGGAATTTATTGAAGCATTTCTGAGGAACAGAATTAATTTGCATTTGGAGAGGCAGGGATTAATCAAGAATGGTCAACATGGTTTTCTTAAGGGGAGGTCATGTCTTACCAACTTGATTGAATTTCTCAAAGAGGTGACCAGGTGTGTAGATGATAGCAATGCATTCACTTAATGTAGTCTACTTGGACTTCAGCAAGGTTTCTTGATAAGGTCCTGCATGGAACACTGATAGCAACTGGGATCCAAGGAAATTTGGCTAATTGGATCCAGAATTGGCTGAGTGTCAGGGTCAAAGGATGATGGTTGAGGGTGTTTTCACAACAAAACCTGTGGGGTTCTGCAGGGTCAGTGTTGGGGCCCTTGCTGTTTGTCCTATATGTAAATCATTTAGACTTGAACTCAGGAGGGTTGATTAGTAAGTTCATAAAGGATACAATAGCACGAGGGTGGTAGATGGTGAGGAGGAAATCCTGAGATTACAACAGGATATAGATGGTCTGGTCAGATGGGCTAATCAATGGTAAATGGATTCAATCAGATAAATGTGAGGTGATGCACCTGGACAGGACAAACAAAGCAAGGAAGTACATAATGAACAGTGGGACTTGGGAAGCACTGGGGGTCAGAGGGACCTTGGTGTGCATGTCCACCGGTCTCTTAATGTAGTGGGACAGGTAGATAAAGTGGTTCAGGAGGCATGTCACATATTTGTCTGTATTAGCCGAGGCATAAAGTACAGGAGCAGGGACTTTATGCTGGAACTATTTAAAAAGTTGGTTTGTCCACAGCTTAAAGTATTATGTGCAGTTCTGGAATCCACGTTATAGGAGGGATGTGATTGCACTGGAGAGGGTGTAGAGCACGCTTACCAGGATGTTGACTGGCACTCAAGAGTTTTAGTTATGAAAAGAGTTTGGACAGACTGGGATTGTTTTCCTTGGAGCAGAGGAGACTGAGGGAAACATAATTGAAATGTATAAAATTATGAGAAACATAGACTGAGTAGGCAGGGTGGAACAGTTCTCTTCAGTGGAGGAATAAATGATTGAGAGCATTGATTTAAAGTAAGGCATGGAACGTTTCAAGAGAATGTGAGGGAAAAAAACATGCAGAGAGTGGTGGGAATCTGTGCCTGTGACGGAGGTAGAGGCAGAACCCCTCATAATAGTTAAGAAGCATTTAGAATTGCAGTTGCAATGTCAAGTTATACAAAGCTATGGGCAAAGGTCAAGAGGAAAATGGGATTTGAAGGTGGGGTCAGATTGCAGGTGGTGGAAGTGCCGGAGGATGATGCGTTGGATCTGGAGGTTGGTGGGGTGGTACGTGAGGACGAAGGGGATTCTGTTTTTGTTGTTATTGCGGGGAGGGAGTGTGAGGGATGAGTTGTGGGTAACGCGAGAGATGTTGTCGAGGGCGTTTTTGACCACTGTAGAGGGGAAGTTGCGGTCCCTGAAAAACGAGGACATCTGGGATGTCTGGGAGTGGAATGCCTCATCTCAGGAGCAGATGCGACGGAGGCGAAGAAATTGGGAATAGGGGATGGCATTTTTACAGGAATGTAGGTGAGAGGAGGTGTATTCAAGGTAGCTGTGGGAGTTGGTGGGCTTGAAATGGATATCGGTTTCCAGGTGGTTGCCGGAGATGGAAACAGAGAGGACCAGGAAGGAGAGAGATGTATCAGAGATGGTCCAGGTGAACTTAAGGTTGGGGTGGAAGGTGTTAGTGAAGTGGATGAACTGTTTGAGCTCCTCGTGGGAGCACGAGGTGGAGCCGATATAGTCATCGATGTAACGGAGGAAGAGGTGGGGGATGGGGCCAGAGTAGCTTCAGAAGAGGGATTGTTCCACGTATCCGAGAAAGAGGCAGGCATAGCTTGGGCACACTTGGACGTTGAACAGTTTTTCCGCCGCCTCCGCGCTTACTTCTTTAATCGTGAGCCTAACCCTCCCTCTACTGACCCCTTCTCCCGCCTCCAACACACCCCATCCTCCTGGACACCACCCCAAGGCCTCCTACCCTCCCTCGACCTCTTCATCTCCAACTGCCGCCGAGACACCAATCGCCTCAACTTCTCCACCCCTCTCACCCACTCCAACCTCTCCCCCGCAGAACATGCAGCCCTCCGCTCCAACCCCAACCTCACCATAAAACCCGTGGACAAGGGAGGCGCAGTTGTAGTATGGCGCACTGACCTCCACATCGCCAAGGCCAGGCGCCAACTCTCCGACACCTCCTCCTACCGCCCCCTTGATCATGACCCCACCCTCGACCATCAAAACATCATCTCCCAAACCATCCACAACCTCATCACTTCAGGTGACCTCCCACCCACAGCCTCCAACCTCATCGTTCCCTAACCCCGCAATGCCCGTTTCTATCTCCTTCCCAAAATCCACATACCTGACTGCCCTGGTTGACCCGTCGTCTCTGCTGCTCCTGCTCCACCGAACTTATCTCCACTTATCTCGACTCCATTTTCTCCCTCTTGGTCCAGGAATTCCCCACCTACGTCCGTGACACCACCCTCGCCCTCCACTTCCTCCAAAACGTCCGATTCCCTGGTCCCCAACACTTCGTCTTCACGATGGACATCCAGTCCCTATATACTTGCATTCCCCATACAGATGGCCTAAAGGCTCTCCGCTTCTTCCTGTCCCACAGGCCCGACCAATCCGCCTCCACTGACACCCTTCTCCGCTTAGCTGAACTCGTCCTCACACTTAACAACTTCCCCTTCAATTCCTCCCACTTCCTACAGACAAAGGGGGTGACCATGGGTACCCGCATGGCCCAAGCTGTGCCTGCCTCTTTGCAGGATATGTGGAACAATCCTCTTCCGAAGCTACACTGGCCCTATCCCCCACCTCTTCCTCCGTCATATCGATGACTGTATCGGCGCTGCCTTGTGCTCCCACGAGGAATTCGAACAGTTCATCCACTTTACTAACACCTTCTACCTCAAACTTAAGTTCACCTGGACCATCTCCGATACCTCTCTCTTCTTCCTGGACCACTCTGTTTCCATCTCTGGCAACCACCTGGAAACCGATATCCATTTCAAGCCTAGAGATAGTAGGAACTGCAGATGCTGGAGAATCTGAAAATTGTTTCAGAGATAGTAGGAATTGCAGATGCTGGAGAATCTGAAAATTGTTTCAGAGGTAGTAGGAACTGCAGATGCTGCAGAACTTCACAAGCTTCAAAATCTCCCCTACCCCAGCCACATCCCAAAACCAGCCCAGCTTGTCCCCGCCTCCCTAACCTGTCCTTCCTCCCACCTATCCCCTCCTCCTACCTCAAGCCCTACCCCCATCTCCTACCTATGAGCCTCATTCCGCCCCCTTGACCTGTCTGTCCTCCCTGGACTGACCTATCCCCACCCTAACTCCACACCTACACTCACCTTTACTGGCTCCGTCCCAGCCTCTTTGACCTGTTTGTCTCCTCTATACCTGTCTTCTCCTTTATCCATCTTCTATCCGCCTCCCACTCTCTCCCTATTTATTTCAGAACCCCCTTCCCCTCCCCCATTTCTGAAGAAGGGTCTAGGCCCGAAACGTCAGCTTTCCTGCTCCTCTGATGCTGCTTGGCCTGCTGTGTTCATCCAGCTCTACACCTTGTTATCTCCATTTCAAGCCTACCGACTCCCACAGCTACCTAGAATACACGTCCGCTCAACTACCTTCCTGCAAAAATGCCATTCCCTATTCCCAATTCCTTCAACTCCGCCGCATCTGCTCCCGAGATGAGGCATTCCACTCCCGGGCATCCCAGATATCCTCGTTTTTCAAGGACCACAACTTCCCCTCCACAGTGGTCGAAAACGCATTTCACGCATTTTCCGCAACTCATCCCTCACACCCCCTCCCTGCAATAACAACAAAAACAGAATCGCCCTTGTCCTTGCGTACCACCCCACCAACCTCCAGATCCAACACATCATCCTCCGGCACTTCCGCCACCTGCATCTGACCCCACCACCAAAGACATTTTTCCCTCCCCACCCTTATTTGCCTTCCAGAGGGATCACTCTCTCCGCAAATCCCTTGTCCGCTCCACACTCCCCTCTAGCCCCACCACACCTGGCACTTTTTCCTGCAACCGCAGGAAGTGCTACATCTGCCCCCACACCTCCCACACCTTCCACATCAAGCAGATGTTCACCTGCACATCTGCTAATGTGGTATACTGTATCCGCTGTTCCCGATGTGGCCTCCTCTACATCGGGGAAACCAAGCGGAGGCTTGGAGAAGGCTTTGTGGAACACTTATGCTCGGTTCGCGACGAACGACTGCACCTCCCAGTCGCGAACCACTTCAACTCCGCCTCGTACTCCTTGAACGACGTGTCCATCCTAGGCCTCCTCCAGTGCCACAACGATGCCACCTGAAGGTTGCAAGAACAGCATCTCATATTTTGCTTGGGAACACAGCAGCCCGATGATATCAATGTGGACTTCACAAGCTTCAAAATCTCCCCTCCCCTGACCGCCTCCCAAAACCAGCCCAGCTCGTCCCTGCCTCCCTAACCTGTCTGTCCTTTCTCCCACCTATCCACTCCTCCAACTTCAACCCCACCCCCACCTCCTACCTAACAGCCTCATCCCTGCCTCCTTGACCTGTCTGTCATCCCTAGACTGACAAATCCCCATCCTAACTCCCCACCTATACTCACCTTTACTGGCTCCATTCCCGCCTCCTTGACTGTCCGTCTCCTCTCCACCTATCTGCTCCTTCATCCATCTTCCATTCGCCTCCTCCTCTCTCTCTATTTATTTCAGAATCCCCTTCCCCTCCCCCATTTCTGAAGAAGGGTCCAGACCCGAAACATTAGCTTTCCTCCAACTCTGATGCTGCTTGGCCTGCTGTGTTCATCCAGCTCTCCACCTTGTTATCTCAGATTCTCAAGCATCAACAGTTCCTACTATCTCTACAATAATTTGGGAGTCTTGAGTTACAGAGTCATTAAGCTATACGGCACAGAAACAAGACACTTTGGTCTAACTCGTCCATGCCGAACAGATGTCCTACATTAGCCTCGAACAATTTGTCAGCATTTGGCCTATATCACTGTAAACCCTTCCTATTCATCTGCCCATCCAGATGCCACTTAAATGTTATAATTGTACCAGCCTCTACTGCTTCCTCTGGCAGCTTATTCCATACACGCACCACCCTCTGCATTGAAAACTTGCACTTTAGGTCCCTTTTAAATCTTTCCCCTCTCACCTTAAACCTATGCCCTCTATTTTTGGACTCCCCGACCCTGGGGGAAAAGACCTTGGCTATTCACCCTATCCATTCCCCTCATGATTTCATAAACCTCTATAAGGTCACCCCACAGCTTCCGACGTTCCAGGGAAAATAGCCCCAACCTATTCAGCTTCTCCCTATAGCTCAAACCCTCCAACCCTGGCAACATCCTTGTAAATCTTTTCTGAACCCTTTCAAGTTTCACAACATCCTTCCGATTGCAGGGAGACCAGAACTGAATGCAATATTCCAAAAGTGGCCTAATCAATGTCCTGTACAGCCACAACATGACCTCCCAACTCCTATATTCAATGCACTGACCAATTCTATCATATTGTAATCACTGCCCCCTGGGGGTTCCTTCATCTTAAACTGCCTAATCAGGTTTGCCTCATTGCACATCACTAACTCCAGAAATGCTTGTACCCTAGCAGGCTGCGCCACAAACTGCTCCAAAAACACCATCTCATAGACATTCCATGAATTCCTTTTCCTAAGATCCGGTTTTTCCCAGCCCACCTGCATATTGATGACCTCATGATTATTGTAATAGTGCCTTTCTTACATGCTTTTCTATCTCCTGATTTATTTTCTTCCCCACGTCCTTACTGTTGCTTGGAAGCCTGTACATAATACTACCCACACAAATTCTACGTTAGACTCTAAATAACTTCTATCTTTCGAATTAATTTAATTTCTTACTAACAAGGCAACCCCAGTTCCTCTGATCAACTGGTTATCCTTTCGATAGGACATGTATTCCTTGGATATTTAGTTCCCAGCCGTGATCCCCTTGCAGCCACGTCTCCATGATACCCACAACATCGAACTCACCAATTTCAATCTGTGCTGCAAGCTCATATACCTTGTTTCATGCATTTAAGCACAATACCCTTAGTCTTGCATTGACTGCCCCCCTTCTCATAACTGTCCCTTCATCTACTGCGTCTGAAGTTAGATTCCTGACACATTCCATACTCTCTGTCTTATGACTTGTTCTGAAAACTTCAATAGCCTCTGCAGAGCCATTCCACTCACCGTGCCTGCTTTAGCTTTTTCCATAATTTTCCATGCAACTGAATCACCCCCACATCCCCCAAAATAAAATTTTGTTTAAAGCCCTATCCCCATCCTTGGTTCTATGTTTGGCTGGACCCAGTATGATTCAGGTGGAGCCTGGGACGACAGACCCCACTGAAGTTAGGGAGGGTGATTCACATTAAATTATACACCCACCCAGTCATCCACTGTTGAGCTACAAAGTGTAAATGAATAAAACCAAATAGACCAAATTATTCCATCTCCCTATCTATAACTACCTCTTAGCAACATGATTCCCCTTTCTGTCAATTGGTTTCTTAAAAAAAATTACTTTTTCAAGTTGAGACATGTTTAAACAGTTAATGGTAAAGCTGGTTTTCCTTGATCCTGGGAATGCTGTGGTGACTATCATTGCAGTTAAAGTGTCACCTAGAGGAAGTAGATTTTACTGTCATGGTCTGAAGTTACTTAAATCCACAGCCCTTTAAAAATAATAAAGCAGCAGACTGCAGGTATCAATAATGTTGGAACAAAAAAACATTCTCTTACACTGCTTCAATTGGCAGGCCGGTTAGTGTTGCATCTCTTCTCACAATTTTGATAATTGTTTCTTAACATTTCCTTACCTTCCTGCTCTTTGTCAATGCTTGCATCCAATTTCCAAATCTAAAATAATCCAAATAGGGGATTCTAAATTCACAGCTTCATTGACAGGATAAACAACTTACTAATGGATTGGCTGTTAGATGGTTATGAATTTAAATGTGTTTGTTTATATAAGAGATTAAGAACTTAAACTTGTAAAAGAAACATTTCATACACAGAGGGCTTTTCTTATGGTAACACAGTTTTATAGAGAAAACAATGTTAGTTTTAAAAACTCTATTTTGTTTCATCTCCAGATTGCCCCTGAGGTTTGTCCTGGGTGGATATTGGGTGAGTTGCCAATTGGCATCACCCATTGGGTAGTCTGAAATAGGAGCATAAAGGCTTATGCGGGGTGGATGGGAGTCATGAGTAGGCATGAAGTAGACCATGTAGGTGGGTGGGAAAGTATCTTGGTTAGCTAAGAGAGTAGAAGAGGTCATGGGGTTGGGTAGCAGTGGAAATGTGAGGATGTGAGAAGTGAGCATTAGAGGGATAAAAGTTACTACAAAACACAAATAGTGCAACGGCCCAGAGAAATTAGGGTAGTCATCTAATCAACCTGCCTCAGTTATCTCCCACCCTGTGACCACTTGCAATCTGCTTCCAGTGTTAGTGGCCCCGATTTGGAATATGTTCCAATTCAAGCAATGTGCCTCCTTAGTGAAAACCTGGTCCAACGGTCTGAAATAAAGATGGCTGTTTTACAGTGTGATACTTCCTCATTGAACTTAAATGTGAGCTATATTACACACTCAAACCTTAGAATTGGATTGGAACACTCCAGATTTTGACTTGGAAATCAAAGAGCTGATACTGGCACCCTGAAAAACAACCAAAAAAAACAAGATAGCATACCAGGCTACAGGCTAAGTGCTGGAAAATGAGATTAGAATAAATAAATACTTGATGTCTGGTGCAGACTTCATGGGCTAAAAGTTCTTTTTCTGTGTTATAAAATCTCTATGACTGTTTTGTCTTTCCATGAACTGTAACGTTTTCCCTTGACAAATTGACGTGCACAAGGGCATTGCAATACTTTGACTCAGCACACAAAGCAGACACAATATATGTTAAACGTTTGTATGAACCTCCACTGTAACCTCATCTCAAACTTGACTCCCTCTCACAGGCTTATTTATCTGTCCATTACATGCAGAGCTTTGTCTTTGTGGGGAATCAGGTTTCTGTAAGTAAAATCCACAAAAACTTGCAATTCTCCACCAGTGATTGAGTGTAACATTTTCCTCCTCAGGATGAGTTTCCCATTGCAGAGTGTATTTTACAGAGTTTCATTAAGAGTGGTCTTTCTCTGTGAGCTTTATGGATTTTTTTCATGCAATTTTATCATATGCAACTCATTACTTATGCCCCACACTTCCACAGTAGCTACTCTCACATTACCTTACGCTCAGCATCAGTGCAAGTAACCACCCACCGCTGCTGGGTAATTCTGAGGTATTTATCACCAGTGCCATATTTAAAGCCCAGCTGTGCACAAGTTCAAGTGCTACTAAGATGAAACTTCATGGAGCAGTGTGTGAAGAACCCAGAGATGATTGACAGAGGCATGTTGGCACCACACTTTGCTGACAGGAAGCCCTGGTCAATTGTGCGGTATACAAAAATTTAATAACCTCCTGCGCTGTGTAAGTGTCACCAGCCTCCCTCTGCCACCTCACACTCTAACTTCGCACGCCACTGCACACACCTCCCTTTGGTGCTCACAGTTTACCATTCTCACTACTGCATGTGGCACCTCCCCCACCCAATGCATCTCACCCACCCAATCACCCTTAAACCGCCAGCCCTTCCTGCCCTCTGCCATTCCTATGTACTTCCTCGGGTCACCTTATCATCTTTGCTCCTTCTACATTAACAGCTGTGCCAGCCTCTTTCACCTCACTCAATCCATGTTCTTGTTGAATTCCACGAGAAAATAGCCCTCTATACTTTAATGGGGGCTAAAATGGGTGACAGGGTGCCCGACACTCATCTGCTCACCCCCTACAAGGAGGGAAGTCATTGCCTTAGTGTGAGAGGACTGTAACCACACGTTAGGTGATTGTGAGACCTCCATGTCCAGAAAACCAGATACGATTCATTGCAAAGTGTTGTGCTGCTGGTCCATCACATTACGTTCCCTCTGACCTGCAGGGCTGCATGTACACACAGCCACTTCAACATTTTGTGTCAACGCCAATCACGGCATTGACTTCTGGCGCCAAAAATTGTTCTTGTGTTCAGATCTCAGAGCTCCTTGCAGCCACAAAAAAGTTAGAGGGAATGTGTTCTTAACATTCCCAAACTTCTACCATTATTTCGCAATTCATTCACTCTCTTGTCTTCTGAAGGTACGAGTGGCATTCACTCAGCCTCTGCCAAGAAGAGGCCAGCTCCTTCGGATATCATCTCTTCCTCCATCTCCGAAGAAGAAGTCACAGTCCTCTCAGAGGCAGGACTGGCAAGGCTGACTCCTATACCCTCTAGTAACTCACATACTGACATCTCGGTGGGTACTTTATCGAGGTTAGGGTCAGGAGTACAATCTGGTCAGCACATCACCGGCACATCCCCAGTGCAGGTCGGGAACAAAATATCCTGAATCTCTGCCACTTGGTAAATGACTAGAGATCAGGACCCTGTTTAGAACCAGGCAGGAGAGGACCCCATGGTCTCGACCAACAATAACTTTATTAAGTTTTGGTAACCCATGCTGTCGGTTGTCAGAAAAAACCATATGGGTTACTAATGTCTTTAGGAAATGAAACCCGCTGTCCATACCTGGTCTGATTTATATTTGATTCCAGACCCATAGCAACGTAGTTGACTCTTAACTGCCCTTTCGACAATAAATGCTGGGCTATCCGGCAAAGCCATATCCTATTCATCAATAAATTAATGCACAATTTGACATGGCAACGGCAAGCAGGATTACAGGAGGCACTTAGAAACTGGTTCAGAGATAGTAGGAACTGCCAATGCTGGAGAATCTGAGATAACAAGGTGTAGAGCTGGATGAACACAGCAGGCCGAGCAGCATCAGAGGAGCAGAAAAGCTGATGTTTCGGGTCTGGACCCTTCTTCAGAAAGAATTGTCCAAACCCGAAACATCAGCTTTCCTGCTCCTCTGATGCTGCTTGGCCTGCTGTGTT
>NC_063334.1:78864444-79067015 GCF_021869965.1 Rhincodon typus | reverse complement strand
GTGGGTTGGAGGAGTTCACAAACAGCACCTGTACTAAGCTGCCTCCAACTTCTGGTTGTCTCCATGGACATGTCAGCACCCAACCCATGGAGAGGCAGGGCCAGAAGAACTCTCATTGGCTGCTGGAAATGCACACGGACCTATATTCCATCACTTTTCTCATTGATAGTCAGCACCAAAGCAAGATAACAGAGGGATGAAGGAGGTTGACCTCAGTCCAAGTGCCCCTTCCTTTCAAGGAGACAGGGCAATGCCAAGAGGCAGCTACCCAAAGGAAAAACCTCATTTCGGCCCGAAGGAGCTTCCCCTCACGACAGTCAAGAGGTACCCAGTCCCTCCACCTCTGCCCAGCCTGTGCCCCTGAAACCTATGAAATCTATGCTAAAGAAAGTGAGTTGCATCTGGCAAGAATGTTCTCAGCATATCTGGGTCACCCGACCACAAACGCCCCTGGGGTCATCATCTACAACTTCAAGGTCAACAGGGAGGTTATGCTCCTTCTACCCCAGTTGCAGAACCTGAGACTGTTCCTAGACATAGTGAGAGGGAAAAAGAAAGTAAAACCTTATCAAAACACCTTGAAAGCATGAGTGACACTTCACTGTAAGTAGTATTTGCAAATAAATGTTGAATCTACATCACCACTTATGTGATGAGCTGTCATTATAACTGCAGCTAGAAAAATGAAGGTGGGGAGGGTACCCTTCCTTAATGACACACAATGCTACAATTGTCTGAACGGTAACTTTTTTTTTACATCATAAAATTTTGTCAGTATTGAATGAGGGACCTTCAGATGTTGGGAAGGCTTCCATCAGTTTGTAACATTAACTTTTAATAAAAAAGAGGAAAAGCAAGATGAGAACAAACTGATAAAGCTGTATTTGCTGTTGGGATTAAACAGGGGATTCCTCCCTCTCCAGCAGTAATATATTTACTGTCG
The DNA here is from genome assembly GCF_021869965.1 of Rhincodon typus. Lineage (NCBI taxonomy): Eukaryota > Metazoa > Chordata > Chondrichthyes > Orectolobiformes > Rhincodontidae > Rhincodon > Rhincodon typus. The sequence continues at coordinate 79,066,072 of NC_063334.1, read as the reverse complement.
ATGAATGATGGCTTCATCCAAAGCAGTTCCATCAAAAGCAGTTGCCCCGTAAGTGTTTTTGTCGTGGACACTGTTGCACTGTAGGATGGGGAAAGTGATGTTCCTTTTGCTGAACATCTTCATTTTCTTTCTGGTAACAATGCTGCAGTTCTCACAGATAGATCCCCAGCTTTTATCACGTACTCTTTTTGCATGCTTCGGTTGATCAGAGCAGAGGATGCAAGGATTATGTGGCTTATCTGTCTGCGCTGTACTGTAAGGAACTCCCAGACCTGTGCAGGAATGGGAACCTCATCTTGAGCTGACATCCACTGTGGCCACTCATAGTACAGCAGCTGCAGACACGATAATAGATTCTGTGCCTGGACCTACTGGTGATGGCTCCAATGAGCCTATGTAGGGAATATGAGAAACGAAGCAGCTCTTCAGTTATGTGATCAGTCATCAGTTGCAGCACACAAAAATTACATTTAACCATTGTGCTCCAAAGACTGGTACAAAGAAGTCTCATACAGGAAGGAGGCTGTGATCATGTCCCTTTCTGTCTTGCATTCCCTGTCAATGCCATCAGGTTTGAGTCTCCCATTCTTCCTACTCAACACTTTTATTTAACTCTTCATCTCCCACTTTAGCCCCTGATCCCCAGCTACAGCTCAGTTATATCAAGCATCATAAAGCACTGTTCTTCTATTGGAAGCTAGTGTTGGTAACTGTTAATGACACATCCTCCTGCAGTACCCTGTGCCTCTCCCATGCTTTATTGTCCCCCACACTTACATGTTGAATTGTCCTCCCCTACTTATAACTATTGCCCCCTCTGTATCCCAGCATGCTGCCTCCAATCCCCTCAAGTGACTTCACCAAATTCCCCACCACAACACTGGCCCATTATAAGGCAATTTGACCTATGGCAAATGGACCCAGAGACTGACTGTAACCCACTCCCTAACTGACTTGAATTAGCCACCCCATCTGAAAATAGATCAGACCCTGGTTGAATTTCCAAGCAGCTCCCCAAGTGATTTATCGCTTGCACAATCCTTGCACAAGTTGGATTTGACCTATTGTGCTAACAATAGCCCTCTACCACAGGTAATTATAGAGAACCTCTGACCCTGAAAGCTTCAAGTGACCACTTACTCATAAAACCATAAGATATAGGACGAGAAGTAGGTCATTTTGGCCCATCAAGCTTGCTTCACTACTCAATCAAACCCTTGGACAGATATTGGATGATGCCTTTGACTTATCGTCCAGTACTCCATGATTGACAACAGATCTGTCTCACTTGACTTGGGACTACTCCACTTAGATTTTGAGACATGGCCATTTGGTGTCTTTGCTGTGTAAGCTGGTGGTACATGGTGCAGGTGTAATATTGATGTTCCAAATCTTCCAAGGAATCATTGTTGGTGAACAGCACAGACTGCCTGGCTTTGTATTTCAGTAAAAAGGTGAGGCAAGATAGAAGTACTGTGATCTTATACTTTCTGAATAAGGTGGCTATGAGCAGAAATTCAGCAATAGTGTCTAGGAATTGTGCTGGAATTGTCAGTCATATTGGATCAGGCTTCACTGAAGTCATCCTCCATGCAGCATAGTGGCAATGTCACTGTGCTAGTAATCAAGAACACCAGGTGACATGGGTTCAAATCCCACCAAGGCAAATGGTGAGATTTGAATTCAACTAAAAAAAATATGGAATTACTCGTGAGCTGGTTCAATGGCAGCACTGGTTTACTACTGTCCTTTAGAGAATAGAATCTGTCATCCTTGCCTGGCCTGTGACTTCAATGTAATTGATTCTAAACTGCCCTCTGAAATCCTAGCATGTCAATCACATCAAGGGATTAGTAGTAAATACTGATGGAAAGTGCTTAATAGCATGTATAAGTGAGAGGAGGAACTTTTACTAATTTTAGTAAATCTCTGATGTCAGCTTGCAGCACAAATCAGCAAGACAGGCTCTTCATCAGCACAATTTAAAGATAGCATGCAGTATCCATGGTTCAAATCCAGCTCCAGAGGCAGCAGGGTTGGGAGTGGAAAAGCAACTTCATTAGGCAAAGTTGGGCATACTAATAACTCCACTGTCCCTGCCTCGACACAAATTATGTTCTGGACAAGAAGATCCAAACACATCCTTCCCAACCTGAAATGCCAATTGAGGCTCTTAACTGGTCAACTAAGAACTAATTCCCTTGGATAGCTAAGAGACAGCCTATTGGCTGTAAACCAGAATGGGGTCCCTGTCAGTTGGCAGGATGGCTCCTCCAGTCTGCAATAATTTGGATGCATAAGTTGAAGGACTGGACAAAAAGCAGGAGGGTGGTTGCTGAGATTCATCGTCCTGCCCTTGCTGACAAACATCTTACCCTCTGTGACTCTTCTTAACATCCAACTGCAGAACACCCACCCCTAACAAATTACTTAATTGACACTTTAGTGTTCATGATTTTTCTTGTCCCTTCTCTAGCAATCATAGCTTTCTCCGGATATGAAAGTGGGATGGGCCTTTTTTTTTTACATTCATTCATGGGATATGGGTACTGCTGACGAGACCAGCATTTGTTGCCCATCCCCAATTACTCGAGGATACAAGAGCATTTCAGAAATCAGTTAGGAGGCAACAACATTTCCATAGATTTCTATTTGGACCCAGATGTAGGTAAGACAATGTAAGGTCAGTGTATTTCTTTTCCTAACAGGTATTAGTGAATTAGATAGGCCTTCAGGACAATTGTCAGTGACTGCATGATCTCCTGTTCAAATTCTGCCATTTGCCAAGGTGGGATTTAAACCCATGCCTCCAGAAGATCAGAGCCTGAGGTCCTGAACTACTAGCCAGTGACATTCCCAATATGCCACCACCGCTGCTCCCCTCCCTCTCTTTGAGCAGTTTGATTTCATTGGAAGGCTCCATACTGCTCTCAACACTGCCTGCTTGGAAGAAAATAGTGCAGAGTTTCCACTGAAGAGTTAGGTTGGATGTCTCACTTTCTTTCAAGCAAGCAAAACACCAGGAGAAAACAAAAGATTGCACCCTATATGTTAGATGGTGAAAGGCCCCATTCTCCATGCCACTTAAAAAATCCTTTTACTTACTTTCATTTTTAACCAGTCAACTCAGGGTATAATTTCCATTAGAATCCGCAGTCACACAGAAGTAAACTATTCAACCCATGGTGTCTGCTGATGCTTTGAATAAGCCATCCAATTAATCTCATTTCCTCATCTCCCTTCAAATTATTCCTCTTCAAGCTTTTATCCAATTCACTTTAAAAGTTAGGATTGCATCTGTTTCCATCACCCTTTTAGGCAATGAACACTAGACAATACCTATTCCTTCTAGGATTAAAAATTCTTCTCATATCAATTCTAGTTCTTTTGCAAATCTGCTTAAATCTGTGTTATCTCATTTCTCCCACTGAAAGCAGTTTCTTTTTATTTATTCTATCAAGACCCTTCTTGATTTTGAATACCTCTATTAAAGTTCTTACAATATTCTTCTCTCTGCAGAGAACCAGCACAGCTTCATCAAACTCTCCACATATTTGGAGGGTTTTTTTATTTATCTCTGGTTTGGCTCTCAGAAATACCCTCTGTTCTCTCTCCAATGCTCTGACAAATTTTTCCAAAGTGTGGTACTTAGAGAGTTGGACCCAACATTACTGGAGCTTAACTGAAGACAAACGAAGATTTAGAATAACTTTCTGCATTCATTTATTTCATTCTTTTATTTGTGAAAGACTTTTTTAAAATCTGTTTGCAACTTGTCCCACTACATTCAATTATATGTGCACACATGTCCCACATCTCCCTGTTCTTGTGCCTCCACTAAAATTGTATGATGTAGTTTATCTTGCCACTAATCGTTCTTCTTGCCAAAGTGTATCACTTCCTCGTGATGTTTTTCACTATCCTCCACACAATTAACTAAATTTCAGATTAATATGAAAAGAAAAATTGCTCAGAAAACTCAGCCAGTGAGGCAGCTCTGCCTGTACCTGTAATATTTTCAATTTGTTTTCTGTCTGTAATCTTGTCTTTCAATGTTCTTAAGGCAGTTAGCAAATCCACATGAGATGTACAACAAAGTTGGGTTTCAGCATTAAAAGCAGAAATTGCCAAAGAAACTTGGCAGGACTGGCAATCTCTGTGGAGACAGAAGCAGTTAATGTTTTGAGTTCAATGATCTTTCTTTAAAAGTGGACTTGAAATGTTAACTCTTTTTCTTTCCACAGATGCTGCCAGGTTTCTCCAGAAATTTCTGCTTTCCAGCATCTGAAATTCATTGTTTTATTTTGAGTTTCAACATATTCATTTTCATAGAACCTCTATGTATGCAAGCAGGCCATTCGGCCCAACCAAACCCACTTGGAAGAACACGCCACCCAGATCCCTGTAACCCTGCATTTCTCTTGGCTAATTCACCTAGCCTGCACACTGTGGGCAATTTAGCGTCGACAATCCATCTAATCTTTGGATTGTGGAAGGAAACCGGAGCTCCCGAAGGAAACCCACACAGACATGGGGAGAACGTGCAAACTGCACATAGACTGTTGTCTGAAGGTGGAATTGAACCTGGGTCCCTAAAGGCAGCAATGCTAACCACTAAGCCACCATGCCATTCAAGCTGAGCCACTGTGCCATTCCATGTTCATGGCTAGGCAAATATTTATTACCTACCTTTAACTGTCCTGTAGAAGGTGGTGTTGAGCTGTCTTCTTGGAAGGCTGCAGCCTTTGGAGAGTGTGTGCACCCACAATACTGGCAGGCTTTTGGATTTTGACTCAGTCACAGAAAGAGACTGCAGATGGTGTGTTGCTTGGAGAGGAACTTGCAGATGGTGGTGATGTTTTCATATATCTGCTGCCCTCTTCTTTCTAGATGATAGTGGTCATGAGTTTGGAAGGTGTTGTCTAAGGGCCCTTGCTGAGCTTCTGTAATGAATCTTGCAGAGAGTAAGCATCGCTACTATGTCAGTGATAGATAGAGTGACCACTAAAGGGGGACAAGTTAAGTGGTGCTTAGTGCTGGATGGTGTCAAGCTCAAGCTTCTTGAGTATTGTTGGAGACGCGCTGACCCAGACAATTAGAGATTATTTTATTACAGTCCTGAATTGTGCCTTGAAAATGGTGATCAGGCTTTGGGGGAAACAGAGGAGATTTATGAGGCACAGAATTCCCAGCCTCTGATCCACTCTTGTAGCCACAGTCTGTATATGTCTGTCAGTTCAATTTCTGGTCAATGGTCACCCCAGGATGCTGATAGCAGGCAGTTCAGCATGTCAGGGGACAATGTTTAGATTCTCTCTTGTTAAAGATGTCATTGCCTGGCACTTGGTACTGCACTAATGTAACTTCCTACTTTTCAGCTCAAGCCTGGATATTGTCCAGGGCCTTGGTGCATTTAGAAATGGACTGCTTAAATATCTGAGGAGTCACAAATGGTGCTGAACATTGTGCAATCATCAACAAACATCCCCATTTCTGACCTTATGATGGATGCAAGGTTATTGATGAAGCGGCTGAAGATAGTTAGGTCTAGGAAACTACTCTATGGAACATCTACAGAGATTGTCTGGAGCTGAGATGAATGATTGCCATCACCACAGCCATCTTCTGATGTGTCAGGTATGACTTCAATCAGTGAAGAGTTTTCTCCCTGATTCTCAGTTACTCCAGTTTTGCTCAATTTCCTTGATGCCATACTTAATCAAATGTGATCTCCATATCACCTCACCTCAGCTTTTATGTCCATGTTTAACCAATGCTGTGATGAGGTCAGGAGCTGAGTGGCCCTGATGGAACCAAAACTGGGCGTCACTGAGCAGGTTATTGCTGAGCAGGTGCTGCTTGATAGTGCTGGTGATGACACCTTCCATCACTTTGCTGATGATCGAGAACAGACTGATGGGCCTGTAATTCACCAGGTTGGCTTTGTCCTGCTTTTTGTGCACAGGACAATTTTCCACATTGTCTGTTAAATGCCAGTGTTATAGCCATACAGGAATGACTCGGCTAATGGTGTTTCAAGTTGTGAAGCACAAGTCTTCAGTACCATTGCAAGAATGTTGTCAGGGCCCATTGCCTTTGTGGTATCCATTGCCTCCAACTGTTTTTTCATATCGTTGGGCCAACTTTTAATTCCAGATTTATAAATTGAATTCAAATTTTACAGTCTGACATGGTAGGATTCAAACTCATGTCTCAAAACATTAGCACTATGTGGATGCATGGCAAGCAACACAATGCAAATTTTATTTGGCCACTAATCAGTCGAAGTCTGGATATTGTCCACGTCTTTCTGCATATAGGCACAGATGTCTTCACCACCTGAGGAATTGAGAACCGAACAAATCTTCACCAAATAGCTCTGTTTCTCTGAACTTTAGAAAGATGTAAGGGCATTAGTAAAGCAACTAAAGAAGATTCAGCCTAGGAACTCCTGTAGTGACATCCTCAGTCTTAGATGTTTACCTTTCATTTGTCTTTTGTGCCAGGTATGACTTCCAGCTGCTGGAGAATTTTTCTCCTAATCACTAATTACTTTGGACTGTTGGCCTCCTAAATGCCACATTTAGTTCAATGTTATCTTGATGTGAAGGACAGTCAGTCTCCTCTCAATAAATTAAATGTCTTAAAATGTGATTTCTCATGAGTTTGATCATTGACTCCATGAATTAGGTGAGTACAGAAAAATAATGCTCTAAAATTACAGACACTACTGTAGAACAAAGCAAATGTCAATTTAAGCCAGCATCTATCATCATTACTATAGGTTATCACACAGTAATGTTGTGTCAGTACTATCAGTTTGATTAAGGAGCAACACTATAATAAGGCTTGTCGTATCTACTCTTGTTAGATTAGTGCCTGCTTAGTCATCATTGGAGTCTATTCTAATGCCCAGACTAATTATGTCAGTATGTGCTTAGGACATACAAACAGTTTCTTGGAACAAATCAACATATATATATTACATTGAAGTGCACAGATGCAATTCCAAATGGAGAACAATGCCAGGTAATCAGGAGATGTAAAAATATCGTGGGTCATGAAAAGTAGGCCATTTCTGTCAGCCATCTTTGGCTAGTCATCCTGTCTTTCAGACATTTTTGTTCACCTACTCTTTTGGTCTAACTTCACTTTCTTCAGCCATAAAGGAAATTAGTGTTCCTCAGAAATAATCACTTGAGATGGAAAAGACATGAAAACTCTTTTTAGCCCATTATTATGGCAGAATTGGCCCTAATTCAACAGCAGAAGCACTTGAGTGCCCTGTTGTTTACTTGTTGGCAGGGTACACAGGAGTTGAGGAATCCTGCCCTGTAAATTCTTTTGAAGGTGATAAATATCGTGGAAACTGGCCTAGGCTGTTGTCTTACATGTAAGAACTTGCTGTGAATTTTGTAATGATTTGGGGATTCGGTGGCTATCTTTAGTGTATGTTTGGAACACATAGATTTAAGAATCAGCACTTTTGGGTTCAAAATGTATTAAGTGATTCAAATCCATTTGATGACTGTAGAAGTCAGGATCCACTGTTTATTGAACTAAGCATCCCTGGATTGATGGGATGTCCTGACCATGCAAGCAAGTGCTTACAAAGAAACAATATTCATCATCTGAAGTATTGCTACCTCATTATTTTAGCAAAGGAAAGGTAAGACAACAATTCTTTTTATGATTTACAATATGATTCTTTTATCATAATGGTGTGGGACATAGTGGTGGTTTCATTGTACATTATACAAGGAGAACATGACACTAATCTTGTATTATACCTCCCCATTAGTTATACTATTTTGTTGCAGCTACTTTTGTCAGAACAAATATGTTACGGCACATAGTCTTAATTGGTTTATGATTACAAAAATTGTTATAGCTGTTAAATTGTATATTAGCAGCTTAAACAAAACATCTGAAGTATTTATTGGTTGCTGAAATTTACTGAATATGATTACAAAAATGTACAAGGCTAATGTGAAGGAAAAATATGAATGAATTATAGAAACAAATCTAAACTTTTACTGTCTTTGGGTGATACGTTGGTTGATATCATTTCTCTTGACTAATTAAGTCTATTACCAAAGAAAAGTGTCTAATAATTAATGCAATTTGGCACATATTGAATTTCAAACCAGTAATGCAGGAAAGAATACTTTCTGTCAAGCAATCAAAACTCGATTTAATAGAATACCATTTATATCATTTGCTTAGGAAATAATTGAAAACTGTATTACATTAATGGGTAAAAATTGCGAGTTTGAACTGATCTAGGTAGTTCCTGAGCAATGCATAACATTTTTTAGCACATGACCTAGAATTTCTTTGTAATGTTGTTGCAGAGGCATGACTATAGGACTATAGATTGGGGTACAGAAACATACTATAGGAATATATAGATTGGGACCTGAATATTAAAGGTTGAGGACAGTTCGGATGGACAGGAAGCTGAGAAAGATGGAAGGGTGGCTCTGTTAATTAATCATACTATTAAAATGAAAGAGAGGGATGATTTAAGTTATAAGAACATGATAGAGAAGCAGTTTGGATAGCGATGAGAACTGATAAAGACAAGATATCACTTGTAGTTTATAGGCTTGTAACTACACAGCAGATGGAATATGAAAGAAGTAATGGTAACTAATCAGAAAGATACCGTGATAATCATGGGGGAGTTTAATCTTCTTAAAGATTGGAAAAATCAATTGGGCAAAGGTAACTTATTCAAGGAGCTAATAGAATATTTCTAGAATAGTTTCTTAGATCAGATCATCCTTGAGCTGACCAGAAAGCAGCACATAATAGAGCTGATATTGTATAACCATATAGCATTAATTAATGGCCTCTTGGTGAAGACATTCCTCGGCAGCAGCAAAGAGGAAGAAATGAGTGGGTGCGACAATAATATTTTAAACTTATACAAGGACAAATCTTAGGGTATGAAGGCAGATCTAGCTAAAGTGAGCTGATAAATTAAGATATACAGAAATGATGGGAGAATGCAAGGGAACATTTCAGAATGCACAGAATGGATAAATTCCAATGAGAAAGAAAACTTCCAAGAAAAAGAGCCACCATCCATTGTTAACTATAAAAGTTACAGATTATATTAAATTAAAGAAATGCATACAATTATGTTAAGAAGGGTGACAGGTCAGAAGATTGCTAAGAAGAAAACATTGGAATACAAGAGAAAGCTAGCTATAAGTATTGAAACTGAAAGGAAGAGATTTTGTATCTATTTTTTAAAAAAGAAACTAATTAACAAAGCAAAATGTGACTCTGGAGAATTAATAACAAAATAAGGAGACAGCAAATAAACCAAACCAGTATTTAATATCAGTTTTTACTGTAGAGGATGCAAGTAATGTCTCAGAAATAGCTGCAAATAGGAAATGGAAGAGAGGGAGGAACTTAAAAACATTCCAATCCATAGAGGAATAGTGTGGAGCAAGTTATTCAAACTACAAGCTGACAAATCCTCAAGACTTCATGGACTTGATCCTAAGATCTTAAAAGAAACAGTTAGTGAGATAGCTGATGCATTGGCATTCATTTCTAATATTGCTTAGATTCAGGGAAAATTCTATCAGAATGGGAAATAGCATATGTTAACTCCTTAATTCACAAAAGAAGGCAGGCAGAAAGTAATAAACTGTGACAGGGGACAGTGTGGATCAGTGAGTTTAACATCTGTCATAGGAAAGAAGCTAAAAACTCATTAAGATGTCAGCGCAGGACACTTGGATAAATTCAAGATAATCAAGCAGAGTCAACATAGTTTTGTGAAAGAGAAGGCATGTTTAATCAATATTTTGGACTTCTTTGAGGAAGTAATGTGTTGTGGACAAGGTGGATTTGCTGTTCTTGAAATTCCAGAAGGTATTTGATAAGTTGCCACATTACATGTTGTCACGGAAAATAAAAGTTCATGTTGTGAGGCTTTCATGTTGGCGTTCCGAGTAGATTGGCTAACAAACAGAAAATAGAGTAGTCATAAATGGGTTATTTTATGGTTGGCAAGCTATAACAAGCAGTGTGTCACAGGGATCAGTGCTGAGATCTCCACCTTATACAATTTATATAAATGCCTTGGATGAAAGAACTCATGAATGAACTTGGTTGCTAAATTTGCTGATGACACAAAGATTGGTAGAAAAGTAAGTTGTGAAGAGGGCAAGATGAGGCTATTAAAGAATATAGATGGGTTAGGCGAGTGGGCAAAGATGTTTCAAATGGAATATAAAATGGGAACGTGAGGAATTTTCCATTTTGGCAGGAAGAATAAAAAATAGCATATTGTATAATTGGTGAGAAATTGCAGAGCTCTGAGAAGCTGAGAGATCTGGATGGCCAGTGCATAAATTGGAAAAAGTCTTTCTATTCTTCCAACCAAAATGGATAACCACACATTAATCCACATTAAGCACCATCTGGATCATTCCCCTAACTTATTAATCCAATTTGTAATTTTTTCTGTTTCTTTATTGCAACTTACATGCCTACATATTTCAGCATGATCTGCAACTTTGGCAATATTCCTGCACCCAAGTAATTAATATTGATTGTAAATAGTTGGGTTCTAAGAACTGAACTCTGTGGCGCCCCTCTCGTGCCAACCAGAAAAAGACTCATTTATTCTAACTCTCTGCTTTGTGCTGGTTAGCCAATCCTCTAGTAGTGTCTGATGGGACAGTTTCAGTCTATCTGAGAGGACGACACCAGCCCTTACAAGTCTAACAGGAAACAATAACAGCACCAACTTGAAATGAGTCTCTCAATCTAATAAAATTTTCAGGAACATCACCAAACAAAATTTGACATAGAACCTCATCCAAAGACATTAGAACACTTGGCCAAATGCTTTGCCAAACAATTAAGTTTTAACAATTGCCTTAAAAGAGGAATGAGAAAGGTGGTGATACACAGAATTCTAGAATGTGGAATTCCAGACCATATGATCAAGGTAACCGAAGGCAATCCAAAAGGATTGGCAAAATTAAAACTGAGCAAGTGTTCGAGATCATAATTAAGGGCACATTAACCTCAGAGGAGTCTAGGACTGAAGGGGATTACAGAGAAAGGAAAGAGAGAGAGAAATCATGGAGAAACTTGAAAACATGTCTAAGGATTTTAAAATGGTTGCTTTTCCAGACCAGATGTCAATGTAGGTCAGCAAGTGCACATGTTGGGCAAACAGAATAAAAACATAAATAAGTGTTTATGGAGCAGATGAGTTGACACAGCACTCCGATAGTACAGCTCTGAAATGTCTGCCAATAATTTGTGCTTAAGTGCCTGTAATTCCAGTTACCCAACTGCATTTGAAGTCAGCTGTTTCATGCAGAAAACCTCACATGAATATTTATTGATTGCCTGTTGCTATTTACTTTCATCGTAGTTATTTGAAAGATTAAGCTGTAAACTTAAACCTCTTGCACTTGTATTGAAGCTTCTCCCAGAAGCTGGATGTGAAAAATGTACACATCTCAGCCTTATTTTGCAATTTTTATGTGATATAATTATTATATTTCTGACCTTAGCGAAGGCATATCTTAGAAATTGTTCAAATGGCAATAATTACAATGATTAAAATATTTCCATCCATGAGCATCCCTAGCAAAACTTCATGAATATTCTGTTTAGCATTTCTGAAAGCTGGTGTTCACTTCAGTAACAGTTACAGGCAGGTCTGGGTTGATGGTGCATACCTTACAAAAACTGCCGTTATAAATAAATGCCTGGGAGTATAGCGCTTAAAAATTGTTGGAAGGAGACTGGAAACTGAAGCTTTTCATTTTGCACACATTAGAATTAGGATACTATAAAAAGTCTTGATAAAAGAGATACCATCTTCTCCAGTACAAGAAGACGGTGCAGATTGGGTGGGCCATCATTGGCATGGAGAGGCAGCAAGAACAGCTAACTTTCAATTGTAATTCTCAGGCAGGTAGATTATGATTGATCAGAGCACTGTCATAAGGATTAAACAGGGTTTGGCTGTCTCCCAAAATGCTGTTGTTTTTTGAGTAAGGTTTAATGTTTGGACAAATTACTTTCGACTAATAAAACAGAGACCTGAGTATTTATGTATGAAGTTTCTAGTGCACACAATTGCATCACACTGTGGGTCCAGCAGATGATCTTGAGTTGGTTGCTGGTGTAATCCTTAGCACAGTTTCAAATATTTAATAAGATATTACCAATAGCAGAGCACATTTAATTTGGATATACTTTACTGAGGCTTACAAATCCAGACTAGTTTAGCACAAGCAGTATGCTGCCCACTGTGTATGGTCAACAGGATGTGTTGTTTGATACAATCTGCCTGTCATAGAATCATAGAGAAATAGCACAGAAACAGACACTTCAGTCCAATTCATCCATGCTGACCAGATATTCTAAATTAATCTAGTCCCATTTGCCAGCATTTGGCCCATATCCCTCTAAACTCTTCCTATTCATGTACTCATTGAGATGCCTTTTAAATGTTGTTATTCTACCAGCCTCCACCACTTCCTCTGGCAGCTCATTCCATATGCGTACCACCCTCTTCTGCATGAAAAGCTTGCCCCTGGGGTCCCTTTTAAATCTTTCCTCTCTCACCTTAAAACTATGCCCTCTAGTTTTAGACTCACCTGCATTGGGGAAAAGACCTTGACTAATCACGCTATCCAAGCTCCTCATGATTTTATAAATTTCTATAAGGTGACCTCTGTGCCTCCAACACTCCAGGGAAAATAGCCCCAGCCTATTCACCCTGTTCCTATAGCTCAAATCCTCCAGCCCTGGTGACATCCTTGTAAATCTTCTCGGAACCCTTTCAAGTTTCACAACATCTTTTCTATAGCAGGAAGACCAGAATTGAACACAGTTTTCAAAATGTGGCTTAACCATTGTCCTGTACAGCCACAAAATGACCTGTCATTGGGACCCATAGACTATATACCTTGCACTGTCCTCATGTCACTTGTATGGTATATAAAATATTTTTTATGGCTTCATGGCAGCATCCTATTAGTGGGGGAAAATCCAGTTGCGCTGGCACTGTACATCATTAGTAAAGTGTGTGAATGCTGAGGTTGGTTAATGAGGTGCCATTCAAGCAGGCTGCTTTGTCCTGGATTGTGTTATGTGAGTGTTCTTGAAGCTGCAGTCATCTAAACAAATGGAGATTATTCCACCACACTCATAAGAGGTGACAAGTTGTGCCCTGTAGATGGTGGGTTACTCATCACTGAATTCCCAGCCTCTGATCTTGTCTTGTAGCCACAGTATTTATATGGCTGGTCCAATTTGCTTGCTGCTTAATGGTAACCCCTCAGGCTGTTGATAGTGGTTGATTCATTGAACCTTAACGGATGAAATTTAGATTCTCTCTTGTTGGAGATGGTCACTGCCTGGCACCTGTGTGCTGCAAATGTTACTTGTCATTTTTGTCCATGTTTGAACAAAGACTGTAATGAGGTCAGGAGCTGGCCCTGGCAGAACCCAAACTGGGCGTCACTGAGCAGGTTATTGCTGAGCAGGTGCTGCTTGATTCCACTGTTAATGACACCTTCCATCACTTTACTGATGATGGAGAGTAGACTGATGGAGCACAAGTTGGTTGGATTGGATTTGTCCTTTTTTGGCGTACAACACATATCTGTGAAAGTTTCCACTTTGTTAGTTTGTTGACAGGATTGCAGCTGTACTGCAACAGTTTGGCCAGGGGAGCGGCAAGTTCTGGTACAGTAGTCTTCAGTACAATTGCCAGAATGTTATCACAGACCACAGCCTTTGCAGTATCCAGTATCTCTAACTGTTTCTTGACATCTCATAGAGTGAAACAAATTGGTTGAAGATTAGTATCTGTGATGCTGGGGAGCACTGGAGGAGGCCGAGATGGATGACCCACATGACACTTCTGGCTGAACATTATTGTGAATGCTTCAAACTTACCCTTTTACCCTAGATATTTGTCACAGTCAGGCATTAACCACCACAGAGGTTAAATTGGTCACATTTCACATTTGTGATGACATGCACCAGGGACCCAGGTTCGATTCCACCCTCGGGCGACTGTCTGTGTGGAGTTTGCACATTCTCCCCTTGTCTGTATGGGTTTTCTCCGGGTGCTCTGGTTTCCTCCCACAGCCCAAAGATGTGCAGGTTAGGTGGATTGGCCATGCTAAATTGCCTGTTGTGTTCAGGGATGTGTAGATTAGGTGGGTTATAGCAGGGTGGGTCTGGGTGGGATGCTTTGAGGGTCAGTGTGGACTGGTTGGGCTGAAGGGCCTGTTTCCACACTGTAGGGATTCTATGATTCTATGCAGAATAGTGGGACTTGATTTCCGGTGCACTATTCCCACTAGAATTGTGACAATATAACCATTGAGCCACACAACAACAATGTGTAAAACTGCTGAGAAAGAAAAAGCACCCATTCAGAAATGTGCAAGGATGGAAAATCCTGTTCCTAGGCTTTTAAAATTGTCCATCATACAAATCATTGAAATAGTAATAACAGAGCCTCAACCACATGACACCTCTTAATCTTATGCGAAAAAGCATTGATGAAAGAGATCATAGATAGCACAATTTATCACCACCATTTAAAGATACCCATCAAGCAAAGTCAACTTGTTGGTTTGTGCTTCCAAGGGGCATGAGCTGACACTGAATTGACATGGCAGATTTAAGGAGCCATGGAGAGTGGTAAGGTGGGTGGTGAGGTGAATGAGAGAGGTGAAAACTAGAGGGCTAGCTGCTTTTGTTGTAACAGGGAGAAAGTCCCAGCGAACCAGGGCCAGTCTTACACTGGCCCATCTCACACTAGCCCACCTCAGCCCTCATTCACCCCGTGGCTACATAGGATTTGCTTCCAGAATTAGCAGCCCATCTCTATCTCACACCCACCCACTCCCATCGTAAACCCCCACCCAGGGCAAAGAAAATGTATGACTAGATGCTTCAAAAAAAAACAGAGGGGGAATTTCTCAACTCAAGCAACCAGCCTCTTAAGGGCAAATCGATCCCAGTTAAATTGCAACAACTAAAAGTGAAATATTTTAATACCACATATGGAAATATCACATGATAGAAATACAACTTTTTTTAATGAGTATATTAAGTATTGGAAAAAGTCCTGCACTTTGTTAATTCTGTTTTGCATTTTCGTGCTTTCAGCATTTTGTAGAAGGGAACAGAAAACCCAAATATAGATCAGTACTTAGAACCATGTATCAATTTTTAAAATTTATTTATTGCTGCTGACCCTGTGATCTGCTTTTGAATAATGCCTCAAAACTGCATGGATTTATTTTGACGACTAAAAGCATCTAATCAAACCTCACATATTTAAAATGGTAGGTATTCTATTTATGTGAGTGCGCTTTTTCAGTTTCTTAATGTTCATTTAATCACCATGCTGAATAAATATCCTTCATCTGACCGATTTTGAATGAAAATAGAATGATTTTTCTCTGGGGCCTTTTTAGAGGAGGCACCGTTTATTACACGGACGGTGGCTGATGACAGTATTGTGATTAAAAAAAAGGTTGCGCTGTGGTATCGAGCCATAACAGGGAGTTCATTGTACAGCTCTGGGAATGAGCTGACAAGGTTTGGCCGTATGACTGATGATCGTAACTGATGGGAGAAACTTGGTGTAATTGGCTGAACAGATTACTCCTGTCACTTACACATTCGGGGAGGTTGGGTCTCAGAATGATAACTGATCAAAAAAAATTAGCCACTGAAGAATCAAAAATGACCCTTCAGAGCCAGTGTACAAAGGAAACTATATTTCTGAGCTCAAGGTTTGCTCACCTGCTGGTATTAGATTTCATTAAAGCTCTAATGACAAAATAATGCATGTTCATCCAAGTGCTTAAAATTGGTGAAGCAAGGAGCCACCATAAGTTTCAAATAATAATATGTTAAGTGTTCTTGATCCTATTTGATAGCATTAATTAGAAAATTACCCATGAAGTGTTTTATTCATAAGAGAGGGCTGCATTTATCAAATGACTTGAGATCATAACGATGGGGTCATTTCTGAATCACTTGGTCCTACGATGCTCAGATTTGGATGGATGCTGAACCTCTGAGGTCCCCAGGGAAGTGGGCGTGTATAGGGATGCAGCAGCATTTTTTAAATGATTTCTCAGAGCCTATTCATACACATATGTGCACTTTTGGGAATAAATCCACATTAAAGCTGGTGTTACATCTCGGGCATACTTAAAGATTAAGTGATGCTAATGGAAGGCCACATGTACCAAATATCCAATGACCTCTGAGTGGTACAAAAATCAAACAAAGAACTACGGATGCTGAAGTTCTGAAACACAAACAGAAAGTGTTGGAGATACTTGCCGGGTCTGGCATCGTCGGTGGAAAGAAAGCAGAGTTAATGTGTCGAGTCCAGTGATACTTCTTCAGAACTGACAGTAATTAGGAAAAGGTCACATATTTGCTGAAGAAGGTGGTGGGGGGCTGGGGTGTGGGGGATGCAAAGGGAAAGCAGATAGGTGGATAGAGAAAGACAGTTAGGTGGACAAAGGGATGGTTGATATTAAGTCAGGAAAGGAGAAGATCTACTAATAGGGACCATAAGTAGGAACAAATGGGTTGGCTGTACCTAAAGCAGCCCATGTCATGACAGGGTCTCGAGTGTGGGCGTGGGTAAAGGACATGAAACAAAGTGTTCAGGATCTAAAATTATTGAACTCAATATTGAGTCCTGAAGGCCATTGAGTCCATTACAGGATACAAAATGAAGCAGAGCAAGATAGCGTACAAAAACACATCCCTCCCTGATGTGCTTTAATGCTTTCTATGCCAGCGGTGTGGTGTCACCTGCCCTGACAGCCCCAGAAGCACCTGTTTATACTTTCATTGCTGCAGACATCAGATCAGTCTTCCAGGGAGCCAAGACAAGGAAAGTGATGGGCCCAGACGGTGTCCCTGGCCGAGCACTCAGATCCTGAGAGGACCAACTGGCAGAGGTATTCACCGACATCTTCAACCTCTGTCTCCTACAAGCACAAGTCCCCACCTGCTTCAGGAAGACCACCATCATCCCCGTACCCAAGAAAACACATGCAGTGTGCCTTAATGACTACTGCCCAGTGGTTCTGACCTCCATAATCGTGAAGTGCTTTGAGAGGCTGGTCATGGCCCACATCAGCTCCAGTCTGCCAACCTGCTTCGATCCCTTACATTTTCCTACTGATGTAACAGATCCCCAGAGGATGCCATATCCCTAGCCTTGCACTCAGCCCTGAAACATTTGAACAACAAGGACACCTACATCAGATTCCTGCTCATTAACTACAGCTCTGCCTTCAACACTATTGTCCCCTCCAGACTGATCTCAAAACTCCGAGACCTTGGTCTCAGCTCCACCCTCTGTGACTGGATCCTCAGCTTTCTGACCCACAGGCCGCAATCAGTGAGGATAGGTAACTGCACCTCCTCCACAATAACACTCACCACTGGAGCCCCCCCAAGGATACATCCTCAGCCCCCTACTGTACTCCCTGTACACCCACGACTGTGTTGCCAAATTCTCAAAAAATGCCATCTACAAGTTTGAGGATGGATATCTAACAACGATGAGTCAGAATTCAGAAGGGAGATAGAGGGCTTGATGACAAGGTGCAATGAGAACAACCTCTCCAACAACTTCGGCAAAACTAAAGAATTGACCATTGACTTCAGAAAGAAAGGAGGAGAACACACCCCATCTACATAAACAGAACTGGGGTTGAGAGGGCGGAGAGCATCAAGTTCCTTGGAGTAATGATGTCTTGGATTGTCCACGTAAATGCAACGGTCAAGAAAGCACAACAATGCCTGTTCTTCCTCAGGCAGCTCAGGAAACTTGGCATGTCCGTAAGGACCCTCACCAACTTCCACAGATGCACCATTGAAAGCATACTGTCCATCTACATAACGGCCTGGTATGGCAATTGCTCTTCCCAGGACCATAAGAAACTACAGAAGGTGGTGTGTGTACACAGACCATCACAGAAGCCAACCTTCCATCCAAGGACTCCACTTACATGTCTCGCTGCCGTGGAAAGGCTGCCAACATCATCAAAGACCCATCACACCCTGGTAATGATCTTCTACAGCCTCTTCCATCAGGTAGAAGATATAGAAGCATGAACACACTCACAAGCAGGTTCAAGAACAGCTTCTTCTGGCCGTTATTAGACTAATGAATGGACTCTCCAGCCTCAAACAATGCTGATCTTGCTAATATTGATCTTGCCTAGCACATGCCCTGTGCAATGTAACCTGTATGCCTCTGTTTAAGTTTGATCTGTACACCCTTGCCTACTGTGATCTGTCTGTATTGCTTGTAAACAAGGCTTTTCACTGTACTCTGGTACACGTGACATTAAACCAATCAATCAGTCAAGGCTGCAGAGTCCCCAAGAAGAAAATCAGATCTATTCTTCAGGCTTGCGCTAAGCATCGCTGAAGCACTTCAGCAGACCTGAGTCAGAAATGTTGGCCAGGGAACATGGTAATATAGAATCATAAAATCATACAATTTTATAATACCAAGGATGCCATTTGACCTATCGTGTCTGTACCACTTCCTGAAAGAGCCACCCCGCATCATCCTTTTCTCCAGCCCTATTTCCATAGTCCCCTAAATTCATCACTTTCAAATATATATGCAGGTCTCTTTTGAAGCCTATTTTATGATCCATCTCCACCACTTTCCCAGGCAATGTACACCAAATCCTAACAACACTGAGCAAAGAAATTTCTCCCCATCTCACACTCAGCTCTCTTGCTGACAATCTTGAAATTGTGACCCCTAGTTACTGACATACAAACTAGTGGAAACAAAATATCCTTCTTTATTCTGTCAAAATTTTTCATAATTTTAACCACCTCACTAAGGACGCCTCTGAAACTTCTCTGCTCCAAGAAGAATAAGCCCAATTTCTTTAATTTTTCCTTCTGTATAAAATCCCTCATTCCTGGTATTTTTCTAGTAAATCTGCTGTGGACTCTCTCCAGGAATTTAACATCCTTCCTTAAACAAGGTGCCCAGAACTGAATACAACAAACCAATGTGGTCTGACCAATGATATGTAGAGGTATAGCAGCACATCTTTGCTTTTATACTCTATGCCCCAATTTATAAATTAAAGGATTCTATTAGCCTTCTTAATTGTTTCAATTTGCCTGGCCACTTTCTGAGAATTATGGACGTGAACTCCAATGTCCCTCTGCTCGTGTATTTCCCTCAAAGTTAAACCATTGGTCTTGCATTGTCTCTCCATGTTTCTTGTATCGGCATGCCTTACCTTGCTTTGAAATTCATTTGCCACCTGGTTAATGTCCGTCTGAAATTGTTCAGCACTGTCCTAACAATTCACTATACCTTAGTATAATCTGCAAATTTAGAGATTTTGCCCTCAATACCACCCATCGCCAAATTTGTTGAAGTGCCAGTCAACTGGAGCCTCAGGGTTATTTTTACAGCCAGGACGTCGGTGTTCCGTAAAATGCATTTTGTTTCCCCAGTGTAGAGGAGACCACCGAGGAACCCTGCGTACAGCTGTGCATTCGGTTGACATGATGTCCCAGATGACAGAGACGTCCTGGTAAGTAGCGTAGTTCAGGAAAAGATTGAAGAAATGGTGGCTGAACGCAGCTCGAAACAACATTCCCTTTGCTTTAGCTGTGGATCTTTGGTTTCTCAGCCTTTTGGATCATGAGCTAAATTGCTATTTCCCACAATAATGACAGAGACCTTGACTAAACAGATCCAGGTGGCACACCATGGTGGTCTAATGCACTGGAGCAGTAAAGACTACAAGTGGCATGCCCCTACCCACACCCCCCACAGGCTGCTGGAATACGATGCAGAAGTACTTGGGAGTGTATGTCTAAGCACATCTGGTTGCAGAATATGTTTCACTGCTTTACCTTTATTTCACTCCCGGCATTTTATTTACAAACATGTTCTGGGGCCCAAGTCACTAAGAATGTAGACTAAGCTAATTCAGAAAGTATTATTGCAAGTAGCATGCACAGAAGAGCCTTCAGTGAAGGCAAGTTTTATTTACAGCAAATATTTCTTCAGCAGACGGCACCCTATCCATGCCCCACAACCCGTTTGATCACATTTTGTTTATCCTCCCATAATTTGAACATTTTTCTAGAATAATGTCTGCGTCCCTTGTACATTCTGTTTGTCAATGTACACACAGATGACACATTCAGAGGGAAAAAAAATTTTTAATGCTATTAATCCGAATAACCCAGAGACCCAATTTTAACATAGTGAACTCTGGGATCCCTTGACTTCCCATATCAGTGCCCCCCGACAGCAACTGAACAAACTGTTCTGATTCAAGTAGGCACAAACTATTTGTAGGATTTCTACCCAATCTGGTTATCCAGGGATCCTACTGGAGTGTTAAATCCTTAGTAAATTGGAATCCCCTTACAGTTTGGTCAGTCATCCTATTGGCTAGGAATATAGTGAATCAAATTATATATGAAAATGTTATCTTGGTTCCCCTTCACCAGAGATGGATTCAGGAAGGCAGACACCAGGTGTATCGCTGGTTCTACGTCATTACCATCTGCACGGCTTGCAAAACTATAGATGTTTTAAAAATATTTTTAATGTTTTAACAGCAAATGCATGTAATGTTGATGAGGGTGAGTACCAAAGTGGCAACAGTAGATATTTTGCCTTTTGACTGTTTCTCGGCCTAACTTTCCAGGTGGATACATTTAGCTTATCATCCTGCCAAAAGGCAAAGACCATACCTGCAGGGTCCTACCTGCCAGGTGAAAACCTCTCAAGGTGACTTTTCTGCAACTTGGAGGCAGACCATGTGAGTATTTTCACAAGCCAATCCTGCAGAGAGGTAAATTTTCTTGTTGGTTAGGGAAATCCACATTAGGTTCGGGATTCCTGAACTGCCTTGTCAGATCCCAGTATGCAACTGTGACCAACAGCTTGGAATTCTCAACTATAGGTCTAAACATAGGTGCACCATATTATGATTAGATGAAGTATGTCTTCGTGGTCATATGCAAAGTTCAGTTAGGACCATTTATTACCTATCATGTGAACTTAATAAATACACACATTCATCTTGGACAACCCTAGAGATTCAACTTCATACCCAAAAAATGTGCCATTATTAGTGCCATACAGTGTTATCAATAAAATGTGAGTTTCACCATTCTCCTTACCCCTAGTTGGGTAAATCACAAATGCTTCCTTCCTTTCTGGTTCTGGATTAATCAAACTCAGGTACTAACATCCCTGTGCATGTATCTGGCCACGAGTTCCAAATGAAATATTCTCAATATACTAGTCTACTTTGTCAATTAAGTCTTGAACTAGTACTTAGGGTTAAGTTCTTACCAGACCCACTCCCTGAAAATTAACAGTTGCGAGTGCATAATCTGTTCCCTGGGCAGGTTTGACCTGAGATCACTGGGACTGGTGTCACCCCGTGTAGTATCTCTGGGAAGTAAAGTAACAATCCCATCCACTTAAGAGCTTTTCTTTCATGATCTTTCTGTACAAGATCTCATTTTCTCTTATAAGATTTTACACATTATATTGGTTACCGTCCTATCTTATGTATGAGGGCTGGAGAAATTTTAACAGTCCAATAAAATATTAAAATAAGATCCTCTTATAAAAACAATTGATTCCAGGCGATTATATAGTTTGCCTCTTTGCTGTTTATCTTAGATGGCATCTTGTTTTCAAAAGTAACTTGTTAAATTGTATTACACTTTCCACTTCTCAAAATTATCCCAATTTTAAATGTGTCCTTGGGCTGACAGGCTCACTCCAACATTTCATTTATTTATTTTCAACAGGAACTTTCTTTATATTCCCCTACACCCATAGAAAATACCATAACTGTAGGCAGAATCTTATCAGGTTTTGAATGATGTAGGCTATGGTAAAAATCTGGGAGAATTGTTTAAGAATTCCAGTGGGGTCTTACTCAATATTGGGAGCAACAAGTCACTTTTCCCAAGGGAGACCTGGATGTCAAGATGAGATTCTTGCTAATGAATAGTGAGAAGCTCATTAACAGGGATTATTATTCATTATCACCTCCTCCCACCCACCTTCCTGCAAAAATGCCATCCCCTATTCCCAATTCCTTCGCCTCCGCCGCATCTGCTCCCATGATGAGGCATTCCACTCCCAGACATCTCAGATGTCCTCGTTTTTCCAGGACCGCAACTTCCCCCCCTCAGTGGTCGAGAACGCCCTCGACCGTGTCTCCCGCATTTCCCGCAACTCATCCCTCACACCCCCTCCCCGCAATAACAACAAAAACAGAATCCCATTCGTCCTCACGTACCACCCCACCAACCCCCGGATCCAACGCATCATCCTCGGACACTTCTGCCATCTGCAATCTGACCCCACCACCAAAGGCATATTTCCCTCCCCACCCTTATCTGCTTTCTGGAGGGACCACTCTCTCTGTGACTCCCTTGTCCGCTCCACACTCCCCTCCAGCCCCACCACACCCAGCACTTTTCCCTGCAACTGCAGGAAGTGCTACACCTGCCCCTACACCTCCCTCCTCACCCCCATACCAGGCCCCAAGAAGACCTTCCACATTAAGCCAATGTTCACCTTCACATCTGCTAATGTGGTATACTGCATCCGCTGTTCCCGTTGTGGCCTCCTCTACATCGGTGAAACCAAGCAGAGGCTTGGGGACCGCTTTGCAGAACACCTACGCTCGGTTCGCACTAAACAACTACACTTCCCAGTCGCGAACCATTTCAACTCCCCCTCCCATTCCTCAGACGACATGTCCATCCTGGGCCTCCTGCAGTGCCACAACGATGCCACCCGAAGGTTGCAGGAACAGCACCTCATATTTTGCTTGGGAACCCTGCAGCCCAATGGTATCAGTGTGGATTTCACAAGCTTCAAAATCTCCCCTCCCCCTATCGCATCCCAAAACCAGCCCAGCTCGTCCCCGCCTCCCTAACCTGTCCTTCCTCCCACCTATCCCCTCCTTCCACCTCAAGCCCCACCCTCATCTCCTACCTACTAACCTCATCCCACCCCCTTGACCTATCCGTCCTCCCTGGACTGACCTATCTCCTCCCTACCTCCCCACCTACACTCACCTTTACTGGCTCCATCCCCGCCTCTTCGACCTGTCTCCTCTCCACCTATCTTCTCCTCTATCCATCTTCTATCTGCCTCCCCCTCTCTCACTATTTATTTCAGAAGCCCCTTCCCCTTCCCCATTTCTGAAGAAGGGTCTAGGCCCGAAACGTCAGCCTTCCTGCTCCTCTGATGCTGCTTGGCCTGCTGTGTTCATCCAGCTCTACACGTTGTTATCTAACATTCAGTCATACAGTCAGAGTCCTTGCAGTATGGCATCATTTTGACTTTCCCACAGTTTTGGGTTTTCATTGCCCATACACTGGGGAATTGCGAGCCCGTATGCTCCCTTGGCCGAACAGTCATGCATCATGGGTGTGCTCAATGATACTGCAGCAGTGAACTGTACTATCATTTTTAGCCTCTGAAGTTACACCACACCTCAGCTTGCCCATAAGGCATAGGAACAGAAATAGTCCATTGAGCCTATTGAGTCTGCTTCATGATTCAGCAGGTTCATGGCTGATCAGAAAATCCTCAACTTTACTTTCCTGCCACTGACAGATTAAAAATCTGTCTATCCCAGCCTTGGATGTACTTAATAACGCCGCTTCAACAGTCCTATCTGATAAAGAATTCCACAGATTCATTACCCTCTGAGAAAACAAATTCCTCCTCATCTCTGTCTTAAATGTGTGATCTTTTACTCTAAGATTATGGTCCTGGTCCTAGACTCTCCAACAAGGGGAAACAACCTCTCTGCGTCTACCCTCTCAAGTCCTGCAAGAATGTTGTATGTTTCAATAATGTTTCCTTTCATTCTTCTAAACTCATTCTAAGTCCTTCTAAGTGAACACAAGTCCAACTTACTCAACTCTCATCAAAAAGACAATCCCTGCATTCTTGGAATCAGCCTAGTGAACTTTCTCTGGACTGCCTCAGGTCCTTGGATAATGGGACCAAAACTGCTTACAATATTCCAGGTGTGGTGTGTACCTTGTTTAGTTTTTACAAGATCCCTGTGCTCCATTCCCTTTGAAATATTCTAACATTCCATTTGCCTTCCTGACTACCTGTTGAAAGTATATGCTAGCTTTTTGTGATTTATACACAAAGACTCTTAAATCCTTTAGTACCAAAATTTAGTGAGGATGCAAAGTATTTATTCGACCCCCACCCCTGCTTCCATTTCCTGGCTTCCCATTATTATTTCCCCAGCCTCATTCTCCTTGGATTCTATGTTCACTCTAGCTTCTGTCTTCCTTTTTAAATATTTTAAAAAAAGCTCTTGATGTCCACCTCAATATTAGCTTTGTGCAAGTTTACCCTCAAAATTCATTTTATCTTTTTTTTTATTTGTCATCATTTATTGGTTTTTAAAACTTTCCCAATATGCTGGCTTACCACTGTCTTTGTCACAATGTATGGTTCATTTTCTTTCAATTTAGTGTTATCCTTAACTTCACTGGTCAACCGTATCCAAGGAATATTTATCTCTCTCCTCCCATGCAACCCACCAATTTAGGGTCTCACTGTGCTCCCTTGAGAAACTGGTGTCCCATCAGCTTCCAATCCAGAAAAACAATTCCTTAGCAGGACCCTAGGACCTCCTGCATTACTTGCCTGATGTCTTGGACTGCCTGGAAGCAGGCAGACTCCCTTTCTGCCTTCAAACCCTATGAAATATCATCTCTCTGTGTGTGATTTCCACAACACTCTCAGCCTCGCAGATGTGCCATAGTGACCCCAGCTGCCCCTCAATCTATAAAACTTGGAGCATACCTTTCTGCTGTTATAAAGTCAAAGAGTCTTAGAGTTGTACAGCACAGAAACAGACCCTTCAGTTCAACTCATCCATGCTGACCAGATATCCTAAATCAACCTAGTCTCATTTTCCAGCATTTCACCCATATCCCTCTAAACCCTTCCTATTCATATACCCATCCAGATGCCCTTTAAATGTTGTTATTCTACCAGCCTCCACCACTTTCTCTGGAAGCTTGTTCCACCGTTGCATGAAAAAATTGCCCCTTTGGTCCCTTTTAAATCATTCTCCTCTCACCTTAAACCTATGCCCTCTAGTTTTGGACTCTCTCACCCTGGGAAAAAGACATTGGCTAATCACTCTATCCATGCCCCTCATGATTTTATAAATTTCTATAATGTCACCTCTCGGCCTATCATGTTCCAGGGAAAATAGCCCCAACCTATTCAGCTTCTCCCTATAGCTCAAACCCTCTAACCCTGGCAACATCCTTGTAAATCTTTTCTGAACTCTTTCAAGTTTCACTACATCCTTCCTATAGCAGGGAGGCAAGAATTGCTGCGGTATTCCGAAAGTGGCCAAACCAATGTCCGGTATAGCAGAAACATGACCTCTCAACTCCTACATTCAATGCATTGGCCAATAAAGCCAAGCATAC
Source organism: Rhincodon typus (assembly GCF_021869965.1). Classification (NCBI taxonomy): domain Eukaryota; kingdom Metazoa; phylum Chordata; class Chondrichthyes; order Orectolobiformes; family Rhincodontidae; genus Rhincodon; species Rhincodon typus. The sequence goes on along the minus strand of NC_063334.1, from coordinate 79,040,503 downwards.
AAAATGCCTTCTTCACTATCCTGTCTACCTGTGATTCTACTTTCAAGGAACTATGAACCTGCATCCCAAGGTCTCTTTGTTCAACAACACTCCCCAGGACCTTACCATTAAGCGTATAAGTCCTGCTCTGATATGCCTTTCCAAAATGCAGCACCTCACATTTATCTAAATTAACCTACATCTGCCAACTGGCAGCACATCCTGCAGATGCAGTTGTCTGGAATACTGACAGGGTCCATGACTTCCCATATATTTCAAGTTACACATTCCACTTGACAGTGTTGAGTTGCCCTATCTTAAAGTGACTTCCTTACATGAACATTCTTCAATTTGGATTATTTATATCACTTTATTACATTAGTTCTGACTTTCACTTATCCCTGGTGTTTTTCGGTTAAGTTCAAATATAGCCACTTTAAACATAATATGCTTTTCTAATTTACATCCAATTAGATACAGTGTCTAATGACAGTTTCTTACCAACCAATGGCTTTACAGATTTTCTCTGATGTCTCCATTATGTTTTGTCACTCTCCTTTCAAACATGGTATGGGGTGACGCAGAGCTGGTGAATTGTATGATTCTCTGACTCCCAGGTGAATGATGTAAGCTGCAAGACTTGCCCAAAATTTATAGCCTCCTGCTCCAAGTTGCTTCCTCTCAGGTCTGATATCATTCTAACTCCTGGTTAAGATGATGCTATCTGTCTCTGGGAGATGTGTCACCTGCTTTCAGGTCAAATTGCCTTATTCTGTGCTGTAATTATTTTATGAATCTCTGAAATGTGAGCTCCTGTTTTCTGGTTGCTCTGCTGGTGACTCAGGAGCAGTACTGGCGTAGGGAACAGAATCAAATCTCAGATCCAAATCATCAAAAGTGTACAGAATTCTAAGCAATGCCTTAAATGATCAGAGGTTTTTTTTTAAAATCATTTTATTTTATAGTACAGTTTTGTACCAGCTCTTAGCTATTTATTTTTATTTGCATTTTTTATGAAAAATGACGTTGTTCTATCATTTTAATGTGTCTTCCTGAATGATTTTTAGTTTTCAGATTTTTAGAACTGAATATCTCCTCATAAAGAATGTAAAAATGAATCTTTACATTTTCGTTGGCAAGGCTTGTGCTTTCATTTACTGTAATTCCCTTGAGTAACAATGCCAGTAATTACATAATTGCCAGATGCCAATGTAATGATACATTTTCCAAAGAAAGCTATGTTAATTAAAAATTAACATGGTGAACATAGAACAGGTTGATAGAGACTGTATGCCATCCATTTATGAACTAGAAGTCTAATAAACGAAGCCTTACCATCTTCTCCTGTACCTATTTTCAGGCTATTGCCTATAATCTGTACAGTGTTAGCCCTGGCCACTGGTTGCTCGCAACAGAATTGCATCAATGTTGAAACACCCACCACGTATAGCAGTATGTGCCTTTTGCCAGGACCAATACAGGCATTTAGGTATTCTATACTTTGTTGTTAAGCTGTCTCTTCATTTGCAATGCCACATCTGTGTTCACTAAGTCATTCGTTTAGCACGTAAAACCTTTAGAACAGGTGATTATTTTGCCCTCTGAGGCAAACATAAATTATTTAAATGACTATTTTCTTTAAATTTTGGTGAGAGTCCTCTGCAATCTTGTCCCACAGATCTTTAGCAAAAGTCCAATGTTACGTTCAATTGGGCTCATTATTGCATTCAGAATATCTCACATGGTCAGCGAAAAGCAACATAAGTGACCACTAAAGCCTTTTAACTACTCTTTGCAATTGCTTACTGAAGTGATTTTCAGTATAACATGCTACTTTTAGCTGTAATATGAGATTGTTGCATTAATCAACTATTCCTTTTATTATGAATATATTTTATTCATAAAAAATATCTTTATATCACAAGTGCAGTTCAGTTCTGTATAGTAGCATTTCATGGAAACAAATTAACATTGGAGTTTGACTTTCTCCAAACAAACCAAAGGCATCCATTGCATGTTAGGTGAGATGATGTGGAGGTGCTGGTGTTGGGCTGGGATGGACAAGACCTCACACCTAATACATGACACCAGGTTATAGTCCAACAGGTTTATTTGAAAAAAGCCTGCTTTTTTTTGAAATAAACCTGTTGGACTATAACCTGGTGTCATGTGTTAGGTGTGCGGTCTTGTTTAGAATCTGTATTTTGGTTTGGAGTCAGACTGGTTTTATTTCTAAAGTAGGAATTTATGAAACATCACACTAACTGTTTACAAATTGTCTGTTTTTTGAACAAAGTAGAATGTATCTGCAAATACGAATTCACCCCATAGATTCACGTGCGTGTGTGTGTGTGTGTCTGTGAGGGTGCGAGGGTGTGTGTGCATGCGTGTGTGGGAGAGTGTGTGTGTGTGATAGTGCGTGCGCATGTGCTCATGTATGTGAGTGTGTGTGCGACAAAGAGAGTGAATGTCTGTGAGGGAGAGAGAGTGTGTCTGTGTATGTGAGAGAGAGGGAGAGAGTGTGTCTGTATGTATGTGTGTGTAAAGGAGAGTCTGTTTGTGAGGGAGAGTGAGCGTGTGTGTGGGATAATGTGTGTGTGCATGTGTATGTGCGTGCATGAGGGAGAGAGAGAGTGCATGCGTGTGTGTGTGTGTGCGTGCACACGTGCATGGGAGGGGGTATGTGTGTGTGATAGTGCGCACCCGCACACGCTCGTATGTGTGAGTGTGTGTGACAGGGAGAGTGAGTATGTGTGAGGGAGAGTGAGTGTCTGTGTATGTGTATGTATGAGGGAGAGAGAGAGTGCATGTTTGTGGGAGGGAGAGAAAGAGTGTGCATGTGTGCGTGTGTGTGTATGTATGAGGGAGAATGAGTGTGTATGTGAGGGAGAGTGAGAGAATGTGTGTGTGTATATGTGCACGTGTATGAGGAACTGTGTGTGTTTGTGTAAAGGAGAGTGTGTTTGTGAAGGAGAGTGAGTGTGCATGTGTGTGTGAGGGAGAGAGAGAGAGTGCATGTACGTGTGTGTGTGTGTGTGTGTGTGTGTGTGTGTGTGTGTGTGTGTGGGAGTGTTTTTGTGCAAATGAGTATGTATGCATGTGTGTGAGAGTGTGCAGTGCGGTGGGGTCACCCGTAGTGCGACATAAACCCAACATCCCAGTTGAAGCTGTACTCGTGGGTACCGAACTTGGCTATCAGCCTCTGCTCAGCAACTCTGCAATAAAACCAGTCTGACTCCAAACCAAAATGCAAACATGTTCTAAACAAGGTCTCACACCTAACATGCATTGCCTGACCTAAAATGTCACCTCTTCTTTACACTGATAAAACCTTTCATTCTCTCAGGACAGTGGTTTCAAAATAATTCGGGGATTTATACATTAATCAATTAAAACCTTCTAACTGTTTAAAGATTTAACAGCATCTTAGATTTGTTTAGTACATCCTTATCAGTGGTGTGACACATTGATCTTTTACCTATAAATTCAATGTCTGATACTACCTCTCTTACTAACACCTGAAGGAATAAGACACCGAAAGCTTGTGTTTTCAAATAAACCTGTTGGACTATAACCTGGTGTTGTGTGATTTCTGACCTTACCTTCTAAATTAACCTACAGGTGGAGGTGGTGAGTCACCTCATAGGTGGAGGTCATCCCAAAGTGCTGTTCCAGGATTCTAGATTCACAGGTTCATACAGCACAGACAAGATACTTCAGCCTATCGAGTCTACACCAACGTAACTACCACTAAAGGTGCACTAATCCCAATTTCCTGCACTATCCTGGAATGTTATGAAATCTGAAGTGCTCATCCAAATGCTTTTTAAAGGTTGTAAGGTTTCAGGCCTCTACTACTTTCCCAAGCAGTGTATTCCAGATTCCTACCACCTGCTGAGTGAAAGAGCTCCTTTTTCCCCAAATCCCCAAGAATCTCCCGCCTTTTCCCCTAAAACTATGCCCTCTCATGATTAGCCCTTCAACCAAAGGGAACAGCTGCTCTCTATTCAAACTCTCCATAACCGTCATAATTTTACATACCTCAATCACGCTCCCCCTCAGTCTATTCTGCTCTGGAGAAAACAATCCAAGCTCATTGGCCTCTCCTTATAGCTCAATTTCACCATCCCAGGCAACATCCTGGTGAATCTCCTCTGTACCCCTCCAGTCCTATCACATCCTTCCTGTAGTCAGGTGACCAGAACTGCACGCAATACTCCAGCTGTGTTCTAACCAATGTTTTATAGAACTCCAATATTACCATCTTGTTCTTATACTCAGTGCCATGACTGATGAAAGTAAGTGTCCCAAATGCCTTTTCAACTATCCTATTCACATGCTCTGCCGACTTCAGGGATCTGTGAATAATTTCCCCAAGATCCCTTTGTTGTTCTAAGCTAGCCAGTGTCCTTCCATTCATTAATTATTCCCTCATCTTGTTTCAGCTTCCAAAGTGCACCACCTTGCACTAAATACCATCTACAACTACTCTGCCCATCTGACCAACCCATTCATATCTTCCTGTAACCTACAACCATCCTCTTTGCTATTAACCACCCTACAAAACTTGGCGTTATCTGCAAATTTGCTTAATCTTCCCCAGCATGATGGAGGAACCACTGTGAAATTCCAAATCAGGATGAATTGTGACATGCTGGAAAACTTTGAGTTTATCATTTTCATTTGCGCTTGCTGTATTTGTCTAAGTGATAGATGTCTTGGGTCTCAAAAGTGTTGTCAAAACTGCTTTAGTCAGTTGTTACTATGCACTTTGTAGATGGTACAACTGTAGTAGAGGGATAGATGTTTAAAGTGTTCGATGAAGTGCCTGAAGTTACTTTGTTCTGAATAGCATTGAGTATTGCTGGAGTTACACTTATCCAGGCATGTGGGGCACAACCTATGACACTACTGACATTTTTGTGCCTTATAAATGAAGTGCATGTGATTGGGATTCAGGAAGTGAATGTTTGCAACAGAATTCCCAGCCTCTGATTCTCTTGTGGTGAAGTATTTACGTAACCCGTTCATCAGTTTTGATCAATGGTAATTCCCAAAGGTGACAGACTCACCCATATTTATATTGTTTAATGTTAAAGGGAAATGGTTAGGTTCCCTCCTATGTTGGATAGTCATTGTCCAGTACTTGTGCAGCTCATGTTACTTTCAACATTTCAGCCCAAACCTGAACACTACCCAGCTTATTAATCAACTGAGGAAGGACAGTAGGTAGTAAATAGCAGGTCATTTACTTGGTGAGGCAATGGCCTCGTGGTATTGTCGCTGGACTGTAAATCCAGAGATCCAGGTGATGTTCTGGGGACCCAGGTTTGAATCCCACCATGGCAGATGGTAGAATTTGAATTCAATAAAATATCTGGAATTAAGAATCTAAAGATGACCATGAACCCATTGTCGATTTTTCAAAAACTCACCTGGTTCACTAATGCCCTTTTAGGGTAGGAAACTGCCATCCTCACCTGGTCTAGCCTACATGCGACTCCAAACCCATAACGATGTGGTTGACTCTTAACTGCCCTCTGGGCAATTAGGGATGGGCAATAAATGCTGTCTGGTCAGAGCCACCCTTGTCCTGTGAATGAATTAAAAAGAAAATAAATTTCCTTATCAAAGACTATATGCCATGAGCATTCACAGGGTCAGGAGTCAATGTTGAGGACTCCGTCTTGACTGCATACCAATGTGCCGTTACCCACAGTGGGTCTGTCCTGCCTATTAGGTATGATTCAGTGAGTGTTACTATGTTATGCCATCGTTTGACTACTCTTTGAGACTAATCTTTGGCCCAAATCTCTAGATATTAAAGAAGAAGACATAACAGAGTTCCCTGGGCCATGTGCGCCTACTCCATTACTAAATCTATTGTCAATGCTGGGTTGTTTGTCTAATTTTAATCTAATTATAGATTTGCACAACACTTTCACACAATGAAGTGGTTTGCTCAGCTTTTTAAAAGCTCACTAACAATCCAGGGTCACACATGCTGGACCAGATGAGAATGACTCTTTTCTTTCCAAAATGGGAATTAATGAACAAGATGAATTAACAACAATTTCGTACTTGTGTGTTTATATTCCAAATATTTTTGAGTCATTGAATTTAAATTCCCCAGACAGCCATTGTAGGATTTGAACTCATACATACAGTAACACAAGCACATTGCCACCATATGGAGCAAGCACACATTTAAAACAGCATGAGAATCCAGCCAGCCTATATGGGAGAACTTCAGAACAAAAATGGAGCAATCACTTTGCTGGACATGTATTATCGACCCTCAAACAATCAGGAGAGATAGAAAACCAGACTGGTAGGCAAGTCTCAGAGTAGTCTAAAAATACTAGGGGTATTGTAGGGGATTTTACTCCCCAATATCGAATGGCATAGACAAAGTGTGAGAGGCTGTCAGGAGGCAGAATTCTTAAACTGTGTCCTGGAGAGCTTTTTCAGCCAGCATGTCGGAAGTCTTACAACAGATCTGGTGTTTGACCTAATTTGAAGGAACAAAGCTAGGAACGTGGTATATATTTTTTAATATTCGTCTGTGGGATGTGGGCATTGCTGGCTGGTACAGCATTTATTCCCCATAACTGCCCCTTGATCTAAATGACTTGCTAGGGACATTTCAGAGTGCAGGTAAGAGTCAAACCCAGCGCTGAGAGTTTGGAATTATACGTAGGCCAGACCAGGTAAGGATGGCAGATTTCTTTCCCGCGAGGATATTAATGAGCCAGATGGATTTTTACAATCGACAATGGTTAACTGGCCATTTCAAACCCATGCCCCCAGCAAATTAACCTGGGTTCTTGATTACTTGCCAGTGATATTACCACCACACAAACATTTCAGTGATAGTGATCATAACTCAGTAAGATCTAAGCTAATCATGGATAAGAGCAAAGATGAACCAGAAATGAAAGTTCAGAATTGTGGGAAGGCTAATTTTAATAGGATAAGGCAAGATGTAGCCAAATTGGACTACAAGCAGCTATTTGTAAAACAATCCACATCAGAGCAGTGGGAGACATTCAAAAGGATAAAAGTGAGAGTACAAGCCCAAAATATTCTTGCAAAAAATGATCAACAGGTGCAGAGAATCTTGGATATCAAGGGAGGTACAGGGTTGAATGTGGCTACAATAGTAGGTCAGAGGCTAGGAATCTTGTAGCAAGTAACATACCTCCTGACTCCCCAAAGTCTGTCCACCATCTACAAGGCACAAGTCAGGAGTGTGACGGAATACTCCCCACTTGCTCAGATCAGTGCAGCTCCAACAATACTGAAGTAGCTTGATACTACCCAGGACAGAGCAGCCTAAATGATTGGCACCACAACAACAACACATACCTGGAAAACAGGCAGCCTGATGCCTGAACAATGTGTCAGGACTTTCATTGAGATTTAGCACTTGCTGGAGATACTGCTGGAGTTCAGAACCATGTTATGGGCTGCATTCCATGTGGTCTGTGGCCTGATCTTTGATGTCCTAGAATAGTTCCACACTCTAACAGACAAAATCAGTGAAGTCTTGCAATTTGCTGCATATTTCTGCATCAGAGATGTGATCGAAATTCTCTCCTTGCAGAGAAACAGTTACATTACCTGCCTGATGGACTAAGCAAAACAGAACAGGAATGTAAAAGGCTTGTTCACATTTCAGTCTTTCAAATGTTTCACATGTCTTATAGGGCACACATTTCATTGCAGTTCCCCATCAGCAGACTAGCATTTCCTTCAATAGAAGGAGACACAAGTCCCTCAATATGCAATGCTTCATACAAGCTTGACTCCTTTGACTGAATTCCTGATCCATTCAACCCACAGTACCTCTATTCCAAACAGGCAGTTTAAAGGCTGGCTATTGGATAACAAGAAATTTCCCTCCAGATATGGCTTATGACTACTGTCCTGTCAGGAATTCAGGCACAGATGTCAAGCTGGCCAGCAATTAGAGCTGCACTGTCAACAGAAATCTTAGGAAACAGATTATTGGCAAATTGAGATAGAGAGAATGAGATAACTGGCTGATGAAAGGCATTGCACATTATCATGCAGAGTATAAAATGAGATAAAAATAATGAAAAAACAGGGCAATTTGAATAGAAATAAGAAGCCCTGTGCAATCTCTCTTGCAAAGTCTTTGCTTGCTATGGCCATGACTCACCCTGAGTCCATCATCTCCACAAACTGTTTCACCAATGGGGACAGGATGTGTGACTTCAACACCCTCTGATCAACACCTACTGTCTCAAATTGTGTTCAACCCTCTCCTGAACAAATAAGGGAATGTGTAAGCAATAGGCTTATGAGTTCTTTTGAGAATGTGTCTGTTGTGATAGAGTAGATTTACATATTACGCATAAGATGAGAAAGTAAAGAAGTGAGTATGGTATTAGAGCTAAAAGTAGGACGTAGATGAGTTGGAGAAGAAGGTGTTTATGGTGCAATGATTATAAGAAGCCAGGGTGGTGAGTGTTGTGAATAGTGGTTCTGTAAGTGGTGGAGATGTGATCAGAGCCTAATTGAACTGCCAGTGAGTATTTTTACCTTGACAACTCTGCCGATACCATTATTCCTCTTTCAGCATTGCAGCCAGGACTTGGGAGCCCTTTCCCAAAATTGACCTCCTCACACACCTCCTCCCATTGTTTTCAGATGTCTTGTCTTGCTGAGGGTTGAGGGAGAAGTTGGAGTATAGGCTAGCTTGGGTCTCTCTCTTCCTAATTCCCGCCTGTTGGAGCCTCTAACAACTCTCAGAAAAGGGTTCCCACTGCCTGAAGCTTCAATAATTCTCTACTTTAAAAGGTGGGGCGCATCCTTTCAGTAACATCAGTGACACTTGATTTCCAGCACTCCCAAGCAGATACACGCCTAGTGCTAGCTGCAGGTCTTCCCAGTGTGTACCTTACATCGGGCCTATGACCATGTGAAGAGACATTTGCTGTCTAGTCAATTGTCTCTGTGTTCCTGCCTTTCACAGCGGTCAAATTTCTAGACAAATACACTCCACTAAACACAAAATGTTAACTTTTTGAGTATTTTCTGATATTTTCTTCCAGCTTTTAATACGTTTTTTCAACCATTAATTACAAGCTCTGGCAGGATCAACCATGTCACACATACCTGAGATCAATAATTTGTCGCAGTTTCTTTTTTGCTGTGTTTATAATTAAATCAAACCTTTCTGGCATCATTGGTCTGTTTCAGCTCTAGACACTGTGAACAATCCATAAAGAATATAACAATTGAATAATCTTGTTCGATAGTGTTTCAGCAGTGTCACAGGAATAAATTCCAAATGATCAGATCTTCACTATTGCTAAAAAAAAGACAAATTTTGTCAAAACTTTTCATTGTGCACTCATCAGTCCATCATACCCAATGCAAAGTTGAACAACATTTTATAGTTTATGTGAGGAAAGTACTAATTATTTGGTGAGTGGACTCTGATTGGTACACCAGTTAGAGGATGACTGGCAGTTCACTGCCGAACTTTGTTTAAATTTATATCAGGCCGGTGTCTCTGATTGTTCAAGGCATTGCTATGATTAATGAACCCGAGGATAGTTATAACCTACTTAGTTCAGGTGAAGCAGATACAATGTGTGTACAGTACTTTGCCGATTACAAAATGCCAAAGGTCCATGGTTTTTGATATGACCTACATCATTCCAACAATAAAATTCATATCCAACTTTACTCACTTATGTGATAGGCAGAACATTTTTTAAGCTTAAAGACAACACCCTGTTCTTGGTGAACACACTCAGTATGCTACTGTATTGTAGCAGTTTGAAAAAGATACCTTCCCTTCCAGAGTAATCTGAGGTAGACTGGACACATTTCAGGATGGTACTGGACCAGTACCAATCTTGGTAAACTTCAAATATAGTGTCCAAAATAAAATGTGATTCTGACAACATTTGCTAAATAATTCCTAGTGTGTTAAAAATTATGCTGACAACCAATTTCAGATTTTCAAATGGGCTGTAATTGTGGTGCAGATGTGCTAATTAGGAAGATGCAAACAATAACACACAGGGTTTGGTTCTTTGCACACAAAAATATCATGCACACACATTGTTCAGTTGAAACTTGCGCACTCAGGTAACAGCCACTCTCTGGTTTATACCACAGGGCAATGGCTTGACTGATCAGTGTCAACCTGCCTGACTTAAATTTAAACAAAGCTTGACAATGAACTGTTGGTTAACAGCTAACCAATGCATTCTCTAGGGCAGCTCCACTACCAATCATGTTCTATTTGGCAGCAAATCAACACTGTCTTCTCAAATAGTATGAAATGTTGTTCCCATTTATACTGTTATCTGGTGAACATCCTGATGAGTACAAGATGAAAATGTTCAAAAAATTATTTTTCAGCAGTTCTCAAATTTTGCATTACCAAGTAAGTAATTATCAGATCTTGCTCAGATCCAAAATTTATTTGGATACTGTATCAATACTTCATGGCTTTTACACTCTGCCCAGTATTGAAATGTGTGGCTGTAAAACAGAGGAGTTGTTTTTATTTCATTGCTGAAGATTTATTTGACAGAATAATTGAAATTTGTCTGATGTTGAGCTGTTACAGAATACCAGACAAGATGAAGGATTCAATAGCGACTTTCATTGGACTCCAATAACATCAAGACAAGATGTTCAAGTCAACCAAAGCCTGGGCAAGAGTTATGTGCAGACATAAACAGTTGCAATCAATACAGAAGTTCACTATCACATTTCCTTCCTTCATGGATTCTATAATTAAACATTTATTATGATTGAAAATACTGAAATAATCATTTCTGTCAGAGGATGTAAAAGTAATTCAGTTCACTGAAGGTTTTCTACATTTTAGCTTTTGAGTGTAGATACAATATCAGTGAAGTCTGGAAGCAGCATTATCCTTTCAATATATATGCTCGTACTCTCATATCATCAACACTGTTCCAATAGTGGGGTTGATCTCTCCATCAGATAAAGCCACAACCTTATAAATTTCATTTTCCTATTGCACTGACAAATAAAAAAAAATGTCAGCATGTAAACTTTCAACTGATTTGGTGTTTTCCAAGAATTGTTATACTACCCATCAGCAAAAGTGCCACACTGCTTCACAGACTGATAAGAGAACTGATTGAAATACGAATGGAAACAGAATCATGACTAAAGTCACGTTTAACTGAAGGGAGAGTTGTAATATTGGCTAAAGTTTGAAAAATATCGTGAGGATGTAAATCAGTTCTTTACAGATAGTATTCTCACTATAAGCAGAACTCAGAAAACAAAGGTTTACCAGATCCCCAGTTTTGTTTATGTTACTTGTAAAATAGCAAGGTTCAGCAGAACAAAACTGCTACAAGGACTGCAATTCGTAGAATTGCCCTGCATTGTTGCCTAGAAACAGGAAAGCAACTGTACTGGTTTAGTACTGGAAAAATTACACATTGTAAATGGCATAATGGAGAAATCCTGATCCAAGATAGAATGGTTTTAAACAGGATTTAAACTTTAGTGTGTTAAAATAGGATCACAGGAACAGGAGTAGGCCATTCAGCCTGTTTCGCCTGCTCCATCATTCAAATAGTCCATGGCTGATCATTTTCTTCAATGACTCTTCCCCACATTATCTCCAAATTCCTTGACATTATTTGTCTCCAGAAATGTATCAGTTGCTAAAATATTCTGTCTTCCTGTTTTCTACAAACGTAAAAAAGTTCACGCCTATTCATACTATATTCCATCCACCATGTTCACTTCGCCTGTTCTGTGGGATTGATCCCATGAAGCCTCCTTGCCTCCTCTCCACAACTTACACTCCTACCTTGTTTTGTGTCATCGGCAAATTTAGAATTACTGCAATTGGTCTCTATATGCAATTCATTTGCAAAGATTCTGAACAGCTGATTCTTGTGGTACCCCTTTCGTATCAGTCTGCCATCCTGGGAATGGTTCATTTATCCCTACTCTCTGCTTTCTCTCTGTTAACCAATTCTGAGTCTAATACTGATACATTTCCTCCAATCCCATGTATCTAATTTTATTTACAAACCTCCTGAGTGGAAACTTATCAAATGTTTTCTGATAATCCAAATTGACCCCAACCATCGTGAGCCAGAGCAGTTACAGCATCCCAGTGTTTTGCTTTTGCACAATATGACAGAGATGGATAATATTGCTGAGTAAAGCCAAGTGGAAACAAAATTCCTTCAAGGGTCACAACAGTTTAATGAATTTTCCAGCCACCTTCAACATTTGTTCAATGTACCAGAGAATAAATGTGAATATTGAATGATGAAACTATTATTACTGAAATGATTCTGAACTTCTATTGAGTAACAGTGTGGAAGAGCTGAAGGTGTGCTCACAAAATCCATCATTTGCCTCCTTATTGGTCTTCTTTTTACTTCCAGCAGCTGACTCAGTGTCAGCCAAAAACAAGCGGCTGAAATTGATGTTGAAGTTTAATAAAGGCTGAGACAACTGCACAGCCAGATAAAGTCACTATAGTCCCAGAGGATCACAGGGCACTCTGTCATTATAGAAAGATGACTGATAATTGGTTCTACCTGATGGTCACCACGCTTCAGGTGAGGAGTGAAGTTGAGAAAGCATGACCTTCATGATAATCTTAACTGGTATGACAATTGAATCCACGGTGTTAGAATCACTTTGCTTCACAACAGCTGTCCAGCCAACTGTGTTAACAGACGCCCCCACCACGCATGCACGCACACACAGACACACACACACACACACACACGTGTAGATTTAACATGTTTTAACAAGTACATTTCTTTTAGTTTTGACATGCTGGCCAGCTATTCTACTTTCTCCATTAAAATAGGAAGGTGATGGTCAGATGGTATTAGCACGAGACTATTAATCTGGAGACCTAGGTAATGATCTGAACCTGGATTTGAATCCTGCCACGACAGATGGTGGAATTTGAATTCATAAACATCTTCAATTAAGAGAATAACCATGACCATGAACCATTGTCAATTGTGGGAAAACCCATCCAATTTCACAAATGTGCTTTAGGAAAATAAACTGCCATCTTTATTTGGCTTAGCCTTGGTGTGACTGCAGACCCACAACAATGTGGTTGACTCTTAACTATCTTCTAAACAATTAGGATTGGGCAATTACTCAGGGATCGGTTCTGGGTCCACTTTTGTTTGTCATTTATATAAATGATTTAGATGAGAAAGTAGAAGGCATAGTTAGTAAGTTTGCGGATGACATCCAAATTGGCGGTATAGCGGACAGTGAAGAAAGTTATCTAAGATTACAAGAAGATCTTGATCCATTGGGTCAATGGGCTGAAGCATGGTAGATGCAGTTTAATTTGGATAAATGTGAGGTATTGTATTTTGGTAAAACAAACAAGGGCAGGACTTATGCAATTAAAAGCAAGGCCTTGGATAGTGTTGTAGATCAGAGAGACCTAGGAGTTCAGGTACATAATCTTTTGAAGTATGAACACATATACATAGGGTGGTTAGGAAGGCATTTAGCATGCTTGCCTTCATTGCTCAGATCTTTGAGTATAGAAATTGGAGTGTAATGTTGAGGTTGTATAGGACATTGGTGAAGCCTCTTCTGAAGTACTGTGTCCAGTTCTGGCCACTCTGTTGTGGAAGGATAATATTAAGCTGCAGAGAGTTCAGAAGAGATTTACCAGAATGTTGCTGGGAATAGAGGGTTTGAGTTATAAGGAGTGGCCAGATAGGCTGGGACTTGTTTCACTGAAGGGTAGGATGTTGAGGGGTGACCTTATAGAGGTTTATTAAAACATGAGGGCTATAAATAAAGTAAATGGGAGGTGTCTTTTCTCTAGTGCGGGGGATTTCAAAACCGGGAGCATATTTTTAAGGTGAGGTTTAAAAAAGACATGAGGGGCAATTTTTTTACGAAGAGAGTGGTTCACGTATGGAATGAACTTCCTAAGGAAGTGGTGGATGTGAGTACAGTTACAGCATTAAAAAGACATTTGGATAGGTACATGAATAGGAAAGGTTTGGAGGGATACGGGCCAGGAGCAGGCAGGTGGGACTAGTTTAGTTTGGGATTTTGGTTAGACTGATTGGACCAAAGGGTTTGTTTCCATGCTGTATGACTCTATGACTCTGTAAATGCTGGCTCAGCCAGCGATGACCACATCCCATGAGCAAGTTAAAAGGAAAGACGAGGTAAAATTTTATACAGGCAGATGTGAATGGTTATTCAACTGAACTAAGGTAGAAAAGACTGGGCTGTTTGCTGGTTTACACTCTGCTCCAGTAATGTGGCATAAAAGGTGGCAAAACATCTGAACTCATAAGGTGAGGTGAATGTGACTGCCCTTGGCATTAAGGCAGCATTTAACCAAATATGATATCAAGGAGGCCGAGCAAAATTCAAATCGATAAGAATCAGGAGGACCAGCTCTTCTCTTGTTCCAGTCATACCGAGCACAAAGGAAGATGGTTGTAGCTGCTGAATGTCAGTCATCTCAGTCCCAAGACACAGCTACAAGGTTTCACAGCTTAGTATCCTAAACCAAAGCAACTTCAGCTGTTTCTTTAATGACCTTCCCTCCATGATGTATTCAGAAGTGGGCATCTTTTCTGATGATTAGACACTGTTAAACATGTGATGATAAATGGCAAGTAGATTCATATCACACAAGTGTCAGGTAACAACCATCCACAACAAGAAAGAATTTAACCTACATTGACATTCATTCCTTCCACCATCATCACACAGTGACAGCCGAATGTGCCATCTTCAAGACGGACTGTGACAATAACCAATGCTCCACCAACAACACCTTGCAAACCCACAACCTTTACCATCTTGAAGGACAAGGGCAGCATAGACATCAGAACACCACCAACTGCAAGTTCCTCTTAATACCACACATCATTAAGAACATAACAGCTAGGAGCAGGAGCAGACAATCAACTCCTTGAACATGTTCCACCATTTAATATGATTATAGTTAATCTCATCTAGGCCTCAACTCCACTTTCTTACCTGCTCTCCATAACCCTTCAACCTATTGCTAATTAAAAATCCGTCTATCACCGTTTAAACTTACTCAATGTCCCAGCATCCACCGTACTCTGGAGTATTGAATTCCAAAGATTCACATGACTTTGAGAGAAGTAATTTCTTCTGATCTCTGCTAAAAATCTGCTACCCCGCCTTATCTTAAAACAATGACCTCTTGTTCTAGATTGTCCCGTATGAAGAAGCATCCTTTCTAGATCACCTTTGTAAATCCCCTTTAGCATTTTATATACCTCAATTAGATCCCTTCTCGTTGCTCTAAACTCTAGAGAATATGGGCCTAAACTGCTCAATCTATCTTCATAAAACAAACCCCTCATCTCTGGAATCAATCACGTGAACCTGATTTGGATTCATTTACAGATGCTGGTTTGAAATCCTGGAACTCCCTCCATCATTGTACTGTGCCTGTTCTAGGTGGACTGCAATGAATTAAGAAGGCAGTTCAGACCATAAAGCCAACTAGAGTTAGGCAATAAATCCTGCTTAGACAGTTTCATTAAAGAATGAAAAAGAAAAGGAATGGAAGGCAGATGTGTGTTCCTACACCTTACAGTCTTACAGACCTGCATTTAAAAGGCCCAGCTGTAGAGTGCTGCGGAAGAAGTAAATAACAGCTCCTGGGTAGGGGTAGGCAGATGAGGGATTGTAGATGAGTAAGGGGTAGGTTATGGAGTTCCCGAGCAATCTGATGTTTGGTTTAGTTGGTTGACCAAATTCAGTGTCAGTGGGAGATCGTGGGTCGAGCAGGGAGTGAACAGTGGAGGGGAGGGTGATTGCTGAGGAAGTCAAACAGATTGCAGACTGGGGAAGACATAACAGGTCAAGGAGATCATGTGGGAGATAGAAAATACCATGTTTTGGGGAAATTATGGAAAGATAGGGAGATCAGGGAGGGAAGGGTTAAAAAGGCCACTGGCACTCTCTGTCATTTATCTCGAAATTTTTCATCTACTTGGCCCAAGGAAGAATGTCAAATTCCCACAAATTGATGAATGATTCGTTAGGCGAAGACAATATTCTTCTGTCAACCTCTCCCTGATGTTCTATAAGTTAATGGATTAATGTTTTAATTAGCAATTGAGCTTGCCATAGGAAGTTATAACCAATGTCTATCAACTATATTTATATATTTCTGCAGTGTTATTTTACGTCTTAGACCAGAAAAGGAACAAATGAAAATTCAAATAAAAATATAAATTCTGTCTTTTTTTTCTTTCCATATCAAATCAACCTTTTATATTTCTCTCTCTTTATTTATCTTCCTGTGTCTGCTTTAAATCTGATTAACCCTACTTCTTTCTGTTACTAGATATCTCATTCTCATTTGTTAAATCTCATTAATTAAGGAACTAGACTATTAATTCCATCAATCACAAAGGCTTTAGATTCCCTGTTTTCCTCACCAAACAAAAAAAACTGCGGATACTGGCAATCAGCAACAAAAACAGAGATTTTTGGAAAATCTCAGCAAGTCTGGCAACATCTGTGGAGAGAAATCTGAGTTAATGTTATGGATGCAGTGACCCTTCTTCAGAACCCACTTATACAGTCATAGAATCACACAGTATGGAAACAGATCCTTCGGTCCAACTCGTCCATGCTGACCAGGTTTCCAAAAACAGACTAGTCCTACTTGCCTGCTTTTATCCCAAATATTCATCTCATCCGTATGCTCCAGGGAAAAAACTCCCAGCCTATCCAGCCTCTCCTTATAAGTAATCCCTCCAGCCCTGGTAAGATCATGGTAAATATTTTTTGCATCCTTTCCAGTTTAGTAATATCCTTCGTATAGCAGGGTGACCAGAATTGTATGCAGTACTCCAAACGTGGCCTTATTACCATCTCTGGTGACCGCCTCAAAACCAACATCTATTTTAAGCCCACTGACTCCCACAGCTACGTAGACTACACCTCCTCTTACCCACCTTCCTGCAAGAATGTGATCCCCTACTCCCAATTCCTCTGCCTCCGCCGCATCTACTCCTAAGATGGGGCATTCCACTCACGCACGTCCCAGATGTCCTCTTATTTCAAGGACCGTAACACCCCCCCTCCGGTGATTGAAAATGCCGTCAACCACATCTCTTGCATTTCCCACACCTCTGCCCTCACGTCCCTTCCACCCAAAAAAATGACAGAATCCATCTTGTCCTCATCTATCACCCCTCCAACATCCGCATCCAACGTATCATTCTCTGCCACTTCTGCCACCTACAATCCGACCCCACAACCAAAGTTATATTTCCCTCCCCGCCCCTATCGGTCTTTCGTAGGGACCGCTCTCTCCACAACTCCCTCGTCCGTTCCACACTCCCCACTAGCCCCACCACCCCTGGCACCTTTCCCTGCAACCACAGGAAGTGCTACACCTGCCCCTACACCTCCCCACTCACTCCATTCAAGGCACCAAACAAACCTTTCACATCAGACAGAGGTTCATCTGCACATCCGTCAACTTGGTGTACTGTAGCCGCTGCTCCCGATGTGGCCTCCTTTACATAGGTGAGGCCAAGCGTAGACTCGGAGATCATTTTGCCGAGCATCTGCGCTCTGTACGCGACAAATGACAACCCGCTCGGGTTGCAATTCGTTTTAACTCTCCCTCCCACTCCCTGGGCGACATGTCCATCCTGGGCTTGACACCACCCGCAAACTGGAGGAGCAACACCTCATATTCTGCCTCGGGAGCCTACAGCCTGATGGCCTTAACATGGATTTCACCAGTTTTAAAATCTCCCCATCCCTGGCCTTATCCCATGACCAACCCTCCCTCTCATCCCCATCTCCTTGATCTTACACAACCTGTCCATCTTCTCTACCACCTATCCGCCCCTCCCATCCCACTGACCAAGCACCACCACTGCCTACCTGCACACACTTATCACCATCCCACCTACCTGCCCCAGATCCACCCCTCCTCTCTATTTATTTCTGAGCTCCCTTCCCCCTCCCCCATTTCTGAAGAAGGGTGCCGACCTGAAACATCGACTTCCCTGCTCCTCCAATGCTGCCTGGTCTGCTGTGTTCCTCCAACTCCACACTGTGTTATCTCTGACTCCAGCATCTGCAGTTCTTGCTACCTCTGTCCTTATCAATGTCTTGTGCAGCTGCAAAATAACATCCCAACTCCTAAATAACCAATGTTCTGAGCAATGAAGGCAACCATGCCAAAAGCCTACTTGACCACCCTGTCTACCTGTGACTCCAATTTCAAGGAAATATGTACCTGAACTCGTCGGTCTCTCAGTTCGACAATACTCCCCACGGCCCTACCATTAACTGTATAAGACTTGCCCTGGTTTGTCTTACCAAAATTCCACACCTTGCATATATCCAAATTAAACTCCATCTACCACTCTTCAGCCCATTGGCCCAGCTGATCAAAATCCCATTGTACTCTTAGATAACCTTCTTCACTGTCCACTATACCACCAATTTAGACATTATCCGCAAACTTACTAACAACGCCTCCTGTATTCTCATCTAAATTGTTTATGTGAATGACAAACAACAGTGGACCCAGCGCCAATCCCTGCAGGGTATCGCTGGTCACAGGCCTACAGTCCGAAAAACAACCCTCCACCACCACTCTCTGTCTCCAACCATCAAATCAACTTTGTATCCAAGTGGCTGGCTCTTCACGGATCCTATGTGATCTAACCTTACTAGGAAGTCTACCATACTAGAACCTTGTCGAAGGCCTTGCTAAAGCACATGTAGACAATGTCTACTGTTCTGCCCTCATCTATCCTCTTGGCCACATCCTCAATGAACTCAATCATATTAATGAGACGGAATTTTCTACTCACAAAGCCATGCTGACTATTTGTAATCAGTCTTTACCTCTTGGTTGAGGAAGAAGATGGAAATTTCTGAGAACCCTCGTGGAAGTTGGCGTCATCAAAACAGATGCAATGGAGACAGAGAAACTGGGTTAAAACAATCAGGTCTTTACAGGAAGCAAGCTGTGAGGGTGTGCTGTCCAGGTAACTGTGGGAGTCGGTGAGTTTTTATGGATATTGGGTCCAGCCTATCCCCAGAAATGGAAACAGAGACGTTGAGGAAGGGAAGGGAGGAGTCAGAGATGGACCAGGTGAAGGTGAGAGCGCAGCGGAAATTGTAAGTAAAACTGATCAATTTTCCCAATTCCAGACGAGAGAGGAAGACAGCACTGATATTGTAATCGATCTACTGGAGAAAGAGTTGTAAAACTCAGAGTAAAACTTGAACAAGGAATGTTCCAAGTAACCCACAAAGACACAGGCATAACTGAGACCCATGCAGCTATCCATGGCCACCCCTTTGACCTGAAGAAAGTGAGAGGATTTAAAGGAGAAATTCTTCAAAGTGAGGGCCGTGTGACTGAAACACGGAGCATTCTTCCGGAATTTCTCAGATATAATGAGGTTAAGGGTGATGAGCAAAATTTGAGTGATGCTCCTGTGTTGCAGATAGTGAAGTGGTGCCTAGTACCTTTTTGAATATTGCACCCAAGGGGTGAAGGCTGGAAGATCTGGGCTGGGAACAGATCTTCCCGCCTGCCTGCCCTACAATTTAGCATTTTACTCATGCACAAATATGCAATAAGCCTAAAAGACTGTGAGAAAACCCAACTTTCCATGAGTGGTAGCATCACTCTTTTTTCAGCCTGCCTCCACATCAACTCAAAAAAAAATTCCGTCCATGTTACTACGATATAAGAGAATAGGCCTGTCCATTTTTAAACTCTAAGATGATTTGCTTTTTAGGAACATAGGAACAATAACAGGAACAGGCCATTCAGCCCCTCCAGCCTGTTGCACCATTGAATGAGATCATGGCTGATCTGTGGCCTGACTCCATATAAATGCCTTTAGCCCACCTTTCTTAATACCTTTGCTGAACAAAAATTTATCTATCTCAGATTTAAAATTAATAACTGATCCACTGTTGTTAGTGGAACTTCCTAACATCTCTCCTGAATGGTCTGGATCTCAGAATACACTTTCTAGTTCTATAATCTCCAACCAGTGGAAATAGTTAATCGTTATCTACCCTGTCTTGTCCTGTTAATATCATGAAGACATTGATCAGATCACCCCTTAACCTTATTAATTCTAGAGACAACAGGGTTATTTTATATAATCTCCCATCATAACTTAACCACTGAATTTCAGCCATTATTCTTGTAAATATATGTTGTGCTCCCTCCAAAGACAATATATCCTTCCCAAGGTGTGGAGATCAGACCTGCTCTCAGTACTCCCAAGTTTCCCTAACTTAAGTCCATATGACGTTATCAGGTTGGGTGGAGCTTAATGTAATCTTCAGCTTTAATACTTATCAAGTTATTATTTTATGCAGTATCTTCCAGCACTTGAACTGTAAACCTATTTCTCCTCATTTTGTAATGCCCTCTCTTTCAGCAATATTGCTCCACTAGCAGCTCCTCTAACCCACACAGTGCTATTTCAACTGTATAAAGTACCTTAAATGCACTTCACAGTTCATTGCTAGTCACTGCATCTGTTTTATTGACAGCCCTGCATGTTGTTGTTAATCTCACTTTTATGCTCATCTTTCCAAATGTAGAACAGCTGCTTTTGTAACATTCAAGAACTTAAAGGAACACTGTCAATCTCATACCGATAGGACAACAGTAATATTTAGGCTATCATAACATTAAATAACCTTCTGACAAGTACTAAGTTATTGATTTTTTTTTCTTAATCAACGAGAGCTACTTGTAATTTATATGAAGACAGAAAGAAGAAATGAACTTTTTTCAGTTTTTTTATAAACTCAGCCTCTTCCAAGAGCCACAAATGAATTGCTTTTGAAGTCTAAACTCGACAATTATGAAGAGGCACATTCAGAACAATGGGGCAAGGAGTCTGGATTAGAAACACAGGATTAGCATCTGGCAGATATTAACTTCAGGATGCTTTTTATACTTTTTCTTAAGATTACCTTAGCTTGAATGATACATTGGCTGCCAAGCATATCACTCTTGAGATTAAAATTACTCCATTTAGAACGTTTTTGGCATACATTAAAAATGTCATTGAGAATCTCTGATATAAAAATCAATCAATGAAGACTTAAAAGGTCTCTGAAGTAGAAATATTGGACAGAATTTTCAATTTTGGTGGAATGGAGAGTTATCACTGCACTGTCCTGCTCTTATTTTCTGATCATTTTGAATCGTATAAGTTTTGTAGGGTTAATGTTGGCTAGCACAGTGGCTGGTGGCACTGATAACTTACTTTTTTTAATTACCTCTTTAAATTGGTAATTTCTATGTTACAGAAGGATTTCCATCCTTGATATCTGTGGCTGAAATTCTACAGTGCCTAGGGGCACAAAGGTAATATCATGTGATGCATGGTGGAATAATTTGGGCCTTGTATGTCCTTGTTGCTATCTGGCGTTGCTAAGGATCTTGCAGAGGGGATTTAAATTTCAAAGGGCTGGTTCCTGATGAGATAGATTGCTTTCATGAAATAGGCCTCAAGCAGCGCCAGTTTCTACGTCTTTATATTCTTGGGGCAGCTCTGCTGATGTTTTTATGCAATAGTCAGGCTCATCAAGAGGACAGGTTTTTATTAACTGGTGGGGGTTATTTTAAACTGGCCCAAATACAGAATTTCATGGTTGAGGTGGTACTAGATGAAATGAAGTTGTCAGTGGGATCAGCAGGCATCAGAGTTAGAATGCTTTCACTTATCAATATGTTACAGTATCTACAGCATTGGAAAGCTAACTGCTGAGGATACTAAGGACTGAGGACAGCCTTCACAGTGCGGCAGCTACAGAGATGAGATCTGATTTTCAAATATCTACAGCCAAGGCACATCATGGAAGCATCATTGACATTGACAGTCAAGTTTAGTAGTATCCACAGTTTTGGTCTTTGCTTCCTTCCAGGCAGACACAGGAATCATCTGCAATGACAGGTAGTGTGCTGCACACCCAAGTGCCAAAGAGGTTGAGTTCGACTTGATATAGATCAGTTTTCTCAAAGGTTTTATCACCTTTAACACTGACTAGCAAAGGGAACATATTGTAGCTTCCAATGCTGCAACGAGTTTTGCCAGAGTTAAAAGAAAATATTGCTGGCAACCAGGTGTTCAACTGGATAACAGAATCTTTCTTGATCTTCCTTTTTGCCACCACTATCCCGTATAGTCTGTGCTTACAGCTCAGTAATTGCGTGTGCTGGAAGTACACAGCTAAGTGGCTACTTGCAAAAATTGGTGAAAGAGAAACATTCAGAGAGCTAAAAACAAAAGTACTGGTGTTCTGAAATAAGAGCAGAAAGTGCTGGGGAAACTCAAAAGGTAAAACTGCACTTGTGGAGAGGAAACAGTGTTAACATCTCAAGTCTGATTTAACTCTTCTTTGAAGAGTTTTCAGGGATTCCATTTTCAGGGATTCAGAGAACTTCTGGTTCTCAGGTCAGAAGCAATGCTAACAGGACTATATTCCCCAAAAGGGGACCAGTGCTAGCTTGAAAACTGTGTAGGTTTTATGTATACCTGCAAGGGAGTGAGTTAGAAAGATGACAAGACATAAGAAGAGAGTAACATTAACATTGGGAAACACGTATTAATTATCTCCAATCACTTTAATCCTGCAGATATATGCAAGGATGGCCAGTGTGACCTTTTCATAGAAGACTCAATAGTTTTCAATCTTTAAGCACATTTTAACTTTGCTAATATAAAACAAAGCATTGCAGATGCTTGAGATCTGAAACGAATAAAACAGAAATTGTTGGAGAACCTCAGCAGGTTTGGCAGCGTCTGTGGAAAGAAAACAGTATCAACATTACAAGTCCAGTGACCTTCCTTCACAATCGTCTGTGGAAAGAAAACAGTATTGACATTACAAGTCCAGTGACCTTCCTTCACAATCGAAGAACTGAGTTCTGAAGAATGGTCACTGGACTCGAAGTATCAACTTTGTTTTCTCTCCATAGATGCTGCCAAACCTATTACGTTTCTCCAGGAATATCTGTTTTAGTTTGTTTGGGTTTGCTACTGTTTATTTGTCTTGCATCCTTTTGTTATCCCAGCAGAAAAGAGGACTGATTTTTGTTTTTAAGTCTAATTCTAAACCAGTGCAAATTTTGCTCAATAGGTCAAGTGCAAATTGTACTCAATTTTCTGATTTAATTTATCCAGAATTGGCATTTGTGAAAAAGGAAAATGCTAAATAAACCAAGGTTATAGAGATGAGGACAATTAAAGGGAAAATCTAACAGGGAATTTCGATCTGTATCAACTACCTGTGAATTATACTGTCCACTACATATTTGATTTTTATCAGCCTGTTCTTGTGCCCTAAATAATATTTTTGAAATGAGAAATAATTAGAAATCCTCACAAATCTTTTGCAAAAGCTGCAAAAAGTATATAAACAAAAAAACAGTCTTTGGAAATGCAGGAAAAAATTTATCCCCAGTTGAGGTCATGTGTCTTTAATTGGCCACATTATATTTAGATCATGGTTTATTGAAAGATTATCATGGCAGCAGGTGTCGAATTGTGATGATCATCTAAATAAAACAGGTAATCATAGTTCATAGCACTTGTACAAGCAATTATTCATATAAATTATAAAATAATGAAAAATTCACAATTGTGATCATCTAAGTATACAAATAATTGCAATGCGTTGCAAAATGTTAGCCTCCTTAATTTATGGAGTAAAAACTAAAGAGCTGCTGCACTCAGCATTTTGTATTAACATCATGTTGTCAGTTTGAGTTCACTAAATTCTCAATCATCGATGCATTATTTATGAGTTTTATCAAGTAGGGGATTGCCCTGTCCCAAAATCAATTAATTCTCAATCTTATTAAACTGTTATCTTTATTTCTGGAATCAGCCTTTTATGTATTGATGCCTTACTGGCTTTTTCTCTCCCTTGTTCCTTGTGGAGAGCCCCCTGTATCAGAATCAAATCTTGAATTTCAAGAGAGGCAAGATTGACTGTTCATGTCTTATGGGAAAACTGACAGCATTTTGCTCCTGACATGAAAAATCTGCTGGATCATTCCAAGTATTCTGTAACAATTATTGTGACCTTTAGCGATCCCACCATGTTAGGTAATTGCACTGAAACTCAAAATAAGAATACTCAAATTAATCACTGTGTTTAGAAAACAAAATAAATTCCAACCAACAACAATCGGTAATCAAGTGTATTGTATTTCCCTTATTCAGGAATATAATAAACAAAAGTGCTGCTTATAGGTGACAGTAGGGTGTCACGTCACAGCCTACAGGCATAGAACATCAGTACAAAAGATAAGGCTGAAGCATTCGCAACAATCTTCAGCCCAAGGTGCTGATTGGATGATCCATCTCGGCCTCCCCCAATGTGTCTCCAGCTTCACAGATACTCGTCTTCAGCCAATTCGATTCAGTCCACATGTTTCCAAGAAAGAGTTGGAGGCACTGCATACTGCAAAGGCTATGGGCCATACAACATTCCAGAAACAGTACTAAATAACTGCACTCCAGAACTTGCCGCTCCCCTAGACAAGTTCTTCCAGTACAGTTGCATCGCTGGCATCTAGCTGACAATGTGGAAAATTGCCCAGGTATGTTTTGTGCACAAAAAGCAGGACAAATCCAGCCCGGCCAATTACTGCCTCATCAGTCTACTCTTGATCATCATTAAAGTGATGGAAGGTGTCATCAACAGAGCTATCAAGTGGCTCCTGCTCAGCAATAACCTGCTCAGTGATGCCCAGTTTGGATTCCACCAGGGCCACTCAGCTCCTGACCTCATTACAGCCTTGGTTCAAACATGGACAAGACAGCTGAATTCCAGAGGGGAAGTAAGAGTGACAGCCCTTGACAGTAAGGCTCATTTGACCAAGAGTGGCATCAAGGAGCCCGAACAAAAACTGGAATTAATGGGAAGCAGGGGAAAACTCTCTGCTGGTGGAGTCATACCTGGCATAGAGGAGGATGGTTGTGTTTGTTAGAGGTTAGCTATCTCAGATCCAGGACTTCTCTGCAGGAGTTCCCCAGCGTGATGTCTTAGGCCTAACCATCTTCAGCTGCTTCATTAATGACCTTCCCTCCATCATAAAGTCGGTAGTGAGGATGTTCACTGATGATTGCACAATGTTCAGCACCATTCACAACTTTTCACACTGAAGCAGTCCATGTTGAAATGCAACAAGATCTAGACAATATCCAGGCTTGAGCTGACAAGTGGCAAATAACATTCACACCACACAAATGCCAGGCAATGATTATTTACAATAAGAGAATATTTGACTACCATCCTTTGACATTCAATGGTGTTACCATCACTGAATCCTCCACTAACAACATTCTGTGGGTTACCATTGATCAGAAACTGAACTGGACTTATTACGTAAACATAATGGCTACAAGAGCAGATGAGAGGCGAGGAATATTGCAGTGAGTAACTCTTCAGTGAGTAACTGCCCAAAGCCTCTAGAAGGTACAATTCAGGTTCAATACTCCCCACTTGTCAAATGACTGCTGCTCCAACAACACTCAAGAAGCTTGACACCATCCAGAACAAAGCAGCCTGCTTGATTAGCACCACAATCCACTCCTTCCACCAGTGATGCTCAGTCTTGCGGTGTGTATTATCTACAAGATGCACTGCAGAGATTCACCCAAGATTCCAAGACAGCATTTCCCAAACCTACAACCACTGTCATTTGGAAGGACAAAAGCAGTAGATACATGGGAAAATCACTACCTGCAAGTTTCCCTCCGGGCTCCCCACCATCCTGACTTGGAAATATATCATCATTCCTTCAGTGTTGCTGGGTCAAAAACTCCCTCCCTAATGACATTGTGGGTTCTACCTACAGCAAATAGACTGTGGCAGTTCAAGAAGGCAGCTCACCACTACCTTATCAAGGGCAACTAGGGATGGGCAATAAAGGCTGACCCAACCAGCGATGCCCACGTCCCATGAGTGAATTAAAAAAACAGTGTTGAAAGTGCATCAGAGATGTTCCATGATGTGTGAAGCTGGTGCATGTCTGATGCCTACATCTATGGCAGTCTTGGTAATATATCATCATTCCTTCAGTGTTACTGGATCAAAATCCTCGATTTCTTCCCTAGGGGCATTCTGGATCCACCTACAGAACATGGACTGTAGCAGTTCAAGAAGGCAGCTCACCATCACCTTCTCAAGGCCAACTAGGGAGGAGCAATAAATGCTGGCTAGCCAGCGATACCCATGTCCCACAACTGAACAAAAACTAATCTTTGCTCTCCTGAGGAATTCCCAGCAGTACATTAGAGGGTCAATTCTCCACTCCACCACAGTAAGTGCCTCCACCTTCACATTGTTACCTCATACTACTATCCCTGTCCCCACATCCTCCCAAAGCCAGTACTCGAGCACTCTCACTGGTAGATACAGTATCATCCCTCACTCACTGTCTTCTGCACGGATCCCACACAACCTCCCTTACCACAAACACTGCATGCCCTCTGCCTTACTCCCATGGACAGAATTGTAGTTGACATGGACAGCCATGACCATGAGTCTCACGGTCTGCTGGAAATGTGCACAAACATTTACTGCATTGCCTGAGCCCTCGGCCCTCAGCAGCCATAGCAAGGGGACAGGGGCAGGCTAGTTTAATCTCATAACAGGTATCCCTTCATCACAAGGAGACAGGGCATTGCCACTGGGCACCCAGCCAGAGGAGGAATCATAGACAGGCCCTTCAGAAGTTTGCTATCAGGATTCTGAGGATGCTCCAAACTGCCTGTGACCCTCACACCAGTGGGAGGTCAAGCCAAGGAGGATGCACTTGCCTCTGGAAAGGGCACACAGCATGTCTAGGTCCTCTACACACAGATACCACTGGGCTCACCTGACTAAAGCTCCAAGAGCAATGGGCTCCAGTTCATAGCAGGCTTCAGCTGCAGAACCTGGGACTGCTTTGCGATGTCGTTGGAGGGAAAGAAAAAAGAAAACCTCTGAGAGCACATTGATGGCATGAATGCTATTTCACTGTAAATAAAGTCTAATCTTTTCTAACCATGCTCAGACTCAATCAGTTTGCTTGTACCTATGAGAAACCCTTGCTGTAACTCTCACACTATGGGGTTAGACACTAGTTCACATGCATAATGCTGCATGGAGCAACCTCTGACCTGAGAAGCTGCTGCATTGTGTGTGGAACAATGTCAACATTGCTGGTGGAAGGATGTCTGGAAATTAGGCATCATTAGTCCAGGTGCACAGCTGTAGTTTTGGCACTACCGGTCTTAGTTGCTCAACATGAAACAGTCAGTAATGTTGGTACAGCACACAGTAAGAGATTGGAAGCCTATAAGTGTGTGTCCTAAGCAGTGAATGGACATGCAGGAGGTGTTAAATGAGAGCTAAGGGAGCAAACAACTAGCTCTGTGAAAGCAGTCTGACTCAATGTGTAGGCTGGGTGTATGTCCCTGTCTGCAGATCCTTTGCAGCAGTATTGCAACGTTAGCTGCTTATACATCCTGAAGTGTAGCTTTAAAATGTAGAAGGATCCTACAAGGGGATCGTAGCAGTATCATGAGGGCCCTGAGAATCTGGCAGCTTTCAGATACTAGCGTCCATTATAAAAGATTTGATAGCATAGCTGTTGGAAAAATGGTGACAGGATTAGATAGAATCAGCATGGACTTATGAAAGGTGAATCATGCTTGACAAGTGTGTTGGAATTTTTTCATGATGTAACTAGTAGAGTTGACCAGGGGAGCCAGTGATTGTGGTTAACTTGGAATTTCAGAAGGTATCCAATGAGGTTTCACATAAGTAGTTAGCATGTAAAATTAAAGCACATGAGGTTGTGGGTAATGTACTGAAATGGATAGAGAACTTGTTGGCAGACAGAAAGCAATGAACAGGAATAAACGGGGCATTTTTTTGAGTGGCAGCCAGTGACCAGTGTGGTACTGCAGGGATCAGTGCTAGACCCCAGTTGTTCATGATATATATTAATGATTTACAGGAGGGGACTAAATGTAATACCTCAAGATTTGTAGATGACATAAAGCTGGATGGGAGGGTTAACTGTGAGGAGGATGTTGAGACAGTGGGGATATTGAAAGAGGAGGGCCTAAGGTGACACAATGATTCACCAGATTGTTTACTCTCACTCTCTTTGCCCACTGAGGTGTCAGTATCTGAGATACTGGTGAGACCACGTTTGGAGTGTTGTGTGTAGCTTTGGTCTCTTAATCTGAGGAAGGATGTTCTGACTATGGAGGGAGTGCAATAAACATTTACCTGACTGATTTCTGGGATGGCAGGACTGATGTATGAAGGGAGATTGGATCAGTTAAGTCTACATTCACTGGAGTTTTGAAGAAGAAAGAGGCATCTTATATAATTCTTATGTAGAATTCTAACGGGACTAGACAAGTTAAATACAACTAGGATTTTCCAATTGATTGGGAAGTCCAGAAGCAGGAGTCACAGTTTCAGCATACAGGGTAGCATATTTAGGACAGAGATGAGGAGAAATTTCTTCACTCAGAGAGTGGTGATCTTGTGGAAGTTTCTGCCACAGAAAATGGTTGAGGCTAAAACTCAATGTTTTCAAGAAGGAGATAGATATAGTTCTTAGGGCTAAAGAGATCAAAGGATATAAGGAGAAAGCAGAAGCAAGGTGCAGAGTAGGATGATTAACCATGACCGTATTGAATGTCAGAGCAGACTCAAAGGCCCGAATGGCCCATTCCTTTTCCTATTTTCTTACATTGCCAAAACAGAGAAAATCATATTTCCATTCTGCTATCTGGAGCTGATGGGTGGCCCCAGTTGGAGGCTCTGTATGTTGGATTAATCTTCTCTTCCAGTGGGGATTTGCTGTGGAGAGTATTGCACACCAGTGTGTTTGTGATCGTGGGAATCCCACATTGCTCGTGTGTAATGGATGCAGTTATGTGCAACCTCCTTTCCACTTTGTAAGGAGGCTGCTCCTCAAGTTTTGTTTGTACTCCAGCCCCGCACTCCGATTTCTGGCCAGCAGGTGCAGATAAGGGTGGAAAGATGAAAGGACCTCCTCTTGGTTCTGCCAATGTGGCCATAAACAGGTCTAGGCAGCAGGCAGTCGAGGGGGTCAGCCTGACTGCCCACCCCTCTTTAGCGCTAATGTCCATGCCCAGGTGGCCTTGGAGAGGGACATGCTGAAGGTCTTTGCGGGTGCTGCAGTGCATTGTTAATTTATATTTGTACCTTTGATTTAACGGTGCTCTTTAACGGGAAGGCACCCTTTACGATTTTAATTTGTTATCAATGGCTTATTTGATTTTGTTTTGTTTAATTTGATTCATTTGATTTTAAAGAACTAGAGAAAGTCACAGACTTTACGGGAGTAGTGGAAATATTTGATTGTCTATCTTCTGAAGCAGAATACTCAATGACAAGTGACAGAGTCTGTGCTGCATGAGTAGCAATCTTACAGAAAGGCAACCTCAAGTCTGAAAATGTTTGCTTCACCAGTCAAACAAACACAATCGGTGAGTGAACATGTCCAGCTTGATCAACAAATCAAGCTTTAAGCATGTGACTTAGTGACAGCCAAACCAAAGTTCACAGATTCAGGGCACGACCAAGAAAAATAAATCAATAAAACCTTCAGAATACTCCAAGAAACAGAGTACCTGTTTCAATCAAAAATATATCTCTTGATCAATAGGTATTGCCAGGAAGAAATGTTCGTTTCAACAGAGCAGCGATCTTCTATGATGGACATTTATGAGATTATAGATCTTCTAAATAAAGAAATTGACCAACAGCAAGATCTACGAGGAATAACATCACCCACAAAGGATGTGCATGAGATCAAAGAAATTTTCAAATGAGAAATGATCAGGGCTAAGGTCAACAGTCTTTAAGTGAAAAGTCTACTATTCTTTCAAGTCTGAAGAGAGTAGACTCTGAGAAAAGTGTGAAACAATCAAACTGCTTGCACTTATGAAGTCAAAGTCTTATGGGGAGCTGGTAAATGTAATATGGTTTTATACATGATCGTATAATGGATAAATGGCGAGGTTAGAAAGTTTGGGGAGAGCTATTGTATGAAAGGTTCATGTTCATGTTGCATTGACTTCACCAATTCTATTAAAATCACATAAAGTCAAAAAGCGGAGACAAGGGGCTGCATCTTACACTTTTCTTTTGTCTAAATCTAAGTCATGCCAGGTTTTTGGAGAATTTTACACTGAGAGTCTTCTCACCGTATCTTCAGACTCACCACAGAAATAACAACCCCAGTCGTATAACATCTGTTATGTCGGCATTCTGCGCCTTCTTACCACGCACTGTTCAAGGAATAACACTTAGGAGATATCTGCTGCAAGACAGGAATGCTTTGCATTCGTGCCACCTTTAAAAGGGCACGGTGCATCTGGATGAGGCCTGGCATTCCAAAGCTGCCCTGTTCATTAAAGGACAGGGCAAGATGACACAATGATTCTACATCTAGAACCTGGAGTTCCTGGAAGCACAAAGGAGAGACGATCTTTTCACGGCAGACCACCAGATGAGACTGCACTTCAGACTCTGCCAGTCAGTTCCAAGTTTGCTACCCATTCAGTGCTGTCTCCAAGTTGTGGAGGAATGGCCAACAGTGCAGAAAGAATGTCAATGATCTTCTCCTTTTTGCCGGGTAAATGCCACACTCTGGTCTCTGCTACCTCCATTCATACTGATGTAGGAGACCAGGACTGCTCCTGTAGGATGCAGGGATATCCATGTCTCATTAAATGGATAACTGCCAGTCTCATTCACTACCAGTCACTAGCACAACACAGTCACTCTGATGTCTTGGAAGTATAGCTAGCTTCCCAACAATGTCTTTGGAAGAAATCACCTCCTCAGCCTTTGAGGACAAGAGTACCAAGGCCTAAGAGGGAACATTGGTAAGGCTTCCTCCTGCAACTCTACCAGTATCTCAGATACTGACGCCTCGACGGGAACCACAGGCAGAGAGAGTGAGAGTAAACAAACTGGTGAATCATGGTGACACCTTAGGCCCTCCTCTTTCAATATCCCCCTGCTTCCGCTCCTTCTGTGTGCAAGAGAGAAGCTGTCACGGAGTTATCCGGAGGTGATTGTGCCAGGGAAGTGTTACACACAGGGAGGATCGATGCTCTAGGATGGCCAGGCAGTAGGAAGCCTGTGTCCTGTACAATGCATGGGTCCATGACCAATGTTCTTTCCCTTTAAAAGCCCTATGATTGCTAGTTGCTACAGACATCTCCCTCACAGGGTGAGTCACTTACCCTGCTCACTCTGAGCATGGTCAAGCTATAATATTCCCCAACGTGCATATCCAATTTACATCATGATGGAGGGTGACAATAAACACTCCTCTGCAAGTGGCTTCCAGCTTCAGCCTGAATGTACTAGTCAGTCACCAAACATCATCAACCCCTTCTTATAGATAGTCTGTAAACCCCACAGTCTTCGCTCTTCCCCTAGTCTCCACTCAGTCTAAGTTTGGATAAACCCCTGCCTTTCTTTCCCGCCCAGACCCTGTGAGTTGTCATACAGTCGCCCATTCCCCTTGAAGCAGGGTGCTTGTTACAGTGCATGACCATCGCATTATCCCATCCCCAGCTTTGCTTTAGGGTATACCCTTCTTGCAATCCAGCTGTGTTCTTTCACAGTTGTACTCCACCCTTTCCCAGAGCCTGAAGGCCCTATCCTGAGACTAACCTGTTCAGGCTCAATGCAATGGCACAAATGCATGTTTTCCTAAGGTCCTAGCAATTACGCCTGACCAAATGTAGTTGTGCTTATTGCTGGCATACTTAGTATTTAAGAGGAAAGACCTTTCCATGGATACTGTATGGTGTTGTATCCAAGACAAAACAAAGACAAGGGAGAATTGGTGGCAGCAGGCTACTTCATACAACCTTTACCCAGTACCACATTCTCATAGAGGTAGAAAATACCACAAAGCAGCAAGTGTGATTATCTGTGAAAATAGCACAATCACTGAATTTAATTCTTTACCCAAAAGGTAAAGTGTGTTCAGTATTTGACCTGTATTCATGCAAAGCACAGTATTTTTTAAAGTTAAAATCATTTACCAGACACAGGCCCTACTTTGAACCTTTGTTACATTGCAAAAACATATGATACTTCTTAAGTGTAGGACAGTTTTTTTTTCAGTGTGAATGTGTGAATGTTGGCAGCTTGAATTGGCACAGAGCTACCCACTGCTTCCTCTTTGTGAAATCCAACCTGTCACTCCTTTTAAGTGATTCCCTTGTGGAAGGTATAAATGCTGGCTTACTGCAGGATTTCACTGAAAACTTGGAGATTTTTGATGGATGTGGACCTCCTGACCTGTGCATTCTAAGGACCTGCATGTTATCAGCCAGATTCAAGGCAGTGATTTAATTTGATTTAAAGTATTTGTTCCATGTCTGGTGCACTTTTGTTGCTGACCCTTTTGATGGAGCTTGAACAGTTAGCGATATGAGAATGGTACCTGGTTTGCAGTGATTGACATCATAGGCAGAAAGCGCAGGCTTGTGATTGCAGTCAATGGCCTTTTGGGAAGAAAGAAAGGCATAAATTGGTTGACAGTGTTATAGCTGTGTTTTTGTGCTCATGGGGCAAAGCAGATTTTCTTTACAGATTGAGCCTCTTATGATTTAAAGCCTGTGTTCTTATGTATTCCATCTATGGGTGCTGTCCAGGATTTGTCATTATATTTTAGCATATAGAATAACAAATGTCAATCAAAGCTTCCTGTCACTCAAAATAAGTGACAAAATCTGAGAGAAAAAAAGACAATAACCCATGTCCAGGACAGGAATGGAGAACTATGTAATCAGCATATTCTACCGGTTAGTTAGACCTTAGAAAACAAATCCCAAATAAAATTCAGAAAACAATACAATTACCAGTCAATTGGGAATTAAAGCATTCCCTTCAGACTGTAATATTTAGAGAAAATTCCAGTCATGCCTATTGTTTGTCTTTAAAATGACCCCTCCTTGTCTAACTGCCATCTCCTGTCAATGACTCATGCCCCTCATTGAGCAGCATACTTATCTCTGGACCAAGTAGAAGCTGCTGTTTAGAAAATTACGTTGCCTCACTGTCTGGTGAGAGACCCAGAAATGTATTAGGCATAACATTCCTGATCCTAGAATGAAAATTCATTTTAGATATCAAAATTGTTGGCATTTAGAACCATGATGTTCTACCTATGTGGAAAGATGGGACATAGGGGCAGGTGTAGACCATTTAGCCGTTTAAACTTACTCGAATATTCAGAAGATCTTAGCTGATCTGGTTGTGGTTTCAACTCCATTTTCCAATCTGTTTACCATGAGCTTTGACTCCATTGTCTACCAAAACTCTACTTCTGCCTCAAATAAATTCAATGACAGCCTTCATTGCTGTCTGGGGAACTGAATTCCACGACTAACAACTCTCTGAGAGAAAAAAAAGTACTGTTCATCCCTTATTCCTAAACCAAGTTCCCTAGTTTTAGTCTTCCCATTAGAAGAAAAATCTTCCTGGTATCCACCCAATAGGTTTCCTCAGGATCTTGTATGTGTTAATAAGATCACCTCTTATTATTCAAAACTCCAATGGTGTAGGTCTAACCTATTCAAACTCTCTTCATAAGATAAGCCCTCAGGACAGAAATACATTGACTGATTCATATTCGAATTACTTCCAATATTTTTCAAATAAGAAGCCAAAAATTGTGTACTGTAGTGATTGTAATGAGGTCAGTCAGGTGGACCTTATGGATTATGAGTTCCCTGATTGGGGCTTTTAATCTGGTCCAATCAGGCAGCCCTGGTGCCAGATGTAAACAGGAGTGTCAGAGGTTTAGTTCACTCTGAGAGCTGGCTCTTAGGCAGTTGGACTAGTGTCAAGGGCTTTCCAGGAGTAAATAAAGGGGGACTTGGTGACTGGATACCAGCCTCTGTGGAGTTATTTCATGCACAGTACTTCAGTGCAATCTCACTAAGACCCACTTACAGCCACACTAAAACCTTTCTACATTTATATTCCATTCTCCTTGTAATAAAAGCCAACGTTCAATTTGTTTTCCACATCATGTGCTATTACTGCATACTAACATTTTATAATTCATGTATAAGTTCATCCAAACTCCTCTGTGCCACTCAGTTCTAGAACTGCGCTATGTTATTCTATTCTGCTTGACAAAGTGGACAATTCACATTTTTCCTTATTTTACTCCATCTGTCAAATGATTGTCCACTCATTTAAATTGTCATTGTCTCTTTGTAGACTCTCTGCTTCCATTGGACAACTGATTTCTGTACCTATTCTAGTGTCATTGGCAAAATTAGCAACCAGACATTTGACCCCTTTATCTAAATCATTCATATTGATAACAGGGTCAAGGAGAATCCCAAGGATTTTTATGCATATGTTAGGTGAAAGAAGGTATCAAGGGAAAGAGTAGGCCCACTCAAGGATGAAGGAGGGAAGTTATACATACAGCCACAGGAAGTGGGGCAGATCCTGAATGAGTACTTTGTATCGGTTTTCACCGAGGAGAAGGACATGACTAATGTTGAGGTCAGTGATGAGTGTGTGAATACTCTAGAGAATGTCAACATATTGAAAGAGGAATTTTTAGGAATCCTATATTGCATTAAGGTAGATAAGTCCCCAGGACCAAGATGGGACCAACCCCAGGTTACTCAGAGATGCAAGGGAGGAGATAGCTGGGGAATTGGCAGATATCTTCACATCCTCGTTGACCACAGGTGAAGTTCCAGAGGACTGGAGATTAGTGAATGTTGTTCCCTGGTTTAAGAAAGGATGCAGGTATAATCCAGGAAACTATAGGCTGCTGAGCTTGATGTCTATGGTAGGGAAGCTTTTGGAGAAGATACTGAGGGACAAGATATATGCGCATTTGGAGGAAAATGGACTAGCTCGTGACAGGCAGCATGGTTATGTCCAGGGAAGGTCATGTCTCACCAACCTGATTGAATTTTTTGAAGAGGTAATGAGGATAATTGATGAGGGAAGGGCTGTGGATGTGGTTTCTATGGACTTTAGTAAGGCATTTGATAAAATCCCACATGGCAGGTTGGTACAAAAACTAAAAGCGCATGGGATTTGGGGTGGCCTGGCTAGATGGATAGAAAACTGGCTTGGTCATAGAAGACAGAGGGTAGTGCTGGAAGGATGTTTTTCAGAATGGAGACTGGTAACTAGTGGTGTTCCACAGGGGTCAGTCTTAGGTCCTTTGTTGTTTGAAGTATATATGAATGATCTGGAGGAAAATGTAGGTGGTCTGATTAGTAAGCTTGCAGATGACATGACGATTGGTGGAGATGCTGACAGTGCCAACAATTGTGAAAGTATACAGCAGAATATAGGTAGATTGGCGGCTTGGGCACAGAAATGGCAAATGGAGTTTAATCCAGACAAATGCGAGGTGATGCATTTTGGAGGTTCAAATTTAGATGTGAATTATATTGTAAATGGCAGAACCCTTAGGAATACTATCATTCAGATAGATCTGGGCTGCAGGTCCACAGTTCCCTGAAAGTGGCAACACAGGTGGCCAATATGATGAAGAAGGCATATGGCATTCTTGCCTTCATCACCCAGAGCATGGAGTGCAAGAGTTGGCAAAACATGTTGCAGCTATATAAAACCCTTGCTAGGCCGCATTTGGAGTATTATATGCAGTTTTGGTCACCACATTACCAGAAGGATGTGGAAGCTTTGGAGAGAGAACAGAGAAGGTTCACCAGGATGTTGCCTGGTCTCCAGGGCATTGACAATGTGGAACAGTTAAAAAGACTAGGATTGTTTTCACTGGAAATATGGCAGCTGAGAGGAGACCTGATAGAGTCTACAAAATTTTGAGAGGCATGGATACGATGGATAGTCAGAGGCTTTTTCCCAAGGTTGAAGTTTCAATTACAAGGGGGCACAGGTTCAAGGTCGGAGGGAGAAAGTTTAAGGGAGATGTGCGAGGGAGGTTTTTCACGCAGAGTGGTAGCAGCCTGGAATACACTACCAGAAGAGGTGGTGGAAGCCGTCACATTGAAGACATTTAAGATGGGTACATGAATAAGGAGGGAATAGAGGGATATGGATTGAAAAATGGCAGGTTTGTTTTTAGATTAATTAGGGCATGATGGTCAGCGCAGGCTTGGAGCGTTGAAGGGCCTGTTCCTGTGCTGTACTTTTTCATTTGCTCATTTGATTTGTTTTGTTCAAGATCTCAGAACTATTCACTGTGGTATTCTACTCAACACAGCTTGTCAAGCTTGTAAAAATGAATTTATCTCTACTTGTGGCTTCCTGTTAGCTAACTGATTCTTTATGCATACTAATAAGCAACCCTCTACAGCATGTGATCTTTTGTAACCTTTGAAATGGCACTTTTTCAAATGTGTTTTGACAACCAAACACACCATACATACAGATTCCACTTTGTCCACCTTACATGTTTTACTTTCTCAAAATTAAATACATTTTCATTTTCCAATATGATTTTTTTTAAAATTCTGCCTTATCACATGATGATTTCCTAAGTATCCTGCTGTGACCTCTTTAATAGTGGATTCTATCAGTTTTCCTTTAAAAGATGCTAGATGCCCCAGCCCACAATTTACTGCTTTTGACTCCTTCCTTTCTTGAATAAAATTGTTAAATCAGCTATTTTGTAATCTGCTGGGATGCATCTAGTATCTAAGGTGTTTTGGAAGAATCGACCAACATCAATAACATCTAGAGCCACTTCTTTTAGGATCCTAGGATGCATGTCTGGTCCAGGGACCTGTCAGCCTTTAGGTTCATAATTCTTATAGCACTTTTTTCCTGTGATAGTGATTGTTTCAAGACCCTTCCTCCCATTTACTGCTTCATTTTCAAATAACTTTTGGAAGTTTTCTCAGTCTTCTGGTGAAGATAGACACAAACAACTTGTTCACTGCTTTCGGCATTTTCTTGTTTTCCATTGCCAACTCTTCAATCTCATCTCGAGCTTTGATTACTCTTTTCCTATTTAAGTACTTATAAAAACTCTGACTTTCTGTCTTTTTTTAAGTTACTAGCTAGATTCTACTTTTACACTCATCTCTTTTTTGTCATTCTTTATTGGTTCTTAAAATATGTCCAATCTTCTGAATTATCACTAATCTTGCAAACTTTTACAGTATTTCCGTAAATTTGGTATTAGCCTCAACTCCTTCATTCAAAAACAAGTCCACATATCTTTTGAGACTCATAAAACATAATGGAGAATAATGGTATTTGCAGAATTCAGTGCTGAAGTGGAGTTATTCACCATCAGCAACAGTGAAGACTTGCTTCCAAACTTTAACAAAATCCTATAGAAATTACCTGTCATGGTGTAAGACGAATGGAATCAACAACTAACAGAGATCCTTGCATTTTATACAAACTGGGTGTTGAAAGGATTGAGGATAAGACTCAGCAGGGCTGGGCTGATGAATCCAAATTTAAATTTTCAAAAATAACTGTCCGTTTAAACAGAGGAAAATACAATTTCAGACCTTCTGTTAAGTAGATAATGTGTTACTTTTTCTGGCCTACAGTAATACTAATTGTAAATATTTATTCAGCATGATCAGGGGCAAATTAACAAAAATCTTTCCTTATCAGTGGCACAACAGTTCAGTTTTTGTTTTCAAATCTGTGAGGTTCTTAAACAAATTTGTTACTCCTTATTTGATCACTTTTCCATATTTTCACTTTATAGGAATTATGAAGAAGAAAAATGCTTATGAAGCTGTTCGAATGCAGTGATATCATTTAAAACTCAAAAGACTGCACAAATTGTTAACTGTGTCCTTCAAAGAAGCAGCACTAATCCTTAGCAAAAAAAAATGAGCTCAAGCCCTGCTACAGAATTTAGGTATAAAATCTAGCTTGTTAAACCTGTGATGAACTGAGAAAATACTGTGATGCTGTAACTTCTCTGAGGCCCGGTTTTCGGCACAAAGGCAGAAATCGCCCCTCATACAAGTGCAGCAAGATAGCTAATTCCTGCTCTGGCCTTATTAATATTAATTGGACAGCTATCTGTTTTAAAACACACCTATTAGTGATAACACAGTGTGGAGCTGGAGGAACACAGCAGGCCAGGCAGCATCAGAGGAGCAGGAAAGTTGACTTTTCGGGTCGGGTCCCTTCTTCAGAAATGGGGCTGCGTCAACTCTCTGACACCTCCTCCTACCACCCCCTCGATCATGAGCCCACTGCCCCATTTCCGAAGAAGAGTCCCGACTTGAAACGTCAGCTTTCCTGCTCCTCTGATGCTGCCTGGCCTGCTGTGTTCCTCCAGCTCCACACTGTGTTATCCCTGACTCTAGCATCAGCAGTTCTTACTGTCTCTGGATGAGTTATAACACCTTTTAGTGATGTTGTCCAGTAACTGTTTAAGTGTTTTAAACAGAACACGGTTAAACATGTGGAAGAGGTTTCTCAATTACATCTGTAGGGAGATTTTGAAGTCAGTAGGAGGGATACCTGAAAACCCTCCTGAACCAATATCTGATCCAATACCTTCAGGCATGCAAGGTTGATCTCAGGAATTAGCACCTGTGGAACAGACACAAGGCTCACTTTTTACCCCATTGCCTTTCAGATTTGGCAATAAATTGAGCCCCTTTCTGATATCACATGTGGATATACAAGATCCAAGATCTTCAATATGCAACCCACATCTATCCATTAGCTCAAACAAAGCAGGATAAATGTGATGCACAGTATCAGTATTCCCAACCTACATTCTATTCCAGCTAGTTGGTACCTTTGCCGAAACTTATGTTCAAAAATGCCTATTACTGCCAATTTGTGGTCCATATGTCTACCTAAATTATATTGTTGGACCACCACTTTTGAATTAACCATTAATTTGTTTGCTGTCATTTATTTAACCAGATTATCTTTTAACCATATTTATGATCATGCACGGGGTATTATACATTCTCAAAGAAGCACATCATTAAAATGCATGCTGCAGTTTTAATCTAGTGTTTCTTGTTGTACAGTAAGTGTTCGACTAGAAATTATGTGAACATACACAGCATCACAAATATGAAGCGCTTGCCTCATATCTAGTCTTGCATTTAATTTTCCTTTGTCTGATGTAATAATATATTGACTAGACATACGCATATAATTATAATGTTTTTGGAAAATTTGAATTAAACATCTATTGAATGAAAAATATATTGTTCAATGAATACCAGATCATTTACTATGACAGCTTTATATTTCAGGAAAAGTCATGACACTGAGAATTACTCCATTGTCTTCTTCATTAGGTTATTGGCAAACAGAATCTCTTGAATCACTTGGGCAACTTTGTCAGTGTACATACTGCTTTCCATGTCAGAGAATAATATTTGGCATTGGAAGATCGAAAGAGAGGAAAATTGAAAGAGAGGAAGATATTTGCATGAGTTTTTCTAATAAGCATAATGATAAGTTTGTAAATGATATTAAAAAATGGCAGACTGGTTGATAGGAAGAAAACTGATGACCACAGGATCAGAGAATTGCTCAGGGAACCACAATACAGGAAAGATGTGATAACTCTAGATAAAACACAGGATGTTGCCAGGACAGGAGCATTTTAGCAATGAGAAAGGTGGGAAAGGCTGTATTTTGTCTACTTTGGAATAGAGGAAATTAAAAAGAGTTTAACTAAAGTATATGAAATTACGAGTGGCCTGGATAAAGTGGGTAGAGAGTATATATTTTCTATTGCAGTGAAGTCAACAAATACGAAGTGTATATTTAAGATAATTGGGTAGAAAGGTTAGAGATGAGTTGAGAAACAAGTGTTTCACCCAGAAGTTGGTGAGAGTCTGGAATTCACTGACTGAAAATCATCACATTAAAAATTATTTGATATGCTCTTGAAGTGTAACCTACAATGCTATGAGTGAAGAGCTAAAAACAAGATTAGGCTAGGTTGCATTTTTGTTAGCTGACGTTGTCATGATGAACCAATTTGCTTCTTTCTGTTGTGTATCTTTTCATACAAACATACAGAAAAGGAACAGAATCCGTCCTTTGACCTCGCAAACACACTCTGTCATCTAATAAGATTGTGGCTGATATGATTGCATCCAGAAATCCGCATTCCTGCCTACCCTGGATAAACTTTCACACCCCCATTCATGGGAAGAATCTATCCATCTCTGCCTTAAAAATATTCGAAGGCCCTACTTTCATTTTCAATTCAAGAAGAGAGTTCAGAAGATTTATGAATCTCTACGGGAAAAAAAATTAACTTCATCTCTCCTTTAAATGGACAGCACAGTGATGCCTCGTGTGGACCTGAAGGAACACAGCAGATCAGGCGGCACCAGAGGAGCAGGAAAGTTGACGTTTCGGGTCAGGACACTTCTTATTCTGAAGAAGGGTCCTGATCCGAAACATCAACTTTCCTGTTACTCTGATGCTGCCTGGCCTGCTGTGTTCCTCCAGCTCCACACTGTGTTATCTCTGATTCCAGAATCGGCCATCTCACAGTAATGCCTAGTTCTTTATACGTTATATTTCTAATCACTTATTTATTTCTGCTTATTTTTGAATGGATTGGTAATGTAACTGAGACTTCTGGCTCAATGCTAATCACTTTAATTACAATGTGAAGACCACTGACATTTTTACTGTGGAAGAAGGCATTGCAGGTTTAAAAACAAGTTTCCAGAACTCTTTGAGTTCTATCTACAATGATGTCTATTCAAACAGTGGGTGGGGGGAGAAGGACGAGGGGACACATAAATGTTAAATGCTAAATTTCAAGGGCAGTGACACTTTTCTTCAATTGCATAATAGCTTGGTTAGACCACACTTTGTGTTGTGTGCAGTTTTGGTCCCATTCTAGTAAGGGTGTTAGCCTTGTGTCTTGTATACACAGCGGAAGCCAGGCAAAAGCAGCATAAGCAGTATGCTGCCACACCAACACCCCCACCCACCCCTTCCCATGACCACCATCTGCCCCAAGTATAGCAGAGTCTGTGGAAGATATACATCAGACCGTTCAGCCACCTATGGACTCACCCTGAGAATGGAAGAGAGTCTGCAAGGGACCGCCAATGATGCAATGATGAAATACACAGCCTTTA
Source organism: Rhincodon typus (assembly GCF_021869965.1). Classification (NCBI taxonomy): domain Eukaryota; kingdom Metazoa; phylum Chordata; class Chondrichthyes; order Orectolobiformes; family Rhincodontidae; genus Rhincodon; species Rhincodon typus. The sequence goes on along the minus strand of NC_063334.1, from coordinate 78,999,311 downwards.
AGGGTAGTAGCCTTGCCTATTGTAGACAGTTTTGGTCTCACTGCCTGTAAGAATGAGAGAGTCAGAAAACCCCAAAATATTTATGATGTATTTAGGTGTGCATTGCAATGCCGAGGCATACAAGGCTATGGACCAAGTGCTGGAAAATGGGATCAGAATAGTTAGGTGGAGAGAGCAAGGGCTGCAGATGCTGGAGTCAGAGTCAACACAGTGTGGAGCTGGAGGAACATAGCAGGCCAGGCAGCATCAGAGGAGTAGCAAAGTCGACGCTTCGGGTTGGGACCCTTCTTCAGAACTGGGCTGAAGTTCTGAACAAGGGTCCCAAACCAAAATGTCGCTTTCCTGCTCCTCTGATGCTGCTCGACCTGTTGTGTTCCTCCTGCTCCACACTGTGTTGACTGTGAATAGTAAGGTGGTTGTTTTTGATTAGCACAGAATTGAGGTGCCAAAGGGCCTTTTTTATGTCCTGTATGACTAGGAGTGAGTTTGGATAGGCTATGGGAACCTTCTTTGGAACATAAAAGAGGGAGGGAAGAACTAATTGGTTTCTAAAATTATCAATAGTATCGATAGATTACATAGGAAGGCTCTATTCCATTGAGGAGTCCATTACCAGGAACATAGATTGAGACTAAGTATTAGGAGGTTTAAAAGAAATTCAAGGTGAATCTATTTCACCGAAAGGATAAATAGGACCTGGTACTCACTGCTTAAATGATTGGTGGTAGACTGCCTCCAAAATAATAAAAAGTATTTGGATATGTACTTGAAGTGTTATAGCCTACAAGTCTATGGATCAAGAATTGGAATATGGATTTAGAGACGATGTCTACTTATTGACCAGGGTAAACATGACAGATTAATAGCCTCAGTCCAGGCTGTAGATTTGTAAGATTTTGTGATTCATTAGACTCATTAGCATGTTCAGCACTTTTTTTTTGGTGATAATGATCATTTTACATTCCTCCCTTTATCTTTCCCTCAGACTATCTACTAATATTGGAATGCATTGAGTGTAATTTGAATGTGCCTGAGCTGTGGTCCATTTGTGAAAACTGAATTCCCAACGGGAACTGAAGAGCATGCCGAGATTAAAAACAGTTGGCTAAGTGGCCCTTGCATTTCAACAGTGTTAGCCAGCTTGCCTGCTGTTCTGCTGTTTTACCTCAAAAAGTCAAGTGCTCAGCTGCTTTTGGCATTCTCCCCAGCTTCATTAAAAAACAAATGCTGGGACTCCACACCCAGATGCTTCATGGGGGTTTATGCCAAAAAAGATCTGCCCTAAGTTCTCTGCCATCAACAGTGCAGCACACATTAAGTGCTGAAAGCAGCAGGACAGCACTGAAATGATTTGATCTCAGGTTATCTTACATTTGTAGACTGAAGCAGAATCACCAGGAGAGCAGCCCCAGCTCCATCATGCTCATGGAACATTTGAATATATTTATCCCTATACTGCTTTATCTTCTTCATAATCAGTGGGGAAGATTTCTTATGTCCAGTGTGTATGTGTCAAATGTAAACTGATGCATAAAATCTTGCTTACACTTTTTTCATTACACGGCATGCAGTTCTTTCCTTGAGGTATTTCTCAACCCTGTAAGAATTAATGGACAGAATTCATTGTTTTTGTAGGAAATATGTTCCCCATATCCATCACTGTAGGAAGTAAACTTTTTTATACTCTAGTCTTACCTGAAGCTTTCAACATCGATATTACAGAGTTAATGGAGCATAGGCATTTTTCCCCAATTAGTATAAAGTTAGAATGGCAGCAATACCTTCTCCACTATATATATGTGCCCTTTTTGTGTCAAATAAAAAACTGGCTTTAAAATAATCCCTGTTCTTCATTCTCCCTTCTCCATACCTTCCACATGTGGTGGCAAAAATGTACTTGAATCTTTTAATTCAGTGGTAATGATCCAATACAAATGACATCAAATACTTTGCAGTTTCCCTGTCACTTAAACATCCATTTTTTTTCTTTGATCAAGTGTTTCATCCAAAAAAGACAAATCTTAATATAAAACATGCCTGAATATATTAACTATATGCTCTACCACTCCACACCATTCCATCCTGTGTACAGTTTCAGACAGGGAGGCTGAGATCTGCTGTACTTCACTGACCGGAAAGCAGTTAAGAGTCGACCACATTGCTGTGGGACAGGAAACACATATCAAGCACACCAGGTAAGAATGGCAGTTACCTTCCCTGAAGGGCACTAGTGCACTAGATGGGTTTTTCTGACAATGAGCAACAGTTTCATGATCATCAGTAAATTCCTAATTCCAGATTTTTAATTGAATTCAAATTCCACCACTTGCCATTACAAGTGGTGGCTTCATGGTTAGCACTGTTGCCTCACAGCGCCAGGGACACGGGTTCGATTCCACCCTCGGGCAACTGTCTGGGTGGAGTTTGCAAATTCTCCCCATGTCTGCGTGGGTTTCCTCTGGGTGCTCCGGTTTCCTCCCACAGTCCAAAGGTGTGCAAGCTAGGTGGATTGGCCATGCTCATGCTAATCCCCATGCTGGGGGAGGCGATGGCTTAGTGGTATTGTTGCTGGACTATTAATCCAGAGACCCAGATGACATTCTGGGGACCTGGGTTTGAATCCTGCCATGGCAGATGGTGGAATTTGAATTCAATAAATATCTAGAATTAAGAATCTAATGATGACTGTGAATCTATTGTCAATTGTCGGGAAAAACCCATCTGGTTCACTAATGTCCTTTAGGGAAGGAAACTGCCATCCTTGCCCGGTCTGGCCTACATATGACTCCAGACCCACAGCAATGTGGTTGACTCTTAACTACCCTCTGGGCAGTTAGGGATGGGCACTAAATGCTGCCTAGCCAGCGATGCCCTCAGCCCATGAATGAATAAAGAAAAAAAATAAATTGTCCAAAGTGATCAGGGATGTGTAGATTAGATGGGAATGGGTCTGGGTGGGATGCTCTGAGGGTTGGTGTGGACTTGTTGGGCCGAAGGGTCTGTTTCCACACTGTAGAGGTTCTATTCTATGGATAAAAATATTTGAACCCATATCTCCAGAACATCATTTTGATCTCTGGATCAATAGTCCACTGATAACACCACTAGGTTGGGGGTTTCAGGTGGGGTGGAGGTGCTTGGAGGGTTCTGAGAGGATATTTCTGGTGACCTGTATATGGTCTCTCCTGCATCTGGGTGTTTACAGGCATCACCCTGTTTCCTTGTGAGGAATGGACACCTGAAGTGAGATCAAAGTCCCTAATCTCTTCGTTATCTTGCTATTGATGCTGAGTACTGATGGGATGCAGATCTACTCTAGCTTAAATCCCACTAAGTTGGAAGTATCTGAGCTGATGGAGGGTGTAGGTGACAGCCTTCTCATTGCATTCTCTGAGGTATCTAACTCCTCCGTCAGGTGGGGAAGGAGCTTATGTTAAAAGTCTGGTCTCTTCAGGGTGGAGACTGTGTGGGTTGAATTGGCACCTGCATAAGACAAGGGAGAGACTGAGTTGCACAATTGGAGTGAAAGCTTGAACATTTGTTGTCATCCCTATTTGCTGCTAAGGTGGTGGTGAGCTGCCATCTTGAACCGCTGTAGACCATGTGCTGCAGGTTGACCCACAATGCCATGAGGGTAGGAATTCCAGGATTTAGACCCAGTGACAGTGAAGGAACAGCGATATATTTCCAAGCCAGGGGAAGTGGTGGAGGTGGGTACAATTACAACATTTTAAAGGCATCTGGATGGGTACATGAATAGGAAGGGTTTACAGAGATATGGGCCAAATGCTGGCAAATAGAACAAGATTAGTTTAGGATAGCTGGTCAGCATGGACAAGTCATAGTTTCATAGAATCCCTACAGTGTGGAAACAAGCCCTTCAGCCCAACAATTCCACACCAAACCTCAGAGCATCCCACCCAGACCCATTCCCCTATAACCCATCTAATCTACACATCCCTGAACACTATGGGCAATTTAGCATGGCCAATTCACCTAGCCTGCACATCTTTGGACTGTGGGATGAAACCGGAGCACCTGGAGGAAACCCATGCAGACACGGGGAGAACGTGCAAATTTCGCACAGACAGTCACCCGAGGGTGGAATTGAACCTGGGTTCCTGGCGCTGTGAGGCAGCAGTGCTAACCACTGAGCCACTGTGCTGCCCCCAGAAGGTCTGCTTCCATGCAGTATAACTCCATGACTCTATAAATCAGGATGCGAGTGGCTTGGAGAGGAGCTTGTACATGGTAATATTCCTACAAATCTGCTGTCCTTGTCCTTCCAGATGGAAGGAGGTGGGTTTGGAAGCTGCTGTCCAAGGATCTTCAGAGCATCGCTGTGTGACAGCTGGCGACCTATACACCTGAAATGGAAATGGGTTTGAGTAGCTCACATATACAGCACTACTAAAATGGTGCTAAGCTGCAGGCTTCTGGTTTAGTATCGCCAGTATATTCAAATTATGTTAATTGGTATTAAAACAAAATTTGTGTGCTGACTTCAAAATTTCAGTCTGAGATTAGTCTTACACCACTGCACCATTAACACGTGTTTTCACCCACTGATCAAAAGACCCCCCTTTTTCTGCTACGTTATTGCTCTATTCTTCTGTTATTTCATGCTTGTAAAGAGTTTGGTTTGGCTATCGCCATCAGGAAGACAAATGCCACGGTACAGGATGTCACCATTCTGCCATCTATCCAGCATTGAAGTATTATGTTGGAAGTTATTAAAAGCTCCACATACCGAAGCTCCAAATCACTAGCCACCTGCAACTTGATGCTAAAATCAAGACACACATCTCAAAAGCTGCAGCCATGATGTCTAAGCTGCATAACAGAGTGTCGAACAAAAGTGCTGAGAATAACAAAATGCAATCTACCAAGTCTGGGCCTTCAGTTTAATTCTCCACAGTGGTGAGTCCTGGATAACATATCCTCAGCATCTCTGACAGGACAAGATGGCCAAGTCTGAGGTCTTCAAGCGTGCTAATTACATCTGCATGCATACTTTTCAAAGGCAACAATATCTCCACTGGCTCAGCCATGTTCATTGGATGGATGCAAACACATTTTGTATAGTGTACTAGTCACTAAGACACTACCTCCTGTGTGTCGATTCCTCAGCTACAAATACACATATAGCAAGATATGAAGATGGTGGATATTAACATTGACAAATGAGAGACACCCCCTGATAACTGTGATCTTTAGAAACTGACTGTTTGGGCATGTGTTGGTAAAATTGCACAGAAAGAGAAGGCTGAGCTGGCTGAGAAAGAACCCAGAGAAAATGGAGTATACCACACACATTCTCAGCCCACTATCTTCCTCGGTAGCAAATGTGAAAGAGAATGCCATGCCAGAGTGAGATTTTGTAACCACACCAATTAACACAGAGCTGATGACCACCGTACAACCCGTCATCTCTCGAGACAGAAAGCTGCCTTCAGTCCTTCAACTGTTGCCATTATTTGCAAAGATCTACTTTGTCAGAAAGCTCGCTGTAACTATTTCTCCTGAGAAAATAAATTCTGCTGGTACTGCTATTTTAGCAACCAATAAAAAATAATAGTGGCTGCAAATTGCAGTACTTTGCTAGTGATTTTCTTTATCTGCTGCACTGAAATGTCAAAAACACCTTACAACTTGTCACAGAGACAGAGTAATGGTTAGAGAGCAGCTTTTGCCACATATCTTGAAAAGTGTAAAAATAAATGGTTTGTCAGATGATGAGCAAAAATTCTGAAGCATAAAGCATAGGCTGCACTTCCTACTCACATTTATATGTCATGCATCTGACTTGAGCCACTCATTTTTACTAAAGAAATTAAATCTTTACTTCAAGAACAGTTGTTTAAATGTAATATGAAATTCAAATGACCAACATTTGTATTGTATCTTTGACAACTGATGTTACATTTTTGCAAACATAACTCCCAATTTAATTAGTTTGCAAAGGGAATACTTCAAATCAATGGTGGAGGTGCAATAAATGTCAAAAAAGGACTAAAATTTTGTCAATTAATCATTGAATTCTGAACATGTTAACCAAAATGAATCTGCCATGCTTTGACTAAACCATTAAGGTTGCAGGTTGTTTGGCTTCTAACACCTTTGGAAATTATGGAATTTCAATATAGCAGCTGTCAGCACTCCATTACTCTGTGCTGTGTATGATTTATACACCCACGACTCATAACCTCAATTTGTTCGGTCCTGCCTCACATGAAATTGTCGCCCCTGGGAGTAGTGGCAACTCATCAAGTATGGACTTAGAGGCTTGGATTTCACTGCTTTACTATTTAGAAAGGACATAGTCAATGTGTAAAAATATTAACAGGAATACAAGCCAAAGACAAGATGGTTGTAAGCCAGAGTTACTAAACAGTAAGCAGCAGAATGACATGTGGTTAATTTTATAAATGAAAGACAAAATAGAGTGGCACATTCAGATAGCAATTTATATGTTCTCAAAACATTTGTCTTTCATTCATTTGCTTTAGGATAACAGTTGTTCTCACACATCCTGTCCTAATTGGTGTTACATCCTTAGAACACTGTTTTGTGTATTTTGTTAATTGTAAATATTTTTTTCCATATTACCTGAAGTAGAAGTCAAATGTTGTTTAGTTTTCCTATTAATTAAGTACGTTTAAAAACAATAATACTGCCAGTGCAATCATGCTATCATTTGAACAAACAGAATATTTCGCAAAGCATTTCAATCAAATATGGTTGATCGATGGTGTACCCTATCCGAAAGAAATTTGGTGCTGCGCGTTCTCCTATTAACTGGATGCAGCTAACACATTTCATCATCAATAATTCAGAATTTATGGAGACGCAGTTTGAAGTGGAATTAACATTTGACTTGTAAACTGGAGGCTCAGGCCAATCATCTGGGGTTGAAATCAAATTAGAATTAAAACTTTGTCTAATGGGAGCCACTATCATCAATTGTCATAAAGCCCATCTTGATCACTAACGTCCTTTTGGGACTGACTAGTTTGCTCTGCCGTGAGACAGTATAGACAATATAGGCTGAAAGCCCAGTTTCCTGCCTTAAATGACTCAATGGCCTCTTAGCCACATGCATCCATCACCAAAAAAAGGCAAGAGCAACAAATCTATGGGAACAGTATTGCCAACAGATCTTCCTCAATGTCACACATTATTTTGACTTAGGCATTTGTTACTATGTCTTTATCACCACTTTTCAAATTCTATAATTCTAAACTCTATACCACCAGTAATGGAGTGCCAACACCTCAAGGACAGAAATAGGTCAAAGACAATTCTCATCACCATGTGAAGCACCCGTGATGAACAAAAATAAAGTGTACTGCTACCTGATTGACTATTAATTGCAAATATTACTACTTGAAGTGGGTAACAATAATAATCAATTAGTTGGTCATTCATCTGATAGAATATTATTTACTTGCATGATAAATACTGTAAATGATATAATTTGCAAAAATAAATGTTGCATGTGCCTTTTGTTTTCCATCAATATTTTGTAACTATCATTCGACAATTTATTTCATACTCTGGATATCTGGCATTTTTCAAATTGGGTCTTTCCAAAGACGTTCAGTGGCATTACTGTTGCTGACTCCCCCACTATCAACAACCTGGGAGTTACCATTAGCCAGAAACTGAACTAGAGTAGCCATATAACTATTCTGGCTTCAAGAGCAGGTGAAAAGGTTAAGAATCCTGAGGCAAGTAACTCACTTCTTCACTCCCCAAAGTTTGTCCACATTTGACAAGGCACGTAAGGAGTGTAATGGAATATTCTCCACTTGCCTGAATGAATGCAGCTCTAATAGTATTGAAGAAGATTGACACCTTCCAGGAAAAAGCAGCTCACTTGATTGGCACCCAATCCACTATGTTCAATATTCACTCCCTTCATCACTGACACACGGTGGCAATAATGTATACCATCTACATTATCAGAACTCACCAAAGCTTCTTAGACAGCACCTTCCAAACCCATGACTATTATCTCGAAAGACAAGAACTGGAGATACATGGGAACACCGCCACTTGCAAGCTTCCCTCTAAGCCGCTTACCATCCTAACTCAGAAAACTCTTTTTATTCTACTAGATCAAAATCCTGCTACTGCCTCCTGAATAACATTATGCACATATCTAACCAAAGGGACTGCCACAGTTTAAGAAAGCACCTCACCAGCACATTTTCAGGGGCAACTAGCAATGGGCAATAAATGTTGGGCCAGCCAGCAATGCTCACATCACATGAGTGAATCAACAAAATCCTCCACCTGTATGTTCTCCTCCAAGCCATACACCATCCTGACTTAAATCTTTGTCACAGTTTATCGACTGTCACTCCAATCCTGGACCTCCCTGCCCTACCACACTATGGATGTCTATAGAGTCCAACAATGGCAGCAATTCAAGAAGACAGAGTACCACCACCTTCTTCAGAGTTGATTAGGGATAGAAAATAAATACTAGTTTAGCCAGTGATGTTAACATCATGAATGAATTAAAATACAACGCTAAAAATATTAGGTGGCGTGTTATATAGGGACAGATTTACTATTGACTTTTTAGTGCTGTTCTCTAACAGAAATTTGTAGCTTCATAAACTGCCCTTGTTCTAATCCCAGCTGATAGTAGTCAGGCAAGTCAGATCCTAGAATTGAACTGTCTTGATAGTCAACAAATGCAGTCATTAGGCATTGAAACATATAAACATATGGCTGCAGATATTCTTCACCAACAGGATAGGAATTTGTGAGTCTATCAGTCTTCTTATTGATATGACCACTGTACTATACAAGATGATTTTGTTTTGAAATATCTCTATTGACTTCAGGTAAAATTGAGAATTCCAGAAGCACTCTGCTCAAAGACATGCCTATGTGATCTGGTTGTCATGATGATTAAACAAAAATAAAAAAACTTATTGAAATTGTTGCAGAGAAAGTTTTTTCTTTTCTAACCTCTCTATTAGCTGCAAAAAGGTGTGTTTTTCAATGGAACTGTGTTTAATTCCTTGAATTCTAGGTTGAGACTCAAGGACAGGTCAAATATAATTTTTTTGCAAGGTTTTAATAAAAGAGAATAATTATTAAACAAAAAAAACACCCAAAAAACTGCAGATGCTGGAAATCCGAAATAAATATAGCAATTGCTGGAGAAACTCAATGGGTGTGGCTGCATCTGTGGAGAGAAAGCAGAGTTAGCATTTCAAGTTCAGTGACTCTTCTTCAGAATGGATTGTAGCTGGAAAAAGGCTGGTATATATTCTGAAGATGGGGATGGAGGAGGAGCAAACAACAAGTGGAGATGGAACCCAGAGAGACAGAAGGGCAGTTGGGCTGACAAAGGAATGGGTCAAGGTCAGTCTGGGAGAATCAATAGCTGCTACCACAACCAACCCATTGTCAGTTACTAATGGCCCCCATCAGCAGCTAATGATTCTCCCAGACTGACCTTGACCCATTCCTTTGTCTGCCCAACTGCTCTACTTTCTCTCTCTGGACTCCATCTCCACCTGCCATTTCTCCTCCCCACCTCTCCCCCAACACATCCCCAACTTCTGCATGTATATAACCTTTCCTCACTATAATCAGTGCTGAAAAAGGGTCACTGGACCTGAAGTGGTAACGTTACTTTCTCTCCACAGATGTTGCCAGACCTGCTGAATTTCTCCAGCAATTTCTGTTGTTGTTTTGGATTTTCAGCATCCGCAGTTTTTTTTTGTTTACTATTTATTCTCTTTTATTGAAATGAAAGCTGGGATTTTCTGGCAATTAATTCACATTTGCAGTAGCAGGGTATTGGCTCCAGAGGAAGTATGTTCAAGTCTCTGTAGCAAAGATATCTTTTGTTTTGGCAGGGAGAAGAATTAGAGATTGAGGCTGCACTCAAAATGTGTGTTCAAAAATATCCCTTATCACAATCTGGTTTGAGTCAGGTGATAATACTCTCTGTTTCTCCATTATCACGCATATTGTTCCTGGTGGCTTGAGTGTCAACTCAAAAAAAAATGCTTACGTTTCAGACATTTGTATCTTTACTATTGAATAGGTTTTTCTTCACCACAGTTATGCGCAATTTCCTGCCTTGTATTTTGGGCTTAGCATGAGATATTTGCAGTCCCATTGTGAACTAACAGCAGTTGTTAAATCCAAAGGAAAGACATGATTCATTTTAATGTCTTACCAATAGAATGTCCCAAAACGTGGTGTGAGTTTTATTATAATGTCCAGCCTTGTGCAGTTTCATGTATTGTGCCAAAATGTGAAGTCACCTGACCTCTCAACTCTATCTTTTACCAGTGTTAATTGTCCATTCTCTATTTTACTTTTAAAAGAAATGTCTATTTTCCATAAATCTATGTGTATAATTATGTGGGCATAACAAAATCAAGTGATTGTTTTTAAGCTTTTGTGCAATAACTGACAGAAAAAGGTAGATGCATTGTATGGAGGAAATAAACAGTTACTATTGTGAAAAAGTGCACTGCATAACTATTTATTTTCTCTTTGAATAAAAGGAACCAAAATTCTTTAGATAACAAGGAGTCACTGATATGAGCCTTAGGGTGAAAGTGGATCTGAAAGATTCAGAATGAGTGGAACTTTCCAAGGCAGTGGAAGCTCGGACCTAGCATGATAGGGAAAAGGAAGTCTGGTGAAGAGCTGGGAGTAATTTTTGATTTTTTTTGTTTGTGTAACGCTACACATTGTCAAAGGTTGGTGCACAGCATTAAAGGTTTTTCCTTTAATTTTTTCTGGCTCAATTCATGAGTTGCCTATTAGTTAATGTTTGATTTATGTTGATTTCCATGTTTGTTACAGTAAATATCTTAAAATGTCTGTGAGTCAATTCCTTTGATCTTGGGGGGGAATCTAGCTCTTGTACAAAATTATTGTCTTTTTTGGTGATTGTAATAATGTGTTGAATGAACGATTGTATGTAAGTTGCAACATAATAACCCAAATATCCAATGTTAGAAACATTCAGGTGTCACTGTTAATGCAGGTGGTCCAGTCCACAAGACTAGTTACTTTTGGAATCAAAATTAACTTAACCGAAACTCAAAACACACGCCAGGAAACTCATAAAATACTCTTGCAATCTGCAATCGAATTGTAAAAACCTTCAGCTGCCAGCACTGAAAAGACACAGATGGTAAACCACAGAATTTGAAGAAGTAGCAGAGTGCTAAGTGTCTTAACCTCAAGTGAGAGTGATTTGAAACAGGCTTCTGACCCTAAGGATTATTTGGTTCTGTTAATGTTGTGATGGAAATACACTTTTAAGAGATTTGTTGAAAGATATGTGGCTAAGTGGTAATTATTGCTATTTTTCAAGCATTTGCTAAATTCTGAGAATTGATCCTACAAGAAATATATCAACATTATTTAATTTCAAATTGCCATCTTTTTCCCTCTCTCACCTTTGAGCCCATTATTTAATCATAGATAGAGGCAATACAATAAACTGGACAATTTTAATGAAGTGTGTCACATATCAAGGCTATTACTGCAGAGATTACTCAATGACAAATCAGAGCAGGAGGCAACCTCCACTTGTCATGTAAATGTGGTGGCCACACCAAAAAATGACAATTTTAAACATGGATACGCTTCAATCTTTTAAGATTGATGTGGATATTCATCTTGCTATTGTGTCATAAGATAGTATACTCGCCTTCTATCACATCATCTCCACTGATAGTCATCATCTATTAAAATAATCAATCAATAATCAATAGATGTTGACCCAGTCTGCAATGCTTACAACCCATGAATGAATTAAAAAGAAAGTGGATGGTTGAGTAACAACAAAATAGATTGCACACTAGTTCTGAAAAAAGATCATCAACTTGAAATATCGGCATCAATATTAATTTGGAGATGCGTTGCGAATGAGGTTGGAAATTTGGAATCAAGTTCAGTGCCAGCACATGGCTTTTTAACACAGCCACTCCATTGTCATTTTCTTCTTGTTTTGGTGTTAACTATACGGCAGTGGATATGATGAGAGTAAGTTTGATACAATCGCAAATCCAACATTTCAAGGATTAATACAAGATTGAAATTTGGAGGAGCTTGAGTTGGAAGCAACAGATGAATAACTCATTATAGAATCAGGAGAATCAAAATATGTTCATCCATTTTAACACATTAATGACTTCTCATTTGTTGTACTGTTGCATGCAGCGGGGAATTGGAGACAGATACTCAGTGGAGCAGGAGATACTCCAGCAGTAAGAGAATGAAACCTGCTGTTGATACAAAGAGAGATGGTCCAGGAGGTCAGCAATGGAAGTACTGTACCATCCTCCTGGACACAGTGCAGAAAATACTTTAATGACCAAAACCAGAGTGGAAAAGATGAATACAATTGCGCATTCACCTACATCCTGCTTTGCATTTCACCACATTCCCCCCACTTCAGCTTTTCAAGCCTAATTTGCAGAGCATGACAAAGCAGGAGAGAACAAGAAGAGGAACCCCAGAATTCTTAGAGCTTAAAACTGCAAAGGAGGATTTGTAGATGATCAGTGGTGTTTCAAAGTCTGGATTCAGAGAGACGATTACAGGGATCTCTAATCTAATCTGTTCTACTGATAACACTGTTAGATATTATAATATTAGTTATCAGTGCCCACATGTTGTACAACACTCAGTCATGACAACTTGATATCAACAAGTGAAGCCTGACAATTGTTATGATGGAACCATAGACTTTGGAATGGGAGTAGGCCATTCAGCACCTGATCCCGCTCCACAATATGATCATGGTAGATCTGACATTCCTCATATCTACCTTCCTGCCCTTTCCCTGTAACACTTGAATCCCCTACTGGTCAAGAATCTGTGTTTCTCAGCCTCAAATATACGCATGGACTCTACCCCCACAGCTCTATGTGGTAAAGAATTTCAAAGACTCTCAATCCTCTGTGAGAAGAAATTCCTCCTCATCTCAGTTCTAAATTGGCAATCTTTTATTCAGAGACTATGCCTACTTGTCCTTTTCTTCGTTCATTCCTGGGTCGTAGGTGAGGAACTGTCTCATGAGGGGAAACATCCTCTCAGCATTTACCCTGTCAATCTCCTGAAGAATCCTTAATGTTTCAATGAGTTCGCCTCTCATTCTTCTAAATTCCCATGAGTCCAACCTATTTAACGTTTGCTCATAAAACAATCCTTCCGAACCAGGGATCATCCTGGTGAACATTCTCTGAATTGCTTCCAATGAAAATGATACTTCTCCAAATAAGTGTCGAAAACCCTTACAGTCCAGACGCGTCTCACCATAACCTTGGACAGTTACAACAAGACTCCCCTAGTTTTATATTCTGACCCCCTTGAAATGAAGACCGACATTCCATTAGCCTTCTGTGAACCCTGTTCACCCGCATGCTAGCTTTCTTGGAATGTTGAAACATTCCTACCTCGCTACTACTATTTCCTTTCTTTTCTTTCTACCAGTACCTTCACTTGTGCAGCAAAGATCAATTGACTTCATGGGCAATTAATTTTCAAAGTTACTGATACTTTTTTGAGAGGCAGAAACATAGAACTTATATCCCCAACTGTAGACTTGTCAGACACCTGACAGGTATCTTTCGCCAAATTTTAAATGGGCATGTCTTGTCACCTACCAACTATCTCTTAATTTTATTTTCTTATTCAAGGGCAACAGAGGATTGGACACAGAGTATTGTGAGGAGAGAGGCAAGGAAGGCTCTAAACGTATTTTTCCTGTCTAGGGTGAATCCAGAACTAGGTGCTGTAGTTTAAAATGAGGCTGTCCCATTTAAAATGAAAATGAAGATGAGTTTATTCTCTCAGGTGATCTCTAGTGTTTGGACTTTGGTTCCGCAGCATGCAGTTGAGGCTAAGTCATTGAAAATACTCGAGACTGAGTTAGGCAGATGAGCATGTCAGGAATTCTAAGGGGCAGGCAGAATCGTGGCGTTAAGGCTAAAATCAGATCAGCAATGATCTTATAGAGTGGTAAAGCAGCTTCAATGGGTCAAATGCATATTCTTGCTTCTCGCTCTTATGTTGCAATTTTATGTTTTGCTGCAGCATGAGCATCCTACGAGAGCTTTTTGTTTCATAGTTGAAGAGCTATAGGCTATTGGACTGGCAGTTGTAACACATAGTCACCATAGCCCAGAAGGGAATAGGTCTAGCAGGACACTATTTGACAGAACAGTTGATCCTCCTGAAACACTGCTCTTGCAGTTTACCAAGGAAACCCAGCCTCTGCCTATCTGCCATGTGAGGTGGGCAATATCTCCTTGGGAGCTGTTAATGAAACCATTTCCCAATTGTTAGTAACAAACAAAGCAGCTCTAAGTACTGTGTGCAACATTCTGAGAGCTCTGATTAGCCTCTGAAAATGCCATTGGTGTTCTGACTTTGTATCTTATTCATGACTTTCAAAAACTTGCGATACTTAAAGATGTGCCCTTAAATTTGATAGTTTAAGTATGAAGTTGAATGTTAGCATCTGCTAATAAAGTTTCATTTCTCCTGAGAGGGTTGAAGGAAAGCAACTAGCATGCTTTAGTTAAATGAGGAAATCAATGGGTTGGAGCCAGTTTCCCATTAACACATATTCAATTTTCCCTGTTTTCACAATTGTGCAGATCCACGTGCACCTCCAAGTTAAAATTCCTTCCAATAACTCTGCTAATGTTACTGATTGTTTCCAGTGTTTCTCTGTTCTTCTTTCATATCTCCTGCAACTGCAATATTTTGATTTTGTTTTGAGGAGAAATGCCAACACAAGCTGAAGATTTTAAGAGTACTAAATCAGGAGAGACAGAATTAAACTGAATCCAGTTAAATTTAAAGCTGAAGGAAAACTTCCCATTCCTAATAGCACTGTTGTGTTTTAAGGATGTTCGGTTACATGAATGGGTGTTTACTAAATTTGTTATTTGCTTTGGACAAAATAATTGATGTGATGAAAGACAGTTGGAAAATGAATTTACAGTTATGTCTAAAAACATGGATATAGCAAATTAAGCACTAAGCAAGTTCTATAATTGACATCAGCGCTAATGTTCTTTGATAAAACCAACTTAACGAGGTGAGTACAGATTCAAATGAAAGTTAATGATGCATTGTTGCAACAGCAGAAAAAAAATCTGTGTCACCATTCTAATCTTTAAGAGAAGCAACAGCAAAATTCTTAGTGTCATACAGAATAGAAACAGACCCTTTGGTCCACGTGTCTATATCAACCATCAAACACCAAACTACTCTAATTCCATTTAATTGCACTTTGCCCATTGCCTACCATGCCCTGGCATTTTAAGTGCTGATCCAGATGCTTCTTTAATGTTAAAAGAGTACCTGCCTCCATCACCATCTCAGGTAGTGCCCCTCTGGGTGAAAGACTTTTTTCTCTGGTCTCCTCTAAACTACTTACTCTTCATCTTATATTTGTGCCCTTTGGTCTTGGACATGTCCGCCAAGGGGAAAAGATCATCACAATCTACTCTGTTGTCTCTGCCTTTCATAATTTTGTATTCCTCAATCAGATCTCTGCTCAGCCTCCTCTACCCCAAGGAAAACAATCCCAGTTTATCCAGTCTCTCCTCATAACTGAGACTTTTCATTCCAGGCAACATCCTGGTGAATCTCCTCTGTATCCTCTCCAGCTCAATTACATCCTTCCATTAGTGTGGTGACCAGAACAGCACACAGTGTTCCATCTGTGTCCTAACTAATGTTATATAAAGTCATGACAAGACATCCTTGCTGCTATATTCTTCACCCAGGCTAATGAATGCCTGTGTGCATTCTATACCATCCTGTCTACCTGTGCTGACACCTTCAGAGACCTATTGATGCGTACACCAAAGGTCCCCTTGTTTCTAGGGATTCCTAACACTCGTTATATCCTTGCCTTATTTGACCTCCCAAAACTGGGTCCAATTTGGCATAGGACAGACCTTGCCAGCTGCAAATGCTGCCCTTGGGGCATCGGTGCTACCAGCACAGCAGTTCTGCTGGGTCTATGTGGTTACCCCTGGTGGTCATACACACAATCTAATTTAAGTTGAGCCACATATCCATCAATGAAATCTCATCCTCCAAGTTCAGCCCCATCAACTTCCAGTGGCACTGCTGAGCTGCTGGTCCTTTGATTGGCTGGCAGATCTTTAGGGGTGGATGGCTATCTTTAATTGTGTTGTTAGCCGAGGAACAGCCAGGTAATTGGCTGGTAAAATATACCCCTGCTCCTGCTGCAGGCCAAAGTTGGGTTGGCCTTTGCTAATTCCAAAAAATGTCTTACTGTGGATAAAAATCTGAAAATAAGCTCAACACGTTATACTCCTAGTGAAAAATATCAGTGACCAAAGCACATGTTGTGTAATTTGGATGCTCAGATCAGGGAGAGTACAATTTCTAATGTTATGAATGTGGTGTTCCATAAGATCTAGCCTATATCATTTTGTTTAATTCAAGATATAATAAAATGAGGGGAGAGAGACATATAATCTCATATTAGCTCAGCGATAAGACTGTATGACCTGATCACGTAGGGCTGGTAACCCGGGTAAAGTCCTGTTGAAACCCAAGTGTCAAATTTAAGATGAACACAAAGGAGGAGGCAGTAGTTCTTGTTGCTTCCTGGTAGACTGACTAAGAGGCTCTTGGATGGGGAGGGAGTGAGATAGAGAGAGATAGAGAGAAGCAACAGGTTCTGCAAACAACAGTGGATAAGCCCAGGTTCTGATAGCCACAGGCAGAAAGTAGATGGGAACACATTCCTGAAGCTAGAGAAGCATAAGGAAACTAAGACATTTTCCTGGTTCATGCATTCTCAGAAAACTGAGGGAAAGACTTTCAATGGACAGTGGAGTTACAACTCTATGAACTGTGGAGAAGCAAGCCAGTTGGAAGCTGAGAGTAACTTCAGACTGATTCCCATAAAGACTACAGAGAGCAGGCCATACCATACAAACACATCATAGTGTTTTAGACCATGGAGTCATAGAGATCTACAACACATAAAAGACCTTTTGGCCCATCACATTCACATCGATTAAAAACAACTATTCTAATCCCATTTACTAGCACTTGGCCCATAGTCCTGTGTGCTGTGGCATCACAAGTGCATATCTAACTACTTCCTAAATGTTGTACATGTTTCTGCCACTACTATCCTTACAGGCAATGAGTTCCAGATTCCCACCATTCTCTAGATGAAAATATTTTCCGTCTATCCCCTCAAAACTTTTTGCCCCTGACCTTAAAGCTTTCCTCCTGGTCATTGAACCCCACATCAAAGGGAAAAGTTTCTTCCTGTCTAGCCTATATATGCTCCTCATAACTTTATGTATCTCAAACATCTCCCCTTCAGTCTCCTGCTTTAAGAAAACAGTCCTACCCTGTCCAGTCTCTCACCACGTTAGGATACGGAGTAAATGTTAGTTTTAGTTTGCTGGTTACAATAAAAATTTTAGATGTGAAAAATGTTGTATGATTATTTGAATAGTAATAGTGTGCAAAAATATGGAGAAAAAGCAGGAATTGGCACTAGGTAATAGAATCATAGCGTTACATAGCACGCAAACAGACTCTTTGGTCCAACTCATCCATGCTGGCCAGCTATCCTAAACTGAACTAGTCCCATTGCCAGCATTTGGTCCATATCCCTCTAAACCCTTCCTATTCATGTACCTGTCCAAATGTCTATTGAATGTTGTAATTGTACCCCTCTCTACGACTTCCTCTGGCAGCTCATTCCATGTATGCACTACCCTCTGCGTGAAAATGTTACCCCTCAGGTCCTTTTTAAATCTTTTCTCTCTCACCTTAAATCTAAGCCGTCAAGTTTTGGAATCCCCTACCCTGGGAAAAAGACCTCGGCTATTCACCCTACCCATGCTCCTCATGATTTTATAAATCTCTGACCCTCCAGGGAAAAAAAGTACCAGCCTATGTGGCCTCTCCTTATAAGTCAAATCCAATTACTGTCCCATCAATAGCTCTATAAATTTTTTCTGTACATCTTTTCCATCATGATCATTTGAAGAGCTGGTGCAGGCATGATGGGCCAAATGGCTTCCTTCTGCACCATTACAATTCTATGATTCTTCGCCAAATGTTGTCATGTGATAACTTTTCAAATATATTTGAATTTCAACTCAAAATTATCACTCCCCATGGGGATTCTTGAAACATAAAAATCAAATAAAAATTATTTGAAGGAGTAGATTGCAAAAGTATTATTAAAATTAAATGTAAGGGTAGGTTTCTATGATGGTAGATAGCACATGCAGTAAACAGCAGGAACTAGACATCTTTACAATTGATTCCAAGTTCAAAGCAAAACAGAGCAGATCAGGATTTCCTGGCTAAGATTGAGTACTACAGTACCAGATGAATCTGAGCTTGAACATCTTTCAATTCAACTTGTATTGATTAGTTGAAAGTATCTACTCTATCTAATAGGGTGACTCTAATAGATACAGCAGAAATAACAAGGCCTGAAGTGAGAAATTTTTGTGACAAGATTGTGAGAAAATACATTTTTTTCTGGTGGAAATAAGAGAGTAACAATAATTTATTCAGAATCAAAATAATCCCCCTGCTTATTTATAGACTACAGGTAAGCTACCCAATTAAAATCCATACAGTGTGGAAACAGGCCATTCAGCCCAACAAATCAACACTAACCCACCGAAGAGCATCCCACCCAGACCCATCCCCCTACCCTTTCCCTGTAATCCTACATTTCTTATGACTAACCCACACATCCCTGAACACAACAAGCAATTTAGCATGGCCAAGCCCCCTAACCTGCACATCTTTGGACTGTGGGAAGAAACCAGAGCACCCGGGGAACCCCACCTAGACATGGGGAGAATGTGCAGACTTCACACAAACAGTTGCCCAAGGGTGGGATCGAAACTAGGTCCCTGGTACTGTGAGGCAGCAGTGCTAACCACTGAGCTACCATAATGCCCAGGATACACCTGAACAGGGACTTGAACCCTGGGCCCTCAAATTAAAGTCTGATGCTTTACCGACTAAGCCAGCCATTAGGATAATCTTCTTTCATTAGAAGTGAGAAGTGATGAAAATATATTGCCACTTGAAGATCATTTGTTAGTGTAATATTTCTAAGACTGGAAACTCCAGTATTTACTCAAGCATGCATTTGATTCTGTAAGATGTAGAACAAAATTATTTGTTTGTGCATTCTTCCTATCAATAAATTTACTCAAGAACCAAACCATCATTCAAACTCATTATTATATACTAGTCTCATTCCTAAGAAACATATTCTGTTATTCTGGCCCAGGTGGAGTCCTGGCCAAGTACTCAGATCCAGTGCAGGCCAGCTGGCAGGAGTATTCACTGATATCTTTAAACTCTCCTTACTATGATTTGAAATCCCCACCTGCTTTGAGAAGACCACCGTCTTCCCAGTGCCAAAGAAAAATCATGCAATGTGTTTCAATGACTACCACTCAGTGGCTCTGACCTCCATAATTATGAAGTGCTTTGAAAGGTTAGTCATAGCTCACATCAATTCCAGCCTACCAAACTGCCTTGATCCCTTGCAATTCACCTATTGTCGCAACAGTTCCATGGCAGAAGCCATCTTCCTTCTCCTACACTTATCCCCAGAACATCTGGATAAGAAGGATACCTACATCAGGTTCCTACTTATTGACTACAGCTCAGCCTTCAACACCATAACTCCAAAGAAATTCATCTCTAAACTCCAAGCACAAAATCTTGGCTCCCCCCGCTCTGTAACTGGATGCTCGACTTCCTGACCCACAGACCATAGTCAGTACAGATAGGCAACAACTCCTCCTCCACCATAATCCTTAACACCTACACCCTGCACAGCTGCCAATTCAGCCCCTGACTATACTCCTTATACACTCACAACTGTGTGGCCAAATTCCACACCAACTCTATTTACATGTTTGCTGACAACGCCACCTTTGTAGTTTGGATCTCAAACAACAACGAGACAGAATACAGGAAAGAGATTGAGTGCTTAGCAGCACGGTGTAAAGATAACAATCTCCCCCCTCAATGCCAGCAAAACAAAGGAGCTGGTTATTGACTTCAGGAAGTTGAGTGGAGGGCATGCCCCTGTCTGCATCAATGGTGCTGAGGTGGAGATGGTCGAGAGCGTCAAGTTCCTGGGAGTGATTTTCATCAACAATCTGTCCTGGTCCACCCACATTGACGCGATAGTCAAGAAAGCACAACCCTCCTTCCTTAGGAAGCTAAGGAAATTTGGCATGCCAGAGGAGCTTACCAATTTTTACAGACGTATCATTGAAAACATTCTATCTGGATGCATCACATCTTGGTATTGCAATTGCCCTTCCTAAGACAGCAAGAAATTAAAGTCATGAACACAGCCCAGTCCATCAGGCAAACCAGTCTTCCTTCCGTTGGTTCCATCTATACTTCAGGCTGCCTCAGGAAAACAACCAACATAATCAAATACCCCTCCCACCCCGATTTTCCATTGGCCAGATGATATAAAAGTTTGAATGCACGTATGAACAGATTCAAGAACAGCTTCTTCCCCACTGTTATCAAACTTTTGAACGAATCTCTCAAATGTTAATGTTGATCTTTCTCTTTGCACCTTCTCTCTGGCTGTAACACTGTATTCTGCACTCTATTCTGCTACTTTGGTGCACTTTGCATTGTACAATCTGCCAGTATAGCATGCAAAATACTTTTCACTGTATCTTGGTACATGTGTCAACAATAAATCAAACTCAAACTCGAAGACCACAGGTTCCTCGCATGACTAAGTAAAAATGGTACCATTTAAACCAAGAAGAACACAGGCTCAATGTTCACACAGCCAATCTCAATTTAGATGTGGTACAGGCATTACAACCTCACACTGCATTCCTTATCTTCTAAGTTGCTATAATTTATGCTTTAGACTATAGACTCTTCAGCCACAATGAATTGCTGACTTGGAGATTCAAATTAAGTTAACTGTTCTCACCTTGATGGTTCTTGGGTTCTTAAATATTGTTGCAATTGTTACATTATTGTAATTCTCTTTATTCAAACGTATGCATCATTGGCAAAGTCAGCATTTATTGCCCATCCCTAATCACCTTGAGAAGGTGGTAGTGAGTTGCCTTCTTGAAATCTATGTGGTGTAGGAATCCTTACAGGGCTGCTGAGAAGAGTGTTCCATGATATTAATCCAAAGTCAGTGAAGGCATGGTGATATAGATAGGATATTGTGTAGCTTGGAAGGGACTTTACACGCAAACTTTTCTGTTTTGTGTTTTTGGGAACTAACTTTTTTATATATTTCAGCTTGTCATCTTTCAGATGAGTTAATAACCACCTCAGTTTATATTTAAGATTCACAGAGAAAACATGGGCAAAAAAATCTTTAAATGACAACATATATAAACATGAATGAGATTTCTGAAATAAATGCAATGTTGTGTAGCATATTGAATGAAAAAAAAGACAGAGAAAGAGCACAGAAATTGCTCTTCCTCTCAGTTCTATGTGCTTCAGTTAAATGTGTAATTGTAATCCGAAGGACTGCAAATACTGTAAATCAGGAACAAAACAGAAGTTGCTGGAAAAGCTCAGCAGGTCTAGCAGCATCTGTGAAGAAAAAATCAGAGTTAATGTTTTGGGTCGAAACATTACCTCTGATTTTTTCTTCACAAATGTGTAAATGTGTTTAGTCTGTTACTTTGCCTTTACTTTTTGATATTCTACATCTTTCCACATTTGATGTTTTGTGCCCTATTTAGTTTAAAGCCCACTGCATTTCCCTGGTAATGTGCTTCACCAGAACTGGCCACAGTGTAGTTTACACGTAGTTTGTCCCAAAGATACAGCATCAACTTTCCACAGCACTGGTGAAAGTGACCCACAAGCTAGTATCTACTTTTCAAATTGTTTTCAAATAAACCTGTTGGACTATGACCTGGTGTTGTGTGATTTCTCACCTTGTCCACCACAGTCCAACACCGGCACCTCCACATCATACTTTTTCCACATTAGCCATTTATTTATTTTGTGTGCCCTATGCCAATTTTCACGTGACAAAGTTAATAATAAAGAAATTATAACCTTTGACGTTTAATTTAGTGACTGACTCCTCATAATTTGCATAAACAAGTTCTTCCCTAGTTCTGCCTATGTTCGGCACGGTGGCTCAGTGGTTAGCACTACTGCCTCACAGTGCCAGGAATCTGAGTTCAATTCCCTCCTCGGGCGACGGTCTGTGTGGAGTTTGCACATTCTCCCCGTGTCCTGTGGGTTTCCTTCCATGTGCTCGGTTTCCTCCCACAGTCCAAAGATGTGCAGGTTAGGTGGATTGGCCATGCTAAATTGCCCATAGTGTTCAGGGCTATGTAGATTAGGGAGATAGGTCTGGATGGGATGCTCTGAAGGGGTGTGGACTTGTTGGGCCAAAGGGCCTGTTTCCAAACTGTAGGGATTCTATGACTTATTAATGTCTGCCTGGACTACAACAACTAGATTCTACCCCTCCCACTTCAAGCTCCTTTCCAGCTCTGAACAGGTGTCCCAACCCTGGCACTGGGCAGTCAACACAACAATGTGGACTCTCACTTTTTGCTGCAGTATCACCTACTATTATTAACACATTCCTTGTTTACCCCCTGCTCACACTTGAATGGATTCCTATAGTATAAAGCCTTGACCAATTTGCTCAGCCACACTGCAGTGCCCTCGCTCAACAAAACAGAATGAGAGAATCTCCAACCTCTTAGACAACTGCAGCGTCTGTCCCTCCTGCACTCCTCCCCTCCAAGTCCCTTTACCTGCCTCATTCATAGCCCCCTGTACCTGATCATTGAATAAATCAAGAGACCCATCCCAAGTGATGTAACACCCTCCTGATCCAAAGAATCCAGATAAACTACCCTGATGAATTGCAATGGTTGTAATTCAGCTCCAGCATGAGACAAGAGGCAAAGTTATTCGAACGCATTACTGTTGACGTGTTTGCCCAGGATCACAATAGCCTCAACGTCCTTTCTGAAGAATGGTCACTGGACACGAAACATTAACTCTGATTTCTCTCCACGCATACAGCCAGACCTGCTGTGTTTCTCCAGCACTTTTGTAACATTGTCTAGCTGTTCTACTACAGTATTGGCATCTACCCAACAATATAATAAAGTGACCAGGTATTTCCCACTGACAAAAAGCAAATTGATAGTGCTATCAAACTGCACCTACACAGCAATAACCTGCTCACTTAGGCTCAGTTTGGATTCTATATGTGTCACTCAGCCTCATTACAACTTTCATCTAAACATAGACATAAGAATTGAACTCCAGAAGTGATGCAAGACTGACTACCCTCAACATCAACACTGCATTTGATAAAGTATGACATCAAGGAATCTTATGTAGTCATACCTAGCTCAAAGGAAGATTGTTGAACATGGCCCAAGATACTGCTGCGGGATGTCCTTTGCCCAACTATCTTCAGCTGTTTTATTAACGACATTCCCCCCATCATAAGGTCAGAAGTTGGGATATTCAATGAGGATTACACAATATCAGTACAATTCCCTACCCTGCATTCTCTACTCTGAGATACAGAAGCAATTTATGTCCATCCTACCTCATGTGTCTTGTCCCTTTATTCTAGCCTCCTGATATTCTGCCCTTCCTGTGCAAACTGTTGTCCTTCCTCTGCATTAAGCTGGACTTCTGAGGCAGCACTCATTACCAGTCATGTCTTTCCTCATGCTCAGGTGAAGAGTGAACAGCCTTGCCCAGTCAATTTCAGAGGGATGGCTTCTTCCACTGGCATAGTTTTAATTCTGGCTGTTCCTCTGACCTGTGATGGAAGTTTATTCGCAAAGAGGTAAGCCATTTAAACTTTGGAAAAACATGTTTAGTCAGTGTTAAAACTCTTCCTGCCTGCATGATATGGTGTTCACTACCAAACGGCTGACCTAATATCAAAGTCCATTCTGAAAATTGTAATGTTACTGGAGAGGGGCTCATAATGATTGCAAAATGAATCTAATTGCCTGCTTAATTAATGTAGGTCTATTCCAAGGCTTACCCCCTCGCTTGCTCTGAGGAAAATGCAAGAGGAGGGAAATAGAGATATAAAAGCAAAATACCGAGAATGCTAGAATTCTGAAATTAAATAGAAAATGCTGGAGGATCTCAACATGTCTGGAAATGTCAGAGGAGAGGGAAAAGGAGTTAATGTTTCAAGTCCAATATGATCCTCCTTCAGAGGGACAAGTTCAGAAGAGCAGTTCTGAAGAAGAGTCAAATTAGACTCAATACATTAAATTGGTGAAATATATTCGGCTGCCTTGTTACTCCTTGATTGGTGCTGAAACAGTCTAAGGAATGTATTTTAAAGAAAAAAAAACTAAATAATTATGCTTTACACTAGATTGTGCAGAAAATGGCAGATTTTTTAGTTTGATGGCATGAAAATGAGCTTGAATTGAGTCTTGAGAAAGGAAACTATTTTCAAGTCAACACAATTTTGGGTCCAAATTGTTCCCGAATTGTCCTTGTATCCAAAGTTGCAAATTTACATAGCAAATTCTAGCTACAACCAACTACTCGTCAATTGGTTTATTCCCAAACATCAGTAAAGTGATATAAAATAAGTCATCAATAGGATCACCGATATCTACTTTACAGTTGTCTACCTCCTGATGATAATTTAGGGATCAGCCAGAATTATTCGCCTTCTAATAAAGCAAAATACTATAGATGCTGGAACTCCAAACTAAAAACAGTAATGTTGGAAAAACTCAGCTGGTCTTGCAGAATCTGTGGGGAGAAAAACTGAATTAAGATTTTGAGTCTGATATGATCCTTCTTCAGAACAGAGAAGAACAGACCAGTTTCCTTTCAGTTTCTAACTTAATAACAACCATATTTGAGACATAGAGACAAAAAGGTGTAGAACTGGATGAACACAGCAGGCCAAGCAGCATCAGAGGAGCAGGAGAGCTGACATTTTGGGTCTGGACCCTTCTTCAGAAATGGGGGAGGGGAATGGAGTTCTGAAATAAATAGAGAGAGACAGGGAGGCGGATGGAAGATGGATAAAGGAGCAGATAGGTAGAGAGGAGACAGACAGGTCAAAGAGGCGGGGATGGAGCCAGTAAAGGTGAGTGTAGGTGGGGAGGTAGGGTGGGGATAGGTCAGTCCAGGGAGGATGGACAGGTCAAGGAGGTGGGATGTGGCTGGTAGGTAGGAGGTGGGGGTGGGGCGTGAGGTAGGAGGAGAGGATAGGTGGCAGGAAGGACAGACAGGTTAAGGAGGCGGGGACGAGCTGGGCTGGTTTTGGGATGCAGTCGGCGGAGGGGAGATTTTGAAGCTTGTGAAGTCCACATTGATACCATTGGGCTGCAGGGTTCCCAAGTGAAATATGAGGTGCTGTTCCTGCCACCTTCAGGTGGCATCGTTGTGGCACTGGAGGAGGCCCAGGATGGACATATCGTCCAAGGAGTGGGAGAGGGAGTTGAAATGGTTCGCAACTGGGAGGTGCAGTCGTTTGTCGCAAACCCAGCGTAGGTGTTCCACAAAGTGGTCCCCAAGCCTCCACTTGGTTTCCCTGATGTAGAGGAGGCCACATCGGGAACAGCGGATACAGTATACCACATTAGCAGATGTGCAGGTGAACATCTGCTTGATGTGGAAGGTCTCCTTGGGGTGAGGGGGGAGGTGTAGGGGCAGGTGTAGAACTTCCTGCACTTGCAGGGAAAAGTGCCAGGTGTGGTGGGGCTGGAGGGGAGTGTGGAGTGGACAAGGGAGTCACAGAGAGAGTGATCCCTCTGGAAAGCAGACAAGGGTGGGGAGGGAAAAATGACTTTGGTAGTGGGGTCAGATTGCAGATGGCGGAAGTGTCGGCGGATGATGCGTTGAATATTTGAGACATAGATGCCAGAGGAGAAAAGTGTGCTACTGGCCTTGACATCAAAGCTATATCCAACTGATGATACAACCTCGGACCATTTGTAAGACTGACAATATTAAGTGGGTGAAGAAAGAGTTGTGAGTATTCTAGTGCACATGAACAATATGGTGAAGAGACAGCTGGACCAATTTGCGCTAGAGCGCATTCAACCGACAATTGATCATAATACAAGCCCCACTATTTCATCTTTTTAAAGACATTATTCAGGACTCACTTAGACTACTGCGTTCATTTCTGATCTCCTCAAATCAGAGGTAATAATGAGGCTTTAGAAAGAGTGCAGAAGAAAAGCACCGGACCAATTCTGATAAAAAGCATCCTAGTTATGGAGAGAGAATAAAAGTATTTGGGCTTGCCAGTTTAGAAATGCATTGACAAAGGGATTGATCTGATTGAAGTGTCATTTTGTTCAATTTAAAAGTCCAGGGAGGACTAGGGATCACATTTTGAGTTTTCTAACACCAAATCTATGTGAAATATCAGGAGGTAGAGTCATAGAGTCACACCGCACGGAAACAGAACCTTTGGTCCAACCAGTCCATGCTGACCATGTTCCCAAACTAAACTAGTCCCACCTTCCAAACCTTTCCTATCCAAATGTCTTTTAATTGTTGTAATTAGAAGTTCATTCCACACACGAACCACACTCTGTGTAAAAATGTTGCCCCTGATATCCTTTCTAAATCTTTATCCTCTCACCTTAACATTATGCCCCCTAGTTTTGAATTCCCCCACCCTAGGGAAAAGACCATGGTTATTCACCTTATCTATGCTCCTCATGATTTTGTAAACCTCAATCAGTTTGGCGCAGTGGTTAGCACTGCTGCCTCACAGCACCAGGAACTGGGGTTCAATCCCAGCCTCAGGCGACTGTCTGTGCGGAATTTGTCTGTTCTCTATGTGTCTGCGTGGGTTTCCACCGGGTATACCAGTTTCCTCTCACAATCCAAAGATGTGCTGGTTAGATGGATTGGCCATACTAAATTGTGTCCAGGGATGAGCAGGTTAGGTGGATTAGCCATGGGAAATGGAGGATTACAGGGATAGGGTAGGGGGTGTGGGTCTGGATGGGATGCTCTTCAGAGATTCGTTGTGGACTCGATGGGCTGAATGGCCTGCTTCCACACTGTAGGGATTCTATGATCTTGACCAAGAGAATAATGGACCTGTGGAACAGGCTGCCGTCTTGCTCTGCAGGTATCAATTCACAGTTCCGTCAGCCAAGAACTGGAATAGTTTGCAGATGAACATCATCTGTTACAGAAGGCAAGTAATACAGTGAATTCAAGGCCAATGGGACCTTCTAAATTAGTAGCAATCACCTATATGGATTAAAAAGAAATTTCCTACACTCTACAAAGCCCATATCATGAAGATACCTCCTCTGAAAGTCCTAAGGATTGAAGATAACAATCTTCAGCCCAGTCAAATCACACTACATGACTTCAAGATGGTATTAAAAACTCAATGCCTATGAGCTCTGACAATATTCTGGCAAAAACATTGACACATTGTGCTCAAGAATTAGCTGCACCTGAGACTCTGCAATGAGCATAAGATCTACAGGCAGACATGAAGAAAGACACGAGAAGCAGTGGTAAAGGAGACTGAATCACTAGGCAGGTGGTCACATTCACTACATCCTTGTCAGCTTTGGACCTCTGCAGCACGTTACAGGCAGTTACACACTTAAAGGGAGATGATGATGTAGTGGTAATGTTACTGGACTAGTGATTCAGAATCTTAAGCTAAAGCTCTGGAGATATGGATTTGAATCTCACTGTGGCAGATGGTGAAATTTGAATTCAATAAAATCTGGAAAGGCCGTGCAATGGTTGTCGTAAAGTGCATACATGTCCTTTAGGGAATATCTGCAGTCCTTATGTGCTCTGACCTACATGTGACTCTAAACCCACAGCAATATGGTTAATTGTTAACTACCTTCTGCCTTAGCAAGCCACTCAATTGCATCAAAAGCACCACTGTTACAAAGTTTAAAAGAAGGGATGCAGTTGAATGGGTCATGTGGTATTCACCTCGCCATCAGAGATAACAATTACAGTTACTGATGCTGGAAAGTCCTCTTGTTTAATATCTGGGAGTCTGTGGCAAAATTGGGAGAGTAGAAATTGTGGATTGATAGAATCATACCTTACACACATGCCCTAAACACCACCATTACCATCCCTGTGTATATCCTGTCCCACCAGCAG
Organism: Rhincodon typus; assembly: GCF_021869965.1. Lineage (NCBI taxonomy): Eukaryota > Metazoa > Chordata > Chondrichthyes > Orectolobiformes > Rhincodontidae > Rhincodon > Rhincodon typus. The sequence goes on along the minus strand of NC_063334.1, from coordinate 78,971,105 downwards.
GATAGATCTACCTACGATGATGACAGAGTTGCTCTGAGGATCTTCAGCATTGTCTTTTGACCCCACAAAGCCTCATGACATTCAGTCAAATATATGCAAGGAAACCTCCTGCTGATTCCACCTACTTGCATCCATGCCTTCAGCTGATTTATCAGTGCTCTTCCATGTGGAACACCACTTGGAGGAAGTGCTTCCAGAGCAGCACAGGCAGGAGAATATTGTCAGAGTCCATAGCCTTTGTTGTGTAGAGACACTGCTTAAACACATGGAGTGATTTAAATTGCCTAGATGCTGATTTAAAAGTTGGTGAAAACGTTGGGAAAACACTAACTAGGATCATCCAACTGACACTTTTAGTGGAAAATATTTGTAAAATCTTTGACCTTATATTTTCATTCACGTTTTCAGAGCAGGATGTTTGTAAATCTTCTATAAGTTGTGTCACTGACCACATGTTTTTCCCTTTTGGATTATAAACTGGAATCGAAGTTAGACCCTGCAATATCACTAAAGTACCAGGAGAGTTTTACAATTTGAAAATCTCAATGTTACATTATTTGAGACACAGTGGTACTAGTTGCTTTTGACGTAAGGAACAACTGCCTAATGACGGTCATCAGATTGCTCAGATTCTAATACAAGAGAAGACCTAGGTCCACCCGATTATCTAGTGAACTAACAAACAACCTTCGCTCTGCAGACAACGTTGCATCATCATTGCTAAAATTAAACAAACTGAGAGAAACAACTTTCAATCTTGACTTTTGATCCAAAGGAACTATTTTCACTGTCTATACTTTTCCACCCACAATTTGAGTCAAACAATCTGGTTTTTAACTGTCGTATTCGTGAATGATTGAATCTGTGCTTAGTCTTTTAAGGGCATAAAATGTAAGTTGCATAGTAGTAAATTAGTGACTTTTTCCCATTGTCATTTGGTAAAGAAACAAAGTGTGCTTACAGTAAATAGCTATTTTCCTATTATTGAAAAAACTTGGTGTAAATTGTTCTGGTTCTGAATAGCAGTTAGGCAAATTGATCATCTTGGTAGTTTAATTGGATACTCACATATTTGTAATGTCTTATAGAATTGTGTGGCTTGATTAACAGTGCGCTCTTCTCAATTAAGTCAGAACAGTTGCCAAGATGTCCACTCCAATTCCGAAATGGATGTCACAGGGCTACAGACCTTTGTTTTCATTTTTGAGTTATGGAACTACATACTCCCATCTATAACTTCCTGCTGTCTATGTTTAGCAGGCAATTTACCTTGTGGAATACTTTCTCTAAGTCCACACATCATTCTAAGATGTGTCAGATGCTGTACCTGATACATCAACCAATATCGTTACATTGAACCGAGCATTCAAGCATTGAATTAGTGAGAATTTCTAGTTAGCAATCAAGCAACGGCACTCTGCCTTGACCTTGAAGACAGCTTCCATTGTAATGTCAATGGTGTGGACAGTTTAAATCCTGCGCTGCGTCAAGGGAATTGCTTAGTATGTGGCAGCAGTCATCCCAGCCAGCAGATAAGTAACCAATCACATTGAAACATTTATTCATAACATACTATGATAGGATCCAGAAGAGAAATATTGTAAGACACTTTTGCTGTAATTTTTACTGTGCTGAAATAATACCTATTTACAGGTCAGACTTTTATCTCTGCCACAATGTTGCCAGAGCGATCAATCACTGAGTAGTCATGTGATCTTATGATGGGATAAACTCTCCTATTTACATATTGATGTTAATTCTTTATACTCCATACACATTGTTAAAAAGGGAATCAAGGTCAAAATGCTTCATTTTGCTCTTATCAGGAGTAGTGCACAAGAAAGATCATTTTGAAAGGGAGCACTAATTTATACAGCATGTGAAGATGTTGCAGTTTTGTTGAACTATGGCTGATATGGAGATACAACAGCGATAGTTAACTAACGCCCTTAACTAGCTAATTAAACTCAGATCAAGTAGACTCTGATCAGGCCATTGAGATAGGGATTGAGACAGAAATTGGTATTCTCCATAACCTTTTCATCATTGAAAAGCACACAATGTTTTTAAAGGTCAGAGTCTGTGTGTAAATATATGTTGTTCTAGTATGCACAAAACAATCATTCTGTGAGCCCAACTGCTGAAGAAAGTAGAACCAATCCATACCTCCTATTATTATGCCAAACAAATCAGTGTTCTCTTTCTCATTTGTCTTCTCCATGGTTAATTCCTCATGTTGGTTCCCTGGTATTTGTTGATGATAGAACAGCTTAGCCAGTCTTAATGAAGTATTTTCTTCCACAATATTTTCTGAACTTTGTTTCCCTTAGTCATATTCCAAGTGATTCCAAGTAATGACTCCTTATTAGCGCGATAAATGATGATCAGCAAGAGTTTCTCCTTGAAGGTACTTGTCCAAAGGCCATAAGACTTAATGAGGTCTAAATTAGATGTAGGGGTAGTACACACTCTTCCCTCAGTCAATCAGCATTCGTTCTGACTAACTAAGTGCTTTCATTTGTTTTGCCCTGGAGCAGTTTACCAAGTTTATTGATTTGAATTTTATTATAGCCTGATTTGAACTCATAAACCATAGTCTATGGTGATATAATCTCTAAAGTCTCACACCAAATTCATGTAATCAACGGAAATAAATTGGTCATGATTCTTGATTCTAACCATTAACTATCATCCCTACTCTGAATTGTGCTCAGCCTATCCTATTAACCTTAGATCTGAACTGGATTTGTGGGGACCAGTTCCTGAGGCCTTTTGAGCATTTGGTAACTGCAACACAGTACCTTAGAATGGGATTGAATTCCTTTAATTGGCAGCTTCACCAGCCATTTCCAATGTCAAAAACAGGCGTTGAAACTTTCAGCCTTGGTGCCTCATAGAGGAATGGTTTAATCCACACAGAATGGCTATTTTTACATATAATGCTGCTGCAGAATAATTTACAGCAAAGGAATACTCAGGAGCAAAGTCTGTGACAAGATGTTATCTTAAAATAAAGGAAGTAGTCACAAGGAAAGGAAAAGGTTGTCACCAAACATCAGTGGAATTCCTCATGAGCAGCTGTCACCAGCTCCTTCCACACATCGCTGATCTGTGCAAGAATCGCTGAAATTATCATCAATTGGCTGAGGGTGAAAGAATATAAAGATAGTCAGTCACTGGCAGATGGTTTCAAAACACATTGATTTACTCAGTCATGGAAGGCAGAATCTAGCGCCTCCCACATGTAACCTGGTGGGAGGATAACCGGTGTGGCACTGCCATTTTCCTACCACTATTCTGTCTAGGTCAGTGCAAGGAAAGCTCATGACCAGCCTTTCTGCTCCAGTGCCAATTGAGGCTCTTAAGTGGGCAATCAATGCTCACATAAGAACCTTATCCCACTAACACTGGTATCAAACCAGTAGTGGGCAGGGAACTTGCCGTGTGGGTAGCACAGCAAGCAATCGCATGTGTAGTTGCTGTTCCTCATTCAAAGACATGCAGTGCCTGATAGTAGGTCCCTGCATTGGGAAATGATGACCTGCTAAGACGACTGTCTTGCAACTTTTGACAACCGCACTCTCCCCTGAACCCTATCCCTTCACACTATCATTCAACTCTGCCCTGCTGGGACCCAACAATGCTCCAAGGTTTCTAATGGATTGAGTACCTCCCCAGTAATGCTGTCATTCAATAGACCTTCCAGCCTCTAGCCTACTGTTATCCCAAGGGAAGGCTTGCAGCAATCCTGTCAAGTGTCTGATAGATGCAGTAGGCCTGCCTGAAAAGAGGTAATGTGTGTTGATACAAGATCATTGTCACTTCTATAAGATTCTGCCCAAAGAGTGAAGACCACATAATGTTTAAAGCTTTAAGATCAATTGATTACTACTTCACAAAACTGATTATTGTTTAAAGCTTATAAGTCTCCACTTGCTAACAGATCACGTAATGTAGTTTACGAAATATCTCTGTTCTGATTGCCTACATCATTGGCTTCCAGACATCATTTGTTGCAGGCAAAAGATTGTCCAACAAATTAAGATTCAGGGGAAATAAGTTGGATTGTCCCCAGAAATAGCCACAGTGATCTCGATGCATGATTAGTCATTTTTTGTCTTTCATTTCTTTTCTCACATTGTGGGTTCTGCTAAGTAGGCCAACATTTGTTACCCATCCCAGTTACCCTTAGAAGGTGGTGGTGAATCACCTTCTTGAACAGCTATAGCCCATAAGGTATAGGTAGATGCATTCTGTTGTTGGGAAGCATTTTGAATCAGCAGCAGTGAAGAACGGTAATGTAATTCTAAATTAAGATGTTAGGTGGAATCTTCTTGCCATGACAGGATCTCATCTGTTGGCTGGAGGTCCAGTCAGAGAGCCATGTTGCCTTCCTCTGCAAACCAGGCAACGAACAGGCCACCCATTTACCTTACACTGGCATCAAGACCCTGAGCAAAAGGCTAACTCACAAGAGCTGTCAACAAATCAGGAATTTTCAGACTCTGTCTGCATGCAGCTTTGCTTGTATTATTCTACAAAGAGACATTACACCATGACAGCTCATTGTTGAGGCTGAAGCTAATATTGAGCTGAAAATATGATTGATGATTTTATTCTCCTGTACAATCTTTCCCAAATATCATTTTTCCTGAACTGGATATGGTATACAAACATGCAACTTTCAATTTTCTTTGAAATCCACACATTAATTTTCCCTTGAGCCTTTAATCCACTCACATTTTAAAGAAGTGAGAATAGTTAGGTAGGAGAGGATCACCAAATGGATGATGGTAGTGAAAACACAGCATTATTAATTAATTTCACATTCATAGCTACCAGTTCGGATGGTGATGTTGTGCATATGCTGGAGAATAGATGAGAGGTAGCATCTGAATACGTCGAGATTCAAGTGAGCTACAGAAAGGACAGGGCATAAGGATAATGCAGGTGTTAGTTTAATACAGCAAAAACATGTTGGTGCAATTTTCTATTGAGAAAAGCAGAAATAATTTGCTCTCAACAGCAAAACAATAGCTCCTGCTGCTGGCCTCAAAGAAAGCTACTGACAGAGATTTTGTAAAGATTATTGTATGGACTTTGTCTTTCCTGATATCAAGTTTAAATATCGATTGATGGATTGATTGATTGTCACGTGTACCGAATTACAGTGAAAAGCTTTGTTTACGAGCAGTACAGGCAGATCACAGCAAGCAAGAATGTACAGATCAGAATATTATGCCCAGTTAAGGGGATTTGCAGGTATCCACCATCATCTATCTCATTATCTGATTCAAGAAGCAGGGATGCCAAGGTTGTATAAGGATCTGGTCAGACCACATCTGGAATATTGTGAGCAGTTTTGGGCCCCAAATCTCAGGAAAGATGTGCTGGCCTTAGAGGGGGTCCAGGAGAGGTTTACAAAAATGATCCTGGGTCTGAGGGTCTGTCATATGAGGAGCAGTTGAAGATTCTAAGTCTGTACTGAATGGAGCTTAGAAGGTTGAGGGGGTATTTCATTGAAACTTATAGAATATTGAGAGGCCTAGGTAGAGTGGACATGTAGTAGATGTTTCCACTAGTAGGAGAGGCTAGGGCCTGAGGGCAGAGCCTCATAGTGAAGGGACAAACTTTTAGAACTGAGATGAGGAGGTATTTCTTTAGCCAGAGGGTGGTTAATCTGTAGAACTCATTGCTGCAGAAGGCTGAGGAAGTCAAGTCATTGAATCTATTTAAGACAAAGATCAATAAGTTCTTGATTAGTAAGGAGATCAAAGGTTATGAGGAGAGGGCAGGAGAATGGGGTTGAGAAATATATCAACCATGATCAAATGGCAGAGCAGACTTAATGGGCCAAGTGGCCTAATTCCGTTCCTATATCTTATGGTCTTATGATCTTAAGAAGGCATCTCACCATCACCTTCTCAAAGGCGATTAGGGATGAGCAAAAAATGGTGGCTTTGCCATCAAATGGTCACATCCCACAAAAGATTAAAAAGTAAGCAGCTAATTGTCGATGTATTCTCACAGATTGCAAAAAGAAACTTTAAAACCATTGAATTTCCTCACTTTTAATTGCTATAAACAGGGAAATAAATCATTGGGACATCCATTAGGCACTACAGCAACAGCAAGTGTGTCACAAATTTAAAAAAAATTAGAAAATACAAAATTTAACACAATTGAAAAATTTGAGTCAATAAATACAAGATTACAATTTCAAGGCCGAAGAGACCATTCAGCGTAACTTAGGAATTCACTATACTGTTATATCTCAATAAATTGTAAGTTATTGAGTTAAGGCCTTTTGTGGCAAGGTAAAGAACATAAGAGTCAACATTCTCATCATTGCATTGATTTATAATTGACTGCATTCTGGGGAATTTCAATGGTACGCCTGCTGAAAGAATCACTGACAGAATTTAAGAATTTTTACAGTATTCCTTTTTGTGCTGAATCCAGAGCTGTCAGTATTCATTGTCATTTTTCCCTTGAAACTAACAGTTTTACCTTCATAATTACCACAAAATCCACACTTAAGTCTTTATGAAATTATTTTGATAATTTCTTATTGTATTTGGCAATTTTCACTCTACACCATTCTAGGCTGAAGATTTGTTAATACCAAGTAAAACAAATTACCTTGATATTGCAGAAACCCCAGAAATTTGTGACAATAGCATTGGCACCAAGAGTCCCCCTCGACTTAAATGAGGACTACTCACCTTAAATGTAGAGACATGGCCATTTGGCTTGAAGGTGTGCTGTGTTTGCAGAAAAGGCTGCAGGCACGTGTCATAGGTGTGACATTGATGTAGCATAGTGCCATTCAGCAATGTATACACCCCTTGACTGAGAACTGCTGATAAATACGACATGCTGCTCAGTTTTGTGTCTATTCTAAACAGCTTGGGAGGACAGAAGTACAGTGATCCTTTACGATCGGAATGAATGTGCAAAGTGCAAGAAAGTAAGACATGGTAGAAATGTTGTAAGCATTGTAAGGCAGACACTGCCCAAGAAAGCAAATGAGGGGTCCAGAAATACACGCTAGTCCAATCCATGAGATGGGTGCATACTCCTGCCTGAAAAGTGTCCTAGCAGAAGCATTGCAATGAAATGTGTGGTGTTCCCCAAAGTGCAGTACTGAAGTGGAAAACCCAGACCAAGGCACTGGAAATAACAACATCAAAAACAGGCCTGACACTTCAATAAAAAACAAAAAGTAGATCACACTGGGAACAGCTTACCACATTTGAAAAAAGAAACCCAAGAGGTTAGAAAAGAGGTGAAAGACCTCAAGTGTTTTCACTGAAATAAGGTGGGACACACAAAGTCACGGAGGTGGTGGTTTAAGAAAGGCACTGGGAGAAATGACACAGTAAAAGACACTAAATCAGTAGGATTAGTTGAGATAGTGAAGGAAATCCCAAGAGAATTTGACGAGATGCAGGAGAGTGCACAGCCTAATCACAGGCTGGATAGTAAGATAATGCCCGATCGTTTCAAAGACTTCACTTGTGTGGGTAAGGTTTACTGAGGTAGAACAGGGGGAGAAGGTAAAGACATTAAAATATTGAGAGATGCAGGAGCTGGTCAGTCTCTAGTAGTAAAAGATGAAAATATTTGCACTTCTTCTGAAATGTTGCCTGAGAAAGAGTGACAATCTGTGCAATCAATGGAGAGAGGATTACTGTTACCCTGTTTAAGGTAAGGACAGAAAGCCCCATCAAGACTGCAGAAGTGATGTTTGGAGTGATAGAAAAATTGGCTATTCCAGGAATACAGTTTGTTCTTGGAAACAACATTATTGGATCACAGATGTGAGTGTTGCCCATTGAAGTGGAAAAGCCAAAAGAAAACCAGGGAACTGAGGAGTTAAAAGGAAAATACCCTGGAATTTTTCTGGACTGTGTGGTGACGCAATCCCGCATAAGTTAAAACAAGCAGGGAAAACAAAACAGAAAGTTGAAGGAGTTGAGGTGCAGTTAGCTGACACTCTGTTTGATGAACTGGTAAAGGAAAAGCCTAAGCAGGTAGAGGATCAGGCAGAGGTGTTTAGTTCTGAAAAACTAATGGAATTACAACATAAAGATGAGACGATAAAGGATTTATATCATAAAGCCTACTCTGAAAAGGAATCAGAATGTATTCCAGAATGCTGTTACCTTAAGGATAAAATCTTAAGGCAGAAATGGAGACCTTGGCAGGTTAGTGCAGATGAGAAATAGACAGAAGTTCACCAGATTGTGCTGCCAGTAACATACAGACAGGAAGTATTGCGGATAAACACAAATTACCTGTAGGAGGTCATTTAGGAGTGAGGAAGACTCAGGCTGATATACAGAAGTATTTCACAGAATGTGGTTGACTCTTAACTGCCCTCTGGGCAATTAGGGATGGACAATAAATGCTGCCTAGCCAGTGACGTCCCCATCCCGTGAATGAATAAAGAAGAAAAAAATGTGGAAATAAAATCATTGGCAAATCTATAATATTCTCAAATGTAGACCTTACCTGTTAAGATGGATATATTAATTTATGATTAGGAGTTAAAGGTGGTTGTCAAAGGTTGATGTTTTATTCATAAGTAGAGAGCTAACAGTGAAACCTGATTCTTAAAAAGTATTTAATAAATACAAGGGAGCTGCACTGAAAATCCTCGTATTTTACCCAGAATATGAAGAGACATAAAAAAGGTTAAAGATGTTAAAAGTAAATAGAAAGGGCCTGCAGTCATTAAATTGGATATAATAAGGACTCAAGAAAAATATCAGCAATGTCGCTAATAAAGGCCAGTAGCATACAGACAGGAAGTATTGCGGATAAACACTAATTACCTGTAGGAGGTCATTTAGGAGTGAGGAAGACTCAGGCTGATATACAGAAGTATTTTTATTGACCTGGATTACATAAAGAATTAGTTGGATTTTGCTGTACTTGTCATACATGTCAGATGGTAGGAAAGCCACAGGCAGTGACAAAACAAACGCCTTTGATGCCAATTCCCATATTTGAAGAACATTTTACGCAGGCTATGATTGATTGAGTAGGTCCCCTCCCTAAAAACAAAAGTGGGAACCAGTCTTTGCTACCATAATGGTAGGGGAGGCGATGGCCTAGTGGTATTATCACTGGACTGTTACTCCAGAGACCCAGACTTGGTTCAAATCCCGCCACGGCAGATAGTGGGATTTGAATTCAATAAATATCTGGAATTAAGAATCTAATGATGACTGTGAATCCATTGTCGATTGTCAGGAAAAACCCATCTGGTTCACTAATGTCCCTTAGGGAAGGAAACTGCCATCCTTACCTGGTCTGGCCTACATGTGACTCCAGGTCCACAGCAATGTGGTTGACTCTTAACTGCCTTCTGGGCAATTAGGGATGGACAATAAATGCTGCCTAGCCAGTGATGTCCTCATCCCATGATTGAATAAAGAAGAAAAAATGGTTTCCGGAGGCAGTTCCATTATGGAATGTCCAGGCAAAAAAAAGGTGTTGGAGGAGTTGCTTGCTTTCTTTACCCGCTATGGATTGCCCTGGGAGATTCAGTCAGACCAAGGGTCCAATTTTACTGCCAAACAATTTAAGGAGGTCATGGAGAGTTTAGGCATTAAACACTTTAATCAAGTGTGTAACATCCTGAATCCCAGGGAGCATTGGAAAGTTGGCATCAGACCCTAAAGAAAATGCTGGGGGCTTGTTGCCAGGATTGAGATAAAGGTACCCCATTTATATCATTTGCTATTAGAGATGCCCCAAATGAATCAACTCAGTTTGCTCCATTTGAATTGATGTTTGGACATGAAGTAAGAGGGCCTTTAAAATTAATTAAGGAAAAGTTGATAGGTCCAAAGTCAGATATCTCACAGTTATATTACGTATCTGAGACGAGAGAAAGATTAAACAGAGTATGTGAATTAGCTAGGCAACATTTGAAGGTGGCACAGCACATAATGAAGCAAGAAGCAGAGAAGAAATCTAAAATTCGTACATTTGCCCATGGGTACAAAGTACTGATGTTGTTACCAGTGGTAGGAGATCCCTTCAAAGCAAGGTTTAGTGGTCCGTATCAGATTGAGAAGAAGTTAAGTCAGATGAATTATCTAGTAAACATACCAGATAGGAAACAAGATTTACCGGATATGTCATGTGAACTTGCTGAAACATTACTTTGACAGGGAAAGGGAACTGGAAAAACAGGTATTAGTTACCGCCACTTAGACTGAAGAATCAAATCCAGTTGATTGGGATTTTGATGTGCATCAGAATAAATTGAATAATGAGGAAGTCCTTAAAGAATGGGATAGGGTAGTGAGCTATCTGTCCCAGGAACAGAGAACTGAATTGAAAGACTTGTTACAGCGCTATGAGCACATATGTTGAAATAGAATGGGGAGCACTAATACCCTAGTACATGAGGTTGACGTAGAGAATGCTGTTCTGATAAAACAACACCCCTGCAGGCTTAATCCTCTCAAAGCAGCGCAGGTTCAGAAGGAAGTGGAAGTGATGCTCCAAGAAACATCGTAGAGCCGAGTCAAAGCAAATGGATTTCACTGAGAGCGTTGGTTCCCAAACCTGATGGTACTCAACAATCGGAAGGGCAATGTTGTGACCAAATCTGACTGATACCCAATTCCAAGGCTGGAAGACTGTATGGAAAAAGTAGGACAAGCCACTTGCATCACAAAGTTGGACTTACTTCGTGGTTACTGGTAAGTACCTTTGTTAGAGAGAGCAAAAGACGTTTCTGCTTTTGTAACCCCAAATGGGCTATATCAGTTTAGAGTAATGCCCTTTGGAATGAAAACCGCACCAGCTACTTTTCAAAGGCTAATGAACAGAATTGCTGCAGGATTGACTAACTGTGCCATCTATATAGATAAACAAGTGATCTTTAGCCATTCATGGAAAGATCACAAGGAGCATTTGGCAGAGCTGTTTGAGAGACTACGGGAGGCAAAGTTGGTCATAAACTTGGCAAAAACAGAATTTGCGAATGCAGAAGTGATGTTCTTAGGGCCCAATGCTGAACACAGATGGATGACTTCGAGAAATGTGAAGATGAAGGCCATTGAGGAATTTCCAAGAACATCCTCAAAGACAGAAGCACTACAATTTTTAGGATTACGTGGATTGTACCGGAAATTTGTACCAAATTTTTGTAGCATGGTGGCACCATTGGCAGATTTGTTAAAAAAGAACATAAAATTTCAGTGGGCAGAACAATGACAGGAGGCACTTGAGAATTTAAAACCAGTGTTAACCACTACACTGGTTTTAGCCCTGCCAAATTTCTTGAAACCCTTCAATCGACTTGAGCGATGTAGGTGTTGGAGCTGTATTGTTACAGGTGGATGATAGTGGAATTGAAAGGTCAATCATTATTCTTCAAAAAAAGCTCAATTTCCACCAGAGAAAAATATTCAACCATTGAAAAAGAGTTATTGAGACTAGTAAATGGCCTTACAATATTTTAATGTTTATATTGCAAACAATGCATCAGAGCTGATTGTATACACTGATCACCAAATTTTGACATTTCTGGAATGATTTAAGGACAAGAACACAAGATTATTATGTTGGAGTCTTATGTTACAACATTTAATTTACAGATTGTACATGTTGCAGGTCGTGAAAATGTTATCACAGATGCTTTATTGCGGATTTAAAAGAAAAACGTTTATATAAATTAAAAACGGTAGTCTTCAATGTTGTATATATGTATCGAATTAGTATGAAATGTGTAACTCTAGACTAATGAGATATGGATGAGCAATATAAAGGAGTTAAGGTTCCAAAGAAAAATATTGAAGCTATTTTTTTAGAATGATGGTTCATTTTTTCTTAAGTGGGGAGATGTTGTAAAGTGGGGTAGAATACTTATGGATTGAGAGGCAGGAAGATAGAGTTTGGTGTTTGTAGAATATTGTTTTTTGTAAAAATGCTATGCGGGAAAGCATTGCGTAGTCCCTTTAAAAGATTGTGTGTTTCCTATGCTTAGAGATTTAAACAAAATGTCTGTGGGCAGTAGCTTGTGAGTTTGCAGGTGCACAGACAGCCCTTGAATTGAAACATTTGTATCAAAAGGCCGTACAGTTAGCAGGCCAAGCCACAGTTTTGTTTTGTTATCAAGACAACAAGTTTTGATTTTAGCCAATCAATTTGGATCAGGCACTTAGATACCAAAAACCAATTAAATTTAAATCTGATGGTTTTGACAACATAGGACCAATCTATAGTAATAAATTGACATGTCATCAAGGGCAAAAAGGAGAGGGAAGTTGGAAAATCAAGAGAACTACTGCCATCTGCTAGAGTTAACAGATCTCAGCTTGCAAAAGAGAATTGCCGGCTCTCGCAGTTTTCTCTAAGTCTTGGAGAAAGCACCATCTAAATGAAAGGTACCAATGGCACAACTGGTTAATATTCCTGATAGAACAATCGACGGAGAAGGCTTCCTGACAGAATATTCGATGGAGAAGGCGCAGAGTTTTCCAGAAAATCATAATCTGGCTGTAATTTCAAGAGACTAAATTCTATTTTTTTTATTATTTTGTTTTATATAAGTGGGACTTTTATTTATTGGAACAGCATACTATTAGAATCTTGTTTTATTCTGGAATCGTAGTTAGAAGGGATTTATTTGGTTTGTTAATAATTTAGTTAATCTGTTCACCGTTAGTTAGATAAATAAATTCTCACTTGTTGATTGTAAAGTGATTGCCAGGGGTTTATTTTATTTAACCACTCGAAGTTGCTGAAACGCAGCTTACACCACTTTTCATGCTCCTTTTGCATATTATGGGGCAAGGTGCTCCTGTTTGGGTGTTTTGATTTTAGTTCTCAGAGGTGGTCGACCTCCGCTTTATAACAATGGGAACATCCTTCCTGTGTTTAACCTGTGAAGTCCTACTTATAGGTTTCTATAAGATCCTCCTAATACCTCTAAACATCAGCGAATATAGTCTTCACCAATCCAATCTCTCTTCATATGTCAATCCTGCCATCCTAGGAATGTCAGGAACCTCTGCTGTACTCTTGCCATATTCAGAACACCTGTCCTAGGTAAGGAGTTCAAAACTGCATATGATACTCCTAGTATGGTCTCACTAAGGCCCTGTACAATTGTAGCAAGACATCCTTGCTCCTTTACTTGAATCCTCTCACTATGAAGGCTAACAGACCACTTGTCTACCGCCTGCTGCAATTAGAACAAAGTACAAAGAACAATACAGCACAGGCCCTTCAGCCCTCTTGAGCCTAGGCCAACGCATTTTGTCCGTCCAAACTAAAACTGTATTCACTTACAGGATCCATATCCCTCTAATCTTTCCTATTTGTGTATTCATCCAAGTGTTTTTTGAATGCTGTTATTCTGTCTGCTGGCATGCTTCATTTCGGCAACTAGTGTACAAGGACATCCAGGCCTTGTTGCACATTCCTCTGTCTCAATACATAGCCATTCAGATAATAATCTGCCTTCCTGTTTTCCAGACCAAGTTATTATTTTTCTCCATACAAAACTGACTATAATGTTTACAAATTATTTGGCCAGCTTTGCTGGAGGAAATAAAATCATTGGCAAATCAATAATATTCTCAAATGTAGACCTTACCTGTTAAGATGGATATATTAATTTATGATTAGGAGTTAAAGGTGGTTGTCAAAGGTTGATGTTTTATTCATAAGTAGAGAGCTAACAGTGAAACCTGATTCTTAAAAAGTATTTAATAAATACAAGGGAGCTGCACTGAAAATCCCCGTATTTTACCCAGAATATGAAGAGACATAAGAAAGGTTAAGGATGTTAAAAGTAAATAGAAAAGGGCTGCAGTCATTAAATTGGATATAATAAGGACTCAAGAAAAATATCAGCAATGTCACTAATAATGGCTCAGGGCCACTTTGAGATGAAGATGAGAGCGTGAGGCATGAGTACAGGAGATCAAAAGTTAGTCAAACTATAAGTTTTGAGGAGAGTGGAGTAGAGATATGGAATGATTTAAGAAGGTAATTCCCTAGCCTACAGATAACTATCAAGAATTATACATCAATAAATTTGGAGAAAGGTGTAAGTGCAGTTTTGGAGATTCTGCAGAGGATGCGAAAGAGCTTTTACACAAAACAAGTGTTTACAAGGTCTGTTGGTTAGAGTTGGATGCGTCAGCGTACATGTGAAACTACATATGTTTTCAAATAATTTATTTAAGAATAGCATGTAAGTAAGTGAAAGAAGATGGGAAATCAAAATTAATAAACATAAACCACTTGATAAGTGAATTAAAGAATCAGCACAAAAATCAGAAACAGAAATCAATGAAACATTGAAACAAAACAAAGAACTGCGGATGCTGGAGATCTGAAACTAAAACAGAAATTGCTGGAAAAACTCAGCAGGTCTGGCGCCATCTGTGGGAAGATGTAGCACTCTACCAGTTCTGAGGAAGGGGCACCAGACCCGAAATGTTAACTCTGACTTTTTCTTTACAGATGCTGCCAGACCTGCTTAGCCTTTCCAGCAACTTTGTTTTTGTTCCTGATTTACAGCTTCCGCAGTTCTTTCGAGTATTACTCATTATCTCCTTGTTTGCCTCCCCCTTTCATATCTCTCTCTCTCTAGGTTGCATCTCCATCGATCCACTCACCTCTCCCCTTTGCTGCCCTATCCCGAAACTTCAGCTTCAGCATAAATACAACCTTTTCATGGCTTCTAACAGTTCTAATGAAGAGTCACTGGACTCACAATATTAATTCAGCCTTCTTCCCACAGATGCTGCTACACCTGCTGAGTTTCTCCAGCAATTTCTATTTTTTGTTTCAGTGAAACAACAGAATTCATGAGGAATGAATCTTCATTCCAAAGGTGTAATGTCAATAATATGGAGTTTGGCAGGAAATAAATTCCAATAAACCACATGCTACCAATGAAAAATAAGTGTTACATTTTCATGAACTGTAGAACTGAGTTCATTATGCACGGTTTTACAACAGATCATCTAGTGTCATCTAAGCCTATCTCAAGTGTCCCCACTGGAGTCATTCGGAAGAGCACCTAGAAAAGATAGTTTGTTCCTGAATATTTAGTTTTCTAATAACTTCAATGATGCTTCTTTCAGGGAGTAGATGGAGGAGATCCCAAACAAATATTTTGCATCAATATTTACTGTGCAGAAGGATATGGAAGATACAGAACGTGGAGAAATAAATGGCGAACTCATGAAAAATGCCCATATTGCAGAGGAGAAGGTGATGAACATCTTAAAATGCATAAAGGTGGATAAATCCCCAGGACCTGGTCAGATGTAACGTAGAATTCTATAGGAAGCTAGGGAAGTGATTGCTGGGCCTCTTCGCTGAGATATTTGTCTCATTGATAGCCACAGGCGAGGTGCTGGAATCTGGAGGTTGGCTGATGTGATGCCACTATTTAAGAAAGGTGGTAAGGAAAAGCCAGGGAACTATTGACCGGTGAGCCTGACATTGGTGGTGGGCAGGTTTTTGGAGGGAACCCTGAAGGACAGGATTGGAAAGGCAAGGACTGATTAGGAATAGTCAACATGGCTTTGTGCATGGGAGATTGTGTCTCACAAACTTGACGCATTTTTTGAAGAAGTAACAAAAAGGATTGATGAAGGTAGAGTGTTGGACATGATCTATATGGACTTCAGTAAGGAGTTCAACAAGGATCCTCATGGTAAACTGGTTAGCAAGGTTAGATCACTTGGAATACAAGGACAACTAGCTGTTTGGATACAGAACTGGCTCGAAGGTAGAAGACAGAGGGTGGTGGTGGAGGGTGGCTTTTTAGACTGGGAGCCTGTGACCACTGGTGTGCCACAAGGATCGGTGCTGGGTCCATTGCTTTTTGTCATTTATATAAATGATTTGGATGTGAGTATAATAGATATGGTTAGTAAATTTGCAGATGATGCTAAAATTGCAGGTGTAGTGGATAGTGAAGAAGGTTACCTCAGAGTACAACGGGATCTTGATCAGATGGGCCAATGGTCCGAGGAGTGACAGATGGAGGTTAATTTAGATAAATGTGAGATGCTGCATTTTGGAAAGGTAAATCAGGGCAGGACTCATACACATAATGGTAAGGTCCTGGGGAGTATTGCTGAACAAAGAGACCTTGGAGTGCATGTTCATAGTTCCTTGAAAGTGTAGTCACAGATAGTGTTAGGATAGGAAAGAAGGCATTTGGTATGCTTTCCTTTATTAGTCAGTGCATTGGGTATAGGAGTTGGGAGGTCATGTTGCAGCTGTACAGGACATTGGTTAGGCCACTATTGGAATTCTGCATGCAATTCTGCATGCAATTCTGGTCTCCTGGGAGGGAAAATACTTAAAAGGGACCGAAGGGGCAATGTTAAGGGACAGAGGGTGGTGCGTGTATGAAATGAGCTGCCAGAGGACAGGTACAATTACAACATTAAAAAGGCATCTGGATCGGTAAATGAATAGGGTTTACAGGGATATGGGCCAAATGCTGGCAAATGGGACTCGATTTAGAAAATCTGGTCAGCATAGAGGAGTTGGATCATGTTGTACATCTCTATGGCTCAATGGCTGATTTTATTTAATCTTTTGATAGTAGCTCTGACATTATCCCCCTTTTGTTTTAATGAGACATTTTAACCATTAGCTTTCCGAATTCAGAAATTTCTGAGCAAGCAGCCTGCAAGAAAGTGATCATGTTCCCTGCATCAATCATCATTTTTTTACCAGCGGCAGTTTGCTGATTTTCTAGATCCTGTGGAAAAAGCTAAAGGATCATTAATCATACCATAAACTGGAGCTGGCTCAGGAGCCCAGAAGGCTGATGCATATGTATGTTCAATAATTCTTCAAGAATAATTCTTTATTCTTCTTCCCCAGTCTTGTTGCTTTACACTTGTCAATGTTGAATTTTACTCACTATATCTCAAACCAAATTTCCAGTCTAACCAGATATCTCTGCAATTGATCAACCTGCTACTAATGACTTGTAATTCCTTCATTTTGGTGTCATAGCAGTATTTGATAGCTTTGCTTCTATCCATAGTTCCACATTATTAATATATTGTCTGAATAGGCAAAAATCCCAATATTGATCTTCATGTGATTTGTACATCCAGAAATGCTATACTTTACAGACCCTGAAACTGTTCCATTTCTTGAAGGAGTAAAATTGACATTAAAAAAAACACACGTAAATCCGCATAGTTAAAGAAACATTAAAAAACCCAGCATTTAAAAATGATGCTACAGGCCTTGCAAACCTTCCATCCAGGGACTTATCTTATTATTTAATTAATCTGATTTGTTTGATCTCCTGAGGGAAAACTTTGCAAGAAGGCTTTCTGATCCTCAAATTATAGTGAAACAAATTTTCAGAACATTGAAATATTAAATTCCTACACCTCAGCGATCATCTATGTTTTGTTGCCTCCTGTGGATGACACAACCCTATATATCCAGCTTAATTTGTTATGAACAACTTTAGGAAATGGTTTTGAATCATTTCTACATAAGGAACAAGTTTCTGTTACTGTATCATTGCCTGTTGCTTCATAAACTAAGAGCAGTTGATGTGGGCATATTTTTACAGAGCCAGGTTACTCTCTTCCTCTACAAGATCAAATTGTTTATGTTTTCAAGAAGCCAGCTATCATTACTATTGCCACCCTAAACACTCACATGCTATCCTAAAAACCTTTGCACCTCAGCAAACCTAGGAAAGAATAATGAATATTGAGTGTTAGCAGTGCAGCATAACCAGTTAAGGATGTGACAGCACACACCAGGAGCGCCTGAATTAACACAAAAAGAAAATACTGTGGAATCTGGAAATTTGAAATAATACTGAGATGCAAAGAATGCTAGAAATACACAGCAGGTCTGCCAGCATCTGTGAAGGAAAAAACAGAGTTAATGTTTTGGGTCCAGTGACCCTTCCTCAGAACTAATAGTGGCTGGGAAAACGTCAGTTTATATGCAGAAAATAGGGAGGTGGGTGGGGTAGGGAGTAAACAATAGGATAGAGCCCAAAGAGAAAGAAAGACAGTTAGACAGACAAAAGAGTTGCTAACTATCAGGCTGGGAGGGTGAATAGTTGTTAATGGGGACTGTTAGTGTCTAACAACAGAGGGTGTGTAATGGCAGGTTATGTGGTAACAAGGCCTGGTGTGTGGGGTAGGGGCTGGGACATGGGACAGTTTAGGCCCTAAAATTATTGAACTCAATATTGAGTCCAGAGGGCAGTAGGGTCCCCAAGCAGAAAATGAGGTGTTGTTCTTCCAGCTTGCCTTGGGCTTCGCTGGAACACTGTAGCAAGCAGGAGACAGAGATGTTGGCCAGGGAGCAGGGTGGTGCGTTAAAGTGGCATCTGCATCTGCGGTTCTTTTGGTTTTTTATAGAGAAACAGAGTTAATGTTTTGAGATCTGATAAAAGATGACAGAATTGAAATGTTAGTTTGAATTTTCTTGGCTTGCGGTCCTGACATTTGCCTCAATCACTCATTAGAGCTGGCGGGTAGTTGTGGCAGGAAATCTTCCTGGAAATGGCCAGTTAAGTTCCCTCTTATTTAGGGTGTGAGGTAGCTTATAAAGAAATGCGGTCGATGGAGCGTAATTGCAAACACCGAGATGGTTTGAGGTGTGTATACTTCAATGCAAGAAGTATCAGAAATAAAGCGGATCAACTTAGAGCATGGGTCGGTACTTGGAACTACGATGTTGTGGCCATTACAGAAACTTGGGTAACTCAGGGAGAGGAATGGATGTTGGAAGTTCCGGGATTTAGACGCTTTAAAAGAAATAGGGAGGGTGGAAAAAGAGGTGGGGGAGTGGCATTGCTAGTCAGGGCGAGTATGGCAGCTACTGAAAGGCAGTTCGAGAATGATATGTCTACAGAGTCAGTTTGGGTTGAGGTCAGGAACCAGAAAGGAGCAGTCACTGTGTTGGGGTTTTTTTACAGACCCCCTAATAGTTGCAGAGAAGTAGAGGAGCGGATTGGGAGGCAGATACTGGAAAGGTGCAGAAGTCACAGGGTTGTAGTCATGGGTGACTTCAACTTTCCAAATATTGATTGGAAACATTTTAGTTGTAATAGTTTAGATGGAGCAGATTTTGTCCAGTGCGTTCAGGAAGGATTCCTGACACAGTATGTAGATAGACCAACACGAGGAGGGGCCACTTTGGATTTGGTGCTTGGCAACGAACCGGGCCAAGTGTTAGACCTGTTGGTTGGAGAGCATTTTGGCGGTGGTGATCATAACTCTGTTTCTTTCACGATAGTCATGGATAAGGATAGGTACATACGGCAGGGTAAAGTTTATAATTGGGGGAAGGGTAATTACAATTCAGTTAGGCAAGAACTGGGTAACATAAATTGGGAACAGATGCTGTCAAGGAAGAGCACCACAGAAATGTGGAGATTGTTTAAGGAATGCATACTTCATGCGCTCGGTATGTTTGTCCCTAGCAGGCAGAGAAGATGCGGTCGAGTGAGGGAGCCATGGTTCTCAAGAGAGGTCGAACGACTGGTTAAGAGGAACAAGGAGGCTTATGTAAGGTTTAGGAAAAGAGGAACAGAAAAGGCTCTAGAGGGATACAAGTTAGCCAGGAAGAAGCTGAAGAAAGGGCTTAGGAGAGCTATAAGGAGGCATGAGAAAACCTTGGCGGATAGGATCAAGGGAAACTCCAAGGCTTTTTATACATATGTGCAGAACAAGAGAATGACCAGAGAAAGGGTAGGGCCAATCAAGGATTGTAAAGGGAATTTGTGCACAGAGCCTAAAGAGATAGGAGAAGTCCTTAATGAATACTTTTCTTCAGTATTCACAACTGAGAGGGACCTAGTTGTAGAGGAGCACGTTGTGAAACAGGCAGGTAGGCTAGAGGAGGTTGATGTTAGTAAAGAAGATGTGCTAGGAATTCTGAGGAAGTTGAAGATAGATAAGTCCCCCGGGCCTGAATGGATTTATCCAAGGATTCTATGGGAAGCGAGGGATGAGATCGCAGGGCCTCTGGCGATGAGCTTTTCGTCCTCACTGTCCGTGGGTATAGTGCCGGAAGATTGGAAAGAGGCAAACATCATTCCCTTGTTCAAAAAAGGGAACAGGGATAACCCCGGAAATTACAGACCAGTTAGTCTTACGTCAGTGGTAGGCAAATTATTGGAAAGGGCTCTGAGAGACAGGATTTATGATCACTTGGAAAGGCACAGTTTGATTTGTGATAGTCAGCATGGATTTGTGAGGGGTAGATCATGCCTCACAAACCTTATTGAATTCTTTAAAGAGGTGACCAAACACATGGATGAAGCTGGAGCAGTGGGTGTGGTATATATGGATTTAAGTAAGGCGTTTGATAAGGTTCCCCATGGTAGGCTCATGCAGAAGGTAAGGAGGCATGGGATAGGGGGAAATGTGGCAGATTGGATTCAGAATTGGCTGACGCTTAGAAGACAAAGGGTGGTAGTGGACGGAAAATATTCAACATGGTGCTTAGTTACGAGTGGTGTACCACAAGGATCTGTTCTGGGTCCTCTCTATTTGTGATTTTTGTAAATGATTTAGATGAAGGAGTGGAAGGGTGGATTAGCAAGTTCACGGACGATACAAAGGTGGGTCTAGTTGTGGACAGTGCGGAGGGCTGTTCTAGGTTACAAAGAGACATTGATAGAATGCAGAGCTGGGCTGAGAAGTGGCAGATGGAGCTTAACCCTGAAAAGTGTGAGGTGATTCATTTTGGAAGGACAAACGTGAAAGCAGAATACAGGGTTAACGGAAAGATTCTTGGCAGTGTGGAGGAGCAGAGGGATTTTGGGGTTCATGTTCACAGTTCCCTGAAAGCTGCTACCCAGGTGGATAGAGTTGTTAAGAAGGTGTATGGTGTGTTAGCTTTCATTGATAGAGGGATTGAGTTCAAGAGCTGTGAAGTTATGCTCTAGCTATACAAAAACCTGGTTCGGCCACATCTGGAGTATTGTGTCCAGTTCTGGTCACCTCATTACAGAAAAGATGTGGAAGCATTGGAAAAGGTGCAAAGGAGATTTACCAGGATGTTGCCTGGAATGGAAGGAAGATCTTACGAAGAAAGGTTGAGAGAGCTAGGGCTTTTCTCTTTAGAACGACGAAGGATGAGAGGTGACTTGATAGAGGTGTACAAAATGATCAGAGGTATAGATAGAGTAGACAGCCAGAGACTTTTTCCTAGGGTGGAGGTAGCTTTTACGAGGGGACATAGTTTTAAAGTGAAAGGAGGTAGATATCGGGGAGATGTCAGAGGTAGGTTCTTTACTCAGAGAGTGGTAGGGGCGTGGAATGCATTGCCGGAGAGGGTAGTGGAGTCGACCTCATTAGGGGCATTTAAGCAGCTATTAGATAGACATATGGATGATAGTATAAGGTAGCGGTGGAGGTTAGATAGACCTTAGGCTTTGGGTAAAAGTTCGGCACACATCGTGGGCCGACGGGCCTATACTGTGCTGTACTGTTCTATGTTCTATGTTCTATTATTTAAGAATGGAGGTGGACCGAGAAAGCATGAGATCCAATAGGAGGGCCTGTAGTTATATCCATCTAGTATTTTCACTTTAAAATACAAGCAATCTTTTTAACAAAAATTAAAAATTGCATATGGTCACAAGTAAGTGGCTATCAATGCAGAAATGTCAATATGCTCCACTTCCCAGTCTTCCAATGGGTGACCACTGCCAGTTAATTGTTTGGCTCCTGTTTGGTGTTGAGATAATTCCAACAACTTTGACCTAATTAGCTCATTCGTGGGCCTAATTGGCCAGCCATCACTATCAAGCAACATTGCAAATTGCCTTGGGATCCCACATAAATCAATCCAACTGTTATTTTCTGTATTGTGTGCAACTCTTTTGATATTAACTGCAATAGTATCGATTCTCATTCTTTGGGAAGTCATTAGCAATTTCAAACAGGAAGAGGCAAAAGACCAGATAGAGATTAAGTTCACAAAGTTAGTTTGCATTTCCAATGCTGAGGTCATTACATGTCTGAATTGATATCATGAGTTCACTGTACATCTGTTATCTATGCAAGTATTTAGAAAGGACTGAAGAATGGCCTTCAGTGTGAGATGGAAGGAAAGAGGGAGGAAGAAGGTGACCATCCTGATATCTTGGTGACCTGCCCTGTATTAGTTTAGACAAAAATGTTCAAACAGAAGATTGACGTACTGCAAAATACAATCTCTTTGAATTAAAGATAATTAACAAGTCGTTGTGACGTGGCTGCTTTCTCCAGAAGGAAAGATGGAGGAAGAGTTTCCTAGCACCACTCAGTGAACAGGATGTTGTCATCACAAGCTACAGAGATCAATATACTCTATGCTAAACATCCATTTGTGCATTGGCATCAATAAACCACCCTCAAACTTTAAAAATAAAATCACTCATGGAATGTGAGTGTCGTTAGCTGGGTCAGCATTCATTGCACATTCCTAGTTGCCCTTGAGAAGGTGGTGGTGAGCTGCCTTCTTGAATTGCTGCAGTCCATTTGGTCTGGGTAGGATCACAATACTATTAAGGATGGAGTTCCAGGATTTTGACACAGTGACACTAAAAGTAAAACAATATATTTCCAGTGACTTGAAGGGGAACTTGCAGGTGTGCTTTTCTTCTCATTTATCTGCCCTTTTTCTAAATTGCAGTGGTTGTAGATTTAGAAGGTGTTGTCTAAAGAGCTTTGGTGAATTTTTGCACCTTATAGATGGTGCACACTGCTGCTATCGAGCATCAGTGCTGGAGAGAGTGGATGTTAATAGGTGTGGTGCCAATCAAGAGTCCTGCTTTTTCCTGGATGTTGTCAAACTTCTTGAGTGTTGCTAGAGTTGCATGAATGCAGGTAAGTGGGAAGTATTTTGTCATTATGTTGACTTCTACCTTGTAGACAGTGGGCAGGTTTTGCGGAGTCAGAAGGTGAGTTATTCACTGAAATATTCCTAGCCTCTGTTTTGTACTCACAGCCACTGTGCTCATATGGCAAGTTCAGTTGAGTTTCAGGATGTTGATAGTGGGTAATTCAGTGATGGGGATACCACTGAATGTCGAGGGGAGATGGTTAGGTACTATCTTGTTGGAAATGGCCATTGCCTGGCACTTGAATTTTATGTGTCAGTTTTCAGTCCAAGCCTGGATATTGTCCAGATCTTATTGCAGGGTAAAATCTGTTACTATTAACTGTTACAGGTTCTATATTTTCCTGTCTATTTATTTGATGTATCATATCTAAATGATTTATTATTAAGACATTTAATAAACTGCCATAAAATTGTATACAAATAGTTGTTCATTTTGTCCTCTTTTCCTTTTTATATATTTAACTATTTATTTGATGTATCGTATCTAAATGATTTATTATTAATACGTTTGACAAACTACCATAAAATTGAATACAAATACTTGTTCATTTTGTTTTCTTTTCCTTTTAGTATATTTAAAGAAGTTCTTATGGTGAATTTTGTATTATTTACTAGTTTATACTCAAAGTATATTTTCTCCATCTTTTATTTTAATCATACTTTGTTATTTTTAAAACTATCCCAATCCTCTTGCTTACCGCTAATCTCCATCACATAGCATGTTCCTTCTTTCAGTTTGATAATATCTTAAACTTGCTGGTTAATCCTGATTGAAGGCAGATAACCATCTGTTTGACTATAAGTTGAGAGAGAGGAATGTACAATGAGACCTGGCTGTTCTTAAACACCAGTTGCTGACGTAAAAATGCAGGTGCTGCAGGCAGTGAAGAAAGCGAGCAGTATGTTGGTTTTCATAGCAAGAATGCTCAAGATCAGGAGTGGTGATGCCTTCCAATGATTATACAGGGCCGCGATACAATCACAGCTGGAGTGTTGTGTGCTATTTGTTCTCCTTATCTGAGGAAGGATATTCTGGCTATGGAGGAATGCAATCAAGGTTTACCAGACTGATTCCTGGGATGTTGTGTCCGATGTGTTAGGAGAGATCGAATTGGTTAGGACTATATTCACTGGAGTTCAGAAGAATGAGGGGCAATCTCATAGAAACATATAAAATTCTAACAGGACCAGATGGGAGTAGACGTAGAAAGGATGGTTCCAATGGCGGGGAGTCCAGAACCAGGGGTCATAGGGTAAAGCATTTAGGGCTGAGATGAGGAGAAATCTATTCACCCAGAGAATGAGCCTGTGGAATTCAATACTACAGAAAACAGTCAAGACCAAAACATTGTATGATTTCAAGAAGGAGTTGGATATAGCATTGGATGCTAAAGGGATCAAAGGATATTGGGGGGTTGAGGGGAGGGGGGTGCGCAGCAGGAACAGGTTATTGAGTTGGATTGTCAGCCATGATCATAATAAATGGCTGCACCAGCTCAAAGGCCTGAATGGCCTACTCCTTCTCCTATATTTCTCTTGTTGGTTTATCACTTTCCCAGATTTCTTCTTCTTCACTGGAACATTTCTTTTTTGTGAGTCATGAACTATTTTCTTAAACATTTGCAATTTTTCATCAACCATCTTTTCTGCTAAATTCTTTTCCCAATCCACTGCAGCAATTCTGCCCTCATTCTTTTGTGATTACCCTTCTTTAAGTTTAGCATAGTGTCAAATGATTAGTAATTCTACTGTGTTATGGTCACTATTTCCAAGGGGATCTTTTACTCCAAGATAATTTATTAAATCTGCCTCACTATCCATTACCAGATTCTAAATAGCCTGATCCCTGGTTGGATCCACAATATATTGTTCCAGGAAGCTGTCACAGATGCACTATATGAAATATTTGTGGCTACCTCTGCCAATTTGATTTCTCTCCCACAGACTGAGTGTATGAACATGAACACTTGGACATGACAGATAAGTCACTACCTAATGTAATTATAAGTCTGAGCTTGGTATATGATTACCATATATAATAGTGGTTGGTATGAAAGTTTAATAAATAGTGTTACTTTGAACTAGATGCCTGAAGATTGCCTTTGAATTTGCCTTCTCCATGATCAGACTGTCCTGAATGCAAACTCATAGTATGGCATCAAACAGACAATGAAACATGTAGTCTGAGATGGATACATGACCTTCCAAAGATAAGAAAAGGTGTGTTTTTGCAGCCAGTGCTTAGGATCTGAAATGGACAGCTTGATAGCTGGAAGGGGCAGATTCAATCAAGGGCTTCAAATGACAACTGAGTAATTTACTGAAGATGAATATCTGCAAGGTTACTGGGAAAAAGTAGGGAGTGGGACCAAATGAATTGTTCTTGCAAAGAGCCAAAATAGATCTATGGGCCTGAATGATTCCTTTCTGAACTATAACCAGTATATGATTTTAAAACAACTCCACAGAGGCCAGTATCCCATCACCAAGTCACCCTTTTATTTACACGTGGAGGGTCTTTGAGACTGATTCAGCTTCCTCAGAACTAGCTCTCAAAGTGAACAGAATTTCTGACACTTCTGTTTATATCTGTCAGCCAGGGCTCCCTAATCAGACCAAATTAACAGCCCAATCAGGGAACTCATAATCCATGATGTCCTCCTGGCTGACCTCATTAAAATCAATACAGATTCTACACAACATTTTTAATCTGCAGATGCCCATTAAAGGAACAGGCATAACCAAGGACTGGACTGAGCTGAGCTCAAATGAAAAAAAATCTCAATCAATGTCATATTGGTTGACATTTAAGCAACATTCCCTGTAAGCTCCGCACTGCGCAAAGCCCTCTGAGACCTGTGCAACCGTGAAGAAAATTAGAGGGAACGCTGCACTTAACTTTGCTATTTCTACAGTCAAATACTTAAGGTACTGCAGAGCAACCTTGTCAGCCAACCCTGTTTTGTTAAAGGTGAGAGTGACCTGTTACCATGTTTTGTTAAAGGTGAGAGTGACCTGTTACCATGACAATTGATCATAAGATGTTACATGACTTTGAGCTTCCTTCAGTCAAATGGGTACATTCTCATTCCAAGTCATATAGCTATAATAAGTGCTATTCTAGAGGAGAAGAAATACAGGTGACATTATGAACCGAAAAGAGCTCCATGATTGCGATGTGATCTACTATATTAGTTTGGAGGGAACATGGACAGTTAAAGAATGGTTTTCTCTGTGATTGGTTGCGGGGCTTACAAGTCATGATGTGGCTGTGATCATTTAGATTGCAGTGGAAAAAGCACAACATGGCGCATCTATCTCAGCTTCATGATTGTATCATCCTTGCACACAGGCCGTGTGCTGCTTCCTTCTGTTAGTTTTCTTTGCGCTCAACAGAGGAGCTTAATATCAGTGTTCAACAATGTAGTGCAGCAAGACTGCTCTTGAAGGCTAACAAAAGAGGCTGAGCTGAAGGGCATGTAACTAAGTCAGATTGAATGTAATAGAAAAAAGTACCGCAGATCACAGATGTAGTAACCAGGCTCTGGCGCCTTGTGTGGGAGGCAATGTTTCCGTAGGGAAGGGCTGCGGTGCGGAAGCACACTTACACCAGATTCAGAAGCAACTGGAATCACTTTGACAGGTCAATGCCCAGACCCTGGCTTCAGGGACATGGCAACAGAGCTGGAGAGTGTAGAGTGCCCTGACATGGGTGGTCAAGGTGAGTAAATGTAGCCTTAACCGTATCACCGGACCCACCACGTCCTTATCACAAACACAGCTATGCACTCTGACTCTCAGACTGCAACAACCAACGTTCCATTTCATTGCTGCCAGCATCACACCCACCCTAGCTACCTCTACAGCCTTGCAACTGTTCAGCTATGACAGGGACAGTAACCAATCACATTGCCACACAACCACTAACACAAAGCCCCTTATCTTGAACATCACTCATATAGAGTCATAGAGTCATACGGCATGGAAACAGACCCTTTGGTCCAACTATTCCAAGCCAACCATGTTCCCAAACTAAACTAGTCTCACTTGCCTGCATTTGGCCCATCTCCATCCAAACATTTCTTTCTCATGTATTTATCTGAATGTTTTTTGAACATTGTAACTGTACTTGCATCCACCCACTTCCTCTGGCAGTTTATTCCACGCACAGACCAATCTCTGTATTAAAAGGTTGCCCCTCATGTCTTTTTGAAATCTTTCTCCTCTCACCTTAAAAATATACCCCCTAGTTTTGAACTCCCCGACCCTATGGAAAAGACCCTTGCTATTCATCTTATCTATGCCCCTCATGATTTTATAATCCTCAATAAAGTCACCCCTCAAATTAATATCTCCAGGAGACCAAAATACTGGAGGGGTTCGTCCATTACTCCATCTCATGGGCTACTGGACAAGGTGCTGTTCTTTTTCTTAATGCTTTCATGGGATGTGGGCAAGCCAACATTTATTGCTCATTCCAAATTACTCTTAAATTGATTAGCTTGCTCAATTATTATAGAAAACAGGTAAAATGATTTGGAGTCACATGCTGAGGCCAGATAAGACAGCTGTTTACATCATTTAAATTATACTTTAAAAATGTCATTAATGGGATGTGAGTATCGTTCCATGCTGGGGATTTATTGCCTATCTTTAATTGCCCTAGGTAAGGTGATATTGAACAAAAACTCAGCAAGAAAGTTCCATCTATGCTTTCCACAGTAAATTAAGGATCATATTAGATTAAGAGAGCTATACAAAGTTGCAAAGAATTGTGGCTAGTCTCATGACTGGGAATGCATTAGAAACCAGCAAACAGCCATCAAGATTTGATGAAAATAACAGACCAGCCAGACATATTTAGACAGATTTTAAGAGCTCCTACATGTATATAAAATGGCCAGTAACTGAAAGAAAATGTTAGACTGCTAGAAGTAAAGGCAAGAGAAGTTGCTTTGGGTAGTGAGGGAATGGAAAAGATATTGAACAAGCATTTTTTGTTTGTCTTCATTTAGAAGACAAATGTTCCACACCAATATGTGTGTAACGTAGGTGCTAGAAAGAGAGGAAATCAATATAACCAAAGAAAAAGTACTGGAGAAACCCAAGGGGCTAAAATCTGAAAAATCCCCACAACCTGCTAGCCTACATCCCAGAGGTCCAAAAGAAATGGCTACAGAGATATTGGATAATCTAGCCATGATTTTCAAAAAAGTTGCAGAATCTGGAATGGTCCCAGTAGCTCTAAAGTTAGTTAATGTAAGGCAGCGATTACGAAAGGAAGCAGATCAATAAAACAGGAATAGTGATAGTAGGAACTGCAGATGCTGGAGAATCCCACATCTCCCGCACCTCATCCCTCACACCCCGTCCACGCAATAAAAACCAAAAAAGAATCCCCCTCGTCCTCACGTACCACCCCACCAACCTCCGGATCCAACGCATCATCCTCCGACATTTCCGCCATCTGCAATCCGACCCCACCACCAAAGACATCTTTCCCTCCCCACCTTTATCTGCTTTCCGGAGGGACAACTCTCTCCGTGACTCCCTTGTCCGCTCCACACTCCCCTCCAGCTCCACCACACCCGGCACTTTTCCCTGCAACCGCAGGAAGTGCTACACCTGCCCCCATACCTCCTCCCTCACCCCCATCCCAGGCCCCAAGAAGACTTTCCACATCAAGCAGATGTTCACCTGCACATCTGCCAATGTGGTATACTGTATCCGCTGTACCCGGTGTGGCTTCCTCTACATCGGGGAAACCAAGCGGAGACTCGGGGACCGCTTTGCAGAACACTTACGCTCGGTTCGCAACAAACAACTGCACCTCCCAGTTGCGAACCATTTCAACTCCCCCTCCCATTCCTCAGACGACATGTCCATCCTGGGCCTCCTGCAGTGCCACAACGATGCCACCCGAAGGTTGCAGGAACAGCAACTCATATTCCGCTTGGGAACCCTGCAGCCCAATGGTATCAATGTGGATTTCACAAGTTTCAAAATCTCCCCTCCCCCCACCGCATCCCAAAACCAGTCCAACTCGTCCCTGCCTCCCTAACCTGTTCTTCCTCCCACCTATCCCCTCCTCCCACCCCAAGCCGCACCTCCATCTCCTACCGACCAACCTCATCCCGCCCCCTTGACCTGTCCGTCCTCCCTGGACTGACCTATCCCCTTCCTAACTCCCTACCTACACTCACCTTTCCTGGCCCCATCCCCGCCTCTTCGACCTGTTTGTTTCCTCTCCACCTATCCTCTCCTCTATCCCTCTTCTATCCGCCTCCCACTCTCTCCCTATTTATTTCAAAACCCCCTTCCCCTCCCCCTTTTCTGATGAAGGGTCTAGGCCCGAAACGTCAGCCTCTCTGCTCCTATGATGCTGCTTGGCCTGCTGTGTTCATCCAGCCCTGCACCTTGTTGTCTCAATAAAACAGGAAGTTGAGCTGAACATCAATTACCAAGCAAGGGCTGAAATCTATTTTAAGCAAAGTGTTAGTAATGTGTTTGGAAAATCATTGTATGAGCAGATAAAGTTTAACAGGGTTAAGAAAGGGTGATCATGTTTGACAGGCATATTTGTATCTTTTGAGAATGAAACCAATAGGGAATCAGTAGATGGGGTACAGTTGAATTTCCAAAAGACATCCAAAAAGGTGCCAATCAAAAGATTAATTGGCCACATGGCAGCTCATGGAGTTAGGATGATGATTGAGCATGGATAAGGGATTAGCTAATTGACAGAAAGCAAAGAGTAGGCATAAAAGGGACACTTTCAAGTTGGCAGATTTTGACTAGTGGAGTCCGACAAGAATCAGTACTTCATCCTCAGCTATTTATGATCTATATTATTGTCAAGATAAATATGTGGAGAATACTGCATTTAGGTTTGCTGATGACATAACGGTAGGTCAAAATGAAGACAGAAAGTCTGCAAAGACCATTTACACAAGTGGACAACACAATAACAGATGGAGAATCATGTTGAGAAGTATGAGATTTCCAACTTTGAATATAAGAATAGAAAAGCAGAGAATTTACAAGATATAAAACTTGTCAGTATTTATGTTCCGACATACGTCGCTGCACTTCTCCAAATAACTCAGAAAATTAGCACACGATATGCAGTTAAGAAGGCAAGTGGCAGATTGGCGTTTATTTTAAGGGTTTTGGAGTACAGGAATATGAAGTCTTGATACAATTATAAACGACTTTGGTGAGACCAAATCTGGAATATTCATAATTCTTGTCTCTAATATATTTCCATTGGAGGCAGCACAGTGACGGCTGGCTAGAATGTTCTCTGAGATGCATGGGTTATCCCATGATGGGATAGTGAGTAAATTAGGCAAATGTTCTTTGGACCTTAGAAAAATGGGAAGTGACTTAGGTTGTATCACAAGTACTGAACCTTGAGTTATAGTCTGCCAACCCAAAAACATCCTGATTATCCCTACCCAATTCATGCTGATATGTTTCACTGAAACCCATGAACCTTAATATTGTGTAATGACCTCTTTTGTGGCACCTTATCAAATGCTTTTTCATCATCTAAATAGCGCATCCACTAGTTTCCCACATCCATGTTACAAGTTACATCTTCAAAATACTTGAATCGATTCATCAAACATGATTTTCCTTTCATAAATCAGTGATGGCTCTGTTTAATAATATCATGATTTTCTAAGTGCCCTTTGCCACTTACCTAATATTAGATTTGAACATTTTGCTGACAATTGATGTTAGGTTAACTGGCTTACAGTTCTCCGTCGTTTCTTTTCCTCCTTTCTTAAATGCTGGGCTCGTCTTTGGGAACTGTTCTAGAATCTAAGGAATTATGAAATGTCAAAATTGAAGCATCTACTATGTGAATAGCTACATATTTTAAAACCCAGGGATGCAGGAACAATAATTTCTCTAGTTTATTTCTTTATTTATTCTGGTTTATTTAAATTATTCACTTGGTTTCCCAATATTTCTGCAATGCTTTTTGTGTCTTTTAACCTGAAGACAAACACAAAGGGCCAGAATTGCGTAGTTAAGATGGGAAACAGGAGTTGAATCTGTTTATACTTTAGGAAGCTGCCTCTGTGGAAAACTGGAGTTTGGAACTGTACGGGGATTAGACCTTAAATGATGTAGAGACCGGTTTCCTTTTCAATTAAAGCTATGCGATGTAGGAATGGAGGTAGATTTCAGATATACGAGGCAATCATCACTGAGGCTTCTTTTCTGAATAAGGTTTGTACCAAAGTACTTCCACCACAGGGAAATTATATTTTATAACAGAGAGAAGATCTGTCTGCTTGAAAGAGAGAATAAAGATCTTTTTCTCGAGAATGGTGGGAGGAGGCCACTTTGTGTTTGGGGTAGTGTTATCTTCATGCCTCTCTTCCATCTCCTCTGGCCTCTTGTTGCCTTGTACCATGCCCCTCTTGTGCAAGCTACTATACTTCATTTGTAATGACCTTGATTTTAGAGGGTATAGTACCCATTTCCAGCTGTGCCTTTCCAATTTCTCAGATGGATACAATGTCCACTGATACAAAGCCTAACGGATGCAATCTTGAATCAGCAAAGTTCTTAATGCTTCAGACATCACATGACCTGTTATGGTCTGTTGCAACTTTATTTTAAAGTTAATAGCTCTTTAGCCTCTGAAAGGCATCAGCACTAACCTTTTTAAACTTTTCTGGCCTCTGAGATTGAACTCTGACATGGTCTCACCAGCCGACAGCTGATATAATTTAGAAGCTGTTGAACACTAGCTGTCCCAGGACAATTGTAGACATTTTCTAATCAACCTCTTCAGAGATGTTAGTACACACCCCTAGAGTGGGTGGGATTTGAACCCAGAACTTCTGGTTCAGAGGTTGGGAGATTATCTCAGTACAACAAGAATCTCACTCCCAGGACAATTCTAAGAGGTAGGAGAGTTGGACTTTCAACTAGTCCTTAATTTTAATTCAACAGTTTCAGAGTACAGGAGAGTTTGCAGGCTCATGATTTGTCTGCTATTTTTGAAGGACACCAGCCTTTATTCTGGCCCAAATCAACCTGCAAAACTCTGGTCCAAAGTATTTATTTCCACCATTTCTCCATTTCCCCATTACAAATCCCAGTTGTCTACCTCCAATGGGCTATGTTTACTTTCACTAATTTCTTTCTATTTACACACCAATAGAAATGGTTACAACATTTTTTAATGCCTTTTATAATCTTGCAGTCTATTTTCATTTTTTTGTTAACACCTTAAGCCTTTGTTCTGAATTCCAAAATCCTGCTAATCCTCAGGTTCCCTGCTCTTTTTTTGAACATTTTAAGCATTTTCCTTCAATCTAATGATAACTTTTCCTGTTAGTCATGGTCAGGTCTCCTTTCCGGTGGTTTTTTTTTTAATGAAAGGAATGTATACTTGTACAGAATATATACAATTGAAAGTTTTGGATGTTTTTCACTCCTTTAAGGCAGGAACAGACTTGGCTTTGTTGTGAATTGATCTCAAGACAAGGTCAGGACAAGTTTACTAGCCTCTCAGCTAAACTATGCGAAATAAACCTGGATGCTGATTTACAATTCAACGCAGAGTCACTTAAAGATCTGGAAGGTGGAGCAGATGAATGGTTTTTCTCACAGCTTTGCCCTTAGTCTGTGAGTCTGTTTATTTTTCTTCTGTATCAAGATTACCTCCACTGCAAAAAAGTAAGGGTCTGGTTTTTTTTCTGTTATCCAATTAACCATCCCCTTATGCAGCCAACACCAGACCTGTGTGCGTATGTTCCATGGCTGACCAGGAATATTATATGTGACTGTTTCTAACTATAGGTATTTAGATAAATAACACAGATTTTTTAAGTAATAGAGAACAACTGAGATAGAATATGAACCTGAGATTTTGGTTGGTAAGGGAAGAAAACTTGTTATTAGCATTTACAACAAATTTTGTTTTAACCAACACCTTCTGAACTGGCGCTCTTGATAAACCTTCAAAAATTATATACCTCAAATACTGCGATCTACCATGATATCCAAGTATTTATGCTATAAATAAAGTATAACAGTGATGTGTATACCCCCTGCATTACATTTCAATTAGTTACTGTGCATTCTACGTTCATTTATAGAAGTGTATTGATATTTTTACATAGATTTTTTGAAGAATGTTGATGTCTTGAAGCTTCACTTGGTCAAGGTTTACTGCAGTTATGTGTACCTCTTGGTTGTTTGGAATATTTGATAAGCCGACACATCGCTGGTCCTATAGATGCAGTTAATAAAAAGTTTGGTGTAAACTAAATGGACTGAAATAAGTTTAAACTTACTGTCTTCTGCAGTTAAGTAAATGATCACATCCAGCTCCGTAACTGCATGAAAGCTCACACATCTAAATCTTAGTAGTATAGTGCAGTTGAAACAAAGTGTAAATATGAGAAACAAAAACAAAGTTGCTGGAAAAACTCAGCAGGTCTGGCAGCATCTGTGAAGGAAAAAAACGGAGTTAATGTTTCAGGTCCGGTGACCTTTCCTCAGACCTGGAGGAAGTTCTGAGGAAGGGTCACCAGACCCGAAACGTTAACTCTGTTTATTCCTTCACAGATGCTACCAAACCTGCTGAGCTTTTCTAGCAACTTTGTTTTTGTTCCTGATTTACAGCATCCACAGTTCTTTCGGTTTTTATTTAGTGTATGGTGAAGTGGAAAGTAACACATGCTTTTCTTTTCACTAACTTTGTCAGCCTCCAGGTGAGTACCAGTTCATAAATTGCATTGGAAGAGACTGATACCTAATAGAAATTTGAATCTGCATACAGAGAGCTGGGAAAAAAGCTGATTGATTTATTTCTTAAACTTAAAAATCTACTTGCAGAACCTGAGTCCTCTTCCTACCTGTATCATTGGTTCCAGCATGGACCATGACCTCCAGCTGTTAGCTCTCCTCCAAAAAGATGCCCTGCAACCTCATTGACCCTGACACCAGGGAGGCAATACATCATTCTGGAGTCACATTTACCTGCAGAAACGTTTGTTTTATTCCTTATCACTCTTCTTCTTACCTTTCTGTAAAGCTTCATTGTCTGTGGTACCTCAGACTTGGCTCTATCTGGATCAGAAGGGCCTAGGCATATATCTTCATAAGGAGGTTGAATATGTACAAGGCACTAGTTCCACTTTAGCTGGAACATCAGACTTAGAAAAGAAGTGAAAGTATTGGAGAGAGTGCAGAACATATTTACAAGGGTTCCAGGGTGAAGAATTTCGGGTATGAAAGTTGAAAAGCTAGGGCTGTTGTTCTTTGAAAGTAAAAAGTTGTGACGAGATTTGTTTGAAGTTCCAAGTCATTAGGGGTCTGGGCAGAGTTAATGAGGAGAAAATGGTCCCACTCATAAAAGGATTGAGAGAAAAAGAGAGCAGATTTTAAGGATTTAGTGAAAAACAGAAGTAATCTGAAGAAAAGCATCTTCTCACAGTGAGTGTTTATGATCTGGAATGTACTGACAGAGTAAGTGTGGTGGTGGCAGGTTGGGTTGAGGCATTCAACAGGGTATTAATTTGCTACTTGAAAAGGAATAATGTGCAAGGTTACAGGGGTAAGGCAGGAGAATGGTGTAAAGTGAGACGCTCATTTGGAGAGCCAGCAAAGACCAGTTAGGCTAAATGTCTATCTACACTGTAACAATTTTGTGATTTGGCCAATCTGCATGATGATTAAAATTATCCATGATTGCTGTTTTACCAATTGCATGAGTCCTTAATTTCCTGATGCACACTGCTTGGGGACCTATAAACAACTCCCACCAAAATTTCCTGCTGATAATGTTGGATGAAAAGGATATGAACAGCTCATACAGGGCACAAACATGACATAATCCAGTTGAGTCAAATTGCTTTTGTTTGCAGTGCATGAGTCCATGTTTCTGAACATCTTTTGCTTCAAGTAAGCAATGCTGTCTTACAAAATTGACTAGTTGTCCTAATTTGCTGAACTTTTACCAGAAGGTGCAGAATGAAAAGTGAGATGGCAAGATGTTTAGTATTCAGGAAACTTAGAAGTAAGCATTCCTCAAGAGTCCTCCAATTTTTACTCATAAGTCATTATTGCTTTTGTTCTCTAGGTTTCCCTGCCCATAACCAGGCTAAAAAGCTTGAGGTGTGACTCAAATCTGCAGTCACTGTAGCTTGAAAGCTGGTAGGTCTAGTAAGCAACTAGGCGAGGTTGTGGGAGTGTTTGATTGGTCATGGGGGTTTTGTTCATGGTAAGGACCATTTTGGTGTGGTGTGTGAGGCGTTGTATAAAATGGTCAGAAGTGAAGGTCATGCTCATTAGAAGAACTGATTGTGTGGTAAACTGACCAGGTTGTAATGTGTGGACGAATTTTCTCCAAAGCTTTATGAACTGGAGGGTAGGGCTTTTGCTTCCTCTTTTTCCTTACTGATGCTGTAAAGGGAATCCTGTGCTTTTGACTTCCTTACATCTGTTGAGTATCCTGAGGCAAGGAAACCTAACTGACAATGTTTACAAAAAAAAATTTTTTAAAGGGAGATGTGTAGCCTCTTTGTAATTCAAAGGGTGATCCTTTTCCTGTAAGTGAATTGGTTGCTCATTTCACATCCTGCATCTGGCAAAAAACATTAGTGAGCAGGATTGTGGTAGTTTGCACTCCTGTTTCAATCATCTTTGAATTTTTAAACTTTCTGGCCTGACTCCAATACACCTACTTTGCGAATTGAATTCAGCTCTAAGTAACTCTGTGTAAGACTGTATAAAACAGTTCTGAAGAAGGGTCACTGGACCCGAAGCACAGTTTCTCCACAGATGCTGCCAGGCCTAATGACTTTTTACAATTGTTGTTTTTGTTTCTGTGTAAGACTGTACTGTTTCTTCAAAGTACCTTCCCTTTGTGACTCTAATTTGGGAGAATAATTTTATAGTTTTATTTCAGTCCTCTTAACAACTTTCCTTTACGGAGATCACACTTTTAAAAAGTAGTTGAATTTTACAATCTTGTCAGTCAACCCTTAAAAACAACATAGCATAATATTCTTAAACGACATAACAAGGCAAATATCAAATTGTAGCATTGTGAACACTTTCAAAGACTGTTGTTTGTTGACTAATACAATTTGGTGAACTATATGGTTTCCTACTTTCCACCAATATTTGGAAGCATTACTGTTTCCACAAAGGATTATAGACAGATTTCCTAGGTTAACCATGCCTTCAGTGACATCTACATTAAATATTTCCAAAAATGGTAAATTAATGCAAAAATAAAATGAAGAGAAGTTTTTGTAATCATCCAGAATCTATTATTTGTCTACAATATACTCTCATCATGATGTATGACTCCGCTGATGGAGAAAAAAATCTACAGGAAATTAGTTTCGGGTACTGTTACATTTTCATCACTCTGTCATGCATTTACCACTCCCAGCAAGTTTTGATAAATAGAAATCTTGAAATATTTATTTATGGCAGATAATCCTGTTTAATGTAGTAATTTACCTCTCAACCAGCCTAATATAAATACTTAGTCCTCAGCTGTTATACACAGTGGTATTAGACACCATCATGCTAATCTTTTTGTTTTATGGGAAGTGTCTTTTTCCCTGGGAAATCAATGGTGCAGTGCTGGTGTTGGTTATGCTGGATGCATTTTGCTGAGGGCTGTAGATGCATATAGAGGATATGGCAAATCTATTCTACATCATTACGGTGGACATTAATCTATGCATACAACTGAAATAAAAACAAAGCTCAGGAAATACTGTACATGCCAGGCAACACCTAGGGAGAGAAAGTTGATATTTTGAGTTGAAAATTGACAGCTATCAAGCAGCATTTATTCAGTACTATCATGCTCAATGATGCTCAGTTTGAAATGCAGATGCTGGAAATCTAAAACAAAAATATGATGAAGGGTCACTGGACTTGGAATGCTAACTCTGTTTTTCTTGCAACAGTTTATGCTAGACCTGCTGAGTTTCTCCAATACTATCTGATTTTGCAGCTAATTGGCACCCCATCAAACACCTTCAATATTCATTCCCTCCAGCACTGACATACAGCAGTAGCAATGTGTACAATACAAGATGCACTATAACAACTAACTAATACTCCTTGGACAACACCTTCCAAACACAAAACCTGTGTCATCTAGAAGAACCAGGGCAGCAGATGCAGGGGAATGCCAACACCACTTGAAAACACTACCTCAAGTCACATACCATCCTGACTTGGAACTACATTACCATTCCTTAACTGTTGCTGGGTCAGAATCTTGGAACTCTCTTCCTTACAGCACTGTCAGTGTTCCTACACCACGTGAACTGCAGCAGTTATGAAGGCAGCTTACCAGCACTTTCTCAAGGGCAATTAAGAACAGACAATAAATGTTGACCTAGCCAATAAATTATCTTCAACTATTTTCTGGTTATTTTCTTCTTCATTTCTACTAACTCTGGTTGCATTAATGCGATTTTTAATGTTTTTCAGTATCATAAAGAGGCTGAAGTCTATGTAGAGTGATGGGGCATGTGATTTAGGACTTATCCAGACTTCAAGGTTTCTGTCTATTCACTTGCTGCTGGATGGAGGTGTAGTAGTTTGCTGGCAGCATTATACAATGAATGGACAGAGCAGAAACAAAGCAGAGCAAGCTGCTAGGAGCAGGAGAATGGGTAGTGGGGGAAGACCTCTCAACAAAATCCATATCCACTTGGGTTGATCAGGGAGTAAATCACCTAATTGAAAAGAGGTGAGAATTACTTTATCAGATATCCTCCTTTCACAAAAGGACATAGACTTCTGGCACCTGCTTCTTGCACAACTACAAATTCCAAGCAGAGTGAGGACAGTATTGCCAGTGACTGAGGACGACTCTCACTGTGAACATTTGTGTTTCTCGCTCTATCCAGGTAAAACAAATGGAGCAAATACAAAGCTTCTGAAGATTGTTGGTGTTGTTAGCAAAATGAGACCCTCTTGCTCTGCAGGAAGAAGAGAGCAAGGTTCTGCAACCAAGTTTTGAATGATAAGATGAGAAGCCTGCTTGTGAAAGAGGCCTATTTGCATTGCTGTATCATTAATGCCTAATCTCACTTTCATTACAGTAGTTTCCTATTCTTTACTTGCCAGAGAGAAACTTAATGGTAACAGTTTTCAACATAAAAGTCTGAGCAGCTACCTGGTGGGTCCTGCTCCTCTGGACTTCCATCTTGGACTGCAGTCCCCCAGATCTCAGAGTGTGCCCGATGGGCAGTGACTGCATGCACCTCTGTCCACAGATGTGGGCATCAGACATGCACCAGCTTCACACATCATGGAGCTTCTCTGATGCACTTACAAGACTGTGTTTTTTAATTCACTCATGGGACATGGGCATCGCTGGTTGGGTCAGCATTTATTGCCCATCCCTCATTGCCCTTGAGAAGGTGGTAGTGAACTCCCTTCTTGAACTGCTACCGTCCATTTGCTGTAGGTAGAACCCACAATGTCATTAGGGAGGGAGTTTGAAGATTTTGACCCAGCAACACTGAAGGAACGGTGATATATTTCCAAATCAGGATGGTGAGACGTTTGGAGGAGAACTTGCGGGTGGTAGTGTTCCCATGTATCTGCTGCCCTTGTTCTTCTAGATTGAAGTGATCTTGGTTCTGAAAGGTGCTGTCTAAGGATCTTTGGTGAATTTCTGCAGTGCATCTTGTGGATAGTACACACTGTTGCTACTCAGCATCAGTGGTGAAGGGAGTGGATGTTTATGAATGTGGTGCCAATCAAACGTGCTGCATTGTCCTAGATAGTGTCAAGCTTCTTGACTGTTGTTGGGGCTGCACTCATCCAGGCAAGTGGGGAGTATTCCATCACACTCCTGGCTTGTGCCTTGTAGATGGTGGACAGGCTCTGGGGAGTCAGGAGGTAAGTTACTCACCGCAGTACCCCTGCCCTCTGACCTACTCTTGTAGCCATTGTGTTTATGTGGTGAGTCCAGTTGAGTTTCTAGTGAATGTTAATCACCAGGATGTTGACATTTGGGGATTCAGTGACAGTAACAGCATTGAATATTGAGGAGTGGCGGTCATTGCCTGTCATATATGTGGCATGATCATTACTTGCCACTTGTCAGCTCAAGCCTAGATATTGTCCAGATCTTATTGCATTTGAACATTGGCTGCTTCATTATCTGAGGAGTTGTGAATGATGCTGAACATTGTACAATTATTGGCACAATGGAGCACAAATCATCGGTACTATTGCTGAAATGTTGTCACAGCCAATACCATTTGCAGTATCCAATCAACGCCTCCAATCATATCCTGATATCACATGGAGTGAATCGAATTGGTTAAAGCCTGGCCTCTGAGATGCTTGGGACCACTGGAGGAGGCAAAGATGGATCACTTACTTGACACTTCTGGCTGAAGATTATTATGAATGCTTCAACATTATATTTTGCACAAGAGACGATGGGCTCTTTCATCAATGAGAATGGGAATATTTGTGGAGACTCCTCCTCCAGTGGGTTGTTTAATTATTCACCACCCATTCATGACTGGTTGTGGCAGGACTGCAGAGCTTAGATCTGATCTGTTTGCTGTGGGCTCGCAAAGCTCTGTCTATCATATGTTGGTTATGCTGTTTGGTGTGCAAACAGTCCTGTTTGGTAGCGTCATTAGGCTGGCACCTCATTTTTTAAGTATGCCTGGTGCAATTTCTGGCATGCCCTCCTGCACTCTCCATTGAACCAGGGTTGAACTCCTGGCTTGATGGTAATGGTTGAATGGGTGATATGCTGGGCCTTGAAGTTACACATTGTGTTGGAGTATAATCCTGCTGCTGTTATGGCCCATAGCGCCTCATGGATGCCCAGTCTTGAGTTGCTAGATCTGTTCAAAGTCTTTAAGGGCAGAACAGTGGTTAACACTGCTGCCTCACAGCCCCAGGGACACAGGTTTGATTCCAGCCTCAGGTGGCAATCTGTGTGTAGTTTGTACGCTCCATCCCATATCTGCACGGGTTTCCTCCAGGTGCTCCAGTTTCCTCCCAAAGTCCAAAGATGTGCCAATTAGGTGGTTTGGCCGTGGTAAAAGTTGCCCAATAGATTCCAGGGAGGTGTAAGCTAGGTGGATTAGCCACAGTAAATGTGGGGTTACAGGAATAAAGTGGGATGTTCTCTGGAGGGTTTGTGTAGACTCGATGGGCTATATGGCCTCTATCTGCATGGTAGGGATTCTATGGTTCCGTCCCATGTAGCATAATGATAGTGCAAGGGCAAGGGCAAGGAAACCTTCTGCTGATTGCCATGTACTATCCTCCCTCAGCTGGTGAATCAGTACTCCTCCATGATGAACAATACTTGGAGGAATTACTGAGAGTGGCAAGAGTGCACATTGTACTTTGGGTGGGGAATTTCAATGGCCACCACTAAGCGTAGCTCAGCAGCAACACTACTGGTTGAGCTGGTCAGGTCCTATAAGACATAGCTGCTAGACTGGGTCTGCCACAGGTGGTGAAGGAACTAACAAGAGAAAAACATACTTGAGCTAATCTTCACCAATCTGCTGCCTGCAGATGCATCTGTCCATGCATCAATAAGAGTAACCAGTCCTTGTGGAGATGAAGTCCCACATTCACATTGAGAATACCCGCATTGTATTGTGTGGCACTATCACAATGCTACATGGGAAAGAATCACAGAATCCCTACCGTGCAGATAGAGGCCATATAGCCCATTGAGTCTGCACAAACCCTCCAGAGAACATCCCACTCTATTCCTGTAACCCCTCAGTTACTGTGGCTAATCCACCTAGCTTTCACTTCCTACTGTGGGAGGAAGTGGAGCACCCAGAGGAAGCCCATGCAGATATGGGATGGAGCATACAAACTCCACACAGATAGCCGCCTGAGGCTGGAATCAAACCTGGGTCCCTGCACTTAAATTTTATTTAAAGATTTAGGACACTAATACCCAAGTTTGTTTAAATCTGCTGGGACCTTTCATATCCCAAATCTGTTCAAATCTGTTCAGATCCATTCAAATCTGTTCCAATCCATTCAGATCCATTCGAATCTGTTCAGATCCATCAAATCCATTCAAATCCATCTAAATCCGTCCAAATTCCGGACACGAGCTCCCAATCTGTTAATAAAGCAAAGGTCTAGCCCCCCCGAGAAATAAAATCAAAGCACCTAAAGAGGAGCGCCTCACCCAATAACCTGCAAAAGGAGTGTGAAAAGTAGTTAATAAAATAAACCCCTGACAATTACTTTACCTTTGCCTGTGAGAGCCCGCGAATCTCTCTTGCAAGCTGAGATCCGTTAACGCTAGCAGATGGCAGTTAGTTCTCTTGATTTTCCAACTGCCCTCTCCTTTTATACCCCTGATGACATATCAATTTCTTACAATAGGATTGGTCTTGTGATGCCAAACCATCAGATTTAAATTTAATTGGTTTTTGATATCTAAGTAGCTGATTCAAATCGATTGGCTAAAATCAAGATTTGTTGTCTTGATAACAAAACAAAACTGCTGCTTGGCCTGCTAACTGTACGGCCTTTTGATAAAAATGTTTCAATTCAAGGGCTCTCTGTGTACCTGCAAACCCACAAACTGCTGCACACAGGCATTTTGTTTAAATCTCTAAGCATAGAAAAAGTAAAATCTTTTAAAGGGACCACATAATGCTTTCTCCCTTAGCATTTTACAAAAAACAACATTTTACAAACATCAAATTCTACCTTGCTGCCTCCCAATCCACAAGTACTGTACCCAACTTTGCAACACATTGATCACAGACTCCAGAACCAAGAATCCCAGTTTAAGGATATGAATTAGGCCATTTAGAACTGAGATGAGGAGGAATCTCTTCATCTGGAGAGTGGGATCCTGTGGAAGTTTTGGCCACAGAGAGCAGCTGAGGACAAAAAATGGAATGTTTTCAAGGAGTTAGATGTAGTTCTTAGGACTAAAGTAATTACAAGGTATGTGGAGAAAGCAGGAATAAGATGTTGAGTTGGATGATCTGTCATGGTCATATTGAATAGTGGAGCAGCTCAAGGAGCCAAATGCTCTACTATTGTTCCTATTTTCAATGTTTCTATATTTCTAATAATCTACCCCTGCTCCTATTTACCTGAACACACACGAAAGGCAAACTTCCAGATGCTCTGGCCTCCATTGCCATTTGGCATTAAGGTTGATTACACTTTCATTATCCTAGCTGTATGTTTTCTCGTGTATATATACATTACTAATGGCCTCACAAGACAGCCCCGGTCTTGGCACTTACCCTTGTAGGTTGGAGCAGGTTTGACTTGCTTCCTGCAATGGACCTAGGTTCAGCACAAGACTCCACAGTTGCTCACCTCCTTTGCCACCTCTGTCCAGGCTGCTATGGTATGGCAGATGAGCCTTCTTCTGCCATCTTCAGGAAAGATCACCTACTGCACTTCTCTGACAGTTTGGGGAAGATGGAGAAAGGTATTACAGACATGTGGGGCTGCTCTGCTGTAACAGTCTGACATTTCATCAAATAATGTGGCAC
This sequence comes from Rhincodon typus, assembly GCF_021869965.1. NCBI lineage: Eukaryota > Metazoa > Chordata > Chondrichthyes > Orectolobiformes > Rhincodontidae > Rhincodon > Rhincodon typus. The sequence continues at coordinate 78,928,671 of NC_063334.1, read as the reverse complement.
ACCCGATCAATGGAACAACCTAGTAGTGACAGACTCCCACCTGAAGTGAACAACAGATTCTTTAACAGGTCTCATTGTCAGCTAGTGGCTATTTTGCCAATAAAATTCTCCCTTGCCACAAAATCACACGTTTTCCATGCATTCTGCTGGCACTTCAAATTTTAATTACAATTGAATGAGAAAGGGGTCTCAAGAGAGAAAACAGATGCAGTGTACATAGCATCAGGAAAGATAGCCTGCTGACAAAATGCTGACCATGTTATTAGTTAGATTCATTTTCAGTTTGAAGAATGTTGTGCCATGATTTGCTTGGAGTCCAAGCTGATAACAACATGGTGAAGGCAGTAGGGTATCTGGAACCTTTGTGGATAACAGGGTCACAAGTGCATATCTTTATACAGTGAGATGTGTGAGTAGGGAAAGAATCAGAGGAGTAACAGGGAATAAAACAGAGTGAAATTAATGATCATTTTCCAAGGAATGGCAATTTCAAATAGATTAGGGAAGGGGTGGGTTGTGTGTTTTGACATTTCGGCAGGTCAGAAGGAAAATGGGTATTATCATTTTGGGATGTGTATAAGAGGATAACATCCCCCTTCCTTTCTGCCATTTCAAAAACTATTTTTAAAAAATGGTCTGGTCATTTTCACCCAGTGATTCACATCAACCAGTTTATGGCATGGGCAGAGTAATGGTGAGATCAACTGAGCTTTTAAAAAACTCAATTGTTTTAATTATTTTCTCATGGGATGTGGCTATCAATGGCTGGGCCAGTATTTATTGTCCATCCTTAGATGCCTCGAGAAGGTGGTGCTGAGTTGCTTTCTGATTTCAGTGCCCACCCACCCTCCCTATAATGGAAGCAAGCTTTCAGATGGTGAGCTGTCTATTTTACACACTTACAAACACCCCCAGCTTCCAATCCCCACCTCAGCTGAAATCACACCAAGCAGTGGCAAATAATATGCAGCCCAGGCTACTTGCTGGGATGAATTCAATGGGCAATTAGTATCAAAATATAACAAGGTCTTAAAAATAGCAAGAACACTAAGGATGAGGTACATTTGTGTGAAGAAACTGCAGATTGACATTAATCAACCAGCATGTTCTGGTGATTTGCAATTAGCAGCAGATCTCCTAATCTCCTGAATTTCCTGACCGATTTTTTTGCATTAATAACGGTGTGTGTCCTTAATATATTTAATTTTCCGGCAAGATCTGATCCATAATATTCAAATTATTTGAGTGTGCTCCAAATAAAAGCTCAGGATGTAATGAATTGGTTTATAACATTTTAGATGAAGAAAATTTTTATCAAAAACTGTCTGGTCCTATCATTTGACCTTTGGTTCCACCATTGCTTTGTTACCTTGTGGACTAAGTGAGAGGAGGACATGGTCATGGTGCATTAGAAATTTGAGTGAATCTGATTAAGTAAGCCAGAAATGAATATTGGTATCGGCATTTACCGCATGTTTTGGCAACAATTTACTACAATTAGGCTGCTGAAAAATATTTTTTTCTAGGATTTTGAGATTAAAAATTATTTGAAAAGTTATGTCACGTTGTAAAATTGATATGGAAGATATATCTGTGAATGTATGGCTCTATTTTCACCGATATTTCTCCACAAATATTATAAATCATCATTACTCGGTCCATTGATTTTATTAACATTAATCAAATCACTTGAGAAAACAATTTTATGTGCAACCAGCAGGTTCATAATGCACTCAGTATAATCTTAGTTAAAGAAAGTACTAATATTTATTATGATGGATGAAACAGTCAGCATTTTAAAGATTTGTACCCCTGTCATGACTCAGTTGGCAGCACACTTGCCTTCGATTCACAAGGTTGTGCATTCAAGTCAAAGGTTAACAATCTAGTTGTGGTACTGAAGGAGCACTGCATTGTTTGAGGGGCCATCATTCAGTTGAGACATTTAATGAATACTGTCTGACTTGTGAGCTGGTTCTGTAAGAATCTGTGGCAATCCATGGGAGGTATCCCCAGGATGATGACCACATTTGCCTCTCAATCAACATCGCAAAAACAGATAACTAGATCTTGATCCTGCTGATATTTTTGAGAGTTTTCAACATTGAATGAGTTAACAGTGACTACAAAAGTACTTCAATGGCTGTAAAAAAATTAGGCACTTGGAGTACAACAAACAATTTTCTAAAAGTTTCTGTAATAAATCCATCTATTCATATGTGTCATCCATATTTTGTTACATCTCTATGGGTTAGCGTGCTGGAAATCAACCCAAGGTTATCATAAAAGTAAAAGATTTTGAAAAGTACGTAGAATTCTGCAATTTGCCTGTCTTTTAGACACAGGTTCATGGACTGGGTTTCTGTGCTTAACAAGAATTACTATTTACTGTAAGTAAATGCACACTAACTACAGATAGACAGTTATGAACCATCAGCATATAACTCTATCTGGTAAAACACTAATCCTTTATAAACTTCCCCTTGCACCCATTCACACAGACAGGAAAAGAAATGGATATTATAAACAGAGGGAATCCTGGAAAAGCAGTTCTGTTTTCTCTGTTCACAAAACCTGCTCAAATTGTTCCTGTGCTGATCAGAACACAGCTTCTCATAGTTTTCCTGTTCCGGATGCCCTTACTGGTTTTCAAAAGGCTCGTTCACTCTAATAAAAATGGTCTCTGGCTTATTAACAAAAAGTCCCAACTTGCAGCAACTGCAGACAGGAAGATAAATTGTTTTTTATCAAGCTTAAAATGGCTTTTACTGAGGAGAAGAAAGAGAGATCCTGAGCTAGTGAAGATCTAATGACTTCCCTCTATTTTGTTGACAACCTCAAGCTCTCCAGCTATCTGAGAACCAGTCATGTAATTGTGGGCAGGCAGCAAGGCTTCTTCATCAATACCTGGTTGCAAGTCAACTGACTACTAAAGCTCAACTTGTACATTTCTCTTTGGCTCTAGCTCAACTACAAGTTATATTTCCACACTGCTGGAACTAAAAGCTGTGTAAACAGTGTTTACAATGATTGTCAAGTTACTTACTAGAGTCATAGAGTCATAGTGATGGACAGCATGGAAACAGACTGTTCGGTCCAACCAGTTCATGCTGACCAGGTATCCTAAATTCATCAAGTCCTGTTTGCCAGCATTTGGCCCATATCCCTGTAACCCCTTTCTATTCATGTACTCACCCAGATGCCTTTTAAATGTTGTAATCGTACCAGCCTCCACCACTTCCTCTGGCAGCTCATTCCGTGCATGCACCACCCTCTGCATGAAAAATCTACACCTTAGGTCCCTTTTAAATTTTTCCCCCCTCACCTTAAAGCTATGCCCTCTAGTTTTGGACTCCCCCACCCTGGGAAAAAGACCTTGGCTATTCACCCTATCCATGCCCCCTCAGGATTTTATAAACTTCTATTAGGTTACCCCTAAACCCCCTGACATTCCAGGGAAAGTCATGAAACGATCCTTCAAAATGCTTTAAGATACTGATCTCTCCAACTTACTGGTACACATTGGAGGAACACCACTTGACATTCCAGAACTTCTAATTTTCAACTAAAGAAAATAACAATATAAGAAATAGTAAGCCATTCAACCCCTCTTAAATTGTAATCACCCATAACAATTGAAATGCCCATTTTATGCACCTCCGCTTTTTCACTATACATATTTTGACCTATGGTGAGGCAAGGGTTTGCAGGGGTGGGGGGTGGGAGCGGTGATGGGGGGTGTATAGATGGCACCTGCCCATGACTTCTTTTCTTGCTGTTCCTTATTTCCACCTAAACTAATTTCACAAAATGATCTATTGCATCTAAAGAATGATGCTACCTGTTATCCTCATGAAAGCTGATTTTATGCTTTTCCCCGATGCTCAGCAAACAGATGTAAATCATTACAGGTAGGTCTGGCTGGAATCAGATAATGGCACCAGACAAAACCATGTGATGTTGGCATCTTCGCCCAACCTTTCCACCTTTCAGCCCACCCCGTCACATGATTCAGCTGGCCGCATATACAGGGACCATCAACTAGCTGTCCACCACACGATTACAGTCAAGTGGCCACTTCTGCTCCCTGCTTCATTGTCACAACTTCCAGATCCACGATCGGTGTAGTGATTGTAACAAAGTCAGCTAAGTGGATCTCATAGAGTAGCAGTTCCCTGATTGGAGCTCTTAATCTGGTCCAATCAGGGAGGCCTGGCTGACAGATATAATCAGGAGTGTCAGGGGTTCTGTTCACTCTAGCAACTGGCTCTGAACTAGCTGTGTCAGTGTCATGCATGTGTAAATAAAGGGTGACTTGGTGACAGAATACCAGCCTTCATGGAGTTATTTCAGTTGGAATGTATGCCACTCATGTTAAAATCTGTGTATTGTTCCAATATGTAGTAGCTGTGTAATGCATCTTTTCCAAAGACGGAGGTGACAGTTACAGAACAATCAATTGGCTAGAGCACCAAGCCAAGGTATCTCTCTGATTTTCTCAAGGAAATCAGTAGCTATGGATGGGGAAGATTGCATATTACAAATAGGTCATGTGTTCAAATAATTGGGCACAATTGAGTAGTGAAAGTATCATTGTTGCTTCCTGGAAAATTACTGGATTAGGAAAGATGAAATTTTTATGCTTGGACATCACCTCACCTCATTTGAGTTCAAAAACCTTTCTGATCACGAAGGATATATGGTTGAGACTGGATATGTACCGTGTTCAACTCATTACCATCAAGAAAATGTTATAAGATGGTAAAAGTTGTTTGTATCAAGTTCTGGTAATATTTTATATCACAGGAAAGTGATAACCTCTACAAGCATCATTGACACAGGTTGGTATTGAAATTGGCAGATATCTTTTTGGTGGCTTAAAGTATGAAACCTTTTGTAACTTTGGGTTTGATAGGAAACCCATCCCTGTGATAATGTTTGTGAAGCAGATGACAATGACAGTTTGTGAAACAGATGTAGCAATGTTGTTACTGTGATACAATACCTGATTAACTCAGCTCACCAATACTGTTAGTCCCTCCTGAACTCCTTTTCTTCACTTCAATTACCCAGTGTGTTCAGAACACTGAAAAGATTGCCATTCTCTATATTTTGTAAAGTGCCATGTCAAAGTAAACAGCAAAGAAGAATGATTATAAAGTTTTATCAGGGAAAGAAAACTAAAATTCAACATTGGAGGTCTATTCATTAAAATTAACTAATGTATTGAACAAAATAAATCAATGGGAAAAACTGCTGTGAGTTTTGTCTCCAAAAATGTAACTTTACCTGAGGCAGTTACAAAGAGAAGTATGCTTTCAATAATGTGCCATGCTCCAAATAATCCCAGTAAGATTATGTTGAGACCTTTAAAGCCTCAGGCCACATGCTACAATGTAGTGATGATATTATGGAACAAAGAACAGTACATCATAGGAACAGGCCCTTCAGCCCTCCAAGGCTGCTCCAACGCATTTGGCCCTTCCATACTAAAATTGTCTTCACTTACAAGATCCGTATCCCTCTATTCCCTTCCTATTCATGTATTTGTCCAGGTGTTTATTGAATGCTGCTATTGTATCTTACTCCACCACTTCCTCTGGCAACGTTTTCCAGGCACTTATGACCCTCTGTGTGAAAAACTTGCCTCGCACATCTCTTTTAAACTTCCCTGCTCGCAACTTGAACCTGTGTCCCCTAGTAATTGACCCCTTCACCCTGGGAAAAAGCCTCTTACTTTCCACTCTATCCATGCCATTCACAATCTTATAAACTTCTATCAGGTCGCCCCTCAGCCTTCTGCATTCCAGAAAAGACAAACCCAAGCTATCCAACTTTTCTTTGTAACTAAAATCCTCCATACAAGGCAACATCCTGGTAAACGTTTTCTGTCCCCTCTCCAAAGCATCCACATCTTTCTGGCAGTGTGGTGACCAGAGCCGTACAGAATATTCCAAGTGTGGCCTAATTAAAGTTCTATAAAGCTGCAACATAACTTGCCTATCCTAATACTCAATGCCCCTTCCAATGAAGACAAGCATGCCATAAGCCTTTTGTACTATCCTTATCTGCCTGCGCTGAATGAACATGTCTCTTAAATGTATCACGGCTGTGAGACAAACACATCAATAATGAGTTGCCAAAAAATTTCAACTGACCTGCCCCACAAGGCTGTGCACTCAGCCCTAGACTATACTCCTTATACACTCAGGATTGTGTGGTCGGATTGAGCTGTAACTCCATTTACATATTTGCTGATGACACTAGCGTAATGAGTTGAATCTCAAGCAACGACGAGACAGAGTACAGGAAGGAGATGGATAGCTTAATGGCATGGTGTAAAGACAACAATCTTTCCCTCAATGTCAGCAAAATGAAGCAACTGATCATCGACTTCAGGAAGTGGAGTGGATTACACACTCCTGTCCGTATCAATGGTGTTGAGGTGGAGGTGGTCACGAGCTTCAAGTTCTGAGGAGTAAATATCACCAACAATCTATCCTTGTCCATCCACGTCAACGCTACAGTCAAGAAAGCACATCAACCCCTCTACTTCCTTGGAAGGCTAAGGAAATTTGGCATGTCCCCAATAACTCTTACTAATTTTTATTGATGCACCATAGAAACATTGTATCCAGATGCCTCACAACTTGCTCTGCCCAAAACCACAAGACATTATAGAGAACTGTGAACAGAGCCCAGACTATCATGAAAACCAGCTTTCAGTTCATTGACTTCATCTACACTTTCCACTGCCTCAGGAAAGCAACCAAAATTATCAAAACCACCTTCCACCCCGGTTATACTCTTTTCCACCCTCTTCCATCGGGCAGAAGATACAAAAATTTGAAAACATGTACCAACAGATTTAAGAACAGCTTCTTCCCTGCTGTTATCAGACTTAAAAATGGACCTCTCATATATTAGAGTTGATCTTTCTCCGCACCTTCTCTTTAGCTATAACACTATTCTGCATTCTGTTCTATTACCCTCATATACTTATGTAAGGTATGATTTGTCTGGTTAGCATGCAATACAATACTTTTCATTCTATCTTGATACATGTGACAATAATAAATCAAATCAAAAACATTTAAGAAGTTTGATTCACCACTAAACTTCAAGACTTTTGCTGACCAAAAGCTTTACAATATATTTTAATCTTCAAGTAAGATCGCATAGTTGAAACTGCATCCAAGATAAAGACAACAGAGAATTGTTAAACATCCCTGTTGACCTGCCTGTACCAACCATAAACAGTTTTGTCCTTGAAAACGTACCCTATTAGCTCTGCAATTTATTTTTTGAGCTTTTCTCTGAATAAGAATGTTGGTACAGAGAGAACTTTTTCTGAACTAATGTAAGGGCTTCGAAAGAAATTTAACTACTAATTACCTTTGATGATTTGACATTTTGGACAATCGGTTTATTTTACTTTTTCCAATGTAATAAAACTGCAGTGAGCTGGGCTATTTCACATTAAAGGTAAGGGCAGGGAAATGGGTCATGCAGTAATGCCATAGACACTGGTTTCCATAAAATCCTTCACTGACTGACAGTTTTTTCACCTTCTTGCTGTTTTTAATTAAATCGTAGAAAGGTGAAATACCCACACAATCTGTGGTGCAATCATAACAGAACAATTTTTAATTAAATGCTGATAAAGGATGTCAAACTTAACAAGGAGGTACAGGAAGCAATTAGGAAAGCAATTGGTATGTTTGCCTTTGTTGCAAAGGGATTGATGTACAAAAGTAAGGAAGTCTTTGTACAGCAATTGTACAAGGCTTTGAAACTACACCTGGAGTCTTTGTGCAGTTTTTATCTCTATGCCTGAGAAGGGCATGCTTGCTTTAGAGAGAGTAACAGAGGTACTTACTTGATTGATTCCCAGGTTGAGAGAGTGTTCTTTGAGGGGATATTGTCTGGAATCAATCTCTATTCGCTGGAGTTCAGAAGAAAGATTTGTGTAAGTTTCTTGGAAAGGTTGACAATATAGATTCTGAGAGAATCCAGAGACTGAGAGTTTCCTCCAATAAAAGCAAAATACTGTGGATGTATAAAAACAGAAAACTGCTGGTGAGACAGAGCAGCGTCTGTGGAGAGAGAAAAATGGAGCTAACGTTTTGAGTACAATATTCTTGCTTTGAATTTGCCAGAAGCTGTTTCCCCTGCCTGAAACATTTAGAACTAGGTGTCATCATCTCAGGCTAAAGGGCCAGCAACTTTCAACTGAGTTGAGAAGAAATATCTTCACTTAGAGCACTATAAATCTGAAGAATTCTCTACCTCATAGTATGTGTGAGCCAAATTGTTCACTCTTTTCAAGACTGAGATTAATAGATTTTTGAGCATTAAAAGAAAATTAAGGATTTCAAAACAGGGCTGGAAAGTGGAGTTGAGGGCAAAGTTCAAAAATGAACTCACAGCAAAACAAAGCTGACCTGGTATGCCAACTAAATGCAAATTGCTATTGCCATACAGTGACTGGACAGTTGACAGTTGGGACTTCAAATTATTTGTTAAATTCACATCATGATTAATGATAACTGAAATATGTAGTGCACAAAATTGTGAAGTGGAATGGACTGGAAAAGGTTTGAGTGAAGTATAAATTATTTCAGTCGTAATCGTTAGACATTTTCCATTATGATGGGATGATATGTCCTGAAGGTCAAAGGACAATGACTCAGAACTACAATTTAATTTGTGTGCATTCACTTGCCGAAAACATTAGTGATAGATGACCCATGTCCACTCACTGAGGCTTCCTTTGCCCTGAAGAACATCAATTAATTTCATCCAACCACATAATGTACTTGCAGTGAAAAAGTAAAAGCATTTTCATTTATACTGAAAAATCACTCCTTAAAATGTTTTCCATTTAATGTTTCACAAACTGCTCTTCAAGATAGTTTCTTTGATTGAAAGGTCAACACATGTTATACTCAAGGTCTTAAATAATAAGGAATTACATCTGTGGATTCTGGTGATGTATATCTTCCTCAGCCAGAGCTGTTCTGGTCTGCAAAGAACCAGCAAAGTTGTTCTGATCAGCAAAGAACCTTCTTAACATGCAAATAGTAACTACAATCATCACAGGAAAGACATTTCAGAATCAGAGGATGCTTCAGCACCTGTCAGAGAAACCAAAGAGCAGTCAATTATTTCATTCATTTTATTCCTGCTAAAGCATTGTTATTTGTTGTGAAACCCAGAGAAAGTCTTGATACACACGAGCTGAAATCATACTGTGTAATTATGGTGGTAAATGACATTCCTTTGTTCATTATTTCAATTAAGGTGTTAAACACAAATACATTTCATATGAAAACTTCAGTGTCTTTTCTACTATTATCAAACAACTCGATAGTTCAATCCTATGGATTCCAATGTAGAAAATGATCTCTTTGACAATATCTGGTGCAACAGTTGTAGATTAAATAGACATCAGAGTTGTAAAATTATTTTACCATTTTACTATTAATGGATAAATATCTTTCAGTGGGGTGCATGGCATCTGGTATAGCCTGTAATCCCTTAACATAAAGGAAATGCTGTAGATGATCATATAGCAAACGTACATCCAAACGAGGTGGGAGGATTGGAGGAACAAGCAAAACCTCAATTGATGAGATAGCATTTAACTTGAGTTTTAAATTAAAAGAATGAAGTGGGGAAGCAAAGAGGCTGAGGACAGAATTCCAGAGAGTCACACAAAGTAGCTGAGGGCTTTTGTACTAATTACTTTTACATTTTTTATTCTTTTCACCTTACTGGCTAGGCCAACATTTGTTGTCCATCCCTAATTGCAATTGCCTTCTTGAACCATTACAATCGATGTGGTGTAAGTATACTGACAGCACTGTTCTAGGATTTGACCTCACAACACTGAAGGAACAATGATATACTTCCAAGTCAGAATGGTGTGTCGCTGAAAGGGGAGCTTGCAGGTAGTGACAGTTCTGTGCAGCCACTGCTCTTATCCTTCTAGGTGGTAAAGGGCATAGGTCTAGCAGCTGGTTAAAGGAACCTTGGTGAATTATTGTTGTGCACCCTGTAAATGGCATACACTGCTGCCACTTTACATTGGTGTGGAAGGTAAATGTAGTTCCTATCAAGTGGACTATTTTGTTCAGAATGGCATCAAGCTTCTCGAGTGTTGTTAGAAGAAAGGAAGGAAGGTCATTGTTAGAAAAGTTGAAGATGGTTGGACCTAGATCTACCCTAAGGAACTCCTGCAATGCAATCCTGGTACTCAGGTGATCACTATCCAAAAACCACAACCATCTTCCATTGTGCTAGGCATGACTCCAACCAATGAAAAGCTTTCTTCCTGATTATCATTGACCAGTTTTTCTGGGGGGTCAAATTCAGTCAAATCTGCCCTGATGTCAACGACAATCACCTACACCTTGGAATTCAGTGGTTTCATCCACACTTGGGCCAGTACTGCATTGAAGTCAGGAGCTGAGTGACACTTGATTAGGCCATTGCTGGGTACTTGCCTCTTAATATCAATGTGGACAGCACCTTCCATCACTTTGTTGATGACTGAGAGTAGACTAATGGGATGCTAATTAACCAGGTTAGATTTGTTCTGTATTTTCAAGACAGGGCATACCTGTGTAATTTTCCACATTGTTGGACAGATGCTAGTGTATCAGCTGTACAGGAACTACTTGGCTAAGGTGCCACTATTTCTGAAAGGAGAGATGGTGGCATAGTGGTAATGTCACTAGATGAGTAATGTAGAAACCCAGGTTAATGCTTTGGAGGACATGGGTTCAAGTGTTACCGTGGCAGTTGGTAGCTTGTAACATTGACCATAAAACTATCAATGATTGTTGTAAAAACCTATCTGTTAGAAAATTGAAAATATCTAAAACCTAACTGCTATACTAATGTCCATTTATACATGGTCTGGCATATGCATTACCAAAACTACTGCAACGTGGTTGGCTCTTAATTCCTCACTGAAATAGCCAATCAAATTATTCAGGGATTTTGATCAATTGGGCCAATGTGCTGAGGAACGGCAGATGGAGTTTAATTTGATTAACTGCAAGGTATTGCATTTTGGCAAAACAAACAAGTGCAGAACATATATAAGTAATGGCAGGGCACTGTGTAGTGTTGTCGAACAGAGAGATCCTGGGAGTTCAGGTACATATCTCTTTGAAATTTGTGTCACAGGTAGACGAGGTGGTTAAGAACGCATTTAGCATGCTTGCCTTCATTGCTCAGACCATTGAGTTTAGGAGTTGGGATGTCATGTTGAGGTTGTACAGGGCTTTGATGAGGCCATTTCTGGAGTACTATGCACAGTTCTGGTCACTCTGATATGGGAAGGATATTATTAATTTGGAGTGGGTTCAGAAAAGATTTACTCAGATGTTGCCAGGCCTGGACGGTTTAAGTTTTAAGATAGGCTAGATAGACTGGGACGTTTATCACTGGAGTGCAGGAGTTTGAAGAGTGACCTTATAGAGGTTCATAAAATCATGAGGGGCATAGATAAAGCGAATAGCGAAGGTCTTTTCCCTAGCATAGGGGAGTTCAAAACTAGGGGGCATATTTTTAAGGTGTGAGGAGAAAGATTTAAAAGGGACCTGAGGGGCAACTTTTTCACACACAGCATGTTTTGTATTGGAATAATCTGCCAGAGGAAGTGATAATCCAAGTACAGTTACAACATTTAAGAGGCATTTGGATGGGTACGTGCATAGGAAACGTTTACTGGGATATGGGCCAAATACAGGCAAGTAGGATTAGTTTAGTTTGAGAAACTTAGCCGGCATGGATGAGTTGGACCAAAGGGTCTGTTTCTGTTCTGTATGACTCTATGACTTTATGACTGTAAGTCTATCCCTTCACATGTCCTCGACTTTCCTCATTCTGAAATCAAACTTAACTGACTCATTTGCTTTCCAGCCTGATAGACAGGCAGCCTGGCTAGTTGCTAGGCAGAGAACCTTGTGAAAACTTTTAAAAACTATGCCTCAGGGGAAATTCTCTCTTTGCTCTTTTCCATGTTCCAAATTAAATTAGACTTATTGTGTGCAGATGCTATTATTTGCCTCAGTAGGTAAACCAGTTTTATCCATGAATAATACTGTTAGTAAATAAATATTTCTATCTTTTTTATGGAAATCTCAGCTTTTGCCCAAAGTGGATTTACTGCTGGCTGAATCAGTGGTACATTGGCTGCTGCCTGCACAGTGGACATCACAGCCAATATTAAACCAAGGCATATTTTCATACAGCAGGCGTTATTAAATTCCTTTTGCTGCTAAAGTTAATAGAACATGAACAGGGGAAGTTATTTTTGTGATATGACGGTGCTGTGCAAGTTATTCTTCTATTTAAGTCAGGTTTACCATTTCAGTTAATATGTCTCCAACATCTCCTTTACATTTGCTTTTATTTCTGATTGATAAATGCACTATAAAGTCAATGCCATCATTCAAACAGGAAGCCACAAGATATACCTGTACTTTAGTTTATTCTAACATGTTTTGAAAATGTTACACCACATCAGGTCATTCAGTAATGTGCAATACCAGACATTATTGTTTTCAAACACTAAGAAATTTTGAGCTTTATACATAGTTTGGATGCAAACCTCCCAACAATTCCATATTACTATTAAGTTACAGGAAAGAACTGCTGCATGTGTTAAGGTAATTCTCATGTTTTGTTTTTCATTTTACTGATGCCCAAGAAATTAGCTAATGGCACTTTTTCAATCAGTGTCAAATAGCTTTATAATGCAATAATTGAATCCTGGGTAAATAAATTAATTTATCACATTGTTTGCATTTTTTGTTAATTTGAGATCCTTGACAGTTTTAAAAATAAAATCAGCTTGAAAATGTCAAAGAATAGGTACTCCTGTGTGTATAATTTTATTGGATAGTGCTTAGGGTTTTGGTTTGTAAGAAACAAACCAAGAAGAATCATTATCCAGCTAATGATAGTTAGCTCAAAAAGGGTCCAAAGCTGGGTAAGTGGATAAATATATGAATATAAGATAAACAAAAACAGAAAGACCAGTGAATACTCAAGAGGTCGTGCAGCATCAATGGAAATAAAAACAGATTTCATACTTTGAGCCAAATATGTATCTTCTTAAAATATGAATCTTCTAGGTTAAAGTTTCAAGAGAAATTTCAAGAGAAAATTCTTCAGAGTGTCAAGAAAGTGTAACAATGTTAATTTGGTTGTGTTGATGAGGGATGATTGACTAGAGGCAGGGGCAACATTCCAAAATCACATCAACGTCAACTTTTCTCTCTACTCCAATAACTGAAAGTCTGCAATTAACTTTCAAACTGGTCTTATGGCAATATTTCTACCTTTTAGATTGGTTATTGTGTATTTTCCTTGTGTCCTTCGGAGTCTTTGGTTTCACTTTCTTGATAGGATCGTGAAAGCTGGCATCTTGGTGTTGTCCAAGACAGGGGATCGACCCTGTTTCAATGGGGAATGCAAGAAGGCACACCAGGAGCAACAGCATACATACTTAAATGTGAGGTGTCAATCTGGTGAAGCCATGTGATAGACAGAGCTAAGAACTTCCACAACCAATGGATCAGATCTAAGCTCTGCAGTCGTGAATAGTGGTAGACAATGAAGTAGCTCACTGGAAGAGGAAACTCCACAATCATTCTAAGATTCTATGATAATTGGGGAGTACAGCACAACAATGCAAAAGCTAAAGCTGAAGCTTTCAGCAAGAAGTGCCAAGTAGATGATGCACCTTGGCCTCTTCTAGAGGTCCCTAGCAGTAGTACCAATCTTCAGCCAATTCAATTCACTCCACATGATATCAAGAAGTGATTGAAGATAATGAACACTTCAAAAGTTATTGGCCCCGATAACGCTCCAGCAATAGCATTGAAGACTTGCACTTCATAATTTGCCTTGTCTCTTGTCAAGCTGTTCCAGTACAGTTATAACACTGGCATCTATTGACAATGTGGAAAATTGCCTAGATATGACCCGTACACAAACAGCAAGAGAAATCCATCCTGGACAATTGCTATTCCATCAGTCTACTCTCAATCATCAGCAAAGTGATGGAAGGTGGCAACAACAATGCTGTCAAACAACATGTGCTCAGAAATAACCTGCTCCTTGATGCCCAGTTTGGGTCCCACCAGAGCCACATATCTCCTGGCCTCATTAATGATTTAGTTCAAATTCCAGAATTGAAGTGAAATTAACTGTCTTTGACATAAGGTTTGCATTTGATTGAATGTGACATCAAGGTACCCAAGCAAAACCAGAATCAATGAGGATGGAGGAAAATTCTTTCCACCGGTTGGCATTATAGCTGGCATGTAGGAAGATGGTTTTGATTATTGAAGGTAAGTCCAGTCCAGCTCCAGGACATCTTTGCAGAAGTTACCCAGCTAGTCCTAGATCCAACCATCTTCAGCAGTTTCATTAATGGCCTTCCCTCCATTATACATGGGGATATTTACCAATGATTGCATAATGTTCAACTTTGTTCACAACAATTTAGATTCTGAAGCAATCATGCCTAAATGCAGCAACACCTGGATAATGTCCAGATTTGGGCAGACAAGTGGCAAGTCATATTAGGCACCCACAAAAGTATCAGGCAATGACCATCTCCAACAAGACAGAAGCAAAACATCACTGCTTGATATTCAATAGCCTGCTTTTGCTAAATTGCACAATCAACATCTTGGGGGTTACTCTTGACTAGAACATAAACTGGACCAGCTAAATAGTCATACTGTGGCTACAAGAGCAGCTCAGTGGATAGGAATTCTGCCATGAATAACAGTCTTCCAGACTTCCTAAAGCCTGCAGCAACACTGCACAAGTCAGGAGTGTGATTAAATAGTCCCATGGATAAGCACCCTTCCAACACCAGTCAAAAACTTCAATTTTTCCAGAACAAAGATGTTGTTGCAATACAAGATGCACTGCAGAAATTCACCAAAGCTCTTTAGGCAGCCCCTTCCAAACCCAAGACCATTTCCATCTAAAAGGATCCTTGGGAACATCACCGGATATAAGTTCATCTCAAAGCCTTTGGCTTTCCTGACTTGGAAATATATCACCTTTCCTACAGTGTCACTGGATCAAAATGCTGGAACTCCCTCAGAATGGCATTGTGTGTATCCCTGCACCAAATCGACTGTAATGATTCAAGAGGCAGCTTACTACCAGCTTCTAAAGTGCAACAAGAAACATAATAAATGCTTGCATAGCCAGCAATACCCACATCCCTTGAATGAAGAAGAATACAAGTCACTTTTGACAAAACGTCATGGATGCTTCCTTTCCTTTGAATTCAATAAAATTCTTGAATGCAATCTAGTGAAACTTGACTGTATGTGACGCGATACAATTAATCTGTCTCCAAGGAAAAATCAAAAGGATTATCCATAATATGGTTGGTGTCCATGCTATTCTTCATATCCTGTTCATCATGCTCCTTCTTCTTTGTGCAATTCACTGCCAGATCCTATGGACTGTCTGTAGCAATACATGCTGTGATCGGGTCTACCTTTGTACATTCTCTATTTGAAAGCAAATCCTGTCAAATCTTCCGGTGTTTATTTGCCTTCCAGTCACTGTGGGCAGTCTGTTCATTAACTTGATCACTTGTAGTGTTAGTAAAGCCACCCGCTTCTTGCCTTTTAGAAGCAAACTGCCTTGCTTGTAACTTTGCATTGATGTCAAGGTGACTTTCTTTCAACGCTGCACATCTCAAATCAATATGCTAAAAGAAAGCTGGAATAGGCAGCTTGATCACAAGCCAAGAGCCATGGCAACATGAGGTCAACACTTGAAAGGTAAAGATCCCAGCTGGTTACTCCAGTTGCAATGATAAATAGCAGCAATTCTTCTACCATACTGATGGAACTCCTCAAGACCTGAAAAGTCATGCTGTTTATGTTACAATTAACAAAGTTGTTGTAGCAACTAATCAGTGTCTGGAATCTCTTAGAGTTGAAGGTATCATCAAAATCATCATTGGACAAGACAGTCTGAAGTTAAATTGCTGGATTGTTATTCAGGCACTGCTTATCTTTTGATATATCATTATTTTAAGCCTGCCATTTCATCTCTGTAGAGCTTTACACAACCTTGTGGATTCTAACAGTCCTGTTGCAATTATGAGCATTTACAACACGATTGAGAGAATGTGCCATGACCAGTTCAGATTTAGTAACAATGTCCTGAAGACTGGCATGTGCAAATCCTTGTCTGATGGAAGTTGTAAATGTCACAACAGTGTGAAACAGTCCCATGTGAAGATTAAGTCTCAGCATGAAGAGGATGTTCATCCAATGAATCTCCTGAGATTTTGCCCAAATTGCTTGCTCGACGATTATAGTCTCAAAGGCTGATTTTATCTGCAATATCAAAAATTCATTACTGATCTACTTGTCACTCACAACAATGTCTGGGAGGTACATGGGTTTTCAGGCAATTTGTATATATTTAATGAAAATATTTTGTACAAGTTATTCAAGTTTTGAAGATAACTTTGCTTTTTTTATGTGGTCTTTAAACTAATAATGTTGCAAATTTGAACACATTCTAAGGAGGGAATTATGGAAATGTATTTTGGCCCACAGTGTATCTAGGGCTATTTTCTTTTGAAAAATTATTCATTAAATATCTTATTTTCTGCGAAGTGTGGAATATTTGTGTTCACATCAACATCTGTACTTGAAATTCCATGTCGAACAAAAGGAGTTCAGAGAAATTCAAGTCTAATAGAGAGTGTCCTTTTTCCTGTTAAAATGCCTTGAATTGTGTGTTTGAAGTAAAAAATTAAACATCTCCTTACTCAGATTAGTTTGAACAATTCAGGCCGTGTTTGTAATAATGCCATCGTACTTAATGGTTTGCTTTAAACATGTGACCACCACCTCTGTTGTAAGTGCCTTTGAGTGCCTTCTGTGGTAGCCATCAAACATGCCACTTGAAGCAGCCAAAATGACACAACTTTTGAATATCTCCAAAAATTGAATATTTTCCGCACCCCATGGACACTTTTAATACAGCTGCCTTCTATCAGGAAAATAAGAGCTATCACACTATGGAAGTTTCATTGATTGCTGCCAATCTTGTGCGGTTTGATAACGGCAGACAAGCTGACAACCGAGAGATAACCTAGTGTGGAGCTGGAGGAACACAGCAAGCCAGACAGCATCAGAGGAGCAGGAAAGCTGACGTTTTGGGTCGGGACCCTTCTTCAGAAAACTCAGAAACGAAACGTCAGCTTTCCTGCTCCTCTGATGCTGCCTGGCCTGCTGTGTTCCTCCAGCTCCACACTGGGTTTTCTCTGACTCCAGCATCTACAGTTCTTACTATCTCTCTCAAGCTGACAACCTGATTTGTTAAGTTTAATCCCAGCAGATGGCTAAAGAGTCAAAAGCAATATTTTAGTCTTCATTAATATCCTTGAAAATCAAATATCACAACAATAGAAAAACACCAATGGCAAGCTCCTCTGATCAAAGAAATCATTATCATGGCGCAAAACCTGCAATATTCAAGTAATCATTATTTATGTGAGATAATCTTTTCAAGAATTGTTCAAATAATAATCTGAAAGTGAAATGTGTGGATAGGCACATTATCATAAAATATGAACATTGCAGCTGTTTTATTTGTAAAGTGAATTCAACACAGTTTGTAGAGCTTGGTTATTAAGAGAACTTTATTCACAGATTTAGTCTAGTTAAGCCTGCAGGGGGTGAATTTCTTCACAGTGTTCAGCACATTAAGAGTGTTTAACTACAGAACATTATCTAATTCTATATAATTTTAGCAAACAAAACTGGGAAGAAGTCAGTGCTACCTTAGGAATGTTTCCTCACCCATTCAGAGCCTTCCCACAGGGCCTAGTCACCATTGGTTTTATCTGCTTTTATCAAAATGACAGACCATGGTGCAGCAGTATATAACTGAACATTGACCACTGAATCACCTTTTCAGGAGATTACCCCGAGTTAATTGTATAGTTGTTTACTATATTTAAAATTTAGATGGTGGTCTTTAACTGGAAATTCACTTGAACTCCTATATATCAGTGCAGATTGACATTCTAGTTGTTGAATTAGGAGGCCCCTATTTGTAAAGTGTAGCTGCATGAGTAGAACTTGTAAATCTTTGATGATAAGGCTTCAGTTCTATCCCTTTGCCTCCTGGTTATCATGGTAAGAAAATTACTTAAAGGTAAAGTTTGGAAACTACAAGAAAGTTTTGCATGGAACATCACAGAAAGCAGATCAAAGTTATCAGTGGAGTATGACTGTCTAATGTTCACAAAGTCTGAACTCTATGTCAGTGGAAGAAATGAAGTGAATAAATGAACATGATGCTCGACACTACCAGCAGAAAACAAGGAAGTATTTTATAAGATGGATGACAGTTGTTTGAAAGGTGAAATAGGTTTGAACAATCAAATAAACTTTCTCAATGAAAGCAATAAAAGTGATAATGTGTTAAATGCCTATGTGGCTTGGTCAGAATTTGATCGACCTTGAAAAACTAGAGATCGTTCCATGAAAGAGTATATGCTGGCTTTTAACAGAATGTCTAAAAGGCACCTGTGACAGCAGCTTCCAAATGTCCTTCAATGCCTTTTACAGGTTTTTACAACACTTAGTACTCCCTTGTACACTCATCATCAACTACACTTACATCTTGCAACAGGATATTAGTATTTTAAAAGTGGTGTGAGAAAGCTGTTTATTGTAATGTTAAGTTGTAACGACAACTTGCCTTTATCTTCTACTTGATTCTATCATGGGGAGATGAGGTCATAATGCTATTGTCATTTGACTTGCAATCCAGAGACCCCAGTAAAACTCTGGGGATCTGATTTTGAATCCCGGGCATGGTCGATGTTGGAATTTGAGTTCAAATAAATTGAAATTAAAAAGTCTAATGATGTCCATGAATCAATTATCATAAAAACCCATCTGGCTAACTAACATCCAATGAAATCAGCTATACTTACCTGGTCTGGCCTACATGGACTCCAGATCTACAGCAATGTGGTTGACTCTTAACTGGCCTCTGAAATGGCCCAGTAACACACTCGGTTGTATGAAACCACTAAAAAGTCTCAGAAAAAGAAAGAAATCAGAGGCACCACCAGGCATTGACCTAGGCATTGCAAATGACAATGTCAGATGCAACCCTGTCATCCCTGCAAAGTCCTCCTTGCTAGCATCCACAGGCTTGTGCCAAAACTGGGAAAGCTGTCTCTCAGACAAATCAAGCAACAGTCTGATATAGTCATGCTTACAGGATCTTCCCTACACACAATGTCCCATCTAACATCATCATCATCCATGTCCCACTGGCAGGCCAGACCCAATCCAAGGTGGCAGCACAGTGGTATACAATCTGGAGTGAGTTGCTCTTGGAGTCCTTAGCATTGACTCCAGACCCCATGAAGTCTCAATGCATCAGGTCAAACATTGGAAAAGGAACCGCTAATTGATTAGTACATATCACCCTCCCTCAGCTGACAAACTGATCACTTGAAGGAAGCACTAGGGGTAGCATGGGTGCAGAATTTATTCTGCGAGAGGGAATTCAAAGTCCACAACAAAGAGTGGTTCTGCAGTATCTCAACCGACTGAGCTGATCAAGTCCTAAAAGACATTGCTGCTAGACTGGGAGCAACTGGTGAGGAAACCAACAAGAGAAAAAAAAAATTCTTGACCTCATCCTCACCAATCTAGCATTGATGCATCTCTCCATGCCAGTAACAGGAAGACAGAGCACCACACAGTCCTTGTGGAATCAAATTCCTGCCTTCACATAGTGCTGTGTGGCACTAACACCACGCTGAATCAAACAGACATGGAACATATCTAACAAATCAAGACCAGCATCCAGGAGGTGCTGTGAGCAGAAGTAGTAGAATTGTCATAAAAACACAATCTACAACTCTCCAAAGGTCTGGCCTGTCCTCCACTCCATCATTACTAGGGATCAACCCTGATTCAATGATGCTCAGTTTGGCTTCGACCAAGGTAACTCAACTCCTGTCCTCATTAAAGATTTAGTCTCAACATGGATAAAAGAGCTCAAAAGAGGTGAGGTGAGAGTGATTGTCCTTGACATCACATGGGAACACTACCACCTGAAAGCTCCCCCCAAAGCCACTCACCTTGCTGACTTGAAAATATATCATTGGTATTTCAGTGTTGCTGGATCAAAATCCTGGAACTCCCACCCTAACAGTATTGTGGCTATACCTACACCAATGAACTGCAGTGGTTCAAGAAGGCAGTCTCACCAATACCTTCTCAAGGGATATTAGGGATGGACAATAAATGCTAGACCAGCCAGCGAAGCTCACATCACCTGAAATGATTTGAAACAATCACCACCATTTATCATTATAATAAGAATTCAACCGGGGCTGGATATTCAATGGAGTGGCAATCTCATGCACTCTGCTCCTCCTTTTATACCTGCTGTCTGGTTCCTGCCAGAACATGTTAGATAACTCCAACCAGAATGTTATGAGTGAATTTGCCCATGTACCCCACAATACCGAAGCAGTTAAATCATTACAAATACAAGCCGGTACTAATGCAAAACAGTCCCAACTTTATTAGGAAACATATTGCAATAGCTTTTACTATAAAACAATACTATCTCTAATCCTATTTGGCCCGTTAAGCTTATAATACTTCCTGAATCTCTTGTAAATTTACGCAGCCACTCTCTCTCTCTCTCTATCTCTCTCTCTATCTCTGTGGGACTGTGAAGGTGCTTTCTCTCTTCTTCTCTTTCTCACTCGCTGTCACTCTCCAGATAGTCAGCAGGTCTCTGCCTTTGGCCATGCTGTTCTTCTCAGAAGTTCCAAGAGGGTCTGCAAGAGAAACTTGTTTTTATACATTTTTGAATGGTTTTCTGGAACTTTCTTTAGTTTTGGACAAACAGAGAGACACGCTTAATAGTATGAAACATTGTCAATCATTTGGATAGCATGCTACTGTTAGTTTCTTTGTGTAGCAGGACCTGGTGCCTTTGTGTCTGGGTCCTCCTTTGTTTGATGGATAAATTGTTGGGGATGTGCCTGTCCAGGCTGTTGCCTTTTACATTATGCTAATGGAATTAGCACCTGGCTGCTGTGTTTGCACCTTGTCTGGTCTGTGGGTTTTGTCGCTTCAGAGTTTTACTTGGCCAATGCACCCAGCATCCCTTGCTGTTTGCAATCAATCTGTAACTTAGCAGCCAGGAGACTGCTACATACAAAATGAAAGAGCTCCATATTTCTAACAGGAAATTCTGGTAAGGGGTCCTTCAGAAATGCAGACTCATTCTGATGTGTTCCTCATAGCATAGAACAGTCATGGGCAGCAAACACCATAGCCCACTTCACAGCAGTATTCTGTCATTTAAAGGTAGTCATTTTGAGAGTTGCTGTGAAATGGTAAATACACAGGGTAAGTATGACATGACAGTGTTGGGGAGTTAGGGTGCTAGGTGGGTATGGGGGAGGAATCAAATAAGTAGGGTGCCTTATAAGTAGGGTAGGGAATAAGTAAGTAGGACAACAGGTAAGTAAGATGCAAGGTCAGTTGGGTCCAGGAGAGATCGGGTGCTGAAAAGATGCAAAGTTGTCAGGTCAAGGGGGCTATATGGGTCTGGGGGAGGTGTAGTTGAGAATATATGAGGTAAGTTTGGGGTTAGTTGAATGTTTACTCAGGAGTTAGACTAGGTATCATTATGTGTGTACATCAATGACCTGAGTGGGTGAACAGCAAATCAACTGATTTACGAAAAAAAACTGTTCCTTATCATGCTCCATGAAGCCTTACTCATCAGCATAGGTTTCTCACTCAAGATTACATTATGACCTACGAAATGGCTTTCTCCAACAACTTACAGCTCTCTTTAGTGACTTCCAGAGTATTGGTATCCTGTTTATAGCATGTAGTACTTTTCTATTCCATAACTTGGTGTCTAATCTTACTACGCAGTGAATCAAATGATACTTTAACCAACTCGTCCCACATACGAGTGAACTAATAATTCATTTAACTCATATTGCACAATTAAAGGTGTCTATAAATAATACATTCATTACAGTCAAAACTCCTTGTGACATGTATAAACCGCTCAGAGTCATCATCCCAGATGAGCGCAGGTTTCTTAGGGATGGCATGGTGGCTCAATGGTTAGCACTGCTGCCTCACAGCACCAGGAATCTGAGTTCAAATCCACCCTTGGGTGACTGTCTGTGTGGAGTTCGCACATTCTGCGTGGGTTTCCTCTGGGTGCTCTGGTTTACTCCTGCAGGCCAGTGGATTGGCCATGCTAAATTGCCTGTATTATTCAGGGATGTGTAGATTAGATGAGTTATAGGGGGATGTGTCTGGTGCTGCTCTGAGGATTAGTGTGGACTTGTTGGGCCAAAGGACCTGTTTCCACACTGTAGGGATTCTATGATTATCATTGTTCTCTTCCTCTGAATTATATTCATCACAAGTCATTTCAAGCATATTGTCTCTTCTCCTTTGGTTAGTTCACCTGCTTGATAACAGTTTGAGTTATTTCTGAAGCATATACTCTTTCTGTGCCTCTTTTATAATTTTGTATACCTCAATCCTTCCCCCTCAGCCTCCTCTGCTCCAAGGAAAACAAACCCATTCTATCCAGCATCTCCTCATAACTGAGACTTTTCATCCCAGACAACGTTCTGGTGAATCTCCTCTGCACCCCGTCCAGTGCACTCCCATCCTTCTGATAGTTTAATGACAAGAACTCCACACAGGATCTGTGGCCTAACCAATGTTTTACAAAGTTGTAACAAGTCTTTGTTGCTCTATATTATACGACCCAGGGAATGAAGGCATTCCATTATGCCTTTTTCACCACCTTATCTACCTGTGCTGACACCTTCAGGGGACTATGGATTTGTACACCAAGGTCCCTTTGTTTGTCTGTGCTTGCTAAGGACCTACCATTCATTGTGTATGTTCTTCCTTATTACACCTCTCAAAACATATCACCTCACACTTATCAGGGTTAAATTCCACCTGCTGTTGCTCTGCCCAATTCACCAGCTGATCAATATTAGGCAATAACCTGAGACCATTCTCCTCACCGTCAACAACACCACCAATTTTCGTATCATCTGCAAACTTACTAATTATATGTTCTGCATTCACATCCAAGTTGCGAATGTACATAACAAACAGCAAGGGACCTGGCATCGAACCCTATGGTACACTGCTTGGTCACAGGTTTACAATTACAAAAACAGCCCTCCACCTCCACCATCACCTCCTATTTTTAACCAATTATTGATCCAGTTTGCCAACTTGCCTTTGAGCTCTTATCTTTTGGACCAGCTTTCCGTGTGGGGCTTTGTCAATGGCCTTACTGAAGTCCATGTAAACCACGTCAACTGCACTACCCTCATCAATATATTTAGACACCTTTTCAAAAAACTTGATTAAATTAGTCAGACAGGATATGCCTCTCTAACAAATCCATGCTGACTATCCCTACTCAATCCCTGCCTTTCCAAGTGTTGATTAAAGCTGTCCCTCAGAACGTTTTCCAATAATTTTTTTCCAATAATACCACCAATGTCAGACTAACTGATTTGTAATTACATGGCCTATCCCTGCTGTCCTTCTTGAACAAAAGAACTACATTAGTTATCCTTTAGTCGTCTGGCACTTCATCTATGGCCAGTGAAGTATTAAATATCTCTGCCAGGGCCTCAGCAGTCTTCTCACTTGCCTCCCAGAGCAGTCTGGGATATATTAGTCAGACCTTGGGGATTTGTGCAACTTTATGCCCATGAAAACATCTAATATCTCCCCCTCACTAATCTTAACATGTTCTAAAACCGCATCGTTCCAACTGAAAGCCCCAGCTACAATGTCTTTCTCCTCTGTGAATACAGTTGAGAACTATTAATTTCAGACTTCACCCACATCCTCTGGATCCACACACAGAGTGCCATTTGGTCTCTAATAAGTCCCGCACTTTTCCTGGTAATCCTTTGCTCTTAATATATTTATAAAATGCCTTGGGGCTTTTCATAATCCTATCTGCCAAATATATTTTGTGGTCCCTATTTGACTCCCAATTTTTTTTTAAGCAGGCCCCACTCTCTCTGTTCTTTTGAATGGCTTCCTCTGTTTTTAATGCTCTATACCTAGCAAATGCTTCCTTCTTTTTCTTTACCAAACCCTCAGTATCCCTTGGCATCCAGGTTTCCCTGGACCTGCTGGCCTTGCTCTTCATTCTTAGAGGAACACGCTGGCCCTGAACTCTCATTATATTGCCTTTAAAAGACTTGCATTTTCCAAATGTGGACTTACATGGAAGTAGATGCTGCCAGTATAAGCTTGCTGGATCCTGTACAATGATATTGAAATTGTCCTTCCCTGAATTTACTCACAACTTCTGCACTATCCAGAGTGTTCCCCAAGTAGAAAATGGCAAGCTACAGGTCTCCAGTGAGCAATAGGGACAGAGTAGCAATGACTTTGAGAGGGTGCTTACCGCTTAGTTGGGACGTACCTATGGAAAGTTAAACTGCGTGGTCGGGTGGTTAAACAGTGACTAGGGTGAAAGAACAGAGTTGTAGGTGTGTGTATGTGTCAGCCATAGGGCTGAGGGAGGTAGTTAATGAGATACAATGAGAAGATTTATTAAGACTCACACCGAAAAGCTGTCCAAAAAACCTGGGCACAACTGGCACTTAGCCAAAAAAATGTCAAGATTCAACCCATGGTGCAGATTTCCAGCTGGTGTGCCTTAAAAAAATATACTGGCATTGGAAAGCTGCAAAGATCCATCAAAATGTCACCAGGACTCCAAGAGTTAAATGATAGGTAAAGATTATACAAGATTGCACTTGTATTGAATACATACATTTAAGGGGTAACAATAAGATTTGAAGATCATTGAATAGGCCAGATAGAGTGAAATGTTATCATTGATTTGCCTACTTCCACTGCTAAAACACTACAGGCTGAAAATGCACAGTGGCTTGCAGCAATTTAGCATTGGGATATGCTAACTAGTGGCCTCCACTTCAAAGCCCTCCAATTTTGGTGCAATCAGGATGTGGCCCTTTTATTACAATTAAATATTGAAAACATTTGTCACCAGAAGCAGCCTGACACAGCTCAGAGAAGGCCGACAAAGGAAATGGAGTAAGCGGTGTCATGGAAACTCATATTTGTTTCAATGTTCATTCATTAAAAATGTTAAAAATTAATGTTTCATTATATGAAGCAAAGAATTGGTGGAACTTTCAAACCTGCTTTTGGAGCCAGGATTCATTATAGAAATAGCCAGGAAACTCACTCAAAAGCTACTTAGCCTGAACCCAACTGTCTGGGCTCTCCGGGCACAATTGTAATACGATTCTTTTTATCATTAAAATGCCAGGAATATATGCTAATCCCTTGCTTTAGAACATACCACTAACTGCGTTATTAGTCAGTCATGGAGAGACATTTGCAGAATGCTAACAATGAACAAACTCAGTTCTACCTCAATGGAATCTGGCTGAAGGCTGGTATCTGTGATGCTGGGGATGTCTGGAGGAGGCCAAGATGGATTATTCACATCTAGGTGATGATTAATATAAATATTTCAGCTTTACCTATTTCAGTGATGTGCTGCACCTCCTCATCATTGAGGATGGGGATATTTGTTGAGCTTCCTCTTCCAGTAAGTAACCTTTTGGCCAAAATCATTCTAAACTGGATGTAGCAGAAATTTGAACACAACTGATTGTGACTGCCCTAGTTATGCAACTCACCAGGACTCCAGTCCCAGCATGATTCAGGTGGAGCCTGTCCCATTGGAACAGCTCCCTCTTCCTCAGTACTGATGCCAATGTCCCATGAATTCGAACCAGCAGAAGGTTTCTTTGCCCATGTTTAACCTGAAACTATGAGATTTCATGGGGTACAGCATCAAAGTTGAGGACTCCCAGGGCAACTCCGTCTCAACCATATTGTGTCTACAGTTCAAGAAAGAGAAACTGGAAGGAGTTATTTAAGTAGAAAATTAAGGAATTGAGATGGGGCTATAAATTCATTAGATTTGAGCCTGCAATTTATAACAATTTATTTGGAAAACAAATTGAAATATAGTTTTATTGATTATGTTAAGATTTTTCTAACTGGTACGTTGATTTATTTGTTTTCTTTCTTTTGTGTAATAAACTTACAATGTGTTATTTTGAAAAATCTGTTTTCAGTGGCTTACCATCATCTTAATTAATTAAACAAAATAAGAGTTCTGCTAAGCCTCCATTCTGGAATTCCAAAGAAGTGTCATACTGGACTCAAAATGTTAACTCTGTTTCTGCCTCCACAGATACTGCCATACCTGCTGAGTTGCTTCAGCATTTTCTGCTTTTATTTCAGTCTGCAACCTGACTTGTCGTTCATATCATCAACATGGGTCATTATGAGTGGGTGCATTTTACAAGATCAGAATTAATGGAATTTAGGGCATATCCATGTCCCTTTTTAAAGAGAAAGGTGCATGGAGGTACTGGACAGCACTGTTGCAAAACTGAGTTCTGAGGAAGGGTCACTTGACTCAAAAAGTTAACCCCGATTTCTCTCCATTAGTGCTGCCAGACCTGCTGAGCTTTATCCAGCAATTTCTGCTTTTGTCTCGGATTTATAGCATTTGCAATTCTTTCAGTTTCTATTCAGCTCTTCAAGACTTCTCCAGCATTCAATAAGATCATGGTTGATCTCTTTATGTTCTGAATTCCACATCACCATCGATATAACTTCCAAAATCCTTCCCAAACAAGAATCTGTCTACCTCTACCTTAAAAAAAAATTCCATGAGCTCACCTCCACTACATTCAGAAGCAGAAAATTTCAAAGCCACACAAGGTCACAGAGTCATACAGACCCTTCAGTTCAACCAGTCCATGCCGACCATAAACCCTAACTAAACTAGTCCCACCTGGCCCCTTATTCATGTACTTATCCAAATGTCTTTTAAATGTTGTAACTATCTGCATTCACCACTTTCTCTGGAAGTTCATTCCACACATGAACGACTGTCTGTGTAAAAAAAAATCCTCATGTTTTTATTTAATCATTCTCCTTTCACCTTAAAAATATGCCCCCATGTCTTAACATCCCCCCACCCTAGGGAAGAGGCACCTGCCATTCACTTCATCTATGCCCCTCATTGTTTTATAAACCTCTAAAAGGTCATTGCTCAATCTCCTATGCTCCAGTGAAAAAAGTCTCAGCCCCTCCTTCTAACTCAAATCTTCTATTCCCAACAATATCCTGGTAAACATCTGAGAGGAAAAAACAAATCCTCATCTCAGTCCTAAAAATGGAAGTTAAGTGGGAGGCTGATTGCAGTAGTCAGAAAGCCTAAGGAATCCTCACAATAGGGAGTATCAGGAAAGGAGATAGGGATTAAAACTGCGGCTGTAGTACAAAGAGGGCACTTTTAAATCTAAAAATAGAGAGATGACGCAGGACTTCCAAGAAAATTCTACCTAAACTATTCATAAAGAGATTATAGCACTGAAGGTTCTGAACATTTTTCTCAAAAGGAGATGTTTTTCTTTATGTTTCAAATCAAGGGTTTGAGATACATGAAGATATTGAGAGACATTGGAATTGCTCTTGTTGGCTAATGATACATTTTGTCTTAGAAGGAAGAAAATAATTGGAAGTATACATTGAGGCTACAAACCACTCCCATTGTGCAGAATTGAATTAAAGAATGGTTTAAATAGCCAAATTACAGCTGGAGCAATAAAACAAATCCCTACAGAAAGAATCGATTTTATCTTAAGAAATGACTTAATTGGCTCAAAAATATTGGCCTCATCGAAAAGACAACCAGTACAGGTAAAAAGAAAACATTGTTTCCTGATAACTATGACCAGATCTCAGGCCCATAGAATTGGTTCGGAAGGTGAGAAGTCTGTGAAAATAGGAGGTACGTTGAAAATTCTGTTATCAAACACAACTTTTGAAAAATCAAATAGAAAGGATGAGAGAAAAGCAATTGAAGTTGATATGATTAGCCCATCTTCTTTAATAGAACTGCAACAACCCAATTCTAACTTGAGAGTGTTATATCAAATAGTCTACTCAGGAATTGAATTAGAACCAATACTTCAGTGTTATTACTTAAAAGACAAAGTACTAACAAGGAAACGGATATCACCTTAAATAGCAGCCAATGAGAACGGTTACTTTTTCATCAGGTGGTAGCCCCATCTGAGTATAATAGCACATTTCACAAGTGGCTCATGAAATTCTGATTGCATGTCTGCTTAGGAAAGCCCAAGCAAAAATACTAATACTTGGTTTTTAATATTTGATGCAGAGTGGCAGCAGTGTGTATGATTTACGAAGATGCACAACAATAAGTCCTTCAACAGCACATTGTAAACCCAGAATCTCTAACACCTAGAAGGACATGGTCCTATTAAATAGGAACAGTACCACCTGAAGGATCCCCTCCAAGCCACACTGCATCCTTCGTTGTTGCTACACCCCAAAAAACCACTGTTGTTCTAGAACACACACTTACGTTTTTTAACTGTGATGAGTTCAATAACTTTGTGAACTCATTGTACCATGCCTTATTGGCCAAGAGCTGATGGAGAAGTTGAAAGAAAGATTTATGCACACTTTGAAAAATGTGATGCATACATCCATAACTGAGAGCCCTTCATCGAAACAAGACTTATATTGCTTTTGTTGCAATTATAAATGACTCCTTACTACAATATTGGAGTTTTGCTCATTCTTCCTTCTTGAGCTATTCTGGAAATGTAAATAAAAACCAAAATTACTGCAGATGCTGGCAATCAAAAACAAAAATAGAATTTGCTGGAAAAGCTCTGGCAGCATCTGTGAGAGAAATCAGAGTTAACATTTTGGGTCCACTGACCCTTCCTCAGAAGTGGAAAGCATACGAATAGAGGAACTGAATAAGGGTATATGCAGAGTGAAACATGAAATTCAGAGCTAATTCACTAAAGTTAGGAAATTAAGTGCATGTAGAATGTGCAGCAAAATTGGGTACAGTATTTGTGGATTGAAAGGCAGGAGGTTAGAATTTGGCATCTGTAAAAATGCTAGGGGGAAAGCATTGCGCGGTCCCTTTAAAAGATTGTGCTTTTTCTATGCTTATAGATTTAAACAAAATGTCAGTAGGCAGCAGCTTGTGGATTTACAGAAGCACAGAGAATATTTAACCTGAAACATCTGTATCAAAAAACCATACAGTTAGCAGGCTAAGCAGCAGTTTTGTTTTGTTATCAAGATAACAAGTCTTGGATTTAGCCAATCAATTTGAATCAGCCACTTACATATCAAAAATCAACTAAATTTAAATCTGATGGTTTTGACAACATAGGACTAATCGTATTGTAAGAAATTGATATATCACCAAGGGCATAAAAGGAGAGAGCAGCAGGAAAATCAGAAGAGTTAACTTCCAACTGCTAGAGTTAACATCTCCCAGCTTGCAAGAGAGAATCGCTGGCTCTCACAGTTTTCTCTAAGTTTTAGAAAAAGCACCATCTAAATCAAAGGCACCTATGGCACAACTGATTAATATTATTGACAGGACATTCGACGGAGAAGGCACAGAACATTCTGGAAGACATGTAACAAGAGGCTAAGTTCTATTTTTATTTTATTTTATATACGTGGGACTTCTATTTATTGTAACAGCATACCACTAGAATAGTTAATAGTTAGAAGGTGTTTATTCGGTTTGTTAATTGTTTACCTAATTTGTTCACTGTTAGATTTAGATAAATAAATTGTTACCTGTTGATTGTAAAGTGAGTGCCAGGGACTTGTTTTATTTAGCCACCAGAAGTTGCTGAGAAACTGGTTAGACCACTTTGCAGGCTTCTCTTTAACAGATTATAAGGTGACGTGCTCCTCTTTGGGTATTTTGGTTTTAGTTCTCATAGGAAGGGTCAAACTCTGCTATGCAACAAATGTGATCATTAGTGCTGGGAAGCAAATAACCCCTTGTGACATCCAACCATTTGTTGTGAATAACAAAATAAAGATCAATGATCACTGCTAAGCACAACTCACAAATCATCATATGAAAAAGCATAACTCTTCAAATCATTCAAAACACCATTTGTAAGCATCGAATCTGATTCTGACATCAACCCTTCAGATGAAGAACCTAAGCTAATTGAGACCACAATGAATGTTGGGTGATATTTTAATTGTGAGAGTAAACATCTACCATAATTAGTCTGTCCTGTTCCAAAGTGAACGAGTTCCAGTTGTTGAATAACTTTTTATCTCACCGCATATGACAGTGTGTATTTTTAAATGAATGAAAAGGATACAACATATGATAATTTTACTCGGGAAGTCAAATGTTCAAGATATACATAAGTTTATTTGTTTCACTTTTAGAAGCAGACATCATTTAAAACATTGTGCCTCACATTAGCTAATAGCCCATGGTATTGGAGGTATTATATAGTCATGGATAGACAATTGGCTA
Organism: Rhincodon typus; assembly: GCF_021869965.1. Taxonomy (NCBI): domain Eukaryota; kingdom Metazoa; phylum Chordata; class Chondrichthyes; order Orectolobiformes; family Rhincodontidae; genus Rhincodon; species Rhincodon typus. The sequence goes on along the minus strand of NC_063334.1, from coordinate 78,898,119 downwards.
ATGGACAGCAAACATCAAATGGGAATAAGGGGTTCTTTTTCAGAGTTCTTTTAGTGATCTGTGACTGGCGGGGTTCCACATAAATCACTGCAGGGACCAGAACTGTATACAATATATATAAGTGACTTGCAGGAAGGAACTGAATATACTGTAGCTAAATTTCTAGACAACACGAAAGCATGTGGTGGGGCAGACTGCAAGAGAGTTACAATCGTTTACAGAGGGTTATTGATAGTTTACGTAAATGGGGCAAAAAGTTGACAAATGGCGTATAATATGGGAAAATATGAAGTTTTTCATTTTGGAAAGGAGAACAAACAAACAGACCATTATTTAATGGAGAAAACTGCAGACAGCTGCAACACAAAGTAACTTGGGATGTACTTGTACACAAAACACAGAAAGCTAGCATAATGGTGCAGTAGGTAATCAGGAAGTCTAATTGAATCATAGAATCTTTATAGCATGGAAATAGGCCATTCAGCCCATCCCAACCATCCAAAGAGCATCCCATTCAGACACTATCCCTGCATTTCCCACCCAAGACACCATGGGCAATTTAGCATGGCCAATCCACCTCACCTGGACATCTTTGGACTGTGGGAGGAAACCAGAATACCCAGAAGAAACCCACGCAGACACAGGAAGAATGTGCAAACTCCACACAATTGCCCGAGGCTGGAATTGAACCCGAGTCCCTAGTGCTGTGAGGCAGCAGTGCTAACAACTGAGCCACTGTGCCGACCCTAATGAATGTTAGCTTTTATTTCAAGGGGATTCAAATATAAGCATAGGGAAGTCTTACTGCAACTGTACAAGGTGCAGATGAGATCACATTTGGAGTACTGTAAGCAGTTTTGGTCCCTTTATTTATGGAAAGATCAATTCATTGGTGGCAGTTCAGTGAAGGTTCACAAAGATAATCCCTGGTTTGGAGGGTTTGTCTTATGAGCAAAGACTAAATAGGTTGGGACTCTACTTACTAGAGTTTAGAAGAATGAGAGATGATCTAATTGAAACATACAGCATTCTTAACTGGCTAGACAGGATAAATGCTGTGAGAATGTTTCCCCTCATGGAAAAGTCTAGGACCAGAGGGCGTATTCTCAGAATTAAGGGGTATCAGTTTAAGACTGAGCCAAAGAGAAATTTCTTCTCTCAGAGGGTTGAGAGTCTTTGGAACTCCCTGCCACAGAGAGCTGTGGGGGCAAAATCCTGGTGTATATTTAAGGCTGAGATAGATAGATTCTTGATCAGTAGGGGAGTGAAGGATTGCAGGGAAAACAGAGGGAAGTAAACGTTAGGAATATCAAGTCCGCTATGATCCTATTGAATGGCAGAGAAGGCTCAAGGGCCAAATTACCTATTCTTTTTTCTTATGGTCTTACATTGTTAAATCGATCAGAAGCAGGAATGCTGCCTGAGTTTTCTCCTTCCTAATATAGCTAAAGAAAAGTAAAATGTAATGACCCTAGTCACTGCTGAGGCCAATATCAAGAGAACAGGATCAAAATTAAAACATACCATCTCTGCATATAATATCCAAATAGGTTTTAAACAAATCATTGTAGGAGCACATCTCACTAAGGCAGATGTTGTGAATGCCAAAAAAAAACTGAAAGCTCGACATTTTCTTCCGATGATGTAATAAGGTCAAATGATCATTCTCACGTCTGGATAAAAGAAAATGAGACCCAAAATTCTGGATAGGACCTAATGTAGCTCTGGTGTTGTGAGAGAGAAACCAGAAAGTGCAGCAGATGCAAGCTAAATTAAGGTTCAGCATCCATGGATGGAAGACTCAGAACTATCAGTATTGAGAGAGGGATTAACTAATTTTCTATTCTCCCACATCCCACACCAAGAAGACACAGCCACAAATAGTCCTAGCATTTTGTGAGAAATCCTACACAGGTCCCACGTAAGTTAAATTGACTCCACAATCATACTTAGTGCCCACTTCAAGGAAATATTAGTTGCTACTCACTACCTCTTACAGCAATATTTTTGTTCCCTCCTCATTAAAACAGCTGGAGCCAGTACTGTTGGATATCACCGCAAAACATGCAAAGGGACTGTGCTATTAAATTGTAGCATGCAACTTCTGCTGTCTGGGTTTGTGACTTTTCCAAGTCGGACAGGTTAACTCTGCTCAATTCAATTTCATTTGTAACGATTGCAAAGAATTTACTCCTTTTCCTGTATTCATTCATTAGATGTGCCCATCATTAGATCGACCACCATTTATTGCCTAGCTCTTCTTCAGAAGTTGGTGGTCAGACACAATAGAGTTGAAAGTGAAAGCGACCCAATTATTTTTGAAGAAGAGTCTTATCAGATTAGAAATGTTAACTCTATTCCTCTCTCCAAAGATGCTCTTGAGTTTCTCGAGCATTTTCTCCAATTATTTAAACAAAAATCAAAATATTGTGGCTTCTGGGAATCGAAACCAAACACAGAGAATGTTGGAAAAGCTCAGCTGGTCTGGCAGCATTTGTGGCGAGAGAAACAGAGTTAACATTTCAATCCAATATGACTCTTCTCTAGAACACACAAGAATTTCTGAAGAAGCCATACCAGACTCAAAATATTAACTCTGTTTCTGTCTCCACAGACGCTGCCAGACCTGCTGACCTTTTCTAGTAGTCTCTGTGTTTGTTTTCTCCAACTGTTTGTGCGTTTGACATGGCACATACGTGTTTTTTTTTTAATAACAAGTTAACTTATGCTATCATGCATTAAAATCAGTAGAATTCAGTTTGTTTTTAAAGAGACCATGATAAATCTGTCAAACATTTTAAGCATTTCTGCAGTCCCATTGGATAGTTTTAACCAGACTTTTAAAGGAAGTTCAGTCACCATATCAAATCCCTTCAACAGAGATTCAGGATCATTGTGTGGAAAATCAATCATTGTTCAAGTCATAGATTGCTATGGAGCTGCAAATTGTTTTGTACAAGTAGTTATCAAGTGTGGACATGTTTTGGCTGAACGACTTACATAGTTTGTCAGTAAATGCTAATTCTCTAGGTTTGTACATGAACCTTCGAAAAAGTAGTAAAGGGTTGTCAACACCGTGTAATTGTTCACAAGTATTAATCAACATCTTCAGTATGGGAATTGAAGGTAAGAATAGAACAAAAAGATGTTAATCTGTAGTTTTACAGTTTTCTTATTGAGTTATTTAGTACTTGTATCTGTGCATAGATATAAAAGTAGCATGTGAAATCCTTATCCATATTTAAAAGTGAAATGCAGTTTCTGCCAACAACCATTAAATAGCAATGCTACTTCTTCATTTCACCTTGTAATGTGGACCACTTTTTCAAATACTTTTATTCTGAAAAGCATTTCTGTAATAGAACTAAATATTTTCCACACAAGGTTTGCACTTGATGAATTGTATCAAACAATCTTGTGTTTAGTTTTGAATTTAAACCAAAACCTGTACAAAGACTTCAGCATATTCAGGGTTATATGCTTCATTTCATGACTTTGTAAGGCAGCCCTTATTTCGCAACTGGGCATAGATTCCACTTACAGCTGACAAACATACAACAGAAAATATTTGTCTTAAATTATTAGTGTTAGTAATATCAAAACTAATTTGTCGAAGCTGTTTAACGCACACTGTTGAAAATAAAATAGAAAAGTTGTTCAGTTAGTAAGACTCATTTCCAACATGGAATGTATTATCACACCCCAGAATCACAGAATCACAAAATTGTTAAGGTGCAGCCGGAGACTAATCAGCCCATCGTGCCTGCAATGGGTCTTCAAGCAAGCGTCTAGTACCTCATGCCAATATCCTGCCTTTAATCCGTATGACTGCACACCATTTCTCTGCAAATAATTATCCAATGCCCTTCTAAGTGTTGAATCTGCATTCACTACATTTCCAGGCACTGCATTCCATACCCTAACAACTCACTGTGTGAAAAGACTTTTTTCACATCGCCATTTCTTCTTTTGTGCCTCTCTTTAAATCTCTGCTGCCTCATTCTTCTAACTTTTACAAGCAGGAATTGCTTCTCCTTATCTACTTTATCCAGCCCACTCATGATTTTGTAAACCTCTATCAAATGTCCTACCAGCCTTTTTCACTCCACGGAGAATAGTCCCAACCTCCTCAATCTATCCTCGTAACTAAAGTTTCTCATTCCTGGCTCCGTTCTTGTAAAGTGCTTCAGCACTGTCTCCAATACATTCACATCTTTAAAAGGGTGCCTACAACCATGCACAATACCCCAGCTGAAGTGTAACAACTATCTTGTAGAAGTTCAACATTACCTCATGGCTCTTGTATTGTCTGCCCTTATTAATAAAGCTACAGTCACTATATGCTTTATTAACTACCTTCTCCACCTGTCCTGCCACCTTCAATGATCTGTACTCATATACACCCAGCACCTTCTGCTCCTTTGGAAATGTACTCTTTTTGTCATATTGTCTTTCCTACCAAAATGCATCACCACTGCATTGAACCTCCCCTGGCACCTGGCATCATACGTTTAATGCTTCTACCAAAACAGAATGTTTTATCTTAAACTGTACGTTACAATTAGAATTTACTTATTCCTAGGTTTCCAGTGCATTTCCTGTGCTTCCAGTTCAGACTACAGCAGGACAATTCATGTCATGTCAAAAAGGAACTGAATCATTGTGATAACATTCACAAGGAAACTGACTATACAGAAACTCTTTCTGAAAATTCCACAGAACAAGGTGATACTTAGCATGGTGGCTGTGTGGTGTCCCTTATAATAATAACATTCATTGCATCTCCCAGTTCATGATAGTGTCCAACTAGCAGATTTACCAAGTGAAATAACCTTTAGTAAATGACCATTACCTTAATGTTGGAGTCACAGTACTTATTGTGAAGGAATTTAAAGGACCGTGCAGTGAATTGCAATGGTGTCATGGTGATGCTGCTCATTGGGTTTAAATAGCACAGTGAGACCTAAGTTAGTTAGTTAGAGTTAGGGAGGCAATGACCTCGTGGTGTTATCACTGGACTATTAATCTATATACCCAGGCAATGTTCTGGCTACTGGGGACTTGGCTTCAATCTGCCATGGCTGATGATGGAATTTGAATTCAATAAAAATCTAGAATTAAGAGTCTGATGATGACCATGAAACCAATGTTGATTATCAGGAAAAACAACTACCTGGTTCACTAATGTCCTTTAAGGAAGGAATATGCCATCCTTAACAAGTCTAGCCTACATGTGACTCCAGACCCACAGCAATATGGTTGACTCATAACTGCCCCCACCCCCTGCACAATTAAAGATGGACATTAAATGCTGTAATGCTCGCATTCTTTGAAAAAGTAAAAAATAAATGCTAGAGGAGAGATGATAAGAACAGAAGAGAGAAACAGGTAGGGACAAATATGTGGAGTAGACTAAATAGTATTAGGTTGTAAAGTAATCTTTCAAAAGTATAACAGGAAGATAAGAGCCTGAGAAATATCTGATTCTCGTGAATTAATCTTAACATGCAAGGAAGAGTATTATAGAGAAGCCCTAGCCTGAAGACAACACATGACCCTGCCTTCTCATCAACCATCTGTCTTGAACCAAAACTCTTGGATGTGGAAAAAAGTCATGTGGCAAATGAATACTCAATATGTGAAGTTAAACTGAGAGGAGTCCTATGGATATGAGTACACACTAGAGACAAACTGTTGACAGATATCACTGCATCTGCCAACTTAACACATCTCCAGCCCATGACTTTGAGGAATTGTTCTGTATGCAGTGAAATGTAGCTTTCTTTAATTTGTTGCTAGCCTGCACCAATAGGGTTAACTTGAGTAGCCCAAGTAAGGTTCAACTGCATTTAATATTTTTGAACTTCATCTGCTCATACAGAATAGCAACCATCTATTAACATGCTAACTATGCATGTATGAAACAAGTGATTAATGCTTTACCCAACATAAACTGATACCAGACTGTCTACCCAATGTCAGGCAACTGCTATATTTTCTGAAATACAAGTGTTCCAAGATAATGATCATAATGCTGCTTCTTTCCCTTTGCCATTTGTAGTTGATCCTCATTAACTCATCCCAGGATTTACGTACTACCATTTCCTCAATCTCACTCACTTCTCATGCTTTCGTCCTTGATAAGACCAATGCAGAATAGTATTTCTATAGGCCCACAGCCAGTCCTTATTCAAGTTTCTGTTCTAGTTTTATAATTACAGAAGAATGAAAAATGATACAATTGTGACTTGAAGGTACACCTTCCAATAATAGTTTACATTACAATACTCCAAATGCATGAACTGACTGTGTAGTGCGAATACCTGCTTGGTGGGAATTAAGTAGGGTGGACCTCTCTTATGAACCAGATGGTACAGCCTATTTCAAAGAAGAGTTTTGTTTTTACTTTACATGCTTACGGCCCCGAAAATGACCTTGCAATGTCTTTTTGCATGCCATGATTACACGGTCTTAATTTCCAACAATCAGGTTTCCAACAAGCCTGCAAAAAACATAATCAGTATGACTCAAAATAATTGATGTGATGAGCGTAAAATTCGCAGCAGTTAATTGGTTTTCTGTAAAAATGGTGGGCCATAAAACTTTGCCACCATGACACAAAGATTCATCCTTGACAATCCAATTACTTGAGATTAAGTGACTTTAGCAGAAAGGCTATCTTGTTTAAGGAATATTTTTAAATGTTTTCATTCATGCAGATGACTTTTACCCAATTGGTCAAAGCAATTTGTTTGTCCAGGTTTGGTTTGACTCATCCAGTAAAAAAATGTTATGTGCACTGAATAATTAACAAACATACCTGCGTTGCTTTGTTCTTTTTGCCTTAGGCAAAGTTTTCACAGGACTTCTCCTTAATATGCACTGTGACTTCAGTGGAAGAGTAGGAAGATCCCAAGAGAACGTTCACCAAGGGGAGATGAATGGCCAACATTTGAAGAGACAGCAAATGAGTCAGGAACGCATCGAAATTATAAGCCATTTAAGGCACAATGGCAGGTTGGATGGTATTTATTTTAACACAAGGTAGATGGGTTGAGGTTGCAAATTAAATCATGGTGGTATGATATCTTTGCTCTCACTAAGATGTCATTGACAGAAGAGCAGGAGGTGTCACAGTGACTCAGTGGTTAGCAATGCTGCCTCACAGCGGCAGGGACCTTGGTTCGATTCTACCCTCAGGTAACTGTCTGTGTGGAATTTGCACATTCTTCTCTTGTCTACTTGGGTTTCCTCTGGGTGCTCTGGTTTCATCCCACAGTCCAAAAATGTGAAGGTTAGGTGAATTGCCCACGGTGTTCAGGGATGTGCAGACAAGGTGGTTAGCCACAGGAAATGTGAGGTTACAGGGATAAGGTGGGATGCTTGTCAGAGGGTTGGTGTGGACTTGATGGGCCAAATGGCCTGCTTCCACATTGTAGGGATTCAATATTCCAGGATGCAGGGTCTGCAGTTGAGACAGAGAAGGAGGTAAAAAAGTAAGGAAAGAAGTTACCTTAGAATGAAAACATATGGATGGAATTTAAACAAAAACAGAAGGGAGCTCAGTCTGAGAGAAATGTAACATCAGATGTGTAGACAGATTTCAGAGAGGTGTAAAAATAATAGCGTAGTGATAGGAGGGGATTTCAATTTCCTCAAAATTAACTAGGATAGTCATAGTGTTAAAGGTTTAGAGGGAGTGGAATTCTTAAGATCCCAAGAGAGCTTTTTAAGCTTGTAGGTAGAAGGTCTTACAAGAGAGGGGGTGATCCTGGATTTTAGGTAATGAAGTAGTTGGAGTATCATTCGGGGAACATTTTTCGAACAGCAATCATAACTCATTTGATTCAAGATTGCTGTGGAAAAGGACAAGGCTTGGCCTAAAATTGAAATTCTAAAGTGGAGGAAGACAGATTTTAATAAGATCAGGTGTGATTTGGCCAGAGTGGAGTGGGAGCAGATACTTTTAAGTACATTTGTGTCAAAGAAATGAGACACATTCAAGAAGGAAATGTGGAAATGAAGCAAGGCGAGCTAATATGTTCCAATTAAGACAAAAGTTGGGATCAACAAATTCAGTGAACCCTGGATATCAAGGGATATACAGGATTGGATAAAGAGAAAAATGAATGGTTATGATAGATACCAAGGGCTCAAAACAGCAGAAGCCCTAGAAGAATACAGAATGGACAACGGGAAACTTAAAAAGTAACTTATGAGAGCAAAAAGGGGGCATGATACAATAATGGCGGGTAAATCGTAAGTTATTTTGCAAATACATTAAGAGTAAAAAGATAACCAGGAGAAGAGGAGGATCCATTAAGGAGCACAGTGGTAATTTGTGTGTGGAGCCAGAGGATATAGGCAGGGATCTAAATGAATACTTTGAGTTGGTTTTCACTAGTGAGAGGGACAATGTACATATAGAAATCATGGAGAAGGATTGTGATATAATTAAAGAAATGGGCATAGACAGAGAGGGGATTCTGAGTGATCTGGCTGGCCTAAAAGTAGATAAATCTCCAGGGCCTAATGAAACGCATCCCAGGCCATTGAGTGAGGCAAGGAGGAAATAGCAGGGATGTTGGCAATAATTTTCAGTTCTTCTTTGACCACAGAAGTGATGGAGGACTGGAGGACAATTGAGCTGGTACAGTTATTCAAAAAGGGGACAAGGGATAAGCCAGGAAACTACAGTCTAGTCATTCTAATCTCAGTGGTGGGGAAGCTATTGGAAGCAATTCTGAGGGACAGAACTTTGGAAAGACATGTCGACGAACTTGATTGAATTTTTCAAAGAGACCAGGTGTGTAGGTGAGCGCAATGCATTGAACATAGTCTACTTGGACTTTAGCAAGGCTTTTGATAAGGTCCTGTGTGTGAGGCTGATAGCAAAGGTGAGAGACATGGGATCCAAGGAAATTTAGCTAACTAGATCCAGAATTGGCTGAGTGGCAGGAACTAGAGGGTGATGGTCAAGAGTTGTTTTGTGACAGGAAGCCTTTTTCCAGTGAGATTCTGGAGGAATCAGTGTTGGGGCCCTTGCTATTTGTAATATATATAAACGATCATTTAAGGTTGATCATGACGTTCATGGATGATATGAAAATTGATGAGGTGATAAATAGAGAGGAGGATAGCCTCAGATTACAGGAGGATATAGATGAGCTGGTCAGATTGGTGGAACTGTGGCAGATGGAATTCAATCCAGATAAGTGGGAGGTCATGTAAATGGGCAGGGCAAATAAAGCAAGGGAATTCATGATTAATAGTAGACTCAAGGAAGCAGCAAGGATCAAAGGGATCTAGGTGCACATGCCCACCTTAAGGTTGTGGGAGACAAAGAAGAAGTGGTTAAGAAGATGAATAGGATACTTGCCTTTATTGGCTGAGGCACAGAGTTTAACAACAGGGAGTTTTATGCTGGAACTGGTTAGGTCACAGCTGGAGTATTGTGTGCAGTTCTGGAAGGCACATTATAGGAGGGTGCAGAGGAGATTTACCAGGATGTTTCCTGGGTGAAAGAGTTTCAGTTATGAAGAGAGATTGGATAGACTAGGGTTGTTTTTCATGGAGGAGAAGGACATGATAAAGCTATATAAAATTATGAAGGACAAAGATAGGGTAGACAGAAAGAGATATTTCCCCTTGGTGGATGGATCAATGGCCGGCACCTTTAGATTTAAGGTAAGGGCCAGGATGTTTGAAGGGGACGTGTGGAAAGATTTTTTCACCCAGAGATGATAAGAGCTGTTGAGGCAGAAACCCTCATAATATTTAGGAAATACTTAAATGAACTTAAGGGGAGGCGATGACCTAGTGGTATTATTGCTGGACTGTTAATCCAGAGATCCATGCAATGTTCTGGGGACACAAGTTCAAATCTCACCATGGCAGATGGTGGAATTGGAATTCGATGAAAAAAAATCTGGAATTAATTGTTTAATGATGACCATGAATCTGTGGTTGATTGCTGGAAAAACCCATTTGGTTTATGCATGTCCGGTAGGGAAGGAAACTGCTAGCCTACATGTGACTCCAGACCGACAGCCAAGTGGTTGACTCTTAACTGCCCTCTGGGTAGTCAGGAACGGGCAATAAATGCTGGCCTAGCCAGTGACACTCTCATCCTGTGAATGAAAAGATAAAATGTGCACTTCCAATGCCGAGGCATCCAAGCTATGGGCCAAGTGCTGGAAATTGGTATTAAAACGGTTAGGTAGCTGTTTTTGACCATTGTGGATTTAACTGGCAAAAAGGCTGTTTTTTCCTCTGCTGTGGACCTCAATGACTCTAATCCATAGAAATCCTGGTGTGATCCTCTCCTAATTGATACCTCACCCTCATTCTATCCTTGCTACGGTACCCACCTCCTACCAACGGTCATGATGCTGCAGCCAGACAATGCTTGATAATCAGATCCTGAAGTAAAAGTCTGTTTTAAGGTGTGGGAACTGATAGGGGTCTGAGCAATGTGGGCTTTTGGTGAGATTTGTGGCAGAATCGAATGATTCAGCAAGGCTGATCCCGATGTCAGGAGCATCTAAATCTAATCTTTGAGGTTTTTGACGAGCAACACAGTGAGTTTCTCACTTGGCAGCAGTGAGTTCCAATTAAGATGGATTATAGCAGGTAAAATGCCTTACTAACAGCCCAGCTCACCTCATTAATATTCTGCTTCCTATCTTAAATTTGCCAAGCAAGCTAAACTTGATGTTGGAAATCAGAGTGGGGAAGTGGCAACTTCAGCTTGCGCCTTGCTTCAAAGGACCTTCATGTTGGGCACCAGGCACCAATATCTCATGGCACTATCCAGGGTTAAGTGCCACATGCACCCAACATCCATGGACATTGACATATAACATGTGCACTTGTCTAAGATCCCCGATACATTCACAGGATATTTCTGTACTTTCAGCTGTACCAGTAACTATCAGTGCAATGCTGCAGCAAGAACACTGTGTGCTCAGCGACATACACTCAGATCCTCACTGGACCAAGCTGCATCACTAGGGTCTTCGCTCATTGTCATTGCACTCACTCACACAGAGCCTACCAGGATGTGCATCCCTGCCTTGCTTTACATTATTTTGGTGTTATGCATTTTGCCCCCTAAGCCAAAATTACCAGGCTCATATTGGGGAGGCGATGGCCCAGTGGTATTATCGCTAGACAATTAATCCAGAGACCCAGGTAATGTTCTAGGGACCTGGGTTTGACTCCCACCATGGCAAATGATGGAATTTGAATTCAATAAAAATCTGGAATTAAGAGTTTAGTGATGACCATGGAACCATTGTTGGTTGTTGGAAAAATCTCATCAGGATCATGAATGCCCTTTAGGGAAAGAAACTGCCATCCTTACCTGGCCTGGCCTACATATAACTCCAGTTCCACAGTAATATGGTTGACTCTCAACTGTCCTTGGGCAATTAGGGATGGGCAATAAATGCTGGCCTAGACAGTGATGTCCAGATCACATAAATTTATAAAAAAGTTATTTCTGTCTTGCCTTGCATTTTATCATTGTTGTTCACAGACCTGACTCAAATCAAGGAAGGTAGCCATCACTCAGGGAGTCCTGGCACTGTAAGTTAAGGGCAGTCTCCAACATCAGTCCAGGGAGTTGTACATAGACAGTCAGCTACTCAGGGCAGTCAGAGTGAGGACGTTCGCCACAAAAGGGGTGAGGTGCACAATGTCAGGCAGCCCAGCACCTGATTTGACTCTTTTGCCTACTTCCAGGAATGAAAGAGAGGTAGGTATTAAGGGAGGTGAAGTTGGATAGCACAACAGTTATTTTTGGAGCAGGTGGGCAAGTGTCTCAAGCGAGTGAGTAGTCAGCACAGAGAGCATGCAGGGTTAATGGTGTTTGGGGTTGGTGTGGGTGACGGCGAGTAAGAGAAGATGTTGCAACAATTGCAAGAATGGTAGAGCATGATCTTCGGTGGGAGGTGCACACAGTAGCAGGAATAGAGTATGAGGTATCAGAGAGAAGATAGTAACATTACTGCCAGTGAAGTAGAGAAGGGCATTGCTGGGCATTTCTCCAGACTGCTGAGGGTGTTTTAATCCAGATAGAAAACCCAGACCAGGCAGGCATGGTGAGAAATCTCACTGGGCTTCACAATGGATATCCCTCCAAAAAAAAGCTCAACCCTTCCCTCAGCCAAAAAGAGTAAGATTCAGATTCAGGTTCAGATTGATTGTCATGTGTACCTGAGTACAGGAGTACCATGAAAAGTGTTTGGGGTGTATATAGGCATTACAGGCCTTACTACTTATGAAGTGTTATAATTTGAGACAAATTGGGTGAAACTAATTTTGAAGCATTTTAATCTAAATAAAAATGCTTGAGTATTTTCCATTTTTAACTACAAATATTCACTTATAGAACCTAAGTAAATTTTAAAGATGAGTGACTGAATAAATAATTGCATATTTTGAACGTAGAACAGAATTGGCATACGAGCTTGATAGATGTGTTCTTCTTCTAACATTAAGCACTTCTTCTGTACATGCTTCATTTCTGGAACATGTCAGCTTTCTTTTCTCATACTTGCATTGTACTTCTCCCATCAACTAAGAATTTTAGCTATTTTACCTTCACCATCGTTCTAACAAGCAAAAATACTGTACAAATTATATTCCTGACCTCCATTTTATTAACACGTGTAAATGTGTAGCTTTTGTTCCCCAAAGTTTTCTGCACAATGCTACTTCATTTCCAGTTAAATATGTATCACCAAATCTTTGCCATTCAAGAATATTTCCATTTCAATGATAGTTTCTTTTCAGTGTAATTTATACATGATATTATGACATCTGTGTTCTACAAAAAAAGTAGGCTCAATCAGTTGTCTCAGTTCCATGTCAGGAAAAAGACCACTTTAAATTAAATTTCACAAAATCAAATTATACACATGTATAAATTATAAGTTAGAGCACAGAACACACCATTAGGTCCATCAAGTCGTCACCATCTCTTCAACAAGCATTATGCCCATTTCCCATACACTTGCACATTGTTCCTATTCAAAAAGCCATCCAACGCTCTCTCATTTGCCTCAGTTGACTCTAGCTCGATCACACTTCAGTGCATTCCAGAACTGAACCATTTGCTGGGTGAATTTCTTCTTCTCACAGCACATTTACTCCATGTGCAAATCTTTTTAAATCTGTGCTTGCTCATCTCAATACTTTCCTGAACAGGAACAGTTTCACTCTATCTACTCGATCCAGGCCTCTAACGTTTTTGAAAATTATATCAGATCTCCTCTTAGCCTTCTTCTCTACAAGGGAAACTATCTCAACTGATCTGATCTATCCTCATGAATGAAGTTTCTCACCCTTGGAACCATTTTTGTAAATCCCTTCTGCAGTCTTTTCCATGTGTCAACACTTTTCTTTCAATGTGGCACCCAGAACTGTACACAGTACCGTAGCTGAAGTCAAACAGTGTATTGTATAAGTCCAGCATAATTTCCTTGCTCTTGTATTCCATGGTCCTATTAATAAATCTCAAGATTATTAACTGCTTTATTAACTGCTCTCTACCTATCCTGCAACCTTCAGTGATCTATATACATATACACCAGGTTCCTCTGCTTCTGTTAACTATTAAGTATTGAATTCCCTACCTAGTATAGTCTGCCCACGTTCTTCCTATCAAAATGAATCACACTTCTCTGCATTAAACTTTACCTGCCACCTACCTGCCCACTCCACCAACCTGTCTATGTCTTTTTGAAGTTCTACGTTGTCTTCCTCTGTTTATAATGTTTCCAAGTTTCATATCATCCACAAACATTGAAAATTTTCCATGTACTTCTAGACATTGAAATATATAAAATATTTATCAGGAAAATCAATGGTCCCAATGTGGAGTCCTATGAAACTCCACTGTAAACCTTCCTCCAGCCCAAAAAATATCAATTGGCCACTACTCTCTGTTTCTTATTACTCAGCCATTTTAGTTTTATCCATGTTGCTACTGTATCCCTTTTATTCCATGAGCTATAACACTTCTCAGAAGTCCTATGTGTCACTGGATCAAATCCCTTTTGAAAGTCCATCTACACCATACCAGCAGCATGACACTCATCACCCCTTCCTGTTACCTTTTCAAAAAAAAACACCAGCAAGTTAATCAAATACAATTTGCTTTTTAAAAATCCATGTTAACTCTCCCTAATCAACCTATTTTTTCCATGTGACTATTAATTCTATTTCAAATGATTGTTTCTGGAAAATTCCCCATCACTGAAGATGAACTGACTGGACTATAATTGCCGGGTTTATTCTAGCAACCATTTTTTGAACAAGGGCGTAATGTCCGCAAATGTTCATCTCCCCTGAGCCAAGGGATGATTGAAGGATCATGGTCAGTGTCTACTGTCACCTATTTCAATACGCCTGGATGCATTTCATCCAGGGCTGGCCCTTTTCAAGTTCAAGCACCGATAGCCTAATCAACACTTCCTCCTCATTAATTCTGAACTCTTTTAGTGACAGAACTTTTCTCTCTTTCGTGGGCCTGCGTAGAATCTACATCTTTGGTAAAGGTATATGTCAAGTATTCATTTAAGATCTCAACCATGTATCTTCTCTCCAAGTGAAATTCCCTGTTTCAGTTCCTAGGCAAAACTACTCTTTTTACAACCATTTCTAGTGCGCCGGTAGAAGACTTTGGGATTCTCCTTTATGTTAGCTGCCAATCTTTTCTCATATAGTTTTTCAACTTCCCTTTGAATCTTTCATATTCCTTTTGCTTCTCAATTGTATTTTCTACATGACACCAGTCTTAAGTACACTTTATCCTCTTTATTTTAATTTCTATCCCCTTTTCCATCCAGGGAGCTTTGGATTTGTTTGCAGGCCTTTTCCCTTGGGAGGGAATATACCTAGACTGCTCCGAACCATCTTCTCTTTGAAGATCATTGTTCAGGTATTGTGCTTTACATCATATATTTTGTCCAGTTTGTTTGGCTCAGCTCCTTTCTTGCCTTATAGAAATCAGCTGGCCCCCATCCCCCTCCACCAAGTTAATTATTTTTATTCTGGATTAGTTATTGCTCTTTTCAATCATCATCATGTAAACGTTAAAATAGAATGACCTCTGTCTCCTAAATGTTCCCTTCTAACACATGATCGACTTGGCTACCTCATTTCCGAGATTCAGAAATCTAAAAGTCAGTCTAAATGTTGGACCGGACAAATACTGCTGTCGGAAATTTTTCTCAACACAAGCTAGGAATAGTTGGCATAATGGCTCAGTGGTTAGCGCTGCTGCCTTACAGCACCAGGGACCTGGGTTTGATTCTAGCCTCGGGTGACCGTCCGTGGATTGTCTGTGCACATTCTCCCTGTGTCTACATGGGTTTCTTCTGGATGTTTTGGTCTCCACCTACTGTCCAAATATGTACAAGTTGGTAAAATGTCTGTAGCATCCAGGGGTGTGCAGTCTAGGTGGATTAGTGATGGTAAATGCAACGTTTCAGGGATAGGGTAGGGAGCTAGGTCTATTGGGATGTTCTTCCGAGGGTTGGTACGGAGCCCATGGACTGCATAACCTCTTTCTACACTGTAGGGATTCTATTCTATGTTTGCCACACTTTATCCTTAACACTGCCACTGTTTCAGCCTATATTCAAGGAGTTAAAGTCTCCAATTCTAACAATATAATGTTGGCATCTTTCTGTAATTTCCCTACAGATTTCTTCCTTTACATTCTTCCCACCAGCTGGTAGTCTTTACTCTACACTGAGCAATGTAATTGCACCATTTTTGTTCCTTAGCACCATTCAGATTGATTATGGTTTTGAATCAGAAGGGTTTATCACCTTGAGCTAGGTCTCGGTTATCAGCACAACATCATATAAATGCATGGGAATATATACCTATAATTCTCCGATCTTACTTACTGTACTCTGTGCAATCACATACATGCACAGCCACTCTGATTTGGAATTCATTACTTTGTCACATATTTCAACTCCACCTATTGATTCTCTATTCTTTATCAGTGCAATGAATTAAATTTGATAGCCAGATCTACGAACAAATCAACGGGACACCTATGGGGTCACTCATCTCTGGACTAATAGCATAAGCAGTGATGCAGAGACTGGAAAGCACAGCCTTCCACAGATCTAACCCAAACATTGGATCCAATGCATGGACAACACTTTCGTCATCATCAAACGGACTAAACGAGAAGAAACACACCAACTTATAAACAACATTTTCACCGGCATCAAATTCACCAGAGAAGAAGAAAAGAACAAACAGCTCCCATTCCTGGATGTGATGGTAGGACGTGGAGCCAACGGGGAATTTCTGACCAAAGTACACAGAAAGGCCACACACACGGATCAAGTCCTAAATTTCAACAGTAACCACCTCAACACCTACAAATGGAGTTGCATAAAAACACTGTTCAAACGAGCCACACACACTGCAGCAACCCAGAACTACGCCAAAATGAAGAAGAATATCTCCACCAATTATTTAGAGACAACAGATACCCGAACAGCAGGGTCCAATGATTCCTGTCACACAAGCAATGGGAAGATGCAATATGTCCTGGCCCATTTGTCACATTACCATACATCAAGAACGTATCTAAATTGACCACAAGACTCCTATGGCCACTGGGCATCAGAGTAGCACACAAATCTACATCAACTTACGCCAACTGCTAACAAGAACCAAAGACCCCTTACCCATTATGGGCAAAACCAATGTAATATTCAAGATTCCATGCAAGGACTGCAACAAACATTACATTGGACAGACAGGAAGGAAACTGGCTACAAGAATACATGCACACCAGCTAGCAACAAAAAAACACAACCTATACTTACTCGTCTCCATTCACATGGATAAGGAGAACCACCAGTTCGACTGGGACAACATCAGGATCCTAGGACAAGCCAAACAGAGACCAGCACGGGAATCCCTAAAGGCCTAGCTCTCCACCAAGAAGGCCATCAATAAACGCACAGAATTAGACCCTATATACACACCACTGCAAAGAAAAACCAGAAATGAGGTAATCAACTCCAACGGACTCCGCAGTTTAAATAACAAGCGGGAAAATATAACAGTGCTTCATCGGAGGCTGCACTGATGATGTTACCCAGCAGGGTAATGAAACGTTTGCGAACCAATGAACCAGCTCAGTGAACGAACCAACCACAGCATCCACAACCCGCGCTACAGATCTACTCAAGAAACTTAGATATCGTAGGTTTATCCAAAACACTTGATTAAAAGCCTTTCTTTTGCTTTAAAAGTCTGCATATTAGAAATTAAATTTTAAAAATGTCTCTTCAAGATAGAGGCCATATCAGGCTATGTATGCTTCAATGGAGTGTTTCAAAGCCTGATGAACTGTGCTATTCTCAATCAAAAAAAGGAAAACTGTTATAATGCACCTGAGCACAAGGATGAAAAGGTTACAAAATAGAAACTTACCACATAGGAACAGGCCATTCGGCCACCACTGTCTGTGCTGACCATGTTGTCATTCTAAACTAGTCCCAACTGCTTGCACACGGTCCATATCTCTCTATTCCCTGTCTGTTTATGTGTTTGTCTAAATGCCTCTTAAATGTTAATACTGTATCTGTTTCTACCAAGTCCCCTAGCAGTGCATTCCAAGCACTTACCATCCTTGGTGTAATAAATGTGCCCCGTACATCTCCTTTAAACTTTCCACATCTCATCTTAAATTTATGCCCCCTTGTATTTGACATTCTACCCTGGGAAAGAGACTCTGATTATCTACCCTATCCATACCTCTCATAATTTTACATACTTCAATCAGGCCACCCTTCAGCCTTTGACGCTCTAGTGGAAACTATCAGGTTGCCCCTCAGCCTCCGATACTCTGACGAAAAGGTTCCATGTTGTTCAAAAATGCAAAAACTATGATTCCTAACTCAACAGTTTTCAAAGTGGAAGGTATTCAAATTGTTAATTACAGCATTTGGAAAAGCTGATTGCCTCAGCTAAAATACAATGGATGAGTCTGGTCCAAAGCCTGGACTGATCAGTGCTCACAGTTGGAATGATGAGTCACCAGTCTGAAACAGGCTTTATTAGAAATTTAAAATGCGTAAAACTTAACTGTGCAGCCATCTTGGTGTTTGTAACTCCAAGAAGAAGCAAAATACTCCGCGAGGCGTTAGTTTTGAACTAGGGAAAAGCTTTATGGAAACCAAATATTGTACTTTTGAAGAAATTAATAGAAATCAGGCAGAAATTAGTAAACTATTGAACTAATGAAGAATAAGGAACATTCTCTCCCTCCCAAAATCTGCAGTTCTGAAGAACCTACCTTTAAAAGAAAATTTTGAGTGTCCAGAATAACTCTTTTTCTCCGTTCATGGACTTTTGCTTTTTGTAACTGCTGCCAAACCTTCTCATTTTATTCAACTACAGAAACCATTGCAGCTGCTGGATCCAATGCCAAGTGTTAACTTCTTTGCTTCTGCAATAAGGAATTCAAATATGATTCTCAATTGTATACCACAGAGACTTATTGGGATTTTCTTCTCATAAGTACTCCTTTATCTCATCTATAATTGCCTTCAACTTGGCTGCCATAATATATGAAAAAAATACATTTTTTCAAAGCTTTTCATCTTGCAGTCATCAGGATAATTTGCAAGAAATACCAATTCAAGGGAAAAATGTATTGGGAAAACCATCATTTATATAATGTGAGGGGACAGTGCTGATTGGTTGCCAAGTGGACTCTGGTTGGTCAAGGCACTACCTTGAGAATTGATCCACTGAATGGCTGTAACCAGTGTTCCCTCTAAACTGCACAGCTGCTCAATTCTACAAGGTCCTTCCGGTTTCCAAAGTCATGACTGTGCATGGACCTCGGACGCCCGTGCACTGCACAGAAGAATTATAGGGAATATTGGCTGTTATGTATTTTGTTCAGTTAAAACAAGCACAGTTGGTGCACACATTCTTTCTGTTTGCTAAGTACAAGGACCTTGTGAATTAATATGAGTACAGACAAATGCACCACACTGCAATCCCAATTGACAATCTTATATTCATTGTCATTTTAATTCTTTGCAAATATTACCCAATTGTAAAATCATATCTAATTGGGATAGTACTATGAGCATCAAATTGTGGGTTGTTTTGAGATACCAGAAGTGGTACACACTTTGATACAATCTGTCAGTTCTTAGCTTACACAGTCTACATATCTGAAATCATATTGGCACTGAAATGCATAAACCGCATTACATTTTTGATCATGTTCTTGATAGGCAGAATGTTTTTTTGGTTTGCTGGCAGCATCCTAATGGTAGCAAGCACTATTCATGTTGCTACTAAAGAATAATAGCGTGGAACAGTTAGCTTTCGAGATGCCTTACATTCCAAGGTTAATCTGAGGTAGATTATGTACTCTTCAGGACGAAAAGTGATGGCCATAGGCCGACTCAAGAATTTCACAAGTTTTGTTCCAAACAGAATGCTGCGAAATGACTAACTATTTGTAATTTCATATAATAACTTCATCCCTTTATCCCTAAGAACTCCTCAGTAATAACTTGTAATAAACTAACTATTAACTTGTGTAAATCAAATCTTGACCTATTTTAACTTGAATCATTAAAAATTGAAAAGAGAGCTACACAAACCATAATCTACCACTTCTTAGCCACATGGACATGCCTGCAGGTCATGACATAGATATAATAACATATTATTTTTCATTTTCTTTTAAAAGCACAAATTTGTAGTATGGATGGTGCTGTACATATCACACAGCTCAAATTTAAATTCTACAGTGAAAAAACAGTATGCATTTATGGTTACATTCTACATGATGTGGGCAAGTACAATGTGTTTAAAGGCTCTGTATTTTTGTTTGATTATTGATCTAAGCACAAGAATAAATAAGAATGAATGGCGAGCATTTGAGTTTAAGGCTAAAAATATTAAAGTAAGTAATCATCGGCCTGCTGCTGCCCAAGTCAGTAGCTTGATCTGAAATGTTAAGGTATCTGGAGATAACTTTGCTCAACCTTTGTGATTGATTCTCCTCGGAGCATAAATCATCATTAGGTGTTCAAGTAGAATCATCTCTTTCAAGAACAAGTCGAAGAACAATTTCACTGTATCAGTTTTCATGCCAACTTAGCCTGACAACCTTTGCTCGTAATCTTTTTCCTTCAAAGATTCATAATTAAGCAGGCTAGAATAGCATATCACCAGGAGAGCCATCAAATATTTGACATTGATATCCGGGTATTGTTTCTGCATGGTCCTGAAAGATTTCAGAACAATTTAATTTTCTTTTATTATGCAACCATTGTTTTAGAGTGTGCTACATCATATTAGGTTTAAAGGTGCTCAGGGTATTTTTGTTGCAATTGTTATACATGTTTACTGCCAAGCTATTAAGGTCTATTGTATTAAATCATTTTAACTTACAATCAACTCAGGCTAATGGGCTCCTCACCATCTTACCATCCAAGTCATTGTTGCTTTCTTACAGTCTGTTCCTATTTATCCCATTAAAAAAGCTAAAATAGTTTTTCATTCATATGCACATGGCCACCTCTGGCATGCCTTAACTTTCTATCCTTAGCTAGCTCCTCTACCCTGTTCATGTGCCGCCTATCGCAATATATTCCTTATGGGTACAATCATTTTGTTCTCCATATGTTGACAATACCTAACGTTATCCTTCCTGTCACCAACCAGGACTCCACAATTGTTGCTGGTCTGCTGTCCAATATGAACCAAGTTTATTCAATGTAATATTTACATGACATAACCAATCTTCTTTTGACCTGCCCAAGGCTCACAGTTACATTTCCATCACAAGTCATTTTATCTGTTTGTACTTGGCAGCATGTAACTGTGGTGCCTTTTGATCTCAAAATAGCCTTAAGAGCTACATCCAAACCATTAACTTCATATGGTACTAATTCGCCGGCTACAACACAACATCATCCCAGTACTTCTCATTCGTACCTTTGTCATCTCCAGGCTCAGATTCTCTACACTCCCTAGGTTCAATTCACCAGCTGTATGCTGCAATTGAAGTTTTGAGTTAGAGCATACACTGTTTTAAGTGTTATGACAAAATGTGTCTTATATTATCAGGATACTAATTTAGAGTGACATCACATGCCAAATTCAATTTTTATTTGAAATGTGTTTTGAATTTTTTAATTGATAGTAAAGGGATCAAATCTTATCCATTTTCTGAAAATTACCAATAATTTTATTTCAAATAGATGAGTGTGGATAACACTGAAGTAAGCAGGATATATCAGGTTACAGCTAAATATTTGTGCCTCTTTATTTCAACAGAAACATTTAATTTTACAGTTTTGTTTTAACCATCATTTTGCTGATCTGCTGAAACCAAAGTAAGAGCCATTTTGAGCTTGGAGCTTTCACACACACAGGGAGTAAAGGGATGTAGAGGGAGTAAAGGGAGTAAAGGGATGCCAGGATGTGGCAGGGTACTGCAACCAACATAGAAGATTTGCCATGATCTTATTCAGTGGTCTTTGGAGCAATTCTACTCCTTGCGTTATGTTCTGACTATACCAGTTTTTGGGTTGTCTACAGACTTATTAATCAGGCCATCTACATTTTCACCCAGATCATTTACATATTTTACAAACAAAGGAAGTCCCAGCACTGATCCTAGTGGAACATCACTGGTCACAGACGTCCAGTCAGAAAAACATCTCTCCACAATAACCCTCTGTCTTCTATGACTAAGCCAATTTTGTATCCAACTTGCCAACTCACTGTGTATCCCATGTGACTCATTCTTCTGGACCAGCCCACCATAAGGGACCTTGTCAAATGCTTTAGTAACATCCATGTAGATAACATGCAATGCTCTATCCTCATCAATCACTTTCGTCACTTCATAGTATCATAGGATCCCTACAGTGTGGAAAAAGGACATTCAGTCCATTGAGTCCATACCAACCTTCCAAAGAGCATCCCATCTATACCTTCTACCCTATCCCTGTAACACTGCATTCCCATTGTTAATCCATCAAACCTGCACATCCCTGGGCACGATGGTCAATTTAGCATGGCTAATCCACTTAACCTGCACATCTTTGGACTGTGGGAGGGAACTGGAACACCCGAAGGCAACCTGCGCAGACACAGAGAGAATGTACAAATTCCACACAGACAGTCACCCCAGGCAGGAATCAAACCTGGGTTCCTGGTGCTGTGAGGCAGCAGTGCTAAACACAAGCAACCGTGTTGCCACTTCCTCAAAACACTCAAGTAAATTTGTGAGACAAGACCTGCCCCACACAAAGCCATGCTGACTATCTCTAATAATCCATTCTTTTCCAAATGCAAATAAGTTATGTTTCTAAGAATTTTCTCCAATAATTTCCCAACCACTGATTTAAAGCAATGACCTATAATATCCTGCATTATCTCTGTTGCCTTCCTTAAACAAAGAGAACAATGTTGGCTATTCTTTAGTCTTCTGGGACCTTACCTTTGGCTAAAGAGGATACAAAGCTCTCAGTCAAGGCCCAACAATCTCCTTCCTTATGATCCTCAGTATGCTGGGATATGTCCCATCAGACCCTGGGGACTTATCTACCTTCATATTTTTCAAGATGCCTAACACATCCTCCTCAATATTGACATGGCCCAGAATATTAACATACCCCTCAGTAATCTTACATCATCCATGTCCTTCTCAGTGACTGCAGCTTGGGCTTTTTCTGCTTAGAGGAGACAGCAGAATGAGGAGTTGGAAGTCTAAACAGAAAGTTTTATTTTAAATTTCCTTTCAGGCCAAGAGGAATGTGAGTGTTTGTCCAGCCCAGGAACAACACTGAGGCTTTCTTCCCTGTTTGTTGTTATGAGCTCAGCTGATTAATTACTGTTTATGTCAGATGGCAGACTTAAATCAGGCCTGATAGAGTTTTCTGCCTCTAAGTTAAAGCTCATCTTTGGAATTGTGCCTGTTTGCGATTTTCTTCTACTGGATAAGGCAAACTGCAGGTCGACAGTGGGTATTGGAGACAGAGTAGCCATAACTTAGAGAGGGTGATCGATGGAATATAGTTGAGGGCAGGTAGACTGTGTGGTCTGGTGGGATAGGTTGGGAGACTGGTGTTGTGTGCGTAAGGAAGTATTAACCTTGCTACCCATGTGCTGTGAACATCATGGTTTTGTGGCTGCTGTGCCATTAGGTTGCCATGACAGGCAATGACAGATTGCCAAGACTTGGCACGGTGCACAGTGGCCTTTCGAAGATGCAGCAGGCACCAGGGATGCTGCTCTTTCAGCAGATACCCACTGAGTGGCTGTATGTTTTGGAATGGTGCATGGTAAGATGGGGCTAGAGTTGCACAAGAGGGATGGCACATGTGTGGGATGTGTCATTGATAAGGTGAGTTTGATAAGCACTTTGGTAAGAGTCAGTGAAAAATCTCACTCGGCCTCACAGCAAAACACCTTCCAACACGACTGGCACTTAGCCAAGCCAAAAGGTAAGATTTAGCCTTATGTAAAAGCAAGGCTTCACAAAATAGTTCTGGAAATCAAACCTCAATGTTCTTTGTCACTGAAGATACTACAACGTTTCCCTCAGTCACCTCAGTATTGAGTGTTAGTTATTTCTAACTGTAATCTTATTCCACTTATAAAAATCTATTTCCTCTCTTCTTCAAAGCTCAATAGCAATTCTGTGTGTCACCTCTTCTGCTAAATTTTCCATACCCAAAGTAAAGTCAAACATAATGTCGAATCAGTGTATGAATTATGTGCTACTAATATCATACTACACAAATCCTGCAATTTATAAACAAATGACTAATGCACTTATTTCCATGGACACCATTTGATATGTTTTCCCTCTAAATAGAAACAGCAGCATGACTTGCTTATTCAATGTCATTGCCTTGTTGCATTCGATAAAGTAGAGAGAAAATAAGTTGCAGCACTGTAACCATTTAAGTTCATTCTAAGGAATAGAAAGAATTCCAATTGTGTAATGCTTTCCAAGACCAGCAGACATTTAAACTGCTCTACAGCCAGTTATGTAATTTTTGAAGCATAGTCATCTGTCCTGTAGGAAGTGTTGCAGTCTATGTCCACATAACATCCACAA
The DNA here is from genome assembly GCF_021869965.1 of Rhincodon typus. Classification (NCBI taxonomy): domain Eukaryota; kingdom Metazoa; phylum Chordata; class Chondrichthyes; order Orectolobiformes; family Rhincodontidae; genus Rhincodon; species Rhincodon typus. The sequence goes on along the minus strand of NC_063334.1, from coordinate 78,873,965 downwards.
AATATACATTCTCAAACTGCAACGTGATAATGATAGCAAATCTCTTTTACTACTGTTGATTGAATGATAAACATTGACTTAGCCAACAAGCCAACAGCTTCATCCTTTAGCTTCAAAGTTGTGCTGTGGGATGCTTTACATCCTGCGGAGCAGCATGTGGGCCCTCAGTTTAACACCTCCAACAATGCAGCACTATACCAGGACTACCATCAGAATGTCAGCCTGATTTTTATACTCAAATCCTGGAGATGGACTTGAACCCAGGTATTTATCTGAAGCAAGAGCTGTGATGAGACTATGACTTTGAGAGGTGTATTTTATCCTTTTCTTATCAAGAGAGACAGAGATGTTGAGCAAAAAACGAAAGAACTGTGGATGCTGGAAATCAGGATGTTGAGCACTCTGTTCCAGTTCAAAAAAAGTAAACTGCTTGTGAGGCCTTGGGTTTTTTTTTAAAGTTGGAACAATAGAAGCAACCTGAAAGCTCCTATAGAACCAGGATTTTTACTTTCAGAAGCTGTTGGGATTTGGAAGCTGCTATACATCTCTGCCTGCTATGGCAAAACATTTGAGTTCTCTCTCTCTCGCGGAGTTTTCTCTTGATGTTCTTTCTTCCTGGACTAGAGAAATGTTGCATATGAGAAAATCTACTTTACTGAATTTGCCTCTGCGAAGGGTGTGTTTATGGGATATTACAATCTTGGAACAGTTAATCAGTGGTGGTTAACATATATATTATCTTGTTAAGTATTTTGATAGAGTTACAGTTAAGCTAACTTTTAGAATTTTTATTTTGTCTGCACTTAAACTTTGCTTCAAGCCTGGTAATTTGACCAACCAAATTGCATCCAGAACACAATACTTTACGTTTGCCTCTAAAATAAAAAAATAGTTGGGGTATAGGCTATATTCTTAATATATTTTGATGGGGTTTAGTCTGGTCCAAAGCAGAGCGCTACCCACTGGCCCACAGCTAATAGTTTGAAATTATCAGTCATTGGCCACATAGATTAGGTTGCATGGATTTTGTATATAAATGGCTTTGAATGTGCATATGTGTAACAGCTTGACATAGTCTTACTCACAGAATCATACCTTATGGACAATGTCCCCGACACTATTCCTGGATATGTCCTGTCCCACCAGCAGGCAGAGGTGGTGACGTAGTGGTATACAGTTGGGAGGGAGTTGCAGTGGGAGTCCTCAACATTGCCTCTGGACCTCATGAAGCCTCAGGTTAAACATGGGCAAGGAAACCTCCTGTTAGTTCGCACATGCTGTCCTTCCTCATCTGTTGAATCAGTATCCTTCCGTGTTGAATAACACTTAGAGGATGCACTGAGGGTGGCAAGAGCACAAATTATACTCTGGGTGGGGAATTCAATGTCCACTACAAAGAGTGGCTTGGCAGCAGTACTACTGATCGAGCTGGTTACCTCCTAAAGGATATAGCTGCTAGACTGGGTCTGCAGCAGGTGGTGAGGGAACCAACAAGAGAGAAAAACGTACTTGACCTCATCCTTACCAATCTGCCAGCTGCAGATGCATCTGTCCATGACAGTACCGGTAAGAGTGACCATTGCACAGTCCTTGTAGAGATAAGTCCTGCCTTCACGTTGAGAATACCCTGTGTTGTGTAGTACTATCAAACAAAACAAAATGGGGGAATAACCCATGGGAACTTGAGGAGCAGAAGAGAGACCTCCTCCAAGAATATTCATAGACAGCATCTCTACAGTGGAAGACCGGGTGTGGTATATATGGAGACCCACAAAGGCAAATCTCTAGCAGGATTATTGCTAAAACACCCCAACAGAATAAGCTTTCAGGCTGCCGAGCTAACAACTCTAATGTGCCTGATCAGCCACCCCCATCGACAGATATGCACTCAGACAGTTATGAATGTCTGCAACAGTTTAACTGACTTCCTGCCACTGTGGGAAGCTAGAAGATTCGTTCAAGCAGATAGGAAACCATTATCATATACAACTGTATTCTCCAAACTGCCCAAAGTTGCAAATACAGCATCATTAAGTTTAGAGCCCACCACTGAACTTCCTGACTGGGAACATAAGGACAGATGAATTAGCTAAGCAGAGTGCCTGTGAAGGAGAACCTTGACAACTCCCCCCACTCCCACCCCCACCATTTTGGAACAAATAGACACCGTCGCTGCGGGCCAAACCGAGGTCAAAGGTCTGGTGCAGGCTCAGAGCAGCAAAGCAGAGTTAAATTAAGTAAAGGAGGGAATGATCCCCACCTCATATTGCAAGTGGGAGGACAAGTTAAATACTAAAGACAGGCTCATTCGCAAAGATGGACAGTACATGGTCCTGGTTCAGAACCTAAATCAAGTGATTTATCAATGCCACAATGACCAAGGTCATAAGTGACAGAAGTCATAGAGTCAAAGAGCTGTACAGTATGGAAACAGACCCTTCACTCCAACTCATCCATGCCGATCAGATATCCTAAATTAATCTAGTCCCATTTGCCAGCATTTGGCCCATATCCCCCAAACCCTTCCTATTCATTTACCCATCCAGATGCCTTTTAAATGTTGTAATCATACCAGCTTTCACCACTTCCTCTGGCAGTTTATTCCGTACATGCATCACCCCTCGACGTGAAAAAGTTGCCCCTTAGATCCCTTTTAAATCTTTCCCCTCTCACCTCAAACCTATGCACTCTAGTTTTGGACTTCTCACCCTGGGGAAAAGATCTTGGCTATTCACCCTATCCATGCCCCTCACAATTTTATAAACTTCCATAATGTCAACCATCAGCATTCAACCCTCCAGGGAATATAGCCCCAGCCTATTCAGTCTCTCCCTATAGCTCAAACCCTCCAACCCTGGCAACATCCTTGTAAATCATTTCTGAGCCCTTTCACGCTTTACAACTTCCTCCCAATAGCAAGGAGACCAGAATTGAATGCAGTATTCCAAAAGTGGCCTAACCGGTGTCCTGTACAGTTGTAACATGACCTCCCAATTCCTATACTTGATGTACTGACCAATAATGGCAAGCATACCAAATGCCTTCTTTATTATTCCATCTGCCTGTGACTCTACTTTCAAGCAACTATGAGCCTGCACTCTCAGGTCTCTTTGTTTAGCAACACTCCCTAGGACCTTACCATTATGTGTATAAGTCCTGTCCTGATTTGCCTTTCCAAAATGCAACACCTCACATTTATCTAAATTAAACTCCATCTGCCACTCTTCAGCCTATTTTCCCATCTGATCAAGGTCCCATTGTTCTCTGACGGTCTTCACTATCCACTACACCGCCAATTTTGGTGTCATCTGCAAACTTATTAAACATACCTCCTATGTTCACATCCAAATCCCTTATATAAATGACAAAAAGCTGTGGACCAGCACCGATCCTTGTGGTACACCGCTGGTCATGGGCCTTCAGTTGGAAAAACAACCCTCCACCACCACCCTCTGTCTTCTACCTTAGAGCCAGTTGATTGTGTTGGTGTTGGCCAGAAATGGAAAAAGACATAAAACATTATGTCAAGAATTGTAACATCTGTGCCCAGAACAATCCAGACAATATGCCAATAAAGGAGAGTGAAGGGAGACTAGGCCAATAGCAAAACAACGGACTGACCTTCAAACAGACTACGTCAGCCCCCTACCACCATCTTGGTCCTTGTGGACATTTTAGCGAATGAGTAAAGCCGCACATGATCGAACATCACTAAAGTTGTAGTGGACATCTTAACTCAGTATGCTTTCATTAGATAGGGTTTTCCTGCAGTATAGATTCGGACCAGGGAACCCATGTCACAGTCCAGGTAATGCATCAGCTAAAGGTTCGACATTGTCTACCATCCTCAATCCAGCAGGATTATAGAGAGGATGAATCGCACTCTCAAAGGGAGGCTGTGAAAGATTGTCCAGCAAAGCAACTCGACCTGGAATGTACTTTTATCCTTTGTTCTCATGCTCATAAGGATCTCACTCTCCAGTTCACAAATAGATTCACCCACCTTCTCCCACCACGCTGCCCACCATGTTCTAATGACCAGATGCCCCAAGAAAGTTGTTGACCCCTTAATAGGACTGGACTTGACAGAACCTGAGGTTGAAGGCCTCTGCCACAAGAAAACTGTAAAAATGCTATTAGAAAATGTACAGGCTGTACACAGAGCAGCAGCCATCAGAATGTCAAACAGGAAAACGTGGAGTAAGCCATACTTTGATAGGAAGTTGAACATGACAGATCCGAGATAGGACAGCGACTGATGTTCCAGATTTTCAATAAGGAACATTCTTGTCCTCTGGATATTCAGGTCTCCACTCGGTCATGTACAAGACCAGCCTGTCCATGTGCAGAATTTTGCTAGATTCAGAAAAATCTGAGTAGTACCACATTAATTGGTTAAAGGCCTACGGAACCCAAAGCAACAGTCACCAACTCCTTGTACTTCCAGGGGAACTGGGAAAAGTACACCCTAACCTGAGTCCTGATCCAGACTCTGGACCAGTCATTGATCCAGACCCATCATCGATTTGGACCCAACCTAAATTCTGATCACAATCCAGAAGTCCCAGTTACCAATCCAGGCCAGGATCCTGGGCCAGCCCTGGACACTGCCCCTCCTGAGGTCTCAACTTCAGGAACCGATCCACAGCTGGAGCCACCAATTCCAGTCCAAGGCTGCTACCCAAGATGTGTTAGAGGACCAAGACTCCAGCAGCCAGAATTGTCCAACTGGCACATAAGTGTGCGCGCGCATGAACACACACACGCACACAGAGACAGACACAATCACATACACAGGCACAATTTCAGACAGATACACACACACACAGAGACACACGTACACACAGTCACACATATGCACACTGGTACAATCACACAGACACACATTTTTACATTTTAATTATTCAGATCTCTGACAGTGAGGCCTGCCACACATAATCAATGAGAGGCCAGATGCTTCTTCACGCCACCCACTAACGCCATTGGGTGTGGAGGCCAATGGTGGCTGCGGACATGAAATGATTAACAGTGCTGGATTATGATAACGAAAGTCTTTGAGGATCTTGATAGTATGCTTCTCTGAGGTAGATGGGGAACCAGGGTTTGAGAATTCACATGATGGGGAACCTGGGGAGCATGACACTTTAAAAAGGCCCTCTACTGAGACTGGGAGGGAGGGATTTGAGGGACACACCCCGCATGCCACTTGCCTTACAACTCTGTCATCGCTGGTTAAATCCTGGACACAGTATGGATGAGGCCTTTGGGTGAGTTATGCCATTGCTGCCATTTTCACATTATATTAATTAATATTCATATCATATGAAATATTCTAAAATATCTTTTACAAATAAATCCTACAAATCTATATGACTTTCTGGTGGGCAGTAAAAAGAAGTATCACAAAATCTTAAAAGTGTTAATGTGTTGTGTAGAGACAAATAAAAATAGAAATTACTGGTAATTCATAACAAGTCCATTAGTTACAGAAGAAAAACAAAAGCAGCAGGCATTGAGACAGCTGAATTCAAGATGAACGTTCGTGGGGAAATACTAAATGAAAAGAAAACAAACTGTGGATGCTGGAAATCAGAAACAAAATCAGAAATTGCTGGAAAAGCCCGGCAGGTCTGGCAGGATCCATGGAAAGAAATCAGAGTTAACGTTTCGGGTCCAGTGACCTCTTTACAGAACTGATGGGAGCTAGGAGGAGGTTGGTATATATGTTGAAGACGGGGTAGGGGAGAGGGGAAGGAGGGAACAATAGGGGAAGATATATCCCAGAGAAGAGACAGTTACACAGACAAAACATTGGGTAAAGTTCAGTCTGAAAGAATAAATGGGGCTAGTGGGGACAAGGCCTACGTCCCCAGTGTGGAGGAGATGGAGACAAAGTGGAGACTGGGAGACCATGTTGCAGAACACCTACGTTCTTTCTGCAGAAATGACCCTAAACTTCCAGTTGCCTGTCACTTCAACATACCACCGTGTTCCCTGGCCAACATCTCTGTGTCAGGCTTGCTGCAGTGCTCCAATGAAGATCAGCACAAGCTAGAGGAACAACACCTTATTTTCTACTTGGGAACCCTGCAGCCTTCATGACTCAATATCGAGTTCAACAATTTTAGGAGTGAATTATTGCAGATAGTGGTGTCTGTACTGAAAACAAAAATTGCTGGAGATCACAGCAGGTCAGGCAGCATCCATGAAGAGGGAGCAAGCTAATGTCTCAAGTCTAGGTGACGTTTCATTACAGCTGACGTGAAGTGTGAAGGGGGCAGCATTAATGCAATAGTGGAGTGTGCAGTTGTTGTGCTAGGGGAGAAAGGATATTGATAAGATTGATACAGATTAAGTGACTGGAATGGCAGAACAATGTTGTATCTAGCTGCCAAACTGGAAAAAACAGGCAGTCCCACTGGAGTAGGGGGAGGGGAGAGAGTACATGGTGACAGAGAATGTATATCTATGGTGAATAGGAGGCAGTTAGGACCAGGGAACTGGAAATTGTCAATATGGCAGAGAACATCAGAGAAATCGCAGATGTAGGTGGGCAGGGTCTGGACAAGTGGAGAGATGATGGAGTCAAGGTAGGAGGAAATGAGTTTTGTGGGGCAGGAACAGGGTGATACAATGGGCCTAACGGGGCAGTCTGGTTTGTGGATTTTGGGAAGGAGGTAGAAGCAGGCTGCCTGGTGTTGGGAGACTATAAGGTTGGAGGCAGTGGGAGGGAGATCTCTGGAGGTAGTGAGATCGGTGATGGCCCTGGCGACAATGTCTTGACATTGGGTCATGGTCCAGGGGCCGGTAGGAAGAAGTGTCTGTGAGTTGGCATTGAGCCTCCACAAGGTAAAGATCAGTGCACCAGACTACAATGGCACATGTTTGTCAGCAGGTTTGATAAAAAAAGTTAGGCTTGGACCTGAGAGAGTGAAATGCAGCGATTTCAGAAGGGGACAGGTTAGAGTGGGTAAGAGGAGCAAAGCAATTGAGATGGCCGATGTGACACCGGCAATTTTCCATGAAGAATTCAAAGGCAGGTAAGAGGTCAGATGAAGGGGTCCAAGTGGAGGGTGAATTCTGGAGGCAAGAGAAGGGATCAGTGGAACAAAGGGAGGAATCCTGCCCGAGGGTATCATCCATCATGTTGTGTAGTGTTAAATGCAGCACGTTAAATGAAATAGATTCAGAAGAGATCCTGGACATTCATGATGCATTTTGAGCCATTAGCAGCAGAGGAATTGTAACCAACTACAAATTGTAACATCATGGCCCAGCACATCCCCTACCCTACTAACATATCTCAGGGCAGCACGGTGGCTCAGTGGTTAGCACTGCTGCCTCACAGCGCCAGGGACCCAGGTTCCATTCCACCCTCGGGTGACTGTCTGTGTGGAGTTTGCACATTCTCCCTGTGTTTATGTGGGTTTGCTCTGGTTTCTTCCCGCAGTCCAAAGATGTGTAAGCTAGGTGGATTGGCCATGCTAAAATGCCCATAGTGTTCAGGGATGCCTAGATTAGGGGGATGGTTCTGTGTGGGATGCTCTGAGGTTCAATGTGGACTTATTGGGCCAAAGGGCCTGTTTCCACACTGTGGAGATTCAATGATGTTAACCAAAAAATTGCTGAGTGAACTGAAAGTTAAATTGAAATGAGGAGAAAACATGTGAAGTTTGGTGATGTCCTAATTATTAGAAATGTCACAGGTTTCAAAGCGTTTCTGTGTTTAGCTAAAGAAATGTGCGAGTGTTGTAAGTCACCAGTAATGGAACCAACTGTCACAGTAACTCTGGAGATGCTAAACTTATATTTAAAATACACGGTGAATCAGTTGCGATAATGTAGACTATTTATCAGTTGAATCTGGGATTATCATAGAATTGTGCTGTGTAATATCATACAGTTAATTAGAAGACATAAAAGTGGTGAAAAGCATGAGAAAGCTAAAGCTGAGGCCAATGTCCATTAAGTCCACAGATATGGTCTCTTTCCAGGGAGACACAGGCAAGTCTTAATTAATACTGCTTTAATTGAATTAATTGATCAAACTGATGAGGTAGTTGAGATGTTTGTGATGTTTGCAATGATGAAACTGGAGACTGGATAGCGTAAAAGATTGGTTAAATCACATTTTTGTTTGGAAAAAGGGTCAAGTCTTGCAACTATTGCGAATTATCATTGCAAAATACTAACACAATTTATCTGCCATTTCCTTGTTTTTCATCATTAGTTACCCAGTTTCACTTCCTATAGCTCCAACACACACTTTGGTAACATTTTCCTTCCTTAAATATTTATAGATACTCTTGCTAACTTTTTCTTTTCATATATCAAACTAGCTTTCGCTTGTACTCTAATTTTTCCTCTTCATTTTTTAAAATTACTCTTTATGTTTTTTGTACTATTCTGTCCAATCTTTTGCCTTGCCTCCTGTCTTTACACAATTAAATGTCTTTTCTTGAAGTTTGATACCATCTTTAACATTTCTAGTTAACTACATCTGATGGGTCCACTCCTTAGAATTTTTCTTACGCTAAGAAATTATATATCCTGTGTATTCTGAAATATCCCTTTAAATGTCTGTCACAGTATTCGATTGACCTTTTATGTCAATTCACTTCAGCTGCCTCTGTTTCCTGTCCTCATAACAGCCTTATTTAAAATTAAAGAAGATAAATAGTCTCAGACCCTCTACTCCCTCCCTCAAACTGAATGTAAAACACCACCATAATATGGTCACTGCTACCCAGGGATAGTAAGAACTGCCGATGCTGGATCTGAGATAACGCAGTGTGGAGCTGGAGGAACACAGCGTTCCAGGCAGCATCAGAGGAGCAGGAAAGCTGAAGAAGGGTCCTGACCCGAAACGCCAGCTTTCCTGCTCCTCTGATGCTGCCTGGCCTGCTGTGTTCCTCCAGCTCCACACTGCTACCCAGGGGTGCCCTCATGAGCATATCGTTAATTAACCCTGTTTCATTACAAAACACCAGTGCCAATAGTATCGCCTGATGTCCCTTCAGCTCCTGAAAGTGACACTCTAAAAATGTATCCCAAGAACATTCTCTGAGAACCTCAGCTTTCATACCCCTGCCCACATGATTTCTGCAGTTGATATGTAGATGAACATTTCCCAGGATTATTACTGTGCCTTTCTGACAAGCTCTCATTATTTCTTCCGTTATGGTCCACCCTCCATGCAGCGCTGTTAGAAGACCTGTACGTCACTGCCATGAGTGACTTCTTGCCTTTATCATTTCTCATTTCTAGTTAAACATCCCAATTTTCTGAACTCAGAGTATCCTCTTTGTTGTGCTAATACCATCATTGCTAGGAAAAGGTGGTGTAAAGATATGTCCTTTCGTTTCAAGATTCAGGTTTCCTACCAAGCCATCCTGGGGCCATGAGATAGTAGGAACTGCAGATGCTGGAGAATCTGAGATAACAAGGTGTAGAACTGGATGAACACAACAGGCCAAGCAGCATCATAGGAGCAGGAAGGCTGACGTTTTGGGCCTAGACCA